>NC_053036.3:73926793-74535543 GCF_002575655.3 Aegilops tauschii subsp. strangulata | reverse complement strand
AGGATATGGACATATATAAGCCCGCGGGCCGGCCGCCCCACCCCCTTCTCCCCCCACCCATCCTCCCCAGAACACAGCAGTTCCTCTCGCCCCTCTCTCATCTCCTCCACTCCCCCCCTCTGATCTTCGTCGTTTCTTCACCGTCTTTGCGGATCAAGATGGCCCCGGAGAAAGAAAAGTAAGCTCCTTCGATCCCTCCAATTAGTTTTAGTCAAATAGCTTCTGATTCGTCGCATTATTCGATTCAAATCACTCCCCTTTTTGAACTAGATTTAATTTTTTTGAACCCGATTGATTTAGGTTGATTCTAGATGTTATATTGTGTTAGATATGAACTCTAGTCACTAGTTGGTATGGATATGTGAAGATGAACCCTAGTTCATATTATTTTTGGAGCAATTTTTTTTGACATGATGCATGTTGGATGAATTTGTTGTGATATGATGATGCATGTTGATATGCTATGATGCAAGTATTGGATGTAGGTGGAGAACAAATGTTGAACCCTCAAGATGAACCTAGTTCATAATTTTTTGTGTTAAAAAATTACTGATATGATGAATATTGGAGATATTTTTTTTTGATATAGGATGCATGTGGATGTTATATGATGCAAGTAGTGGATTTTGTTGGAGTAAAAATGGTTAAACCCTCAAGATGAACCCTAATTCATGGTTTTTGTTTTTGAAAACAATATGATATGATGGATGTTGGATGCTGTTGGAGAAATATGATATGATATGATGCATTGTAACCTTGGTGATTGCATCTTGATATATGTATTTTATTTAGTTCATGTTCATGTTTAAAAAATCTTCATATGATTATTCAAAGATTGAACTAATAGGTTGTTTTGGATGCGATGAACCTTTGTGATGCATCTATATGTTTCCTAGTTCATGATGAACCCTAGTTCATGTTAAAAATTCTTTTGATATGCTTATGCTTATGTTTATGCAATTTTTTTAGGAGGCCACCTCGTGCGGACAGCATCGGCATTAAGTACACCATGCTTGACACTAAGTTCGACAAGGGTCACCGTACCCGTTTCATTGAGAATGGAGTGGTAATTACCATTCTTAAACCAAATCTTTCGAATTGATGAAAACAAGTTGCTAACTATTATGTCTATGCTAATTATGCTTTGGTTCTTGATTTTCGTAGATGCTGCCGCCACTGCGGATGAGGGCTCACAAGACGACCGTTAAGATGGAGTAAGACAAGCGGTACACATCGTTCTACAGGAGAGCCCGACTCTTGGGTTTCGTCCTACAGTTCAAGCGTAAGCCGCCGACGCTCGTCCACTCAGCTCTCACGGCTTTGATCAACCGGTGGCGGCCAAAGACGCACAGCTTCCATCTTCCATGTGGGGAGATGACCGTGACCCTGCAGGATTGGGGGATGATTACGTCCCCCCCCCCCCCGAGGGTCGTGCTCTCACAGGACGAGTGGAGAGGACGAACTGGCACTATAGGGTTGTCACCCTCATCGGCGACTGCTCCCCCCCGCTAAGAGCAACCGGACTTCCGGCATACCACTGTCATGGCTCCTTGAGCACCAGAGCAAGTGCCCGGAAGAAGCCGAACCCCGGGTGGTGGAGCAGTACGCCAGGGCCACTACTGGAAAAAATGCTGTCAATGGCGCACCTGTTTTTGCTATTAATGGCGCACTATAGGTGCGCCACTATTAACACGCCACTAGTAACAAATAGTAATGGCGCACCGCTGGTGTGCCATTAGTATCCCAGATAATAGTAGCGCACCTGGTAGTGCGCCATTACTATGTCCAACAGTGCGCCATTACTATGCCTCCTAGGGGGCCATATTTACCTTCACGTATGCCTCCAAGTGCGCCATTACTATGCCCCATAATGCGCCACTGGTATTTAGCCCTAGTGCGCCACTGCTATGAATATTAGGAATTATTATTTTTTGCTTGTATTTGCACAGGTTACAAAATATCTGGTATTTGCACAGGTTACAAAATACACGTTACACAACACAGAATATAAACATCACACAATAGAATTCATCATATTAGTCTCCAAATTCGAAATAGCGAACAAAGTTCAAACATTAGCCAAGTTTAGGTCTGAGACATTAGCAAAGTTCATCATATATATTAGCCGAGTTTGTTGTCACATTACAAAGTCGATATCGATCATCTAAACTACCATCACATAGAAGAGAGCTGCGGTCACGATGAGCATCATCGCGATGAAACTGGTCTTCATCCGGTTCCTCCTCCGCTCCCTCCTCTCTCCCGCTAGATAGCGCGCGTATCTAGCTTCCGCCTCCGCCGTAGTGGTGTACCCTTTGTAACTGTTACTGCTGAAACGGTGAACCTGTCTCCGACACTCCTCCCAGTCGTCGTAGACTCCGGGAACCTTACCCTTGTACACGACATACGACGGCATCTCTATGCACTAGACAAACAAAACGTTAGTAGCAATTCACAGACAATATATAAGCAATATATAAGTATGCAACAAAAGGATCGGAAGAGGAAAACAACACATTAATAGCACAATTCATGGTCCTACTAATAAATAGCATTGATTACATATAAGTTGAACGACTGTCCAAACTAAAGAGGCATACAAGTTCATTAAAGTTTAATTACAACATGAGCTAATCGATAATTCAGAACTACATAGCATCATTACTTTCAACTCGACTCAGGGACCGGAGCGTGGATGAAGCCGCCGTCTTTCGTGATGGTCATGAAATCGCGATCGTTGTCAGCCTGCAATTGTAGCGTTGTTTCTATTTCACTGTTGGACGGTTGATATTTGAGGTAGAACTGCCCTGAGGTACGAAGGACATCTTGATGGATGATTTCCGCAAACTCCGACTGGATGCGAAATAATTCTTGTATGATGTCCGCGTCCTGGATTGCCGACAAGCGTGCGGGCCAATCTTTGAGATTAGTTGGTAGCAGAAGGTGATTATGGTCCCGTACGATCGCCCGCATGTGATGGAGGGCGTAGTAGGCATCCTTCTGAGCGCCAGGCGGCTGCTTGACGCAGGGGAACGTCGTTACGTGGGTGAACACGTGCTTGCCGTACCTACAAATTGGCCTCCTGAAGGTGCCTCCAGATTTGGCGTAGCCGGGGAGAGCATCATTAAGAAATTTCTTGATATTTGTGTAGTCTTTCTTCGACTGACGGTCCGAGTCGAAATACGTGGCCATGGAATATTTCGGGCTTAAGAGGATGAGTGTGCAATGTGTGTCACTGCACAAAACACGGAATGTTAGAAAAAAAGAACGATCGAAATCTAAGAAATCATATGTTACGGGGCGGTGAGGGGATGACTTACTCGGGAAAGTAAGGCACGAGGAAGTTATCCTTATCTGGGTTCGCCAGAATGACGCCTTCGAGGTATGAACTCGCGACTTGCTGGTCCCCAGCGCTGCCCAAGATCTTGGCACGCATGTAGAAGGGGTCGACTATCACGATGTCCGGGGTCTTGTCTCTAATGATCCGCATCTCCATACTGAGCGAAAATAGCCGAATGAAGGTGTAGTGCAGCGGATGAAGGTTAAACATAGCGAAGATGTCATCAAACTGCAGGACGATCATACCCCCGATGGTGCTATCGACAAAGCCCTTGCCCTCTGGCAACTTGGCCACGAGAACCAGGTATGCCACATCATTCTCGGAGAGACGCCGCTTCTCCAAAGAAAGAACACTGTCATGCAGACTCCGCATAGCACCAGTTGCAGCATTGAGCAGATTAGTTGGTAGCATCGGCCTACCCGCCACATGCACCCTCCTCGAGATATCCTTAGGTGAAGGTGGCCCGTCCTGAGCACGTATCGTACTCGGTACCGGCTGGCTCGCACCCTTGTTATTTTTCCTTTTCCGTCCCTTCTGCTTCTTCTGCTGTAATGGGATCAAGTTCTGCTCAGAGACCACCTTCTTGAGTGTGTTGGGGCTGATAATATTTCGCACCTCGGCTATCTGAGGCTCGGTGAAGGCGGCAGCTAGAGGCGTCTCCTGAGAACTGAACGCCAGACGACGCCTGTTGCAATTGGGTTTCTCCGTGGTACCAGCTAGATCGCGATCGTCTTTTGCAGGGTTGGGTTCTTGAGAAGGAGGCCCCGAGAATTCGTCACCGTACCCATGTTCGTTGAAGTACTTATCGACGTTGGTAAATGTACCGCCGTCGTCGTCCGGGAGGTCCGTTTAGTATCCCAAAACTGCTTAGCAACAGTCGGGTGCCATATGCATGTCCGGATCAGCTGACGGCGGTAGCATTGCGGCGGTCTTGCCATGGCTTGGCCCCGGCACGACTGGCGGTGTTGTCTGTGGGGTGGTGTCCCCCGCCCCCAAACGAATCTGGCTCTTCAGCCAAAGCATGGACCATCTTATGCAGGCTCTAAGGGTCATCACATCATCTTCGTCAGCCCCAGGGGGTCGATACGGAGGTAACAAGTCATCACAGCCCCGCAGCACCCGAACCAGTTGAACCCTATGTTGGGGATCGTTGCAGAAATTAAAAAAATTTCTACGCATCACCAAGATCAATCTATGGAGAGACTAGCAACGAGAGAGAGGGGAGTGCATCCTCATACCCTTGAAGATCACGATGCAGAACCGTTGCAAGAACGCGGTCGGTGGAGTCGTACACGAAGCGATTCAGATCGCAGCCGAATCTGATCTAAGCACCGAACAACGGTGCCTCCGCGTTCAACACACGTGCAGCCCGGTGACGTCTCCCGCGCCTTGATCCAGCAAGGACAGAGGGAGAGGTTGGGGAAGACTCCGTCCAGAAGCAGCACGACGGCGTGGTGGTGTTGGAGGAGCGTGGTACTCCAGCAGGGCTTCGCCAAGCACTGCGAGAGACGAGGAGGGAGAGGGGTAGGGCTGCGCCAAGAGAGAGGGAGACTCGTGTCCTTGGCAGCCCCAAAACCCCCACGATATATAGGAGGAGGAGAGGGGGTGCGCCCCCTCTAGGGTTCCCACCCCTAGGGGGCGGCAGCCCTAGATGGGATGGAGGGGGGGGGCGGCCAAGAGGGGGAGAGAGGGGGGCGGCCCTAGGGTGGGCCTTAGGCCCATCTGCGCCTAGGGTTTCCCCTCTCTCCATCCTAGCTGCGCCTTGGGCCCTGGTGGGAGGCGCACCAGCCCACTCAGGGGCTGGTCCCTTCCCACTCTTGGCCCATGCAAGCCTCCGGGGCTGGCGTCCCCACCCGGTGGACCCCCGGAACCCTCCGGTGGTCCCGGTACATTACCGGTGACGCCCGAAACACTTCCGGTGGCCAAAACCTCACTTCCTATATATTATTCTTTACCTCCGGACCATTCCGGAACTCCTCGTGACGTCCGAGATCTCATTGGATGAACCACGATGTCAAGGATTCAATCAATCCCGTATACGATTCCCTTTGTCTACCGGTATAGCACTTGCCCGAGATTCGATCGTCGGTATACCGATACCTTGTTCAATCTCGTTACGGCAAGTCTCTTTACTCATTCCGTAACACATCATCCCGTGACCAACCCCTTAGTCACATTGAGCTCATTACGATGATGTCTTACCGAGTGGGCCCAGAGATACCTCTCCGTCATACGGAGTGACAAATCCCAGTCTCGATTCATGCCAACCCAACAGATACTTTCGGGGATACCCGTAGTGTACCTTTATAGCCACCCAGTTACGTTGTGACGTTTGGCACACCCAAAGTACTCCTACGGTATCCGGGAGTTGCACAATCTCATGGTCTAAGGAAAAGATACTTGACATTTGAAAAGCCTTAGTAGACGAACTACACGATCTTGTGCTATGTGTAGGATTGGGTCTTGTCTATCACATCATTCTCCTAATGATGTGATCCCGTTATCAATGACATCCAATGTCCATGGTTAGGAAACCGTAACCATCTATTGATCAACGAGCTAGTCAACTAGAGGCTCACTAGGGACATGTTGTGGTCTATGAATTCACACATGTATTACGATTTCTGGATAACACAATTATAGCATGAACAATAGACAATTATCATGAACAAGGAAATATGATAATAACCATTTTATTATTGCCTCTAGAGCATATTTCCAACAGTCTCCCACTTGCACTAGAGTCAATAACCTAGTTACATTGTGATGAATCGAAAACCCATTGAGTTCTGGTGTTGATCATGTTTTGCACGTGGAAGAGGTTTAGTCAACGGATCTGCGACATTCAGGTCCGTATGCACTTTACAAATCTCTATGTCTCCATCTTGAACATTTTCATGAATGGAGTTGAAGCGACGCTTGATATGCCTGGTCTTCTTCTGAAACCTGGGCTCCTTGGCAAGGGAAATAGCTCCAGTGTTGTCACAGAAGAGAGTCATCGGGCCCGACGCATTGGGAATAACTCCTAGGTCGGTAATGAACTCCTTCATCCAGATTGCTTCATGTGCTGCCTCCGAGGCTGCCATGTACTCTGCTTCACATGTAGATCTCGCCACGACTCTTTGCTTGCAACTGCACCAACTGACTGCCCCACCATTCAAAATATACATGTATCCGGTTTGTGACTTGGAGTCATCCAGATCTGTGTCGAAGCTAGCATCAACGTAACCCTTTACGACGAGATCTTCGTCACCTCCATAAACGAGAAACATATCCTTAGTCCTTTTCAGGTACTTCAGGATATTCTTGACCGCTGTCCAGTGTTCCATGCCGGGATTACTTTGGTACCTTCCTACCAAACTTATGGCAAGGTTTACATCAGGTCTGTTACACAGCATGGCATACATATTAGACTCTATGGCCGAGGCATAGGGGATGACACTCATCTTTTGTCTATCTTCTGCCGTGGTCGGGCATTGAGCCGTGCTCAATCTCACACCTTGTAATACAGGCAAGAACCCCTTCTTTGACTGATCCATATTGAACTTCTTCAATATCTTGTCAAGGTATGTGCTTTGTGAAAGACCAATGAGGCGTCTCGATCTATCTCTATAGATCTTGATGCCTAATATATAAGCAGCTTCTCCAAGGTCCTTCATTGAAAAACACTTATTCAAGTAGGCCTTTATGCTTTCCAAGAGTTCTATATTATTTCCCATCAATAGTATGTCGTCCACATATAATATGAGAAATGCTACAGAGCTCCCACTCACTTTCTTGTAAACACAGGCTTCTCCATAAATCTGCGTAAACCCAAATGCTTTGATCATCTCATCAAAACGAATGTTCCAACTCCGAGATGCTTGCACCAGCCCATAGATCGAGTGTTGGAGCTTGCATACCTTGTCAGCATTCTTAGGATCGACAAAACCTTCCGGCTGCATCATATACAATTCTTCCTTAAGGAAACCATTAAGGAATGCCGTTTTGACGTCTATTTGCCATATCTCATAATCATATAATGCGGCAATTGCTAACATGATTCAGACGGACTTCAGCTTCGCTACGGGTGAGAAGGTCTCATCGTAGTCAACCCCTTGAACTTGTCGATAACCCTTAGCGACAAGCCGAGCCTTATAGATGGTTACATTACCATCCGCGTCTGTCTTCTTCTTAAAGATCCATTTATTTTTTATGGCTTGCCGTTCATCGCGCAAGTCAGTCAAAGTCCATACTTTATTTTCATACATGGATCCTATCTCAGATTTCATGGCTTCAAACCATTTGTCGGAGTCCGGGCCCGCCATCGCTTCTTCATAGTTCGAAGGTTCACCATTGTCTAACAACATGATTTCCAGAACTGGGTTGCCGTACCACTCTGGTGCGGAACCTGTCCTTGTGGACCTACGAAGTTCAGTAGTAACTTGATCCGAAGTTCCTTGATCATCATCATTAACTTCCTCTCTAGTCGGTGCAGTGTAACATCCCAAATTTTCAAATTTGGATTGTTAATAGGATCATTACTTTTCATCATGATTTCTATGCTTATTTAAATTTTCTAAATATTTAAAGTGTTTTCCAACTCAAGGCAGTATATTTGGAGTGGAGATAATATGACTTCTTTCCTATTAATTATATTTGGAAAATGCTAAGATTATATTCTGGTGTCTACCTAAATTATTTTGGCTTGGTAGTAACTCAAAATTATTTTATAGTTGTTATCATACTCTTTATACGCTTGTATTGCAAAATATTGTTTCTTGTGAATTTGTGTTTTAAAAATGTTCACTATTTCGTAAAGTAGCAGTAATGTCTTACTATGTGTTCTGGTAATTTTATTTTGTTTTGTTTTAGATTTGTTTTAGATTAGCTTAGCTATATTGTTACTTCTGTAGCAGAGGTTTAAAAAAAAAGAAACCGCACACGCGTGCACAGTGCCGTCGGGCAAGGGCAGCATAGCTGCAGCCCAGCTCCTTTTCCTCTCCTGCAAGCGCAGCCCAGCAAGCAGGCCGGCCCATTCTTTCCCCGCACAGCCGCAGCCCACTCCACAGCCTTTTTGTTTATTTCCTCTTTCACCTCTCTGGCGCTGACCGCCCTGGCCCGCATGTCATCTTGCCCGCAGCGCCGTGTTCTTCCCGAGCACTGTTGCTCACCGAACCGCAACCGGATCGAATCGATCCATTCTTGACCCGTAGGCCACGGTATCTGATCTATATAAGATCCCAAACCCCTCCTCGCCCGATTTTTGGCCAAACCGCCGCCTTCCGTGCCCGTTTCGCCTCGCCCGGATCTCGCCGGAGTCTGCCGCCGCAGAAGCTTTCCGCCGGTTGATTCCGTCGCGTTTGTAGGTTCCCAACACCTCCTTCCCCTATGGTTAGATTAGCCTTGGTCTCCTCTATCTCCCTCATCTCTTATTCTACGCAGGGAGACACCACATCGAGCCCTAGGACCTCAGCCCGAAGCTTCATGGAGGAAGCTCCGCTCCAGCCGGTCATTGTCACCACAGGAGCAAGCCCTAATCGTCTCCGAGGTCACCTAATTCATCTCTGTGGCATTCTGAACCCGTTGGTGATTTCTACGTAGCCAGAGGGCCTCTGTAGCCGTCGCCCGCTTCATCACCGAGCCGCTCGAGCCCTTCTTCTTCAAGTCCGGCGCGCAGCTCCTCTGTTCTCCGGTGAGTCGCCCCCATCCATTCGATCTCCGTTGGACGGCTACGACTAGATCTCTGCTGTTTTGTTTTTTCTTCTTTGAAACGTTTTCCTTTAAGTTGCGGCCGTTCGCCGTTTAGACCTTGCAGCGAACAGCTTCCCACCAATCACCGGGTGCCACGTGGCGCATCCACAGCAGTTCTTCGCAGAACGCTATTACGGCATAATTTTTCATTGCAGATTTTGTATGAAATTTTCATTTAGGTATATCTTGAGATCCGTAACTCCAAATTCATCGATTCTTTTTCCTGTGTACTCGTAGAGACCAGGAGAATATTGTAGAACCAAAATTTCACATTTTTGAATAGCTCAAATTTGAATTCAAACTTCCGGAGGCCATATCTTTCAAAACGTTTATCCAAATCAGTTGATTCTTTTTGCATTGTGGTCCTGCCAGCATGTAGATGATATATACCTACTATTAAGTTCTGTTATTTAAGTTTTTATTTGAATTCGTTGTTGTTTACTTTATTGTGGTGTTATGGGAGTACGCTTTATTTATCGGTGCCTTCGTTAATCGTATAGACTGTCCGGAGTGTGAAGCGGATCAGAATTAAGCGTTAGAGTACTTCAGCACCTTTCAAGGCAAGTTTGCACTTTTGATTTTGCTCATCCTATATTCTACTATGCATGGGTGATTTTATATGCGATGACATGTGCTTGGTTTGATCTGTATGTTCTCTGTTGTCATATTCTGATATTGATTGTATTGTGTGATGGTGTGATTAACTTGTTATGGTAGACGTGGGCACGTGTCGAGTGATGCATGGAAGTGGTGAGTCTTTATAGCTGTAGGCTCGGGACTTTTTCTCCGGTGAATGCGTCAATGGCTGAGCGCTCTATTGTCCCTAGAGAATGCGCCATGGCTGAGCGCACTTGGGTTGTCGGGGCTTCTTCTCACGTGAATGCGTCACTGGCTGAGCGCTCTATTGTCCCTAGAGAATGCGCCAGGACTGAGCGCACTTGAGACATCTTGAAGGTCTTTATCATCTGTGTTGTTTGCACCTTGCCTATGTCGTGGAGGTAGGTGAAGGTAGTTTTACGCGAAACCAAACTTGAGTGTTTTGTTTGTCAAACTTTGCAGGTAGATGTAGGTTTGCTTTATCATTATGTGTAATTTGCCAATACATTCAATGTATTGACCCTTTATGGTTGCAACTTATCATGTTGCAGGATATTCAGGTGATCAGTGAGATACAGTAGGGTCGCGAGTCTTCACTCAACATTTTCGCCAGTGCGCATTGACGGGACTCATCATTTGTTAGGCTACATTTCCGCTGTTATTATTGAATAAAGCTAGCTATGTGCTACTCAGTTTGTAATACTTTGTGAATTCTGGATCATACATTATAGTAAATGATGCACTTGTTATTTGATATTCATATGTACTGTGTGTGGTAGCGAGTCGATCCAGGGACTAGCACAGTGAGCACAGAGACATCGAATCTTATCAGGTTCGGGTGGTTACAGATGGTATCAGAGCAGTGTGTTGACTGTAGGTCATGACCCTAGAAAATGGATTAGAGAAGCCATAGGAGTGAAAAACTTGCTTTCCAACTTTCTATCTCCTTGTTAGTCCCCACTCTCATACTCATACCTTCTCTTTTCAAATATAGATGGCCCCTGAAATTATATTAGTGTCATTTAAGCAGTTTTAGTTGACAGACCACCATTACTAAGTTGTGTTCGATAAACGATTTGCGGTAGAATGATGAGATCATATCTCTTGTGGATATGACCTTACCTGTAGGTTTTGCTTGTGTGGTGTGACTTGTGTGAATTTAGTGTTTGTTTTGTTGTTGTTGGAGTTTTTGTTGCTAGCATGAGCATATGGGTAGTGTTTTCCCCCTAGGTCTTTATTCTGTCTATATCCTAATATATGCTGCAGCCTAGTGATGAGTTCAACTTTAAGCACATGCACCATGATCTGACAAGAAGCAAGCACAATCTTGCTGAAGGAAGAAACCTGGAGGAAGCTACAATTCATCGTCATATGTTTTATAGTAGTTGATGAAAACATGATAGTTGATAGGAACGATAGTTGTTTTGTTTGGCATGCAGAATGAATGGATTAATCCGAACCTAGTTCGTGAACAAGAGAAGTTTCTGCAATGCTTGTGAGGATGCCCGAGTGTTAGAATGCGAGATTTTCTAAACCATATACAAGGTAATGATTTGGGTGCGGAATGGATTGATCACCATGCCGACTTACTCTTATTATTCGCTTTTGCTATGTGGAATGGTAAATCTAGAGTGACATACCTATAGTAGAGAGACGTCGTTATTAAGCCTTCAACCTTAGAATGGTGTGACGTTTGATCCCTGTAGAAGGCACCCGTTGCCAATAGTAGGTTATACTGTCAGAATAAACCAATACTCTTTTCTACAGGAACCATTCTTGATGACCACCATGAGAGTATCGATATTTGTTTAGTATTGGCGCAAGACCTGTGAGCCATGAAGTTTTAGTTTATGGAAGACTACTCTTTTGATAAGGGATTCAGAATTTCAAAGGAGTGTAAGACATATATGTGGAGGATTTCCCCGAAGGAGTAAGACCGATGACTCTTATTCTCAGGGTGGTACTACCCCACACTCTCGGACGAACAATGGATATTCAAGGAGACCCCAACCCTAGTCATTTCTTTCTAGGCTCTTCGAATCTCGAGGACGAGATTCATTTGAAGGGTGGTAGATTTGTAACATCCCAAATTTTCAAATTTGGATTGTTAATAGGATCATTACTTTTCATCATGATTTCTATGCTTATTTAAATTTTCTAAATATTTAAAGTGTTTTCCAACTCAAGGCAATATATTTGGAATGGAGATAATATGACTTCTTTCCTATTAATTATATTTGGAAAATGCTAAGAGTATATTCTGGTGTCTACCTAAATTATTTTGGCTTGGTAGTAACTCAAAATTATTTTATAGTTGTTATCATACTCTTTATATGCTTGTATTGCAAAATATTGTTTCTTGTGAATTTGTGTTTTAAAAATGTTCACTATTTTGTAAAGTAGCAGTAATGTCTTACTATGTGTTTTGGTAATTTTATTTTGTTTTGTTTTAGATTTGTTTTAGATTAGCTTAGCTATATTGTTACTTCTGTAGTAGAGGTTTAAAAAGAAAGAAACCACACACGCGTGCACAGTGCCGTCGGGCTCGGGCAGCCCAGCTCCTTTTCCTCGCCTGCAAGCGCAGCCCAGCAAGCAGGCCGGCCCATTCTTTCCCCGCATAGCCGCAGCCCACTCCACAGCCTTTTTGTTTTTTCCTCTTTCACCTCTCTGGCGCTGACCGCCCTGGCCCGCATGTCATCTTGCCCGCAGCGCCGTGTTCTTCCCGAGCACTGTTGCTCACCGAACCGCAACCAGATCGAATTGATCGATTCTTGACCCGTAGGCCACGGTATCTGATCTATATAAGGTCCAAAACCCCTCCTCGCCCGATTTTTGGCCAAACCGCCGCCTTCTGTGCCCGTTTCGCCTCGCTCGGATCTCGCCGGAGTCCGCCGCCGTAGAAGCTTTCCGCCGGTTGATTCCGTCGCATTTGTAGGTTCCCAACACCTCCTTTCCCTATGGTTAGATTCTCCTTGGTCTCCTCTATTTCCCTCATCTCTTATTCTACGCAGGGAGACACCACATCGAGCGCTAGGACCTCAGGCCGAAGCTTCATGGAGGAAGCTTCGCTCCAGCCGGTCATTGTCACCACAGGAGCAAGCCCCAATCGTCTCCGAGGTCACCTAATTCATCTCTGTGGTGTTCTGAACCTGTTGGTGATTTCTACGTAGCCAGCGGGCCTCTGTAGCCGTCGCCCGCTTCATCACCGAGCCGCTCGAGCCCTTCTTCTTCAAGTCCGGCGCGTAGCTCCTCTGTTCTCCGGTGAGTCGCCCCCATCCGTTCGATCTCCGTTGTATGGCTACGATTAGATCTCTGCTGTTTTATTTTTTTCTTCCTTGAAATGTTTTCCTTTAAGTTGCGGCCATTCGCTGTTTAGACCTTGCAGCGAACAACTTCCCACCAATCACCGGGTGCCACGTGGTGCATCCACAACATCCGCGACAGTTCTTCGCAGAACACTATTATGGCATAATTTTTCATTGCAGATTTCGTATGAAATTTTCATTTAGGTATATCTTGAGATCCGTAACTCCAAATTCATCGATTCTTTTTCCTGTGTACTCGTAGAGACCAGGAGAATATTGTAGAACCAAAATTTCACATTTTTGAATAGCTCAAATTTGAATTCAAACTTCCGGAGGCCATATCTTTCAAAACGTTTATCCAAATCAGTTGATTCTTTTTGCATTGTGATCCTGCCAGCATGTAGATGATATATACCTACTGTTAAGTTCTGTTATTTAAGTTTTTATTTGAATTCGTTGTTGTTTACTTTATTGTGGTGTTATGGGAGTACGGTTTATTTATCGGTGCCTTCGTTAATCGTATAGATTGTCCAGAGTGCGAAGCGGATCAGAATTAAGCGTTAGAGTACTTCAGCACCTTTCAAGGCAAGTTTGCACTTTTGATTTTGCTCATCCTATATTCTACTATGCATGTGTGATTTTATATGCGATGACATGTGCTTGGTTTGATCTGTATGTTCTCTGTTGTCATATTCTGATATTGATTGTATTGTGTGATGGTGTGATCAACTTGTTATGGTAGACGTGGGCACATGTCGAGTGATGCATGGAAGTGGTGAGTCTTTATAGCTGTAGGCTCGGGACTTTTTCTCAGGTAAATGCGTTAATGGCTGAGCGCTCTATTGTCCCTAGAGAATGCGCCATGGCTGAGCGCACTTGGGTTGTCGGGGCTTTTTCTCACGTGAATGCGTCACTGGCTGAGCGCTCTATTGTCCCTAGAGAATGCGCCAGGACTGAGCGCACTTGAGACATCTTGAAGGTCTTTATCATCTGTGTTGTTTGCACCTTGCCTATGTCGTGGAGGTAGTTTTACGCGAAACCAAACTTGAGTGTTTTGTTTGTCATACTTTGCAGGTAGATGTAGGTTTGCTTTATCATCATGTGTAATTTGCCAATACATTCAATGTATTGACCCTTTGTGGCTGCAGCTTATCATGTTGCAGGATATTCAGGTGATCAGTGAGATACAGTTGGGTCGCAAGTCTTCACTCAACATTTTCGCCAGTGGGCATTGACGGGACTCATCATTTGTTAGGCTACGTTTCCGTTTTTATTATTGAATAAAGCTCGCTATGTGCTACTCAGTTTGTAATACTTTGTGAATTCTGGATCATATGTTATAGTAAATGATGCACTTATTATTTGATATTCATATGTACTGTGTGTGCTAGCGAGTCGATCCAGGGACTAGCACAGTGAGCACAGAGACATTGAATCTTATCAGGTTCAGGTCGTTACATGCAGGCACCACAGAAACATTTTCTTGAGCTGCGCTACTTTCCGGTTCAAGAGGCAGTACTTCATCATGTTCCACTTTCCTCCCACTTACTTCTTTCGAGAGAAACTCTTTCTCCAGAAAGGATCCATTCTTGGCAACAAAGATCTTGCCTTCGGATTTGAGGTAGAAGGTATACCGAATAGTTTCCTTAGGGTATCCTATGAAGACGCGTTTTTCCGACTTGGGTTCGAGCTTTTCAGGTTGAAATTTCTTGACATAAGCATCGCATCCCCAAACTTTTAGAAACGACAGGTTAGGATTCTTCCCAAACCATCGTCTCAACGGATTTCGACGGAGCCCTATTTAATGTGAATGCGGCAGTCTCTAAAGCATATCCCCAAAATGATAGCGGTAGGTCGGTAAGAGACATCATAGATCACACCATGTCTAACAGAGTGCGATTACGATGTTCGGACACACCATTACGCTGAGGTGTTCCATTCGGCGTGAGTTGTGAAACAATTCCACATTTCCTTAAGTGCGTGCCAAATTCGTGACTCAAATATTCTCCCCCATGATCTGATCGTAAGAACTCTATTTTCCTGTCACGTTGATTCTCAACCTCACTCTGAAATTCCTTGAACTTTTCAAAGGTCTCAGACTTGTGTTTCATTAAGTAGACATACCCATATCTACTTAAGTCATCAGTGAGGGTGAGAACATAACAATTACCACCGCGAGCCTCAACGCTCATTGGACCGCACACATCAGTATGTATGATTTCCAATAAGTTGGTTGCTCGCTCCATTGTTCCGGAGAACGGAGTCTTGGTCATTTTGCCCATGAGGCATGGTTCGCACGTGTCAAATGATTCATAATCAAGAGACTCCAAAAGTCCACCTGCATGGAATTCTTCATGCGTTTGACACCAATGTGACCAAGGCGGCAGTGCCACAAGTATGTGGGACTATCATTATCAACCTTACATCTTTTGGCATTCACACTATGAATATGTGTAACATCACGTTCGAGATTCAATAAGAATAAACCATTGACCAGCGGGGCATGACCATAAAACATATCTCTCATATAAATAGAACAACCATTATTCTCAGATTTAAATGAGTAGCCATCTCGCATTAAGCGAGATCCAGATACAATGTTCATGCTCAAAGCTGGCACTAAATAACAATTATTGAGGTTTAAAACTTATCCCGTAGGTAAATGTAGAGGTAGCGTGCCGACGGCGATCACATCGACCTTGGAACCATTCCTGACGCGCATTGTCACCTCGTCCTTCGCCAGTCTCCGCTTATTCCGTAGCTCCTATTTTGAGTTACAAATATGAGAAACCGCACCGGTATCAAATACCCAGGAGCTACTATGAGCGCTGGTTAGGTACACATCAATAACATGTATATCACATATACCTTTGGTATTGCCGGCCTTCTTATCCGCTAAGTACTTGGGGCAGTTCCGCTTCCAGTGACCGTTTCCCTTGCAATAAAAGCACTCAGTCTCAGGCTTGGGTCCAAGCTTTGGCTTCTTCCCGGCAACTGGCTTACCGGGCGCGGCAACTCCCTTGCCGTCCTTCTTGAAGTTCTTCTAACCCTTGCCTTTCTTGAACTTAGTGGTTTTATGCACCATCAACACTTGATGTTCCTTTTTGATCTCCACCTCCGCTGATTTCAGCATTGAATATACCTCAGGAATGGTCTTTTCCATCCCCTGCATATTGAAGTTCATCACAAAGCTCTTGTAGCTGGGTGGGAGCGACTGAAGGATTCTGTCAATGATCGCGTCATTCAGGAGGTTAACTCCCAGCTGAGACAAGCGGTTGTGCAACCCAGACATTTTGAGTATGTGCTCGCTGACGGAACTATTCTCCTCCATCTTACAACTGTAGAACTTTTCGGAGACTTCATATCTCTCGACTCGGGCATGAGCTTGGAAAACCATTTTCAGCTCTTGGAACATCTCATATGCTCCGTGCTGCTCAAAACGCTTTTGGAGCCCCGGTTCTAAGCTGTAAAGCATGCCGCACTGAACCAGGGAGTAATCATCACTACGCGACTGCCAGGCGTTTATAACGTCTTGAGTTGCTGGGAAAACAGGTGCTTCACCTAGCGGTGCATCAAGGACATATGCTTTCTTGGCAGCTATGAGGATAATCCTAAGGTTACGGACCCAGTCCGTGTAGTTGCTACCATCGTCTTTCAGCTTGGTTTTCTCTAGGAACGCGTTGAAGTTGAGGGCAACATTAGCATGGGCCATTTGATCTACAAGACATATTGCAAAGTTTTAGACTATGTTCATGAAAATTAAGTTCATCTAATCAAATTATTTAATGAACTCCCACTCAGATTGACATCCCTCTAGTCATCTAAGTGATACATGATCCGAGTCAACTAGGCCGTGTCCGATCATCACGTGAGACGGACTAGTCATCATCGGTGAACATCTTCATGTTGATCGTATCTTCTATACGACTCATGTTCGACCTTTCGGTCTTCCGTGTTCCGAGGCCATGTCTGTACATGCTAGGCTCGTCAAGTCAACCTAAGTGTATTGCGTGTGTAAATCTGGCTTACACCCGTTGTATTCGAACGTTAGAATCTATCACACCCGATCATCACGTGGTGCTTCGAAACAACGAACCTTCGCAACGGTGCAAGTTAGGGGGAACACTTTCTTGAAATTATTGCGAGGGATCATCTTATTTAAGCTACCGTCGTTCTAAGCAAATAATATGTAAAACATGATAAACATCACATGCAATCAAATAGTGACATGATATGGCCAATATCATTTTGCTCCTTTTTTGATCTCCATCTTCGGGGCGCCATGATCATCATCGTCACCGGCATGACACCATGATCTCCATCATCGTGTCTTCATGAAGTTGTCTCGCCAACTATTACTTCTGCTACTATGGCTAACGGTTTAGCAATAAAGTAAAGTAATTACATGACGTTTATGTTGACACGCAGGTCATAAATGAATTAAGACAACTCCTATGGCTCCTGCCGGTTGTCATACTCATCGACATGCAAGTCGTGATTCCTATTACAAGAACATGATCAATCTCATACATCACATATATCATTCATCACATCCTTTTCGCCATATCACATCACACGGCATATGCTGCAAAAACAAGTTAGACGTCCTCTAATTGTTGTTGCAAATTTTTACATGTCTGCTATAGGTTTCTTAGCAAGAACGTTTCTTACCTACGCCAAAACCACAACGTGATATGCCAATTTCTATTTACCCTTCATAAGGACCCTTTTCATCGAATCCGATCCGACTAAAGTGGGAGAGACAGACACCCGCTAGCCACCTTATGCAACTAGTGCATGTCAGTCGGTGGAACCTGTCTCACGTAAGCGTACGTGTAAGGTCGGTCCGGGCCGCTTCATCCCACGATGCCGCCAAATCAAGATAAGACTAGTAACGACAAGTAAATTGACAAAATCGACGCCCACAACAACTTGTGTTCTACTCGTGCATAGAAACTACGCATAGACCTAGCTCATGATGCCACTGTTGGGGATCGTTGCAGAAATTAAAAATTTTCTACGCATCACCAAGATCAATCTATGGAGAGACTAGCAACGAGAGAGAGGGGAGTGCATCTTCATACCCTTGAAGATCGCGATGCGGAAGCGTTGCAAGAACGCGGTCGGTGGAGTCGTACACGAAGCGATTCAGATCGCGGCCGAATCCGATCTAAGCACCGAACAACGGTGCCTCCGCGTTCAACACACGTGCAGCCTGGTGACGTCTCCCGCGCCTTGATCCAGCAAGGAGAGAGGGAGAGGTTGGGGAAGACTCCGTCCAGCAGCAGCACGACGGCGTAGTGGTGGTGGAGGAGCGTGGTACTCGAGCAGGGCTTCGCCAAGCACTGCGAGAGACGAGGAGGGAGAGGGGCAGGGCTGCGCCAAGAGAGAGGGAGACTCATGTCCTTGGCAGCCCCAAAACGCCCACTATATATAGGAGGAGGGGAGGGGGTGCGCCCCCTCTAGGGTTCCCACCCCTAGGGGGCAGCAGCCCTAGATGGGATGGAGGGGGGCGACCAAGAGGGGGAGAGAGGGGGGCGCGCCCTAGGGTGGGCCTTAGGCCCATCTGCGCCTAGGGTTTCCCCTCTCTCCATCCTAGCTGCGACTTGGGCCTTGGTGGGAGGCGCACCAGCCCACTCAGGGGCTGGTCCCTTCCCACTCTTGGCCCATGCAAGCCTCCGGGGATGGCGGCCCCACCCGGTGGACCCCCGGAACCCTCCGGTGGTCCCGGTACATTACCGGTGACGCCCGAAACACTTCCGGTGGCCAAAACCTCACTTCCTATATATTATTCTTTACCTCTGGACCATTCTGGAACTCCTCGTGACGTCCGGGATCTCATCGGATGAACCACGATGTCAAGGCTTCAATCAGTCCCGTATACGATTCCCTTTGTCTACCGGTATAGCACTTGCCCGAGATTCGATCGTCGATATACCGATACCTTGTTCAATCTCGTTACGGCAAGTCTCTTTACTCGTTCCGTAACACATCATCCCGTGACCAACCCCTTAGTCACATTGAGCTCATTACGATGATGTCTTACCGAGTGGGCCCAGAGATACCTCTCCATCATATGGAGTGACAAATCCCAGTCTCGATTCGTGCCAACCCAACAGATACTTTCGGGGATACCCGTAGTGTACCTTTATAGCCACCCAGTTACGTTGTGACGTTTGGCACACCCAAAGTACTCCTACGGTATCCGGGAGTTGCACAATCTCATGGTCTAAGGAAAATATACTTGACATTAGAAAATCTTTAGCAGACGAACTACACGATCTTGTGCTATGCTTAGGATTGGGTCTTGTCCATCACATCATTCTCCTAATGATGTGATCCCGTTATAAATGACATCCAATGTCCATGGTTAGGAAACCGTAACCATCTATTGATCAACGAGCTAGTCAACTAGAGGCTCACTAGGGACATGTTGTGGTCTATGAATTCACACATGTATTACGATTTCCGGATAACACAATTATGGCATGAACAATAGACAATTATCATGAACAAGGAAATATGATCATAACCATTTTATTATTGCCTCTAGGGCATATTTCCAACAGCCTATACACGGTGGGTGGTATTGGATTACTGTGGTACACACGGTTGCCCGATTGAATGATTCTGGCCTTGGCGACATCGATCAACTCGCCGTCCACGAAGTGCAGGAGTGTGCATGGAACGTCGGCGGCGCCCTACAAAAGCATGTAGGGCATCAGGGATGCCCAGTCAAAGGCAAGGAGATGAAGTCATCGGCCGAGAGGCTTAGTTACCGTGATGGCGTCGAGCTCGGCTAATGTCGAGGCACCGCCAACGTCGGGCATGCAAGTGACGGAGGGGCCGCTTGTTGCCGAGGTGCTGACCAGCGTATTCTTCCCACACCCGAGTGCATTAAGCTCCAATGCCGGCGCCGACTCCGGAGACACTAATGCCGCCTCCGCTGGAGACACCAATGGCGTCGGCGCGTTGTGCGAGTTGCTGCCCGTGAAGCTGGGAATCGGGGGCGGCCCCTGTTGGCCGCCCGCAATCCACGCCTGCAGCCCCTCAATCAAGGTAGGCACAATGGCGGTGATCGTCGCTCCCAGTTGGTCTCGCACTTGCTCTTTGACTATCTCCGGAATCCATGCCACTTGTGCCTTGACTTCTTGAACCTCGCGCTCCTGGCTTTTTGAGCTGGTCTTTCTCTCCTTTCGCCCAGCGTTATAGTATTCCAACCATTTCGTGGACAAGCCTTTGCCGGCCACACGACCAGCTGACAACGGCTTACTGAACTTATCCTTGTGTTTCATTACGTTCAACGCCCTATTCAAAGTGGTGTCCCAAGGGGAGCTCTGAGATGACCCCGCGCTACTGCTTTCAGTTTCCTGCGGAAGGAACGTGAACCATTTAGAAATTTGCCTTCATTAATTAGAATGCAACCATATGGAGCTAGTTACGCGGGGGTGTATTCCTTACCAGAACAAGCTCAAGCGCCTTGGTCTTCGGATCCGTGGTAAGCTCCTTTGTTATCGGGTCCACCTTGTACCGGGCCCTGACATAGTTCCTGGTCTGCTTGTCACGGTATTTATCGAAGAGGGGCGGTAGGCCTTGCTCGGCACGCTCCGCGTCCTACTTGTCCCATATAGGTTCCGCCACTCTGTAACCGCCGGGACCGAGTTTGTGGACCCCTAAGTTAAAGTCCCGCATATCTTTCCCCCACTCACTTGATTCCGCAGATGCGTTGCTCTCGCACTTGATCTTGAACTCCAGGTAGTCAGCTTCGCTGATCGAAGGATTTGTCTCCTTGATCTTCTCATAACTATCACCTTTTAGAATCCTTCTCTTCACCGCGACTCTCCAAGTAGCCAGGGCCGTGCTCATCTTCGTGAGGGCGGCACTGTTCACTTTATTCCCTGGGAGGCGTGTGTTTGCGAAGTCACCGGGGAACTTGTATCGTTCGTGCAGCTTCGTGAAGAGGAGGTTGCGCAAATTCCCTCGGTCACGATGCCTTAGGTTCTCGGTGTTGATCGAGACGGTGCTCCGGAGAATGCACCCGAGTTGTCCCGAGTACCCACTGACTAATTCTTTGGGCGCCGTTGGATGCCCACTGAAGGACACTTCAGTAAATTCCTCCTTGACGGTGCCGAGCACATTCGGGTGCCGGTCCTTCCGTTGCCTCTTCGGTTGGCTGCCATCTGTGCGTGCGCTGCCATCATCAGTGGTGGCATCCTCGGCGGCACCATCAGGGGTGTCATCCCCGACGCCACTAGGGGTTGTGTAGTCGGGATCGGTGTCTTCCGCGGCGTCCTCATAGCGGTGAGGTTCTTCCTCCATCTCCTGGGATAGCTCCCAGAATTGCTTGCCCGAACCGCCGGCCTCATCGTTGTCGGCCATGTTCGCTCTAAATAGGAAAAAAGGCTACTAGAGTTATTGGATGAGATCAGGGTAGTATCTATTATTCAAAAAAGGTGAATAGACTTAACAAAGCAGCAAAAGGAGTAGGAACACAAGGCCATAAACATTAGGTTGCAGATGACATTAACCAACTGGTTCCATCCCAAACAGCATAGGAAATTTGACCAAACTCACAATCTTGTATCTTGACATCAACTAGTTCTCAAGGGATGTGTCCAGAAAGTTGGTTGCTCTCAAGATCCAAGGTTGTGAGTTTGATCACATTTCCTAGGCTATTTGGGATGGGACCTGTTAGTGAATTATTTCTAAGAGATAAGGACAATAAGTTGACCAAATAAACTAATTCTTGGGGAATGTGGCCAAAAAGTTGGTTATTGTCAAGGAACAATTGAGAGATGTTTGTGATATTGCCTAGGTGTTTTGGGATGGAACCTGTTAGTGTGTTGTTGCTAAGGTCCAAGTCCACGTTCTCAAGGTAACCTAGTTCTTGAGGGATGTGTCCAGAAAGTTGGTTGCTGCAAAGATACAAGGCTGTGAGTTTGGTCAAATTGCCTATGCTGTTTGGGATGGAACCTGTTAGTGTGTTGTAGCAAACAAACAACTTCTCTAAGTTCTCAAGATAACCTAGTTCTCGAGGGATGTGTCCAGAAAGTTGGTTGCTCTCAAGATCCAAGGTTGTGAGTTTGGTCAAATTTCCTAGGCAGTTTGGGATGGAACCTGTTAGTGTGTTGTAGCAAAGCCACAACTCCTCTAAGTTCTCAAGATAACCTAGTTGTCGAGGGATGTGTCCAGAAAGTTGGTTGATGTCAAGATACATGCTGATTAATTTTTGTTTCGGTTGAGAATCGGGCACCTTCTAGGTCAAGAAAATTGGGCATGACCTTTGCTAATTTTCTTGACCTAGGAGTGCCCCGTTCTCAACCGAAACGGAAATTAATCAACATTTCAGGAGAAAGGGGTCATTTCACATCAGGAGAAACGGATCATTTCATCTAGCTCATGCCAAGCAATCAAGATACATGCTGATTAATCAAAATTAGGTAATGATAGCAACCCCACAGTTCACAGAGTATTTTCATAAGACTTGATGGATTCAGCTAGAATCAAAAAACTGTGAAATGCTGAAGAAGAGCAATCTGGTCTAATTGATCCCTGGAAATTACAGAATGTTAAACTATGCATGGAAAAACATCAGTCGGGACAGGGAAAGTGGTATGCAGCTAATAGTCTTTGAGCATTGAAACACAGCTAAGGTTACAACCCAGAAGTGATGGTTAACACTTCTAATAAACATGGCAATTTTAAATTATGACACACAATGCCATAATTAATCAAGAGAAAATGGGGCTGGACTCCCTCTGCTCCTTTTTTCCACTGGTTGGCACTCTGACCAATGCCCAACAATTCAACATGGCTACTCCTATCCCACCACACCAGCCTAACCACTACTACTAAACTATGGCTGCTAATCACAAACAAGATCTCATCTACTTACTAATCCACACCACCAGCATATACTACTCATGCATACCTTTGTATAGCACCAGTACCCTACCCAAAGCTCCTCCTCTATGGGGGAACTAACCCAACATTAGCAACAATTAAATATTACAAATAATATGGGCTCAACAACCAGATGCTACTAAATTTAACTAGGAGACAGTGCCATGCATCAGAGTGTATCTACACAAGATCTTTCTTCCCTAATATCATATCATCATCCATGGCTTACACCAGACTCTTCTTCTCTTTTCTCATCAAACATAAAAAACACAACCATGTCTCCCTTTCACTCCATCCATCACAATATATACAAAGGGCAAAGCAGCCCAGGAGACTAAACAAGCACTAACAAACAAAAGCAGGGATCTGATCTGCCCCTCACTAACCAGGATCACACAAACCATTTACAGACACCACCTCTTCCTCTCCCCATAACCCTGGCCGTGTCTCAAAAATTCAGCCACTACAGCCCCATGTCCCTCTACTCATGCTCATCTTCTTTACTGTGGCAACACTAATGTGTATGTAGTACATCAATTAAGTGTAGCAATAGGATTAAATATTTAAATTAACAGCCAGTGCAGAACTAATGAAGATTCGGAATTTTCAATGGAGACTGGCATAATTAGAGCTGCGTGGTCACGTCATGAGTCTACTATTGCAGAGCTATCTAGACTCCCGCAACGTCACTTTTCTTCAGTAAAAACAGACTTAGTTGTCCAGAAACTGAATCGGATTTAGTTCAAACGGAACACCTACTTGGATGTGGGATGAAGGTGAAGTTACCTAGGGGAGGACGGAGAAGATGGTCTGCTTGTACTTGGGCACCTCCATGAGCACCTTGTCCTGTGTATGGTCGAACGGTGAGCAGCTTGTCCTCTGCTTCCCTTCCACCTCTGCAACCTTCACCACGACATAAGAAATACAACGAGAAACGGTGGAGTGTGGTGGTGCAGAGAGAGAGAGAGATGTGGTGGTGGAGTGTGCTGCCGGGTTGGGCGAGCCAGAGCGGGGAAGCACCGCCGGAGTGGAGAAGCACAGAAGTTCCGCCGGTGGGGAGGCCCTGTACCTGGAGAGGTCAAGGTCGCGCCGCCCCGCCGGTGGTAGGACCGGCCACTGCTCGCGCCGCGCCGCCGGTGGCTGGACCGGCTGCTGCTCGCACCGCCCCGCCGGCGGCTGGACCGGCCGCTGCTCACGCCGCCCCACCGGTGGCTGGATTGGCTGCGGCTCGCGCTCGAGGGCAGGGGCGGCTAGGGTTCGTTGGGAGGGCAGGGGGGCTAGGGTTCGAGGGGATTTAGGGATATGGGAGCCGGGAGCGGGCGCAGGCGGACGGCGGCGTGCTCCCGCGTGGGTCGACGGGTTAGGTGGGGCGAGGTGGATCTGGCGAGGGAGGGAGAGAGGCCTGAGGGAGAGGGGAGTAAGTGGGAGTGCGGGAGGGTTAGCAATGGCGCACCTTTTAGGGGTGCACCATAAAATACATATACCAATGGCGCACCTTCTAGGGGTGCGCCATAAACACCATGATAGCAATGGCGCACCTTCTCCTGGTGCGCCATTACTATCTTTTTTTGGATTTTTAGTTGCATTCATTTGTGAATTGGTAAAACATTTATGAATATGAAAAAATATCATCAAATTTGAAAAAATATTCATGAATTCAAAAAGTTCCCATGAAATTTAAAAATATTCATGAGTTCAAAAAATATTAACAAATTCAATACTTTTCATGAGTTAGAAATTCAATACCAGAATAAACATAAAACAAAATTGGTATATCAATGGCGCACCTCCGAGGGGTGCGCCATAAGTACCTTGATAGCAATGGCGCACCTTCTCCTGGTGCGCCACTAGTAACTTTTTTTTACCAGAATAAACATAAATAAAAACAATTAAAATACCAGAATAAAACACAAAGAAGCCTGTAAATGATGATTTGCAAGAAAACAAGAGGGGGAAGAACAAAAATACCAAATCCAAGAAGAAAGTGGTCGATACTTCAACTTGGTGATGGAAAAGTTACAAAATATTAAAGGAAGGTAAGTACAGACACCATTAATCCCCACTATTTTGAACAAAACAGGTTATTGGATAGAGGACTAGAACAGAAGAAATGTCATTTCCATATGTCGAAATACAATTGAGAAATGAAGACTACAATTTAAATACAATAGATCTTAGCTATCTTTTCACAATCTTCTTGCCCTTCTTTTTCGCAAATGGAGTTCTTCTCTTGAATGGACGTCCTTTAGGTAGGGTGGTCCTGCTTCTTCTTGTGGTGTATGGTACTTCATCGTCGTCGTCATGTTCCATCTTCGGGTCGCCGTACTTGTCGAAGTCTTACTCATTGGCAATTCCGATGATCTTCCTTTTGCCTCTCCTCACAACAACACGACTGGGCTTTGACGGGTCGGTAATGAAGAAGCATTGGTCCACTTGGGAAGCCAGTACCCATGGCTCATTTTTCGCGGTGACATTTGCACCCGCGGTCTTGGATTTGGCTTCGAGTATAACCATGGTGGTGAAATACCGGTCTTCTTTTAGGACGCTCTCACTACAAAAAAAGACACTTCCGTGATGATACGTGTTTGTCACAGTAGGTCACGTTTTCTGTCATGCATGTACATCCATGACAAATTTATGACAGAATCAAGATAGTCATACCTGTGCTGTCGTAGAAGTGTTCCATAACATTACCAAAATTATCATCACGGAAGTGTCCACTTCCATGACGATAAATCGCGCGTCACAGAAGTGCTTTCGTCAAGGGTGACCGACACGTGGCATCCACCGTAACGGAACTTCGTTAAGCTATCGGGCCAGGTTTTGGATCCGATAACCCGTTAACAGCCAGGACCAATGGGGATTTTCCACGTGTAAAATTCTGATTGGCTGACGGAAACACGTGTCAGCTCCGCGTTGGCACAGGTGTCACTCATCCAATGGGCGAGATGCGCCTATGATATGCTGACACGTGGACCGGCCCAAAAGTAGCCCATAAAGTTTAAATGGGCCGGCCCAACTAAAGGCCCACAAGATTTTGCGGTCCATAATGGGCCAGCCCAGCAAAAGGCCCACGAGATTTTTCGTATCATAATGGGCCGGCCCAGCTAAAGGCCCACGAGATTTCGCGGGCCATAATGGGCTGGCCCAGCTAAAGGCCCATGAGATTTTGTTGACCATAATGGGCCAGCCCAGATAAAGGCCCAACATTCTCAGTTAAGGCCCGTACGGCTAGTGTCAAATCGGCCCGTCAACAGCATGTCCTAAACTTGTCATCATCGCGGCCCATGATCACTTCTGGCCCATTAACAGTCCGCTAAGTATATGGGCCGAATTACAGCCCGGTGTATTTCCGGCCTGTTAAAGGTCCTGCTTCATTTGGGCCCATTTACAGTCCATTGAAACTTTCAGCCCATAAACGACCGTGAAGGATTTGAGTCATATTCAGCCATGTCTGACATTCGGCCTGTTAGCGGCCCACCATAGATTTGGGCCACTTTCGGCCTGTTAACGTCGGACGAAATCCACTCGCCATATGTGGCCCAACGTCACATAGGGCCCATTAACAGCCCATATAAAAATGACGATAATCTAGCCCGACCGAACTTCCGTCCTATTAAAGGCCCGTGTATTAGGTCGGCGCATTTACGGCCTGTCCGAATTTTGGCCTGTGAAAGATCCGCATCGTAAATGGGCCCAATCTCACTTTCGGTCTTTTAAAGGCCCATGTTTTTATGGGCTCGAGATATTTACACCTGTAAACGGCCTATTGTTACTGAGGGCGCAAATTATGTTTAGGCCCGTTAAAGGCCCACTATGGGCACAGGCCTACCAGAAAAATATGAAATCTTATGCTGATTTAGGCCAAGATATTTTTAGTGGGCTACATGCAAATTTCGGCCCATAATCGTTTTTAGCCCAATTGGAATGGGCCCGACGAATGTTGGCATGTTGGGCTCCTACGAAGCTTTCGGTCGAATACATTACTAAGATAAACCTACACTATACAAATATAGCGTCGTAATTATTGCAGCCTTTGGCAGCAGCATAAATGGTGTATCACAACAAAAGGCCTGTTGGCATAAAGTTTTCAGTCCTTGCAGATAAAAGCACCATCAGATGTATAGAAGCACATATCATTTGACCTGAGTGCTAATGTTTCAGGCTGTAGAATCTGATGGGGCAGCACGATCTTCACCTTTTTTCTGCCATTGCTCTTGAACAACGAAGCGAATGTCTGATAGTCTGGTTTCAAAACCATTCATATTTTAACGACATTTGTCAACCACTATTCTTGTTTCCAAAACGACGCCCATTAGGGATTGGACTTGTGTCTGGAGCACAGATATATCACTCTGTCTAGCAGGAAGATTTTGTTCAGTAGGCGATTTGGAGGAGGTTACCTTGACAACAAACCCAGAATTACGCAGGAAGGTGCTTTTTGCACTGTTAGTGGAGAGATACTGACGCACTGCAGCAAGAGGTGACATTGTGCCTGTGGTAGCCTCATCACCTTCAGGTGGTTGTGGCTGTTCAATCATTTTTTCCATAGCTTCCTGAAAGTTTGAACTTGTAGATTAGTGTACTAGATAAGTTACTAATGAGACAAAAACAAACAAAGTACGTTACACGTTTATACATAACTTATTTTGGTGAACTACTGTAATACATTAGCATGTATTGTAGTGCCAACTACATAATAAAATCACTTTCAGAACATATGTCCATGTAGCATGCCTACTGTATTATCTATTTCCTCACATTCGTTGACATCTAAGGATAAAGGGACATGGCTTAAAGTAGGATGAACATAGTATGACATCATTCATATCATGGGCAAACAGATATAAAAAAACAGGCTATTTTATCTTTGTGTGCGCACGTGAACATAACAACTAGAATACATATGAAGACCAAAAGAATATCCTTCATCTCTTTTAAACCATGTAAGGTGAAATGATACGTTAAGACAACTGTGTATAAAAGTGAAAAGAGTAACTGACATTGGCTGCAAACCAAGTAGTTAAATGAACACATCACAGTACCAATCAGTTCAAAGGCAGGAGGAGTAAGGACTTACAAAGCGGCTTGAACTGGTGTGCTCATGCCCTTCATCTTGCTGGTGTGGCAATCCTTGAAGATTTGCACTGGATTCGGTTCAGGTTCTTTTTGGTCCGCACAGGCTTTCCTCTGTATTTGGAACAAGTCAATATAGATACGATAATATGGCACAAAAAAAGAAGGAAGTAGCAGCTATTTACAAGAGCCTCGCAGTGTGCAATATAGCTACGAGATCCTGTTGTCTGTTGGAATTTCACTTTAGAACGATTAGTCTTGTTCTTCAAACAGTTAGCCTAGAAGAAGATACACTTGTAAGGCACATACATAAATACAAGTTCAATATGTGGTCTGATTAAATACATATAGCCTACCTGATACTTTGGATCAGACCAGTGTTGAATGAGGGCTGTCCAGTCTTCATCTGTAATATATTCCACAGGAGATGTTTGGGCGATTTCATTGTTAGCCTTGCCTTCAAAGTGAGATTTTCTAAGGTGGTACCGATACTGTCGCAGAGAAGACTGAAAAACATGAGTGCATGCTTATTTAGTTGCATCATCTTTCGAACCCAACTTGAACCTCATCTGTTGAAAAAAGAATGTGAGTCTTATTAGGAGGAAGCTAGAAAGTATGTGACAGAGCAAGACAATATTATTAATTGCGATGAATAACATTACTTACGGATAAATGGTGAAGGAAGGTGTTAAACTGGGTATTGTCTTTCTCATTCCTGTACTGGATCCACGTTGGGAGGATATGTGCATGACACCTAACGACAATGGCTGCCTCTGATACTAACTTGGCTGACTCTGTAGCATCACGTGGCCTTTTTAAACCTGCCTCAAAATGGATCTCCATTCTTCCTCCTTTAGATTTTGTTAATCTGTCAAGCATTATCCCTGATGTCTGTTTTGGCTTGCGTCGTGGTGCTAGTTCAACAACGAATATGGAAAGTGTTAGTGTACATCAAACTGTGAGAGTACATATAAAGGAGCATGCAACTTCAACTTGACTTGGTCAGGTACCGTCTTGGTGTTGATGCTCATGAGGTTCATCCGATCTTGCCAAGTCCTGTTGTGTCAGCAGTGCTTCGGAAGTAGTGTTAGGTGTGAAGGCAGCTTGGGAACTGGCTAGTTCCGGAGCAAACGAACGAGTAACTCGTCGAGATGCTGGTACAGTTGAAGCGGATGCTGCAGCTGGTGGAGCAAGTGATACTGTGTTTGTAGATTTAGCCGGTGGACTTGGACCTTCTACTGCACTATAAGTACCAGCAGAATCTGGACGGCTGATCCTTTTCCGTTTCACCCGACAAGTAACACCACTCCCTACTATATTATTTTCCTTGCTCTTTTTTGACTTTGCCATGTAAAGCCGTACCCACAACACAAAAGAATAAAATCGCTCTTCAGAACTCATTGATGCATGATACAGACAAGCAATACATTGATGTAAGACAACCGTATGAGGATGGAATATGTAAGGAAAATAGGACGACATGACTTATTCACAGCTACAATGTGTAAACTAAGCAGAAGGATTTTCAAGAAAATAGAAGTGATGCAAGCTAGACACCATATGAAAGATGCAACCAATATTACTCTGCCAAGTTAAAAGTGTCTTGTCATAAGTGGCAATTCGAAAAATTAGAAGCAGTACAACATAGAAATCAATGCAAGATGCAACCACTATCAAACTGCCATGTTAAAAGTGTCCAATCATGAGTGGCTGATGCGGGATACACAACAGCAGTACTTTGATGTAAGAACATGGTATGATAGATAGATGAAGTGTATTCTAGACACAGAACGCCATGTCATATGCACATGTATAACGTATGAACTCAGCAGGTGCAATTTAATCAAAATAGAAGAAATACAGGCTAGACAACATATGCAACATGAAACCAATTATCACACTGTCAACTTAGAGCAAGCACCTGCGATGGAGTACGGGAGATGAACTCATCATGTAGACTTGGGACTTCAACTTCATTAGCAGTAGCAGTGGCAAATCTAGAGAGTCCCTGTTTGCGTCGGTGCGGAGGACCACCAACATCCCCTAACTTACTCTTTTCCTTCCTATTTTCTGATATTGCCTTTTGAAGTCAAAACCACAAGAAGATGAATAAAATTAGCTCTGCATAACTGGTTGATGCATGATACAGACGAACACTACTTTGATGTAAGGCAAGCGCAGGATAGGAGGATGGAATATATACAAAAAAAGACAACATTTCATATTCACACGTACGATAGGAGTATGGAATATGTATGAAAAAATAGTAAGCGGAAGGCATTTCAACAAAATTAGAAGAAATGAAAGCTAGGCACCATATGAACATGCAACCAATATCACTCTATCAGGTAAAAAGTGTCTCGTCGTAAGTGCCATTTCAAGAAATTAGAAGCAGTACAAGCTAGAAGACAATGCAAGATGCAACCTACATCACTTCCTATGTTAAATGTTTCTTATGGGTAAGTGATCGTTGTAGGTATAAGTTGTAAGCTACGCAGATGCAATTCAACATAATCAGAAGCAATACATACTAGACATCATACGGAAAATGCAACCACATATAACAGTTCCAAGTTAGAGCAAGCACCTATGATGGTGGAGTAGGGGAGATGTGCTCATCATGTACACATATGTTCTAGAAACAGGAACACATGTCATATTCACAGGCATTATGGGTAAAAGAAGCAGATGCAATTCAACAAAGTTAGAAGCAATACAAGCTAGACATCATACGCAACATGCAACCACATATAATAGTGCCAAGTTAGAGCAAGCACCTGTGATGGTGGAGTAGGGGAAATGTGCTCATCATCTACACAACTACGTTGACTGTCTAGCCTTGCATTGTCTTGCGAATCTTGTTGGGAGGATGGCGGAGTAGAATCTGTAGAGAACCTCCGTTTCAGTTGCTCGGAAGGACCACCATCACCCAATGCCTTGCCAATTTCCTTCAGCTTTATTGATTTTGCATTGTGAGGTCAAACCGACAAGAAAAAGGAATATAATTCGCTCTTCAGAACTCATTCATGCATGATACTGACGAACACTATCTGATTAAAGGCAAAGTCATGATACGAGGATGGAATATGGACCAAATAATGGACGGCTTGACATATTCACACCTATGATGTGGTAACTAAGCAGAAGACACTTCAACAAATTAGATACACTGCAAACTAGACACCACATGAAAGGTGCAATCAATATCACTCTGCCAAGTTAAAACTGTCTCGTCATAGGTGGCCTTCATCAAACTAGAAGCAATACATGCCAGAAATCATATTCAAGACGCAGACCAATATCACACTGCCAACTTAAAGGTGTTCCATCATAAGTGACTGATGTAGGATACACAAGATGAGTAGTTTCATGTAAGAACATGGTGTGATAGACAGATATAGTATTTACCAAAAACAGGAAGGCGTGTCATATTCACACGTATCATGTGTAAGCTAAGCAGATGCAGTTTACACTAATTAGGAGCAATACAAGCTAGACACCATATGCAACATGCAACCAGATATCACACTGCCAAGTTCGAGCAAGCACCTTGGATGGTGCAGTAGGGGAGCGGAGACTTGGACCTTGTAATGCACCATTAGTACAAGGAAAATCGGTACAGATGCTCCATTTACGTTCCTGCAAAGGACCACCATCATCGCCTTCCTTACTCTTTTCCTTCCTCTTTCTTGATTTTGCCTTGTCAAGTCAAACCCACAAGAAAAAGGAATAAAATTTGCTCTTCAGAACTCATTGATGCGTGATACTGACGAACACTACTCTGATTAAAGGCAAAGTCATGATACGAGGATGGAATATGTATGAAAAAATGGACGGCTTGATATATTCACACCTATGATGTGGTAACTAAGCAGAAGGCACTTCAACAAATTAGAAGCACTGCAAACTAGACACCATATGAAAGGTGCAATCAATATCACTCTGCCAAGTTAAAACTGTCTCGTGATAGGTGGCGTTCATCAAACTAGAAGCAATACATGCTAGAAATCATATTCAAGACGCAAACCAATATCACACTGCCAACTTAAAGGTGTTCCATCATAAGTGACTGTTGCAGGATACACAAGAAGAGTAGTTTCATGTAAGAACATGGTGTGATAGATAGATATAGTATGTACCAAAAACAGGAAAGCGTGTCATATTCACACGTATCATGTGTAAGCTAAGCAGATGCAGTTTACACTAATTAGGAGCAATACAAGCTAGACACCATATGCAACATGCAACCAGATATCACACTGCCAAGTTAGAGCAAGCACCTTGGATGGTGCAGTAGGGGAGCGGAGACTTGGACCTTGTAATGCACTATCAGTACAAGGGGAACGGTATAGATGCTCCGTTTACGTTGCTACAGAGGACCACCATCATCGCCTTCCTTACTCTTTTCCTTCCTCTTTCTTGATTTTGCCTTGTCAAGTCAAACCCACAAGAAAAAGGAATAAAATTTGCTCTTCAGAACTCATTGATGCATGATACTGACGAACACTACTTTCATGTAAGGCAGCCGCATGATAGGAGGATGGAATATGTATGAAAAACAGGACGGCGTGACATATTGACATGTATGATGTATAAAGTGTAAACTAAGCACAAGGTGCTTGAACTTGTTAGAAGCAATGCAAGCTAGAAACCATATGAAAGATGAAACCAATATCACTCTTCCAAATTAAAAGGGTGCCCTAACAAATGTATTTGACCAAATTAGAAGCAATACATGGCAACAAGCTAGAAATAATATGTAATATGCAACGAATAAAGGTGACTCATCGTAAGTGATTGATGCAGGATACAGAAGAGAGGTAGTTTCATGTAAGAACAAGGTTAACACATAGATGTAGTGTGTACCAAAAATAGGAAGGCATGGCATATTCACAGGTATAATGTGTAAACTAAGTAGATGCGATTTACCCTAATTAGAAGCATTACAAGCTAGACACCGTATGCAACATGCAACCACATATCACACTGCGAAGTTAGAGCAAGCACCTGTGATGGTGGTGTGGGGGAATTGCGGTCATCAACTAGAGAGCTACGTTGACTATCTTCATTTAGCCTTGCTGTTTCTTGAGAATCATGTGGGGAGGATGACACTGCACTCTTTAAACGAGTATGGCGTCTCACACTAACCCACCCGGGTGACTGTCTCATCATAAGTGATTGACGAGGGATACAAAAGAGCATTAGTTTGATGTACGAACATGGTTAATAGACATATGTAGTATGTATCGAAAACAGGAAGGCATGTCATTATCAAAGGTATAATGTGTAAAGTAAGCACATGCAATTTAACCAAATTGGAAGCAATACAAGCTAGACACCATATGCAACATGCAACCACATTTGACAGCGCGAAGTTAAAGCAAGCACCTGGGATGGTTGTGTGTGGCAATTGAGATCATCAACTGCAGAGCTACGTTTACTGTCTCCAACTGCTGACACTGCATCCTTTAGAGCGCCGAAACGCTTAGTGCTTATCTTCGAATTACACTGGAGCGACTTCTGTCTTTTCTTTTTAGCATTCATCAACACTGCATCAGAGTCTGAAATACCCATGCATAAAAAAACAATAGTGTGAGTATGGGTGAAGTGTGTGCACAATTAGTATAGTGTAAAGGTAGCAGATAGCAAGTCAGTGAGAAATAAATGACGGGAGACATATGATAGCTCTACAACATGCATGGCACACTAAATTACTACAGGATTCTATGGAAATAACATTCGACTGAAAACAAATAGGTCAGTTCATTTTTTCTGCACCGCCCGACGTACAAAGAACGGGCAGATCGCCTTCATCTACCTCCAGCCAGTCAGTGTTGACGATCTTCCTCGAAACGGCAGCGACCACCGGCCCAGTCCCCTGCCTGTGCCCTCCCCTCGACCTCATCGCACTGCCGTGCTTGGCACCGCCCCCTGGCAATCCATTCAAGCCCCACCGACCTCCAGATCAGGCGCAAGCAGCTCGTGCGCCCCACACCCCTATGATAGACACCGATGCGCCGCTTCCCCGGCGCACAGGCGGACTAGGTGCTCCGCGCGCCTAAGCGGGTGCTGCTTCTCTTAATTGCCATTCGACTGACCCTGAATTGAAATCCAAGCGGGCTACTGACCTCTAGCAAAGGTGAAATAGTAAAGGGAGGAAACCTTGTGCATTTAGTATCATGAAGAAGATGCACTAAGAAGAGCTCAACTCGTTTCTTTCATGGGAAGAATACGGTGTGAGCAGAGACATAAGGTTTGCACGAATAAGGGAAGAGGAGTACCTCTTTCTGCTGGCAGTGCTGTGTCCTCCTTCTATTTTTCCAACGATCATCTTGTGGTTTGCTGGAAACGAGAAGTTGTGGAGGACGGTGCAGCCTTGGACGAACCCATGGCCATGTTGTTGAGTGTGGTGCGGTGGCCGTCTGTCGGCGGCGGGGAAGCAGATCCGAGGCGGCGAACGACGGCGTAGCGGGAACAGCTCCGGTATGGTGGACGGTTGTGACAATGGAGCGGCAGCAGTGAGGCGCAGCATGGTCGGAGTAGTTCTGGTATGACGCACGTCGGCGTCGGCGTCGTGGAGGCAGCTCTACATCGGCTTCAGCTGCTAAGTCCTTGAGGGCGTTGCGGTTGCGGTTGTGTTGGACGACGACGTCGCGGTACCGGCTCCGGCGTGATGGAGGAGGTCGGTGGTGGATTGGGCGCTATGGGGTGGAGAACGGAGGAGGCTGGGGTTTCGCGCCTGGTCGAGAGGGCGTTTTGGCGACCACGGAGTATGAATGGGAAAATGGAGGGAGGCGGGGAACTAAGGGGGAACAATGTTTCGGTTTGGGACACGCTTGTTTGAAATTTGGGGAAAGTTACAAACTTTGCCCCATCTAAAATTTCGGACATATTGCGGGTTGGGGGTAGGACAGTAATCTCAGGTGTCCAAATGTGGGCAGGATAGATTTTGGCCGAGCGCATGGGTGTTTAGGCGCCCATGGCGTATGAATGCTTCTCGGAGGCGGTCGAGACTGGCATCTTGGTGAAGTTACAAACCTACCCCGGTTTAGACCTTTGGACATCGGGCCGATAGGCTACACGGGTCAGAGTCAGGACAGTAATTTCCTACCAGCAAACATTAGTCTCGCGCGGTTTCAGGTGACCAGAGGCCTATTTGGCGCTTCGTTCAATATTTGGGAGCAGATGCATTAACGTTTTCGGTTCTCTTGAGTTGAACATTCAGGATTTGTCAAACTTCACAAATCTTTACTCTTGAAAATCCCAAAGCTACGATTATTTTGGAATGGAGGTGGTACATTTGAATATACATTGTACACGAGTATATATTAAAAAATATGCAACTTACCTCAGTTCATGCATGGTTCCAGATATAATCTCCTTGGTTGCAAAAAAAAGTTAGACATGCGTATGAATATATATAGCATGTTCAAACGCACAACAAAGATTGATGCCCCCTTTTACATCTGATTTACAAATGCCATTATCTCGGGTTCAAATAGATGAATACACTTCCTATGAATTCGAATCTTCGAAACCCCCTTTATGTTGAATTTGACATGTATTCTATTTCGTAGCTAGCAATTTGGAATGTATCCATGCAAATGACAAATGTATAAAGTGCTTCACACTAACAACATGGAGTGCACTAATTAATGTTTATATATGAATTGCAAAAGCATCCATTGCCTGTATTTCAAACCGCTATGAATTGCAAAAGAACTTTTTTAAATTTTTTTTTTTAAATTTTTTTTTCAAATTTTTTTTTCGTTTTTTTCTTAATCTCGGGTCACTATGGCTTAATCTCGGGTCAATATGCTTAATCTCAAGTCAAATCGCACTAAGTGGTCAAACTTCCCGAAAGGTCACCCATTCTCACACTACTGCAGCCCGAGCATGCTTAACTTCACAGTTCTATCCAACCCCAGCACCACCTCACTTAACAGGCACTTGTTGATATATCTAACATATCAATCCTATTAAACCTTGTTGATTTCTAGGACTTTGTTCATGTTCATGAGTATGATGAAATTTTGAAAAATATTTCAAACTTCCCGGTCATATTACGTATCATTTTTTGAAAAAAAATTCCAAAAAAAATTCAACATCAATTTTTTTTTCTGTTACTAGTGGCGCACCTAGCAAACGGTGCGCCACTAGTAAGTTTGAATTTTTTTGAATTTTTTGCCTCTAGATCTTGAAAGCCCCGTAACTTTTTTCTGTTAGCTAGCTTCGTGTTGTACGCCAAGTCCTCCACATGGGTCTTCGTATAACGCGTCTCGATCCAACCTATGTGGCGCAGGATGGAACCGACCCATGAGTCCTCATGTTGACCCACCACAACTAGAAATGATGTGCCCACCACACCACACACGCAATCAGCCACTAAGAAAATAAGCATATACAATAGTACAATGTTATACATGAAAGTTAATTGCATGGTGCATCCAAAAATATTTGTTCTGCATTGTGAATGTTTATATATTCTCCTAAAATATTAGTCACGGGAAAGAGAAACGAAGGGCATATCTCTCCTTGTCTCCACCGGACATCCCCTCTTTCTACACCACTTTCACGTACGCACACAAACTATCTCTCGGCCCTCTAAAAGTATGCATGCCCATGACACATTCACGCATGACGGTCACTGTATTTCAAGCTAAAGCACTATACGGTCACTGGAGTTCAAAATATGCTCATTACGGTCACCGTATACATTCTCGTGGTGATCATACGGTATCTAGCTCACGATACATCTCCGTATTTTCTTGATGACACTGACGGACTTTGCATTTGATGCGTGCTCCGTATTTTGTTGACGACACTTACAGTCATTGTATTTGAAGCGAAAGTACGATATGGTCACTGGACTTCAGAATAAGCTCATCACGGTCACCACATACATTTTGTCGTGCTAACCAACATGTGGTTGGATGGTTAGGAGGACAGTGGTTTCTCGAGCCCACCAGGGTTAAAGTCCAGGTGCTCGCATTTATCCTGGGTTAATTTCAGTATTTTCCGGCGATGTGCGTTCAGTGGGAGGAGATGTTCCACTCGACTACGAGGCACCTATGGTGACTTCGTAAAATCTCAAGATCATATGCTGGCTCACTCTCTCGAAGGTGCTCATAGGGGTAGGGTTTGCGTGTGTGCGCTTATAGCGGTGAGAGCTTGCGCGTATATATGAGCCCTTGCGACTGTACCGTGTTAAAAAAATACATGTCATGATTATACGGTCACTGGCTCACCCGTACAACTCCGTATTTTGTTGATGACACAATCAATTGACCAGTCCAACGTTCCATGTGGCGCAACTAGTGTTGCACCATCGGGACCCGTAACCGTGGGGCCCACCTATTAGCCCGTAAATGAAAGAAAGAAATGGTAGTTTGAGTCTGTACTTGTGTTAATAAAATATGGAGTACATTTTAGGGTGATCATATGGTCATTGGCTCACCATACAGCTCCGTAATTTGTTGATGACTTGATTAATTGACCAGTCAAACGGTCCACATTCAGCAGCGCACATTACCATAGGGCCCACCCGTCAGCGCGCATATGAAGGACAGAAATGGTAATAAATTAGTGGTCGGTGGGTACTCGAAGTCGTGAGACCTCTGGTTGGCACTCGTCGGCGGTGGGGGGCGCGTTGATTGGGCGGTGGGGTGGGGATCGCCGGAGAAAAAGCTCGGCGCGGGGGGGGGGGGGCTAGAGGGATGGCCGGTGCAGCGGCGGACCGGCGGTGAGGAGTGGTTTCGGGGCGGGCAGGGCCGCGTGGCAGCGCGGGCCGGCCGCGGGGCCCGGGGGCCGGTGGTTCGGCCGGTGGTGGCTGGCGGCTCAGGGGGGGTGGAGTTTGATGATAAACTGCAGGCCCTTGATTTCGTATCCAACGGCTGGAAAATCTAAAGACCAGGGATGAAAAAGTCAGTCGACTGACGTGTAGCCTCACCCCGCACGTACACATGCACGCACGCAAGACACGCACGCATGCAGGCGTGCAACACTGACACGTACACATAACGAACACACGCACGCATGCAGGCGTGCAACACTGATGCGTACACATGCACTCACGAACACACGCACGTACGCACACATGCATGCAACACTGAAACATAGCCTTGCACGCACGCAACACTCGCACGCCTGCATGCACATAGCACACGACGCAAGACACACGCTCAACCTATACGTGCATGCACCCTTTGTTAAGGACATGGATTGTTAAACATATTAATCAATCTTATCTGTGATAAGTAGAACATTGATGTTTGTAGCGGTCTTTATGTCTAGGTTTGTATCTCTATAGTCCCTCTCACACACACCCACGTAGGTGGGGGACGTGCACATAGAGAAGAGGTGCACGCATGGTGCACGTACTCCCGTCTCTTTCCCAACCACACCCGCGCGGGTACACGGTGGAGCTCATTTCTGTATGAAAAGGCAGCCCACGTGGTAACTTGACACGTGTACTGGTTGTCCGCTAGATGGAGGGAGGATCGTCTACCACGGGTGAACAAACAAATTGTGACTTGACGCGTTATGTTAAAGAAAAAAGAGGCAAACCATGTGGGGCCTACCTTAGAGGCAAGGCTCTATACACTGGAGTACTTTTGATGTGTCCCGTCAACTCGCAGAGCGAGGAGAAGCTTTCTTAGTACGCCGTCTCCCCCGCCCACGGGCGCGGTGGCTCGCAGGATGAGGTGAAGCTTGCTTACTACGCCTTACGCACGCTCCCTCGCCCACGCGCGGTGGCTCGCAGGACGAGGAGAAAATTTTACTAGTACTCCCTCCGTTTACTCCTCGTCCCTACTACCTTGGTTAGAGAGATTATCATATTGTTTGGAATATATATGTCCTTTAGTACTCCCTCCATTTACTTATACAAGGCCACTATAAAAAAATACATTTTGCATCTATACAAGGCCACAAATAGTAATCGAGACAAAGGTTACTACTCCCTCCTTTCCAGTTTATGGCTCAATTTCAAAATCTCTCCAACCAAGGTAGACGGTGAGTGGTCGAATTAATTTCGTACTCCTAGTTTGCACAAGTAATTAGTATGCTCGTTTTTCTCAAGAAGTTATGTTTACCGAGGCATTAATTAAAACGAATGCATGAATGACCACTAAATTTCCATGAACTTCTACATGCATGTACAAAACAAATCCAATAAGAATTTTTTTTTGAATTTTTACTCCTCGCGTCCAGGATTCCGTCCTGGATCATTAGATAAGAATCCAAAGATAAAGAGTGAAACAAAGAATATAGTCTATAATGATCAAATGAAAAACCAATAAATTCTATCGCAACTGCACCAAGGAATAATAAAAAAGCACACAAAGTAGTAAGTAAAGAGTTAATTCCATTATTAGGAATCCAGTTATTAGCTTCCTAGAATGGGGTATTATCTGTCCCGATAAATAGACAATTCCAGGAATAATAAATAGGAGTAAATTAAATAAAGTATTGATATAATTGGAATTGCGGAAGCAAATACCAATTTACTAAAAAAAGAAAAAAGTATCATTTTCTTCTTCTTTCTATTTTCTTCTTCTTTCTTTCTCTATCTATATATAGAACCCTCGTGTCATTTCTTCTTTTTGGTTGCAATAGGGAAAGACAGAAGATAGAATAGAACTTAAAAGGATAATTGAAGTGACTCGTCTTCAAATCTACTTTGGTTGGAGTTCGAAAAAGGAATAAAAATAACTCCATTCCTGAGATTAGCCACCCGCCTGGGGAGTTTATAAACAAAAAAATATCACTAATTCCATCTTCTATACTCAGATATACCATGAGACCTGTTAGGATCCATCCCCAAAGGAACCGGACATGAGAATTTATCATCATCCGGCTCGAGCAAGAGTGAAAGAAATAAGACTGTGGAAGATCCTTAATAGAATTAAGGTATGTTTTTTTATTAATTTATTTTGAGCTCTCAAGATATCGATATATACATATACAATCTTTAAAATCCAAAAAGAAAAAAAAGAAAACATGTTGATTATAGAAAAAGGGAATTTCTATCTACACTGGAACTATAATATTAGATTTGGGGGGGGGGAGATCGGAATTAGCAATTGATAAAAAAGAAAGGATATGGGCTCGCGTAACATAGTCGAGGTTGAATCTAAAGGATGTACTGCTGGATAAATACCCTTGGAAGCTAATCCTAGCTAAAGGGATGGGACATAATTATTACGGGGAACCCGCATGGCCCAACGATCTTTTATATATTTTTCCAGTAGTAATTCTAGGTACTATTGCATGTAATGTAGGTTTAGCGGTTCTCGAGCCATCAATGATTGGTGAACCGGCCGCCCGGGTTAATAAAACTGAGAAAATTAACTCGGAAAGAAATATTTTGGAAGCTCCGTTGCGGGATTCAGACCTAACCATTCAAGGAGAAGCAGTGGGAACGACAGAACCTATGATTCCATAGGATTTTATTGAAAAGAGTTAAATTCCATTTTTTACTACACTACATATGTTGGTAAAGCATTTACCTAAGTTATGAAAAATTCATAATTCATCAGTTATTTTAGATAGTGAGTTTTCTCTTGACACTGCTTGCATCGGGTGATCTAACGCACCTCGAAATCCAACATGTGATGGTACTACTACTAGTAGTAGAATTGAGACTTATAAAACGGAAAAACGAATGTTTTTAGATGAGCCCTATAAACCCTAGTGGGTTCGTACTCCGTAAAATCAGATTTTCCCAAAACTAAGTCGCTCAACCTTTATTTGCTTGTTTCCCTTCCTGCCTCCTTGCCTCGAACAGACTATGCCAAACTTCCCTGCCTGCCGCGCGGGAAAAGACCCGCCCTCGCCTTTTTTAGTCCGGGTTTGTATCCATGGATCGCGCGAAGCAGCAAAATCCCAAGCCGTGTCTTGTACTCCTCCGTCGACGCTCGCTTTCATGAATTATGTACTTCCTGTCGCCGACAGTGGGACATATAGCAACCGGGTCGACGTGTCAAGCACCAAATAACAGTGCAGAACAGCAAGGGGGACGCACCCCAGTCGTACCGCCCCAGTAGTAGTAGTAATGAGCAATGAGACGTCAAATCACAATGCCGTACCTTCCCAGACGGACGAAGCAACCATTATTTCACACTTCGGTTCGCCATCATCTCAAACCACGTAGTATTGCTTCTGCCTCAAGAGGGACACGCGCATCGCCTTTGTACATCATGACACGTGGGACCGCATGACAGGCCATGCTCCCCCGCCGATCGCTCGGTAAAATCACCTCATTTTTACTACTATACTTCCTCCGTATTGGTTTACACACTACTAGGAAAAGGCCTACTAGTGGCGCACCAGTTTTGCCTACTAATGGCGCATCACGCCGTGCGCCATTACTATCTGACTTAGTAATGGCGCACCACATAGAAGTGCGCCATTAGTAACAATTTTTTTTCAAATATTTTTTCAGAACTTTTTAAAATTTTTTTTTTTAAATTTTTTTTTCAAATTTTTTTTCGTTTTTTTCTTAATCTCGGGTCACTATGGCTTAATCTCGGGTCAATATGCTTAATCTCAAGTCAAATCGCACTAAGTGGTCAAACTTCCCGAAAGGTCACCCATTCTCACACTACTGCAGCCCGAGCATGCTTAACTTCACAGTTCTATCCAACCCCAGCACCACCTCACTTAACAGGCACTTGTTGATATATCTAACATATCAATCCTATTAAACCTTGTTGATTTCTAGGACTTTGTTCATGTTCATGAGTATGATGAAATTTTGAAAAATATTTCAAACTTCCCGGTCATATTACGTATCATTTTTTGAAAAAAAATTCCAAAAAAAATTCAACATCAATTTTTTTTTCTGTTACTAGTGGCGCACCTAGCAAACGGTGCGCCACTAGTAAGTTTGAATTTTTTTGAATTTTTTGCCTCTAGATCTTGAAAGCCCCGTAACTTTTTTCTGTTAGCTAGCTTCGTGTTGTACGCCAAGTCCTCCACATGGGTCTTCGTATAACGCGTCTCGATCCAACCTATGTGGCGCAGGATGGAACCGACCCATGAGTCCTCATGTTGACCCACCACAACTAGAAATGATGTGCCCACCACACCACACACGCAATCAGCCACTAAGAAAATAAGCATATACAATAGTACAATGTTATACATGAAAGTTAATTGCATGGTGCATCCAAAAATATTTGTTCTGCATTGTGAATGTTTATATATTCTCCTAAAATATTAGTCACGGGAAAGAGAAACGAAGGGCATATCTCTCCTTGTCTCCACCGGACATCCCCTCTTTCTACACCACTTTCACGTACGCACACAAACTATCTCTCGGCCCTCTAAAAGTATGCATGCCCATGACACATTCACGCATGACGGTCACTGTATTTCAAGCTAAAGCACTATACGGTCACTGGAGTTCAAAATATGCTCATTACGGTCACCGTATACATTCTCGTGGTGATCATACGGTATCTAGCTCACGATACATCTCCGTATTTTCTTGATGACACTGACGGACTTTGCATTTGATGCGTGCTCCGTATTTTGTTGACGACACTTACAGTCATTGTATTTGAAGCGAAAGTACGATATGGTCACTGGACTTCAGAATAAGCTCATCACGGTCACCACATACATTTTGTCGTGCTAACCAACATGTGGTTGGATGGTTAGGAGGACAGTGGTTTCTCGAGCCCACCAGGGTTAAAGTCCAGGTGCTCGCATTTATCCTGGGTTAATTTCAGTATTTTCCGGCGATGTGCGTTCAGTGGGAGGAGACGTTCCACTCGACTACGAGGCACCTATGGTGACTTCGTAAAATCTCAAGATCATATGCTGGCTCACTCTCTCGAAGGTGCTCATAGGGGTAGGGTTTGCGTGTGTGCGCTTATAGCGGTGAGAGCTTGCGCGTATATATGAGCCCTTGCGACTGTACCGTGTTAAAAAAATACATGTCATGATTATACGGTCACTGGCTCACCCGTACAACTCCGTATTTTGTTGATGACACAATCAATTGACCAGTCCAACGTTCCATGTGGCGCAACTAGTGTTGCACCATCGGGACCCGTAACCGTGGGGCCCACCTATTAGCCCGTAAATGAAAGAAAGAAATGGTAGTTTGAGTCTGTACTTGTGTTAATAAAATACGGAGTACATTTTAGGGTGATCATATGGTCACTGGCTCACCATACAGCTCCGTAATTTGTTGATGACTTGATTAATTGACCAGTCAAACGGTCCACATTCAGCAGCGCACATTACCATAGGGCCCACCCGTCAGCGCGCATATGAAGGACAGAAATGGTAATAAATTAGTGGTCGGTGGGTACTCGAAGTCGTGAGACCTCTGGTTGGCAGTCGTCGGCGGTGGGGGGCGCGTTGATTGGGCGGTGGGGTGGGGATCGCCGGAGAAAAAGCTCGGCGCGGGGGGGGGGGGGCTAGAGGGATGGCCGGTGCAGCGGCGGACCGGCGGTGAGGAGTGGTTTCGGGGCGGGCAGGGCCGCGTGGCAGCGCGGGCCGGCCGCGGGGCCCGGGGGCCGGTGGTTCGGCCGGTGGTGGCTGGCGGCTCAGGGGGGGTGGAGTTTGATGATAAACTGCAGGCCCTTGATTTCGTATCCAACGGCTGGAAAATCTAAAGACCAGGGATGAAAAAGTCAGTCGACTGACGTGTAGCCTCACCCCGCACGTACACATGCACGCACGCAAGACACGCACGCATGCAGGCGTGCAACACTGACACGTACACATAACGAACACACGCACGCATGCAGGCGTGCAACACTGATGCGTACACATGCACTCACGAACACACGCACGTACGCACACATGCATGCAACACTGAAACATAGCCTTGCACGCACGCAACACTCGCACGCCTGCATGCACATAGCACACGACGCAAGACACACGCTCAACCTATACGTGCATGCACCCTTTGTTAAGGACATGGATTGTTAAACATATTAATCAATCTTATCTGTGATAAGTAGAACATTGATGTTTGTAGCGGTCTTTATGTCTAGGTTTGTATCTCTATAGTCCCTCTCACACACACCCACGTAGGTGGGGGACGTGCACATAGAGAAGAGGTGCACGCATGGTGCACGTACTCCCGTCTCTTTCCCAACCACACCCGCGCGGGTACACGGTGGAGCTCATTTCTGTATGAAAAGGCAGCCCACGTGGTAACTTGACACGTGTACTGGTTGTCCGCTAGATGGAGGGAGGATCGTCTACCACGGGTGAACAAACAAATTGTGACTTGACGCGTTATGTTAAAGAAAAAAGAGGCAAACCATGTGGGGCCTACCTTAGAGGCAAGGCTCTATACACTGGAGTACTTTTGATGTGTCCCGTCAACTCGCAGAGCGAGGAGAAGCTTTCTTAGTACGCCGTCTCCCCCGCCCACGGGCGCGGTGGCTCGCAGGATGAGGTGAAGCTTGCTTACTACGCCTTACGCACGCTCCCTCGCCCACGCGCGGTGGCTCGCAGGACGAGGAGAAAATTTTACTAGTACTCCCTCCGTTTACTCCTCGTCCCTACTACCTTGGTTAGAGAGATTATCATATTGTTTGGAATATATATGTCCTTTAGTACTCCCTCCATTTACTTATACAAGGCCACTATAAAAAAATACATTTTGCATCTATACAAGGCCACAAATAGTAATCGAGACAAAAGTTACTACTCCCTCCTTTCCAGTTTATGGCTCAATTTCAAAATCTCTCCAACCAAGGTAGACGGTGAGTGGTCGAATTAATTTCGTACTCCTAGTTTGCACAAGTAATTAGTATGCTCGTTTTTCTCAAGAAGTTATGTTTACCGAGGCATTAATTAAAACGAATGCATGAATGACCACTAAATTTCCATGAACTTCTACATGCATGTACAAAACAAATCCAATAAGATTTTTTTTTTTGAATTTTTACTCCTCGCGTCCAGGATTCCGTCCTGGATCATTAGATAAGAATCCAAAGATAAAGAGTGAAACAAAGAATATAGTCTATAATGATCAAATGAAAAACCAATAAATTCTATCGCAACTGCACCAAGGAATAATAAAAAAGCACACAAAGTAGTAAGTAAAGAGTTAATTCCATTATTAGGAATCCAGTTATTAGCTTCCTAGAATGGGGTATTATCTGTCCCGATAAATAGACAATTCCAGGAATAATAAATAGGAGTAAATTAAATAAAGTATTGATATAATTGGAATTGCGGAAGCAAATACCAATTTACTAAAAAAAGAAAAAAGTATCATTTTCTTCTTCTTTCTATTTTCTTCTTCTTTCTTTCTCTATCTATATATAGAACCCTCGTGTCATTTCTTCTTTTTGGTTGCAATAGGGAAAGACAGAAGATAGAATAGAACTTAAAAGGATAATTGAAGTGACTCGTCTTCAAATCTACTTTGGTTGGAGTTCGAAAAAGGAATAAAAATAACTCCATTCCTGAGATTAGCCACCCGCCTGGGGAGTTTATAAACAAAAAAATATCACTAATTCCATCTTCTATACTCAGATATACCATGAGACCTGTTAGGATCCATCCCCAAAGGAACCGGACATGAGAATTTATCATCATCCGGCTCGAGCAAGAGTGAAAGAAATAAGACTGTGGAAGATCCTTAATAGAATTAAGGTATGTTTTTTATTAATTTTATTTTGAGCTCTCAAGATATCGATATATACATATACAATCTTTAAAATCCAAAAATAAAAAAAAGAAAACATGTTGATTATAGAAAAAGGGAATTTCTATCTACACTGGAACTATAATATTAGATTTGGGGGGGGGGGAGATCGGAATTAGCAATTGATAAAAAAGAAAGGATATGGGCTCGCGTAACATAGTCGAGGTTGAATCTAAAGGATGTACTGCTGGATAAATACCCTTGGAAGCTAATCCTAGCTAAAGGGATGGGACATAATTATTACGGGGAACCCGCATGGCCCAACGATCTTTTATATATATTTCCAGTAGTAATTCTAGGTACTATTGCATGTAATGTAGGTTTAGCGGTTCTCGAGCCATCAATGATTGGTGAACCGGCCGCCCGGGTTAATAAAACTGAGAAAATTAACTCGGAAAGAAATATTTTGGAAGCTCCGTTGCGGGATTCAGACCTAACCATTCAAGGAGAAGCAGTGGGAACGACAGAACCTATGATTCCATAGGATTTTATTGAAAAGAGTTAAATTCCATTTTTTACTACACTACATATGTTGGTAAAGCATTTACCTAAGTTATGAAAAATTCATAATTCATCAGTTATTTTAGATAGTGAGTTTTCTCTTGACACTGCTTGCATCGGGTGATCTAACGCACCTCGAAATCCAACATGTGATGGTACTACTACTAGTAGTAGAATTGAGACTTATAAAACGGAAAAACGAATGTTTTTAGATGAGCCCTATAAACCCTAGTGGGTTCGTACTCCGTAAAATCAGATTTTCCCAAAACTAAGTCGCTCAACCTTTATTTGCTTGTTTCCCTTCCTGCCTCCTTGCCTCGAACAGACTATGCCAAACTTCCCTGCCTGCCGCGCGGGAAAAGACCCGCCCTCGCCTTTTTTAGTCCGGGTTTGTATCCATGGATCGCGCGAAGCAGCAAAATCCCAAGCCGTGTCTTGTACTCCTCCGTCGACGCTCGCTTTCATGAATTATGTACTTCCTGTCGCCGACAGTGGGACATATAGCAACCGGGTCGACGTGTCAAGCACCAAATAACAGTGCAGAACAGCAAGGGGGACGCACCCCAGTCGTACCGCCCCAGTAGTAGTAGTAATGAGCAATGAGACGTCAAATCACAATGCCGTACCTTCCCAGACGGACGAAGCAACCATTATTTCACACTTCGGTTCGCCATCATCTCAAATCACGTAGTATTGCTTCTGCCTCAAGAGGGACACGCGCATCGCCTTTGTACATCATGTCACGTGGGACCGCATGACAGGCCATGCTCCCCCGCCGGTCGCTCGGTAAAATCACCTCATTTTTACTACTATACTTCCTCCGTATTGGTTTACACACTACTAGGAAAAGGCCTACTAGTGGCGCACCAGTTTTGCCTACTAATGGCGCATCACGCCGTGCGCCATTACTATCTGACTTAGTAATGGCGCACCACATAGAAGTGCGCCATTAGTAACAATATTTTTTCAAATATTTTTTCAGAATTTTTTTAAAATTTTTTATTTTTTTTAATTTTTTTTTCAAATTTTTTTTTCGTTTTTTTCTTAATCTCGGGTCACTATGGCTTAATCTCGGGTCAATATGCTTAATCTCAAGTCAAATCGCACTAAGTGGTCAAACTTCCCGAAAGGTCACCCATTCTCACACTACTGCAGCCCGAGCATGCTTAACTTCACAGTTCTATCCAACCCCAGCACCACCTCACTTAACAGGCACTTGTTGATATATCTAACATATCAATCCTATTAAACCTTGTTGATTTCTAGGACTTTGTTCATGTTCATGAGTATGATGAAATTTTGAAAAATATTTCAAACTTCCCGGTCATATTACGTATCATTTTTTGAAAAAAAATTCCAAAAAAAATTCAACATCAATTTTTTTTTCTGTTACTAGTGGCGCACCTAGCAAACGGTGCGCCACTAGTAAGTTTGAATTTTTTTGAATTTTTTGCCTCTAGATCTTGAAAGCCCCGTAACTTTTTTCTGTTAGGTTTTTGAGGATTTTGAAAATGTTTAACGAGGTTCCCCTGGTTAAATTCGGATGTAACTTTTCGAGTAGATGATTTTTCATATAAAAAACTTTTTAATCCGAGTTCGTCTGCAAAAGTTATGCCCATTTTACAAATTTCAGAGAGATTTTACGAATAAAGTCGAAATTCATATTTGTGAATTTTCCCAACAACTAGACCACATATCACATGGGAAACTTATTTTCTTTTATTTTTTTGACATTTCCATCATTTTCTTTTATTTTTTTAAACTGAAAAGGCGGTCCACGGGGGGGGGGGGGGGGGTGCATTCGGTGAAATTTTTGGGTCAAGTTAGTAATGGCGCACCGTGGGAGTGGTGCGCCATTACTAGTTACTAGTAATGGCGCACCACTCCCACGGTGCGCCATTACTAGTTTTGAAAAAAAAAATAAAAAAAAATTGAAAAAAATTGAATTTTTTTTACTAGTGGCGCACCGTGGATGTGGTGCGCCATTACTAGTTTAACTAGTAATGGCGCACTATCCCCTGGTGCGCCATTACTAGTTTTAAAAAAATAAAAAAAATTGAAAAAAAATTACTAGTGGCGCACCGTGGATGTGGTGCGCCATTACTAGTTTAACTAGTAATGACGCACTATCCCCTGGTGCGCCATTACTAGTTTTGAAAAAAAAATTGTTACTAGTGGCGCACCGTGGATGTGGTGCGCCATTAGTATTTGGACACTAATGGCGCACCAACACATGGTGCGCCATTAGTATATAGTAGTGGCGCACCACATGTCTGGTGCGCCATTAGTGTCCATATCATCTATAGCCCTTTTCCTAGTAGTGACATGGCATGCACGTCGTTCTAGGTTGAGAATTTAACTGGCTATATATGTGATGAACAATATATGTTTAGAAACTACATCCGCTTAATAATCCAATGATATACTTTTTGTGACATAGTAACTCAGATTTAGTTAGTCAAATGGATGACCTAGAACTACGTGCACACCCTATAAACCAAGACGTCTAAAAAAACAAGACAGAGAGGGTAGTTCAGTACGTATCTTTTTAGATCAATATAGTCGGGATTCGCCAAGGAGCAAAACCAAGTGGTAGGCTGCACCTGTCGTGTTGGCGTAGCGACTCAAGCAGGGTCAGTCCGCACACGAAATGGCGACACACTTAACAGGACCCCTTTGGTCGACATGTGGCTCATCCACCGTCTTGTTCCACGTGCGATGCACCAAATTACAGTTCGGAGCAGCGGTTGGAATTGGAGGCACCCCGGTCGTAGCGCCGCAGTAGTAGAAAATGAGCGATGAGGGGTCAAATCACAAAGCCCCACCTTTCCCGCATTAAGCTGGACAGACGAAGCAACCATCAGTTCACTCTCGGGCGCAAGAGCACAGAGAAAAGAGAAAACCAATGATGCGTGCGGCAGCTACCTAGGGCACCCTAGGGTAGGGTTCTCCACTACAGATCATTTTTTTTGAAAGCGCCTCCACTACAAATCGACTTCTCCCTCGTCCTCTTGAAGATAACCGATGATGTGTGTGGTGGTAGGGTTTGTAGGAGTACTACTAGGGTGTGCGGGGCCACGTCGTAGTAAACGGGAGAGGGATTGAGTTCGGGTCGATGCCCTAAATATGTGTGGGCCGCTTGGTTAGGGGAACGAGGCAGCATTTTGGGTTCGGGGACCAGTGGAGATATAGTACGTACAAAAAAATTTGGACGTAGGTTCGACCGAAAGGCAATGATGCATGGGCCCTGCTTTTTATATATCCGGGGCCGCGTGAAATTTGCTACTCTACTCAAAACTAGTAAGGTACACATGCATTGAACGCATGAGATTTCAAAACCAAATTATGAATAAATACACACTATAGCATGTAAAGCTTTGAGTCATATATGCATGATGTAGATGTTCGTTTAGTTCTTATAGTTCATCTCATTCAAAATCAATTAGTTTTATAAACATGTTAAGATTCATGGGGTTGTGCAATGTAAAGCATAAAGTAAAAAACAAATAATGGCATTTCATTTAGAAAAAAAATCAATTATGATACGGAAGATTCTAGAACAAAGGAGAAGTGCATGTGTTTTGAGGTTTGTGCATTATGCTTAAGTTCAACCATGGAGTCTTCTAAATTGTACATGTGGCAGATCTGGTGGAATGTTGATGAAATCCAACGGCCAGTAGTGCTCGGATTTGCCATCTCTGCACTGTCGGATTAGCTTCATCCAGCGACCATCTTTCAAGTTATTCGCACACTATATAGTTCTTGTGCCATAGTTGCATGTCTTGGAAAAAAGCTACTAGTGGGTTGTACTAGCTATATAGGAATATAAGATGTATGCGTGGAAGTTCTAGGGAAAGAGATGACATGGAGTATCTCAATTCCTATGAGTAGGGATTGGAAATGAGATGTCATTTGGTTGACATCATAGGAACTTTTCTATTGAATCTAGAGATGACATGTATCTTAATTCCTATGAGGAGGGATTAGAAAAGAGATGTAATTTGGTTCATATCATAGGAACTTTTCTATTGAATATACGCTAATGTTTATTTTCCTTTGAAATTATGGGAGTATAGGAATCCATTCATATGAACCAAGTGGCTCTAAAGCTATAGAAATGATATGATGTTTATTTCCTTTGAAATGTGGAGTATATGAATCTATTCCTATGAACCAATTGGCTTTAAAGGAAAAATCCTATAAAAATCATATCATATAGAGTTCCTATGATATTCCTCCACACCAAAGGATGGTTGAAATTGCTGCAGGTGATACGATGGTCTTTCTTTGTAGACTCCTCCCCCATTTTTATAGTTACCTCTCTAAGATGAATGAAATGATATATACAGGGTAATCTACATGTGCAATTTGGTACAAGAAAACTCGGTAAAAGTTTGCGAGGTTCGAATTTTCAATAAAGCTATATGCACTGCATTTTGGAACGGAGGGAGCATACGGCAGTTGCGAACACTCACGTGGAAGATTTGTGTGTAGGAGGAGTGACTGTTCTGTTAAATGACATGGCAAAACTGACACTGTCGGATGCCGATCTAACGGTTCTTACGGCGTTCGTCAGGAAAAGGCTTGTGGCGAACGTTTGTCGGATAATGATTTACGGACACATGCATTGCATTGATACGTGCCCCCTCTTTCTCACGCACACGCACCCTCCCGAGTCCTCTCGCACCCACCGTCTATCTGCAGGTAGACGTCACACACATATGTGCTCTTCACACCCTACCCTCAGAACTTCTAAAAAACAAAAGACGTCGTGCACATTTTATTTTAGCTCACACGTCACACACTTATACTATTACTCTTGTGGCGAACGTTCTTTGGGCATAGTATATTGTACTCTCATGAAGAGCAGCGGTACACGCACGCACTAGTTCTCTCACACCCACTCGCGGGTACACGTAGGAGCGCATTTTTTTGAAGCTGGTACAACAAAATCACTCCACTACATATATAAGAAGGAGCCTTAGCGCTTGCTTTACTAGGGTTCCTCTCGTTCACTCTCTCATGCTCTCCAGATCTAAGCAAGACATAGGTGGCCACACGCTCTCTCAGCTCACGGCTGGTCACAAATCCGGCCGGACAACCTCGACCGGGGCAGGTGTGTAGATGCATCGTTCACGCTGTCGTCGGCGGCGAGGAAGGAGACCAACGGCTGCCCGCGCGTCCCGATCGGCGGCCGTGCCGTTCTCTCCGAGAGAGCGCCGGCTCCGGAGGGCCTCAGACCCCTTCTTCCTCCCTGCGGTATTGTTGCCAAGATGCGGCCTCCCAACACCGTCTTTGCTACATGCCGACGACCCTCAGGTATATATTCCTTCGAAACCTGCCTTGCTCTACTGCCCCAGCTCCCCACTTGGCTTCGTGTGGATCTTTTTCTACTTCCGTCCGCTGTTCCAAAGCCACCTAGACTTTAACTATTATTAGAGGTAAAGCTAGTTCATACAGTCGACTCTAAGAGTTGGTTCAAGCAGGGAAGAAAGTGGGAAAGCTGTAGCATGAATCTAGGACTTGGTTCTAAGAGGAAACGGGGGAAAGTAGTAGATACTGGCTACCCAACAGGTCTCTTGGTTGAAAAGACGAAGAAAGCATGGTGGATGGCGAAGGGTGGGGGGAAGTGGACCTATCTCTTGGTTGAAAAAGGAAAAAACGTGACGGGTGTTGGGGGACAACGCAAATGAGAATGAGCAGGTCTAGATTTCCTGTGCTCACATAGGAAAATGTCGCCGAGGAGATAAAAAATGGGACAAATGCAGACATGCTGCCTGAGTGTTTGCCGCTCTCGGCAACCACATCTGCCTCACCACTTTATGCCTCTGCTGTCCCTACGCCCATATCGCTACCGTTAATGTAAAACCACATGAAGCATTAAGCAATGCCACCTAATGTCACTATAAGTAATGGTCTAGTGCCGTCGATAAATTGAAGCAATGCCACCACCATTTTATGAAGTGCTTCCGTCTTGCTTTATTTCCCATGAATTGTGTTTTTGCAGTTACACTTAAATCTCACACCGCTAACATTGCTTCATCCCAGTGGAACTGCACAAATTTGATTGCACATTTACTGACCATGTGTACTGTCAAGACAGTAATACTAATGCTATTGTTCTGCATGTTAATCTAGTGGCAGTGTTGATGTGATGTGATGCTACTTACTTAAGGACACTTTCATACGGTCAATCTAGTGCCAATTATAACACAATAGATGCTGTTGTTAATCATACGCCAGTGCAAATATCTGTCATTGTTTAAATAACCGTATTTCGTATTTGCGCAAATAGGGATGTCTGTCTCCATATCGTTTCGGGATGTCTGTCTCCGTATCGTTTCTATCTGCGCAATCAAAAGCACACACCTCAGTTTTAGTAGAACTGCGCAAAATGAGATGGCTATCCCTCATTGCCATCGTCTAACCATCCTTCTTCCAGGTATTCCTACATTGGTAGTTACTAGGTAGAATGACCAACGCAATCTAAAAGAAGCTGATTCATACGTTTTTCTTCCTGATTGCAGTGCAGGGACGAGCGAAAACATCTGCATCCTAGTCCGGAATGCACTTTCCTCCAGTTCATCCATGGACCGAGGACAAGCTGGCACGGCTGCACGGAGGTTTTTGGGACAGGTGTGCGGACAAGAGGCATTGTGGTCTGCTTATTTCTGCAAATAGGGGCGCTTAAATTTAGTGGAATGCACAAGACTTTCAGCTGGTCAGTACACTGCATGGTTCAGTTCAGCATTCCAGCTGAGAACACAATTATAATTGGTTATTCTGTAATGAGAGAACCTAACCCTGGATGGTGGCAACCAGAAAAAACCAGAGTGAACTCCAAGAAATGTAAGCCTGCCGGAAAGTCCCTTTGCTCAGAGAAGCCTTGCTTGTTTTTTCCTGATTTGTAAACCTTCTCACAACTTTGTCTTTTGCTATTAATTAGTATATGTTTGTTATGTTCTATGAATCATTGAGATGTATAAAATTGCTTAACTTATGCTTTTCAAGTTTTTTATGAAGCCGAGTTTAATGTGAGTGTTCCACATGAACGCTGGACTAGCGTGTGAATGTTTGGAATTTACATTGTGGCCTCAGTTAACTGCATGAACCACTGTAACAAGATACATAGTTGCTTATATGTCAGACAGCAGATTGTTGATTGTTAGCTGGTCGATAGCCGAGTGTTGAAGCGAGCTGAGCCAATGTGCCGTGTTTTGGACAACTGCTTACAAGTGAGGTAGCACCAACAGTGTTTACAAGTACTTATGTATACGTCAGCGCATAGTTCTCGAACGAGTACTCTATTTCATCAAAACACACACTGCTCGTATGATAAAACTAGTGAGGATGCATCTTTTTCGGCAACAATTACGATGATTCACGGGCACACAAAAGTAGCAGCAGTTCCTATAGACAGATTCAAACAGAGTACTAGCCCCAGAGGGCTCGATAACAGGCAAGGTTCGGATAATTAGACAGAATCCAAACTACTATTAAACACTAGTTGGGGCAAGTATTTCATGCCTATATCTAATTTGGGCTGGACACAAGACGGACCTTGCCATGAACATCATCGAGGACGTCCGGCAGCAGCTCAATACTGTGAACCTTCATGAAGAAAACCTTGTGGCCTTGCCACTCATAAACTTGTTTGTGGAGGCATGCCACGTCATCTTCCTGCGTAAGCTTGACAAGAACAGTATGCCTCACAAACGAAGGAGTAACTTTGCACTTCTTGTGCTTCAGTACACCCTAGACAACACGCCTGACAATAGTGAGGCTGGAATACAACTCTTCAATGGTATAAGCGCAAATGGCTTCCAGGATCCAACAGCCTAAAAACTCTGTTTTCCCAGTGCGTATATTCAGGTCATCCGCCTCATCATGAGTGACATGTACAACCACACAATCCTTGTCTGCATCAGGGCTCTAATTGAAACAAAAACAAATTCTGAATTACTTTCCAGCGTAAGAAACACAAGTTATTTAAACCACTATGTATAGCATGGCATCGAAGCTAATAAAATTTTGCATTATTCATCACCACATACTTAGATGAAAAACCACAATCGAGATCGGCAAAGAAGAAAATAACCTTGGTCCGCTTAGCCGGGGGGGGGGGGGACACATCCACGAAGGGGGAAAACTGCTCCTGCAGTGCCACGGGGGCTGTAACCTCAAACGGGGCGTTGACAATCTCAGTAGTGGCCGTGAGCGTATCTGGGGTCGGCTCGGTGGCTGCCTCCATCTTCTTGGAGCTCTCTGTCTCGTGGGGATCAGCCTCCCGCGTCTGCTCCAATATCGGTAGATCTTTGCCTGGTTCTCCTTGGTCCATCATGAAACTGACGAATACTAGGAGACCACTGAAAGGAAAACACAATCGCAATGACAATGAAACAAAAAAGAGAGTGAGGATCGGTGACTGCTTTGCAAAACTTCTTTTTTTCTCTGAACGAAAATATACCAACATCATGAATCCGCTTACCTTCCCTTCGTTGGGAGAGAAGAACAGTGGCAGATGCGATTGTTGCTTTTCTTGAAGACGGTGAGGGAGAAGGGGATTCAGCGAAGAGTGAAATGATGGTTGCTTTGTCCGTCAAACTTAGACTACGGGGAGGTGGGGTTTTGTGATACGACGGCTCGTTATTGCCGCGCTATGACCGGGGTGACTCTCCGCCTGCATACTGCCTTCTAATTTGCTGGATGGCATTTGGGCCCGCGCGCTGCATGGCTCGCATGTCGGTGAACAAAAGTATAACGACATTCAGTAGAGGGAGACGTTTCGATGACCTAGGAGGAGCCAGAAGCGGTATTGTATCCACTGTATTAGTAGTAATTGTTTTTCTGGGTAGCTTCAGAGTGTCTCCACTGTACTAGTAGTAATTGTTTCTCTGGGCCCAAGACAAAACAGCCCATCCACCCTAGTAAATAGTACAATCAATTCAAATGTCCATATATTTACTAAATGAGAGGCGCTACCCACACCCAGTACACCGCCCCCCAAAAAAACCTTGGTGTTCTTCTTCCTCCTCACTCCCACCCACCTCACATCAGCTCGCTCCACTCGTACCCCCAAATTCCTCACCTCACTCCTACAGAAAACCCCAGCTCCCCTTCTTCCTCACTACTACAGAAAAACCCCAGCTCCCCTTCTTCTTCACTCGCACTACAACTAGGCTCGTCATTCGTTACTCTGCTCAAATCCGTGAGCGCGACGCGACGCCCTCGAGGAAAATGGAGTCGACTGACCCGAGTGCCAAGAAGATGAGGCTCCCGCCAGTGGTGACGCCTGTTGTAGATCCCGCACCCGGCAGCGCGGGGAGAAGCGGCGACCCCACCCCCACCGGATCCCAGGAACCCGTAGAATCTCGGGTGGACCGCTTCAGCGATCTCCCGGACGCCGTCCTTGGGGAGATCATCTCGCTTCTCCCCACCAAGGATTGCTGCTGCACCCAAGTCCTCTCAATTCGGTGGCTCCCTCTATGGTGTGCCGTGCCCCTTAATCTTGACTGTCGTCAGCTATCTCTCTTCAATGATTTTGAAATCCCCAGAGCCATCATCTCCTCCCACCAGGGCTCCGTTCAAAGCCTCTGCATCCCGTCATGCTACCTGAGCAAGCATACCAGGCCCTGCACGGTGGATGCCTGGCTAAAATCCCCTGAATTCACAGAACTACAACTGCTTGATTTCTACTATTCCCCTGGAAATCACCTACCAGATACCGAACGCCATCTACCTGTGCCCTCAGCACCGATGTCCATCTCGCGGTTTTCCTCCTCTCTCCACACTGCCACCTTTGCGCTATGCGACCTACCAGACGATCTGGTACTAAACCTTCGACTCCCATTTCTGAAAAAACTTTCACTTGTGCGGGTTCGTATATCGGAGCCCTCATTGCACAGCATCATCCACTCCAGTTGCCCTACACTGGAGCGATTGGTGCTTGTTTTCACAGTTAGAATCGGTTGTCTCCAAATAAAGTCGCCTAACCTTGTAAGAATTGGAATTTGTTTTGACGGAAGGCAGCTCATCATCCAAGATGCCCCTTCACTTCAAAGGCTGATCATTGATTCTAGTTATTCACCGTTGCAAATAAACTGGAGACCTTGGGTGTAATACATGATCTCTGTGCTCATTTCAATATGGTGTTTGGCTCCACAATTCTTCAGGTACTTTAAATTATCATCTACACTTGTAACCATAAGCTGCATTTTAAATTTCTGCGCATAAGTTATATGTCATCTTGGAGTACACATTTTGTACTAATATCATGTTCTATGCTCAATGAAGAGTTTCTCCATGGATGGCCTATCAATGGTGCTGGATTCTGTCAAGATCTTATATATCCAAATGAATAGTTTTGATCTGAACAAGATTATTGGCTTGCTGCAAGGCTTTCCATGTCTGGAGAAGTTGTATATAAGGTGATAATTTCACGCACATTGGAATCCCGCATATAGTGTACTAGAATTAACCGTTCAGTTGTTGCTCTTTCGACACTCTTTTTTTAGACCTTAACTATTTTCAATCTTCATGTCTATTTAGGCAACATGACGGGGTAAGAAAGTTATAACCAATCGGTGGATTCGTAAGCATCGGGATTTTCTCACTTCTCATGAGATTCGATTGAAGACAATAACGCTAGAACAATATGTAGCCAACCGTGCAAACACTAGATTTATCACATTCTTCCTGCTGGATGCGAGGTTACTGTTGTCCATCAGGCTTAAGTTTATCAGCAGCATGGTTTTGACGGATGGGTTTGTGGAAGAAAAAAAGGAGTTTCAGGTGGGCAACAGAGCTTCTGAACGTGCCGGGCTTCTATTTACAACATATTGTGGTCATAATCCAGTAAATTTTATGACCCAGGATGTTCATTCTATGGAGCTGACCGATCCATTTGACTGTGACTGCCAAAAACAATGTTGGAGTTAGATGTTGTTGCCATTTTCAACCTGGGTTTTTTTGTAAACCTGATGAACAATTAACCCTCGTGCTTTTGTATAGTTTGTAAGCTGGAGTTAGATGTTCTTGCCCTTTTCAACTCGGCTTTGACTGTCATATTTTCTTTGAAGCAAGGCAAATGGCTTGCCAGTCGTTTAATTTAGAGTGAAATATTGTAACAACTAACAAACCCCAACCAGTTATTTATACTAGTTTTAGCGACGGATCAGGGTAACAACGGGGCTGTGCGGGGCCTGTGGCCCGTCTAGCCAGGGTTTTATTTATGTTTACCACATCATGAGGCCAGTTGTGTTTTTTTCTTGCTGAAAATGGCTAGCCCAGTTCCATTTCTTCTAAAGAAATACCCAAATGAGGCCTACTTGCTTTATCAGCCCTGCTGGGCTGCAAATCTTTCAAGACGAGGAGAGTTTCATTCGGTTTACCCAGAAATGGGCTGTACATTTTTAAAACATATCAAACCGGGAATTAGTTTCAATTTTCTTTCATTACAAGATTCTAAATTTCATTGATTTTTATGCGTGGACAATTATTTTGATTTTATATTTATATAAATTATTTTTCAAAATAGTTTGAATGTGAATCGATATTTTGGGATTAAAAACAGTTGACCGCACCGAAATATGCAAAAAATTCGCATACTTTTTAACCGTGGCCACAATATGGGGTCTAATGCTAACAAAAACAAGATGGGCTCCAAAAAAATTCTTAAGAATTAGCAAATGGGATGTACATTATTAGAAATAATGCACACGAGAGCAGTGACTGTTGGATGTCCATCCAACAGTTGTCGAGCTTCATCAATCTCTGCTTTTTCTGCTCCGGCCGCTCAAACAAGCGCCGGTGGGACTGCCTGCTCCCTCCTCCCTCGGCCGGCTATGCTGCCGCGCAGGCCTCACCGCCCCACCGTACTCCCATCGCTGGCCTAGCCATGCCTCTACTCACCCACACCTGTTGTTATTCTCCGGGGATGGTAGACGAGTCTTCCCTGGCTCCATGTCGTTCCCTTCCTAGGCCTCGCCATCGTCCACCGCCCTGGTGCTCTCGGCGTGGCCTGGTCAACGTGGTCAATGAACGACATCCATCGGAACTGGACTATACGTGGAGAGGCTGACAGCTGGGTCCACGGCCGCACGCAAGGAAATGCCTCCTTATTACGCGCAAAATAATGATTCCTCCACCTGATAGCTAGGACCCACGGGAAGGGCTTCTGTATTTCGCGAAAAAACATTCCCCCCGCTGACAGGTCGGACCCACCAGCTATATCTTCGCACGAAGGAAGTGCCTTCTTATGACGCACAAAAAATGAATACCCCCTGCTAGCTGGGACCCACAATGGTGGGTGGCTGACTTGTGGGCCTACTAAGTTGATGGGGACAGAGGGCTTTGTCAACTTAAGTCAATATGAACGATTCTAGCTCCAGTGACCGTACGATGTCCATCCAACGGCCATAGTGCTTCTTCAACCTCTGGTCTTCTTGCTCTAGCCGCCCAAAGCAGCGCCGGTCGTGCCGCCTGCTCCTGCCTCCCGTGGCCGGCTGTGCTGCCGCGAAGGCCTCACCGCCCCCATACTACTCCCACCGCTGGCCAGGCCATCCCTCCACTCACCCACACCCCCTGTTATTCTGCGGCGACGGCAGCCTCACACCACAGCCGAACCAGTGAACCCTCGTACTCCTCTCCGCGTGGGCATCCACTGCCGCGTCTTCCCCGGCTCCGCGTCGTCCCCTTCCTAGGCCTCGCCGTTGTCCACCGCCTTGTTGCTCTTGGCGCGACGTGGTCAATGTGGTCAACGACCGACTTCCATCGAAAGAGTACTGTACGTGGATAGGCTGACAGCTGGGTCCACGGCCACAGCCGAGTTTTTTTGTGATTTGCAAAGTAAGTCGCTTTGTCAGGCCTGTTGGGCTGCAAATCTTTCAAGACGAGGAGAGCTTCATTCGGCTGGCCGAGAAAATGGCCTATCAGTAATGAGAAATGGGCTGTACATTTTTAAAACACATCAAATCGGCAATTAGTTTCAAATTTCTTTTTTTCATTTCGAGATTTTAAATTTCATTGATTTTTATGTGTGGACAATTTGTTGGATTTTATATTGATATACATTTATTTTTAAAATCAGTTTGAATGTGACTCGAAATTTCGGGATTAAAAACAGTTCGGACCGCACCGAAATATGCAAAATTTCGTATAATTTTTTAACCGTGGCCACAATATGGGCTGTAATGCTAACAAAAAGAATATGGGCTCCAAAAAAACCTTAAGAATTAGCAAATGGGCTACAAATTATTAGAAATAATGGCAGATGGGCTGTATGATGTTTTCCACAGATTTGAGGCTTTCCTAAAAAAAGGTTGACGCACAAGCAGTGACTATTGGATGTCCATCCAACGGCCATCGTGCTTCTTCAATCTCTGCTCTTCCTGCTCCAGCCGCTCAAACAAGCGCCGGCGGGACTGCCTGCTCCCTCCTCCCTGCGGCCGGCTGTGCTGCCGCGCAGGCCTCACCGCCCCACCGTACTCCCATCGCTGGCCTAGCCATCCCTCTACTCACCCACACCTGCTGTTATTCTCCGGCGACGGCAGACGAATCAGTAAACCCTCGTACAGTCGTACTCCGCTACGTGTGGGAAACAACTGCCGAGTCTTCCCTGGCTCCGTGTCGTTCCCTTCCTAGGCTTTGCCGTCGTCCACCGCCCTGGTGCTCTCGGCGCGGCCTGGTCAACGTGGTCAACGACCGACATGCATCTGAAGTGGACTGTACATGGAGAGGCTGACAGCTGGGTCCACGGCCGCACGCAAGGAAATGCCTCCTTAATACGCGCAAAATAATGATTCCTCCACCTGACATCTGGGACCCATCGAAAGGGCCTCTGTATTTCACGAAAAAAACATTACCGCCGCTAACAGCTTAGACCCACCAGCTATATCTTCGCATGCAAGGAAGTGCCTCCTTATTACGCACAAAAAAATGAATACTCCCCTGCTAGCTGGGACCCAGTACAGTGGCAGGCTGACTTGTGGGCCTACTAAGTTGACGGGGACGGTGGGCTTTGTCAACTTAGTCAATATGCACGATTCTAGCTCCAGTGACCGTACGATGTCCATCCAACGGCCGTAGTGCTTCTTCAACCTCTGGTCTTCTTGCTCCAGCCGCCCAAAGCAGCGCCGGTCATGCCTCGTGCTCCTGCCTCCCGTGGCCGGCTGCGATGCGGCGGAGGCCTCACCACCCCCTACTACTCCCACCGCTGGCCAGGCCATCCCTCTACTCACCTACACCCCCTGTTATTCTACGGCGATGACAGCCTCACACCGCAGTGAACCAGTGAACCCTCATACTCCTCTACGCGTGGGCATCCACTGCCGCGTCTTCCCCGGCTCCGTGTCATCCCCTTCATCGGCCTCGCCATCGTCCACCGCCCTGGTGCTCTCGGCGCGGCGTGGTCAACGTGGTCAAGGAACGGCTTCCATCGGTCGTGGACTGTATGTGGAGAGGCTGACAGCTGGGTCCACAGCCGCAGCAAGGAAGTGCCTCCTTATTACGCGCAAAATAATTATTCCTCCACCTGACAGCGGGGACCCACCGGACGGGCCACCGTATTTCGTGAAAAAATGTTTCCCCCTGACTGCTAGGACCCACCAGCTACATCTTCGCACGCAAGGAAGTGCCTGACAGTTGGGACCCACCTGGTCGAAGCGTACGTAGCGTACTCATTCTGGTCGCGAACGTGTACGTACATACTGGTCGATGTAGAGGCGCGCACATAGCATGTACACGTACGTACAGCGGCCAGGGTGCAAGAAAGTAAATACGGCCACGTACGTACATACGGGCGGGGTCTCGAACGCCTATTCGCGCGTACGTACGGCTCGTGTACATGGCTGGGTCGGAACGGAGAAACAACGTCGTCGTCGTGTTCATGGGTAGCCAACCGGCTGGGTCGGAACGGAATGCGTCGTCGTGTTCATCGGGAGGGCTTGGACGGAACAACCGATGGGAACGAGGCCTGGCATACCGCAGAACGGAGGAAACGGCCTTGTGTTCGACCGGCCACGTTCGAAACGGGATCCTGTTCATCGGGAGGGGTCTGGCGTACCGCAAAACGGAGGAAACGGACCTCCTACGGTCGAAACGGGGGTCCTGTTGATCGGGAGGGGTGTGGCGTACCGCAAAACGGAGGAAACGGACTTGTGTTGGAGCGCTACGGTCGACACGGGGGTCCCATTCATCGGGTGGGGTGTGGCGTACCGCAAAACGGGACTCCACGGGATACTGTTCATCTCCACCATCGACCCCCTCCAGCCTCCACGGGCTACTGTTCATCCACCGTCGACCTCCTCCGGCCTCCACCTGCGACTGTTCATCCACGGGCTCCTGTTCATCTAGCCTCCACCGCGCGCTACTCCACCGGCTACTGTTCAACCAGCCCTCTCCACGGGCTCCTGTTCAACAACCCCTCCACGGGCTACTGTCCATCCTGCCCTCCATCGTCTACTGTTCATCCTGCCCTCCACGGGGTGGTCCTATTCATCCTGCCCTCCACGGGGTCTTGTTCATCCAGCCCCAACCGGCTCGAACGATCGGGGTCCTGTTCATCCACCCCCACCGGGAACTGTTCATCCAAACCCCCCAGCAATGCTCACTGTTGATCCAGAGGCAACGCCACGGGGTCCTGTTCATCCACCCCCGCCCGGAACTGTTCATCCAACCCCCCCGCAATGCTCACTGTTCATCCAGAGGCAGCATCGATCGACTTCAGTTAGCAGTAGTAGCGAAGGAATCGCTCGATCGGGTTCAGTTAACAGCCATCTATCGATCGCTCGGGTTCAGTAACGCGTAGCCGGCAGTGCAATCGCTCGGGTTCAGTTAGAGCCCAACGCCTCGCTCGGGTTCAGTTAGAGCCCAACGCCTCGCACACACGCGCGTACGTACGAGAGAAACGCGCATCGCTCGGCCCCCGACCACCCACCGTAACCGGGGACTCCCCAATATTTTCCGCGCCCTCGCTTCTACCACGGTTTTTTCCGTCATGGACGGCCCAAAGAATGTCATGCAGCTGCGTCTCCGGCCCGCCCAGGACGAAAAGCCCATTTTCTGTCATGATTTTTTGTCATAGAAGTAGGACCCCACCACATCTATGATGATACCGGGTTTTGTCACAGTTATCGTCATAGAAGTGTCATAAGTATGACAGAAAAGATTTTTGTTCGGCCCAAAATGTCACGGATGTGTCTTTTTTTGTAGTGTCTTGGCCAATCTGACACGGAACATCGGGACCTTCTCTCCAGCATAGGTCAGCTCCCAGATCTCCTCGATCCTTCCGTAGTATCTGTCCTTGTCGTTACCGGTGTAGGATTCCATCGTTACACCGGAGTTCTGATAATCATCGCTCTTCATGTCCTTTTCCTCGGTGTAGAATGTGTAGCCGTTGATATCGTACGCCTCATAGGTCATCAGGTTGTGCTCGGCGCCCTGTGACAAGGCGAATATGAGTTTTTCTTCCGCGGAAGGATCCTCATGTAAAGGGTACGAAAGAAGCTTCTCCTTGAACCAACACGTGAAACATGAGTTGTGCTCTTTGATTATATCTCCGTCTGTCCTCTGTTGGCCTCGGTCATTGTACGTCTTCTCAATAAAGGTTTTGTGCTCTACCACCCAAGGATCGACCACGTTTATGTGTTGTAGCGCGACTAGGTTTGCTCTTTCAAAGTCGGTGAGTCGACCCTTGAAGTCGACATGCATTTCGCGGCGCCCCTCGCGGTGACCCCATCCAGCGAGCCTGCCGAGGTGCCTTTTGACGGGCAGACCAACGGGGTTCTCGATACCTAGATAATTCGTGCAGTAGGAGATGCACTCTTCGGTCAGAAAGCCCTTGGCTATGCTTCCCTCTGGACGTGACATGTTGCGAACGTATCCTTTGATGACACCATTCATCCTTTTGAACGGCATCATGCTGTGCAGGAACGTCGGCCCGAGTTGGACGATATCCTCCACGATATGGACCAGCAGATGCACCATAACGTCGAAGAATGCGGGCGAGAAGTACATCTCAAGCTCGCATAGTATCACCACGATCTCTTCCTGTACCCTTCTGAGTTGCCTCACGCCAACCGACTTCCAAGAGATGACGTCAAAAAAGTTGCATAGGCCAAATAGCATTTCACGAACGTGCGCGTCCATGATCCCACAGATTGCAACTAGAAGTATCTGCATCATCAGCACGTGACAGTCGTGAGACTTCATCCCGCTGAACTTCTGCTTCGCTGAGTCTAGGTATATGCTTATCTTCCCCGCGTAACCGTAAGGAAGTTTTACTCCTATGAGGCAGGTGAAAAACTGCTCAATCCCTCCTGACTTAGAGTGAAGCACGCAGGAGGGCAGTCATTTCCGATCTTCTTGGCCTTTTTGCCTTTGCGATGACTTTCCGTGTCCTTCGCCTCATCATCATCATCATCATTAGCGTGAAGCTCCTCCCTGATGCCCATTGATTTCAAGTCTACCCTTGCTTTCGGCCCATCTTTGGTCCTCTCTGGCATGTTGAGCAGGGTACCAAGCAGACTCTCGCACACGTTCTTCATGATATGCATGACATCAAGGCTGTGAGGCACACTGAGGATCTTCTAGTACGGCAAGTCCCAGAAAACAGACCTTGTTTTCCATACCTTCAGCAGCTGCTCTGGCGCCTTTGGCTTCTTTCCCGGCTCTGGCGCCTTTCGCTTCTTTCCCGGCGGTGGGCACTCTTTCCAATTTTTCAACAGCTCGTCTATTTCCTCGCCGCTCCTCGTACGCAGGCGTCTTCGGTGTTCGGTTTCACCATCTAACAGATCCTTGCGTTTTCTCCATGAGTCATCGTCGCGAAGCCACCTTCGATGTCCCGTGAACACGGTTTTCTAAGACCCGGGATCTCTATCTAGCTGGCGATACGTTGCGTCATCCATGCACCTGACGCATGCAGAAAATCCGTGGACCACCTGCCCCGCGACATATCCGTAACCGAGATAGTCGTGCACCGTCGTGAGCAGTGCGGCTCTCATAGGGAAATATTCTTTCTCCGCGGCGTCCCACGTATTGGCTGGCGTTTTCCACAGTGTGTCTAGGTCCTCTTTCAGCAGCCCCAGATATAGATTGATGTCGTTCCCTGGTTGTTTCGGCCCTTCAATTAGCATACTCATGTGAATGTACTTCCTCTTCATGCACAACCAGGGGGGAAGGTTGTACATCCACACAAACACAGGCCAGGTGCTATGTGTGCATCTCTGGCTGCCACACGGATTGACTCCATCGGTGCTCGCACCCAGCACGATGTTCCTTGGATCGTCCCCAAATTTTGGGTGTTCGAAGTTCAACACTTGCCACTGGCTCGCATCCTTAGGGTGACTCAGCATCTTGTCTTTTTTATTTATCTCCGAATCATTTCCGTCATCTTCTCGCTTCTTCTCCTCCCTATCCGCGTGCAAACGCAGGAGCTTTGCTAGCTTAGAGTCCGCGAAATACCGCTGCAGACGAGGAGTGATCGGAAAGTACCACACCACTTTTCGAGGAGCTTTCTTCCTCTTCTTGTATTGAGTGACGCCGCACACCGGACATATGGTAGACTCCGCGTGCTCGTCCCGATAAATGATGCAATCATTCATGCACACATGGTATTTCACGTGCGGTAAATCCAGAGGACACACGATTTTCTTCGCCTCCTCGAAATTGGTCAGGCACTTGTTCCCCTTGGGAAGACGTTCGTGCCAGAACGACATGTTCTCGTCGAAGCATGCGTCGGTCATTTTGTGTTTTACCTTCATCTCCAGAGCCATGAGCGTTACTTTCAGGCGCGTATCCTCGGGCCTGCATCCTTCATACAATGGAGTAACTGCGTCTATCTCCAGTTGATCCAGCTTGGCTTTCTCTCGGGCGGCATCTCTTGCGTTACCCGTCTGCTAGAGAAGCAGCTCTTGAATATGATGGTCCTGCACTCAGCCCATCGATGGTCCATCGTCGTCTTCTCCGGCATCTTCATCTTCATGATCATGCCCTTCGTCTTGATCTTCCTCATCATCATGTCCGGCATCTTCTACATGATGATTGTGTCCTGCATCTACTTCATGATCATGTCCTGGAGATTCTTCGTCTTCTCGCCTGCCCTCGCCGCGGTTGTCTTGCTGCCCTTCCTTATTTCTTGCCCGGTTCCCATGGACGACTTCATAATCATCTTCATCACCTTGCCACCGATAGCCATCCATGAAACCACGCAAGAGCAGGTGGTCCCGCATCCTGTATGGAATCCGGGTCCATAAGGCTCTTCAGCTTGCATCTTCAACACGAACATCTTATCTCCGTCTCGTTCTTTTGAAGCATCTCGGCCTCCGCGGAGCTCAAAAACCTATTCACGATGCCTACGGTCATCGTGCGGACCATGGTCGCCTGCGGGGTAGAGAAAAATGATATTTTAGAACCAAAAATTATTTTGGCATGACTTTGCCTAAAAATAGGACCAAAAAGAATGCACGGTGCCAAATTCTCGCCGAAACGGAAATGAATCAACATTCCGGCAAAATATTGGCAACTATCGCGTTTCAAATACCGGTACCTGCAAACAAACATATGCAACACCACAGACATACGTAGATCTAGGCCATAAAAAGTGTGTACGTTGTTGGAGGGAGAAAAAAGTAGATCTAGAACATAAAGAAAGCTTTCCCCTTACTTACCTATCAAAAAAAGGAAATTTAACCACTTAATTTGGGTGAATCTATGCTGCAAATGAGGTGAGGAGGAGGAGGCAGCCAAGACCAAGCTTGGTGGAGGTGGATAGAATGAAGTGGGGAAAGTGAGTGTGGTAGGTGGTTGTCCAAAATATCTAGCTGCTCCTAGGTTACCAATGGCGCACCACTTAAGAATGCGGCATTAGTAACTAGGGTAACTAATGGCGCACCTCGTGTGTGGTGCGCCATTACTAGTTTTGAAAAAAATAATATAAAAAAAGAATGTTAGTAGTGGCGCACCAGGGGATAGTGCGCCATTACTAGTTTTAACAAGTAATGGCGCACTATCCCCTGGTGCGCCACTACTAACAATTTTTTTATCTTTTTTTTTCAAAACTAGTAATGGTGCACCACACACCAGGTGCGCCATTAGTAATATGGCCAATAATGGCGTACCTATATCTGGTGCTCCACTGCTATATAGCAGTGGCGCACCACATACATGGTGCACCATTAATGTCCATATTAGCTATAGCCGTTTTTCTAGTTGTGGGCCTACCTATGGTATCTTCTCACGGAGGTAGTGTTTCCGGACTGCTTCGGGAACTCTACCCTATGGATGTATTTCGACTTCCTAAAGGACTGGGATGCGGGATATAGCTGGGGGCCCGCCGGACTCGCCTACCTATACCGTTCGGTAATTGAATATCACTTTCTTTCAAATATCATGGACGTGTGCTGATTTAGATTTTGACATCTTATCATCTATACTTGTTTTGTAGCTCGACGACGTGACCCAGAGGGCGGAAGTCACGTCCGATATGTGTGGATGTGTATGGGGCCTCTCCATTTGGATGTGGGAGCGAATCCCGGTGGGCCGTCCGGAGAAGCTGCGCTCGCGTGCATGGACGGGCTATGGCGAAGATGATGAAGATGATCGGAACCCGACCGTCGCATACGCTTGGGACGTGGTACGTGTCTACATGGGCGAATCCAAGTCCTTGTACAAGGTCTTCAGCAATGAGCTTGATGCTCTCACGCCTTTCCAGGAATAAGAACTACATTTCAAATAGTTTCGATGACACTTTCACTTGAGCTTACCATTGTTTGGTACTAGGTTACTTGGCGGTCGTATGATGATGATCGAGAGTGGGGGTTCGAGCTGAACAACATGTGCAAGCAAGACCGGCTTATCTGGCGGTGCATCGTGCCCATGATTTGTGTCTATGCCATGGAGTACCACTTGCTACAGCGCATTGCCGCGCAATTTGGTAAGGCGCAACACACACCACTGATCGCTCTCTGACTATAGTGCCAGAAAAGCTCATGTCTGCTAGGACTACGTCGGTATTTCCCCAAAGAGGAAGGGATGATGCAACACAGCGACGGTAGGTATTTCCCTCAGTGAAGAAACAGAGGTTATCGAACCAGTAGGAGAACCAAGCAACACAACGCAAACATCCCCTGCACACAAATAACAACACATCGCAACCCAACGTGTTAAAAGGGGTTGTCAATCCCTTTCGGGTAACGATGCCAGAAAATTGTACTAGATTGAAATAATAGATCGCAAATAAATAAAGTGCAGCAATGTATTTTTGTATTGAAATAATAGATCGCAAATAAATAGTAGATTGAAATAATAGATCCCTCAAAGGAAATTGGAACTTAATATTGCCTTCTTTCATATCAATCATGGCACCGATAGTGCGTAAAAATGGTCTACCAAGAATAATTGGACAAGACGGATTGCAATCAATATCAAGAACAATAAAATCTATGGGCACGTAATTCCTATTTGCAAGAATAAGAACATCATTAATTCTTCCCATAGGCTTTTTAATAGTAGAATGCGCCAAGTGCAAATTCAAAGAACATTCCTCAAGATTAGTAAGACCAATCACATCACATAAAGATTTCGGAACTATAGAAATGCTAGCACCCAAGTCACACAAAGCAAAACACTCATAATTTTTTATCTTGACTTTCATAGTAGGTTCCCATTCATCATGCAATTTTCTAGGAATTGAAACTTCTAATTCCAATTTTTCTTCAAGAGCTTTCATCATAGCATCAACAATATGTTTAGTAAAAGCTTTATTTTGTTCATAGGAGTGGGGAGAATTGATCATGGATTGCAACAAAGAAATACAATCAATCAAAGAGCAACTATCATAATTCAAGTCTTTGTAATCCAAAAGAGTGGGTACATCACTAGCTAAAGTTTTGACCTCTCCAAACCCACTTTCATCAATTTTCTCAACAAGATTTTCACCCTCCGAAATATTGGGACGCCTTCTACCTAAAGTTGACTCTTCTTCAGTCCCTTTTTCATCATTCTTAAATTTACTAAACAAGGAATCAATAGAAGAAACACCAATCATTTTAAGTTCTTCATCATTTTTATCTTCTAACGAGATTGGTTTAGCAGCCATTTGATTTACTAAGGTAGCTTGTGCATAGGATATTTTTCCTAGCAAACTTTCAGCAAAAGCATACTTAGATTGGAGATCGCAAACTTCTCTACTAAAATCATCAAGTTGTTTTATAATAGCATCTAACACAACGGAGTGCTCCTTAAGTTCTTCAGTAAAGTACTTATTATGCTCAAATTGTGTAGTCATATATTCCTTAGTACTTTTCTCAATTTCAAGCAAAATATTTGGGTAAGGAACATCATAATATTTTCTTTGAGACATCATGAGTACGCAAACAAGAATGCACACAAAAACAGATCCGGCAAGAAAACGGCGAACGGAAAAAGAGAGGCAAATAAAACGGCAAATTTTTGTGAAGTGGGGGAGAGGAAAACGAGAGGCAAATGGAAAATAATGTAAATTGCGAGGAGATGAGATTTGTGATTGGGAACCTGGTATACGTTGAAGATCCTCCCCGGCAATGGCGCCAGAAATTCATTTTGATCGCTCTCTGACTTTAGCGCCAGAAAAGCTCATGTCTGCAAGGACTATGTTCGTATTTCCCCAAAGAGGAAGGGATGATGCAACACAGCGACGGTAGGTATTTCCCTTAGTGAAGAAACCAAGGTTAGCAAACCAGTAGGAGAACCAAGCAACACAACGTAAACGGCCCCTGCACACAAATAACAACACCTCGCAATCTGGCGTGTTAAAACTGGTTGTCAATCCCTTTCGGGTAACGATGCCAAAAAATTGTAGTAGATTGAAATAATATATCACAAATAAATAAAGTGCAGCAAAGTATTTTTGTATTTTTGGTTTAATAGATCTGAATAAAAAATGCAAAGGAAAAGTAGATCACAAGCAAATATATGAGGAAGAAGACCCGGGGGTCGTAGGTTTCACTAGTGGCTTCTCTCGAGAAAGATAGCAAACAGTGGGTAAACAAATTACTGTTGGGCAATTGATGGAACCTCAAATAATTATGATGATATCCAGGCAATGATCATTACATAGGCATCACGTCCAATATTAGTAGACCGACTCCTGCCTGCATCTACTATTATTACTCCACACATCGACCGCTATCCAGCGTGCATCTAGTGTATTAAGTTCATGGAAAAAAGGAGTAATGCAATAAGAAAGATGACATGATGTAGAAAAGATCCGTTTATCTATTGCGTAGATATAGATCTCGTCTTTTTATCCTTAGTAGAAACGATACATACGTGTCGTTTCCCTTTCTGTCACTGGGATCGAGCACCGTAAGATCGAACCCACTACCGGGCACCTCTTTCCATTGCAAGATAAATAGATCAAGTTGGCCAAACAAAACCCAAATATCGGAGAAGAAATATGAGGCTATAAGAGATCATGCATATAAGAGATCAAAGAAACTCAAATAACTTTCATGGATATAAAAAGATATGACTGATCATAAAATCAAAGTTCATCAGATCCCAACAAACACACCGCAAAAGGGTTACATCATATGGATCTCCAAGAGACCATTTTATTGAGAATTCAGCGAGAGAGAGAAAGCCATCTAGCTACTAACTACGGACCCGAAGGTCTACAAAGAACTACTCACGCATCATCGGAGAGGCACCAATGGAGGTGGTGAACCCCATACGAGATGGTGTCTAGATTGGACCTGGTGGTTTTGGACTCTGCGGTGGCTAGATGAATATTTCGTCGACGCTTCTAGGGTTCTAGTATTTTTGGGGTATTTATAGAGCAAAGAGGCGGTCTGGGGGGCACCCGAGGTGGGCCTCCTGGCGCGGCCTGGTGGGTTGTCCCCTCCTCCGGACTCCCCCCAGGTGCAGCCAGGGCCCAACTTCTTTCTTTTGGTCCATAAAAAATCATCTTGAAGTTTCGTTGCATTTGGACTCCATCTGATATTAATTTCCTGCGATGTAAAAAACATGGAAAAAATAGCAACTGGCACTTGGCACTATGTCAATAGGTTAGTACCAAAAATGATATAAAATGACTATAAAATGATTATAAAACATCCAAGATTGATAATAAAACAGTATGGAACAATCAAAATTATAGATACGTTGGAGACGTATCAACCACCAGCCGGCATCGTCCGTGATACCGGTGGCTACGACCTACACCATTGAGTACCACAAACGGTCCTCATCGATTCCAAGTTCTTATTTTGATGTATTACATTCATTCTTAGGGTGTTCTACATTCTTTCTTATGCATTGTAGGATGAGCAGGAAGTACAATCAGTCAATCATAGATTGGGAAGACCAACATGGGAGATACGTGAAGGAATGGAACGAACGGAAAACTCACAAAGATACGGAGAGGAGAGTGATTGACTGGGACGAGTACAAGGATCACATGCTGTGGTACGACAATGGCATCAAGCATCGTCTGCGTCTAAGGCCCTAGTGGATGACAGCAGATGCCGAAGACCTATTCGATGACACCTCCAAGAATGAAGCCTACAACGAGAGCATAAGAAAGCTTCAAGGCGGGTTTAGCGAGTACGGACCCCTCATGAACAAAGTGGTAAGTTGTTTTTGTCTGTTTTCAACCGATGGTTGGATGAAATCAACTTTAGTCCTACTAACTAATTTTATTACTTTGCAGTATTCGGAGATGAACAAAAGCATTTTCAAGCCTCTCATGCGCTCAATACTATCCCTGGGACTCGAGCTAGTGATAACAAGTTGAGGGATACAGTGAAGGTAACATGGAGTTCATTTTCTTATGTTCATTTGCAGAAGTTCGTCATTGCAAAAGTTCTCATTGTTTCGTTCTCATTGCAGAGGTACGTCAATGAAGCTAGCAGGCTTGTGGGCCTGCTTGGGTGCGCTACAAACACCGAGGATGTTTTTGCTCCTGCAGGACCGATGCATAGCCTCGCTTCATCAAGCCATGCAGCCTCATCGTCTATGGCGGTTCAAGAGGACGAGGACGACAATGACGATGACGAAGAAGGTGAAGATGAAGAAGAGGGCGAGGAGGGAGTAGAAGAAGAAGAACATGGAGAAGAGGACGATGCGGAGGAAGAGGACAATGAGGAGGAGGAGTACGATGATGACGACGGACCTCCAGCAACTCAGACAACCCAGCGTGAGAAGAGGAATGTGATGAAGAAGGTTGGAAGAGTCCATCCCTGTTTCAGAAAGCGTGTCCTACTCACCGCCAGAAGAAGGCGGCCGAGAAGCGATCAAAGACCAATGAGGACCGTACCTCGAAGAGGGGAAGGAGGGACTGAAGTTGTTGTCGTGCCTTTGAACTAGAAACATTTCATGTTTGCTTCGTGAACCATTTGCTCATCAAACTATTTCGTATTTGTTGAACGTGCTATGTAAAATTTCGTGAAACATTTTTGGATGTGTGCTTGCTATGTAAATCATCTTTCTTATTTGAACCATTTTACCGTAAGCTATTCTTCATATATGTGACACATATGCTTCATGTTTATAAGTATTGAATTGTATGTGCAAAAAATTGAAGACAAAAGAAGTTAGGAGGTGCACAAAATGTACTAGGGGCCTCCCCCTATCGCCAGGCGTCATGGCGGTAGGGTTGTACACCCTACCGCCACACCCTCTGATAACCCACCAGTATAGGGGATCCCAACAGTTTTCGAGGGTAGAATATTCAACCCAAATTTATAGATTCGACACAAGGGGAGCCAAAGAATATTTGAAGGTATTAGCAGCTGAGTTGTCAATTCAACCACACCTGGAGATTTATTATCTACAACAAGTAATCAGTAGCAAAGTAGTTTGATAGTTTTGATAATAGTGACAGCAGCAACGGTAACAGTAATAGTGATAGGAGTAATTTTATAGCAAGTGTAACAGTGATGATAGTAGTAGTAACTTAGCAGAAAGAATATAAGATAAATTCGTAGGCATTGGATTTGTGACTTGTTGGATGATATTCATCATGTGACAGTTATAACCTAGGGCGATACGACACTAGCTCCAGTTCATCGATATAATGTAGGCATGTATTCCGTAAATAGCCATACGTGCTTTATTAAAAGAACTTGCATGACATCTTTTGTCCTACCCTCCCGTGGCAGCGGGGTCCATATTGCAAACTTAGGGATATTAAGGCCTCCTTTTAATAGAGAGTCGGAACAAAGCATTAACACACAGTGAATACATGAACTCCTCAAACTACGGTCATCACTGGGAGTCGGCCCGATTGTTGTCACTCCGGGGTTGCCGGATCATAACACGTAGTAGGTGACTATAACTTGCAAGATCGGATCTAAAACATGGATATAATGATGATAACATAAACGGTTCAGATCTGAGTTCATGGCACCCGGGCCCAAAGTGACAAGCATTAAGCATAGCAAAGTCATAGCAACATCAATCTAAGAACATAGTGGATAATAGGGATCAAGCCCAACAAAACTAACTCGATTACATGATGACTCTCATCCAACTCCTCACCGACCAGCGAGCCTACGAAGGAATTACTCACTCCCGGTGGGGAGCATCATGGAATTGGAGATGGAGAAGGGTTGGTGATGATGAAGAACGAAGATCCCCCTCTCCGGAGCCCCAAACGGACTCTAGATCTGCCCTCCCGAGGAAGAACAGGGCTTGGCGGCGGCTCCGTCTCATGGATTGCGATAATTCTTTCTCCCTGATTTTTTTCCTGGAAAAATAGGATTATATAGCGTCGGTCTCAGGGTCTGCGGGGCCACGAGGTGGGGACAACCCACCTGGGCGCGCGTGGTGCGGGAGGCGTGCCCTGGTTGGTTGTGCCCACCCAGGGGCCCCTCTCTGGCGGGTCTTGGCTCCAGAAATTCTTATTTATTATATAAAAATTCCTCGCGAAGTTTCATTCCATTTCGAGAACTTTTATTTCTGCACAAAAACAACACCATGGTAGTTCTGCTGAAAACAGCGTCAGTCCGGGGTTAGTTTCATTCAAATCATGCAAATTAGAGTTCAAAACAAGAGGAAAAGCGTTAGGAAAAGTAGATACGTTGGAGACATATCAACTCCCCCAAGCTTAAACCTTTGCTTGTCCTCAAGCAATTCAGTTGATAAACTAGAAGTGAGAAAGAAAAACTTTTACGAACTCTTTTGCTCATGTTTGCATAAATAAGCTTAAACAGCACCCATTTTTTCAGCCAACATTATAACTAACCATGTCGACAATAACTCTTAAAGATTATAATGACTCATATCAATGACATAATCAGCTAGCAACCAATAATAAGATATCTCAAACAGTAACACGTTGTCAAAACCACCATGATATAATATGAGAATAGTGGTATCTCGCTAGCCCTTTCTGAGACCACAAAACATAAATGCAGAGCACCTCCGAAGTTCAAGCAGCGACTAAACATTGTTATTCATGGTAGAAAAGATCCAGTCATGATGCACCCAACATTAGGAACACACAATGCATAAATCATGACAACTGTGCTCTCTCAGTTTCTGGCGCTTGTTTTAGAAGGTGATGACACAACATAAAATAAATAGGCAGTCCCTTCATAGAGGGAAGTAGTGATTTGGAGAGGTGTCAGAGCTCAATTTTTAAAACAAAGATAAATGATTATTTTGAGACATGCACCCTTCTTATTCACTTCATGACCATCAGTTATCAACATCTTCCATGCTAAGCACGCTAGTGGCGGTTCCCAAGCGATAAAATAAAGGTTTTGACTCCATTGGGAGTTTTTGTTTGATTATTTCAGAGATGAACTCTTTTTCATGTTTGTAGTTTGGGACTCGGCATCCCTATTACCACCCTTTTCTCGTGCTATGGCGAGTGAATAAACACTCGACCTGAGAATAACCTAATTAGCATGGAAGATATCGACCACCTCCTGTCGTTCCATGAACGATCCAGGCACACAAAAAGGATGGAAGGGTAATACCACATATAGGTAGGTATGGTGGACTCATCAGGAATAACTTTGGGTTCTAGGTTTTTGATGTACAAGAAGAATTCCCACTTAGTACAGGTGAAGGCTAGCAATTATATTGAGAAGCGGCCAGCTAGAGAGCAACAACGGTCATAACCATGCATTATGCATAAGTAACATTGGACACTAGCATGAGTAGGATATGAACACCATGAACATAAATATCATAGATGCTATGTTGGTTTTGATTCAACTACATGCATGAACATGTGCCAAGTCAAGCCACTCGAACATTCAGAAGGGGATACCATATCATCATGCTACATCACAATCATTTTAACGCTATGTTGATATCCAAGATAAATCATTATCAACTCCCAGCTACTTATGCATGGCACGAGAAACTATAATCTCTAATTGTCATTGCAAACATGTTTAATCATAATGGGTTGAATCATGGGTACTATGTTAAACATATTTACACAAACAGAACAAGTCGAGCTCATACCAGTTTCTCTCTGCCACGACTAGTTCCTCGAATGTCGTCATTATTGCCTTTCACTTGCACGACCGAATGATATGAAAATAATAATAGTGCAAGAGTGCCGTGGACTAAGCTGGAATCTGCAAACATTTTATTCAACAGGAGAAGACAAGGTAAAATGTGCTCTTTATTAGTTCAACAGTTATTCATATGAGAGCCACTCAACATTTTCATCGTGGTCTTCTCCTAGGTACAACTCGAATAAAAGGAAAAGAAATTCAGAGAAACACACTGAAATATTTTTGGAGTTTTTGGTTTTCTTGAACTATCAAATAAAAGGGAAAAGCCAAAACGAGAAAAACTATTTACACGGGAAAGCTCCCAACAAGCAAAAGAAGAACGAGGAAATCTTTTTGGATTTTCTTTTTAATATTACTACTAAGCATGCATAGAAAGTAAACTACTACAACTAATTTTTTTGGCTTTTCTAAAGTTTATCAAACACACAAGAAGTAAGCAAGAAAATAAATCTAAGCATGGATGGTACAATGAAAAAGTGTGAACACCGACAAATAGAATGATATGTAGACATAAATGTAATGTCGGTGAGAAACACGTACTCCCCCAAGCTTAGGCTTTTGGCCTAAGTTGGTAATCAATCAGTAGCCTGGAGGGTAGTAGTCGGCGTGGTAGCTCACAGAGGCTCTTGGTGCGGATGTCTCGGCCTGCCGTGCTGCCACCCCTGCTGCGTTATGAGCTCGGGCCTCGCTCTCAAGAACAAAATATCTCCCCTTACTGTGATAGTCAAAAAGAGTAGGCGCAGGCAAATATGTGTGCACAACACATGTTTGGTTAAACAATAGATTATAAGTGAAGTTATCAACCTTTCCCTTGAGAATCTTATGCTCTTTTAAGGTGTCAAAACCTAAATACTGTGTGGGTAGGATAGGATCAAAGGGCAAAGGTGAAACACCCAGTCCTCGTGGTAAACGCGTGGCATAAATTCCACCATAGAACCAGCCACTATTAGCGTTATGTTGAAGTCTACGTGCAACAATCGCTCCAAGGTTATAATTCCTTTCACCAGTGAGAGCGGTGCGAATGGGGCTCAAGTCTGGCGCACAAAGTATGATACAGTCTTGCTTGCCTACTATGCATTTCCCGTTAAATAATGCAAAATACTGAATTTCGGGAAAGTGAATGCCCTTTATATTTCCTTGTCTCACTCCCCTATTTTCACCGTAACAAAGGCTAGTCAATAAAGACTCGAACTCAGCCTTTGGTGGCTCATCAAGCGAACCCCAAAATGGAAGTTTGCAATGGTAAGCAAAATTCTCCAGTGGGATAGTAAATGGACTATCATAAAGCATAAACGACACCCTAGACTCACGTGGAAAATATTTACACTTATCTGAAAGGTAGGGACCGAGACCGGCATTGCGAACATATTGCTCAAATTCCTCCTTGATGCCCACACGCACCATATAATCGTCACAAGGCCATAAGCATGTTTTGGTCGTGGCATCTCGTGTGGAACTTTCACTTGGTTCTATGTAAGACCGGCGAGCAGAACTGTCACTAGAAGATGCTCCCGAGGATCGCCTCCTCAAGGAACTCCTTCCAAATAGGTTCATCATGTCCGCGTACAATTTCCAGAAAATAAAAAAAAATTGGGTGACAAAAATTTGTCAACAAAACTTTATAAAATTGATAGCAACTACTCATAGGGATACATAGAGGCCATAGCAAGCATTCAAACTACTTAGCACACTTAGAATTCAACATGCAAGCTCATCCACAGCAGCACCAAGAGTAGCTAATTATTCAAAGTATAAACCACTAAAACAAAAACTATTTGGACAAAAGGTGGAGTCATATACCAAGCAACAATCCCCTGAAACAGTTTCGGAAATGGAGCTTCGAGCAAAGAGATCAAAATCCGCGATTTTGAGCTCAAGAACACGGGAGAGAGAGCAATGGAGAATTTGTTCTGCAGGTAAGTGATGATGTGAGCTAAAGAGATAAGTGAGGGGGCCCACATGGGGACCACAACCTACTAGGGCGCGCCTGGGGGCCCTGGCGCGCCCAGGTGGGTTGTGCCCACCTGGTGCACCTCCCTCTGATGTTATTTGCACACGAAATTCAGAAATATTCAGAAAAAATCATGTTCAATTTTCAGGGCATTCTGAGAACTTTTATTTTTGGGTGATTTTTTTATTGCACGGAAAATTCAGAAAACAGACAAAACATGGCATTTTATTTTATTTAACTAGTAAAAACAGAAATCAAAAGATAGGGACAGAAGGTAGTGCTTACCAAATTCATCAACTTCATACCGCTAAAAAATGATTCATTAATAATGTTGATAAGGTCTTATTAACAACCACTTTCGATTAGCATGAAACCGAAGAACTTTCGTAAATCACTAGGTTACCTCAATGGGGATATGAATGTCCCCAACAATAAGCATTTCATATTGCTTTTTGACAGTAGGTAGAGGTATTTGAAAACTTCCAATAGTGATTCTCGGAGATTTTTCAATAACATTAATACCATTCACTTGGAATTGTTTCTTCGGAAATTGCATCGTATGCTCATTACCATTGATATGAAAAGTGACCTTGCTTTTATTGCAATCAATAACAACCCCTATAGTATTCAAGAAGGGTCTACCAAGGATAATCGACATGTTGGCGTCCTCGGGCATCTCAAGTATAACAAAGTCAGTCAAAATAGTAACATTGGCAACAACGACGGGCACATCCTCACAGATACCAATAGGTATGGCAGTTGATTTTTCAACCATTTGCAAAGATATTTCAGTAGGTGTAAGTTTATTCAAGTCAAGTCTTTTATATAAAGAGAAAGGCATAACACTAACACTAGCTCCTAAATCACACAAAGCAGTTTTCACATAATTATTTTTGATAGAGCAAGGTATAGTTGGTATTCCCGGATCTCCAAGTTTTTTAGGGACTCCATCTTTGAAAGTATAATTAGCAAGCATAGTGGAGATTTCAGCTTCCGGTATTTTTCGGTTATTAGTGATGATGTCTTTCATATACTTTGCATAAGGAGGCATTTTCAAGATATCATTCAAGCGAGTACGCAAAAATACTGGCCTCAGCATTTCAGCAAAGCATTCAAATTCTTCATCGTCTTTCTTTTTAGTTGACTTTGGTGGAAAAGGCATAGGTTTTTGAACCCACGGTTCTCTTTCTACCGTGTTTTCTAGCAACAAAGTCTCATTTATCATATCTTTTATTCTTAGGTTGTGGGTTATCAAGATCAACAGGTGGTTCTATCTCAATATCATTATCTGGTTCTTTTTCATTATTTGGTTGAGTGTCTTCATGAACCTCATCATTATCTTTTTCATTATCACTAGGTGAGTGTTCATTACCAGATTGAGTTTCAGCATCAAAGGTAGAAGTTTCATTTTCATTATCAGGAGGTTTCTCTATTTCAGGTTCACTAGAAGTGTGCAAAGTCCTATCATTTTTCTTTTTTTTCTTTCTAGAAGGACTAAGTGCACTAGTGTTATTTCTTTGTGAATCTTGTTCTGTTCTTTTAGGATGTCCCTCAGGATAAATGGTTCCTCAGTCATTTTACCTCCTCTAGTTGCAACTCTAACAACAAAGTCATGTATATTATGATTCATTTCATCAAGTAATTCTCTTTGTGATTTAGCAACTTGTTCTAATTGAGTTTGAACCATAGAAACACGTTTTCCAACACCTCTAACATCATTTGAGATTCTAAATAACAAGTCGCTCAAGCGAGCAATCATATCAGAATTATATTTCAATTGTTTCATTATGTTTGCCTTGAAGTGATCTTGTTTTCTAATGTAGTTTTCAAACTCATAAAGGCATTGGCTAGGATGCATATTGTGAGGATTGTCATTATCATTGAACTTCATTAGAGAATTTACCTCTACCACCTTAGGCAGTGGTGGTCTATTAAGCCCATGTATTTCTTTAATAGGAGGTACATTTTCAACATCCTCAACTATAATACCTTTTTCCTTCATAGATTTCTTTGCCTCTTGCATATCTTTAGGACTGAGATATAATATACCCCTCTTCTTCGGAGTGGGTTTAGGCGGTGGTTCAGGAAGAGTCCAATCATCATAAGTTTTCAATATATTATTCAGTAATTCTTCAGCTTGTCCAACAGTTTGTTCCCTGAAAACACAACTAGCACAACTATCTAGGAAGTCCCTAGAAGCATCGATTAGTCCATTATAGAAGAATATCAAGTATTTCCTTTTTTTAAGAGGATGATCAGGCAAAGCATTAAGTAACTGGCAAAGCCTCCCCCAAGCTTGTGGGAGACTCTCTTCTTTAATTTGCACAAAGTTAAATATTTCCTGTAAGGCAGCTTGTTTCTTATTAGCAGGATTTTTTTCCAGAGAAGTAATAAATCATATCCTGGGGACTACGCACACAACCAGGAGCAAGAGTATTGTGCCGATCTTTAGTATCACCCTTTAATGAGAAAGGAAATAATTTGAGAGTAAAGTAATAACGAGTTTTCTCATCATGAGTAAAAAGGGTGGCTATCATTCAACTTAGTAAGATGTGCCACAATAGTTTCAGTTTCATAACCATGGAAAGGATCAGATTCAACCAGAGTAATTAAGTCTGGGTCGACAGAGAATTCATAATCCTTACACTACAAAAAAAATACACTTCCGTGATGATACGTGTTTGTAGTAGGTCATGTTTTCTGTCATGCATGTACATCCATGACAAATTTATGATAGAATCAAGATAATCATACCTGTGCTGTCGTAGAAGTGTTCCATGACATTGCCAAAATTATCATCACGGAAATGTCCACTTCCATGACGATAAATCGCGCGTCACAGAAGTGCTTTAGTCAAGGGTGACCGACACATGGCATCCACCGTAACGGAAGGCCGTTAAGCTATCGGGTCGGATTTTGGATCCGATAACCCGTTAACAGCCACGACCAATACCGATTTTCCACGTGTAAAATTCTCATTGGCTGACGGATCCACGCGTTAGCTCCATGTTGGCACAGGTGTCACTCATCCAACGGTCGAGATGGGCCTATGATATGTTGACACGTGGACCGGCCCAAAAGTGGCCCACAAAGTTTAAATGGGCCGGCCCAACCGAAAGCCCATAAGATTTAGCGGACCATAATGGGCCGGCCCAGCTAAAGGCCCACAAAATTTAGCGGACCATAATGAGCCGGCCCAGCTAAAGGCCCACACGATTTTGCAGACCATAATGGGCCGGCCTAGCTAAAGGCCCACAAGATTTTGCGGACCACAATGGGCCAGCCTAGCTAAAGGCCCACAAGATTCTGCAGACCATAATGGGCCGGCCCAGCTAAAGGCCCAACATTCTCTGTCAAATCGGCCCGTCAACGGCCTGTCCTAAACTTGTCATCAACGCGGCCCATGGTCACTTCTGGCCCGTTAACAGTCCGCTAAGTAATTGGGCCGAATTACGGCCCGGTGTATTTCCGGCCTGTTAAAGGTCCGGCTTCATTTGGGCCCATTTACAGGCCATCAAAACTTTCGGCTCATAAACGACCGTGAAGGATTTGGGTCATATTCGGCCATGTCTGACATTCGGCCTGTTAGAGCCCCACTATAGCTTTGGGCCACTTTCGGCCTGTTGTCATTTTCAGCCTGTTAACGCCGGACGTAAACCATGGGCCATATGTGGCCCAACGTCATATCGGGCCCATTAATGGCCCATATAAAAATGACCATAATCTAGCCCGACCGAAGTTCTGGCCTGGTAAAGGCCCGTGTATTAGGTCGGCGCATTTACGGCCCGTCCGAATTTCAGCCTGTCAAAGATCCGTATCGTAAATGGGCCACCATTTCGGCCTGCTAAGTCCAGTGGGTTATTTGGCACAATCAGGGCCCAATCTCACTTTCGGTCTATTAAAGGCCCTTGTTTTTATGGGCTCGAGATATTTACACCTGTAGACGACCTATTTTTACTGAGGGCCCAAATTATGTTTAGGCCTGTTAAAGGCCCACTATGGGCACAGGCCTACCAGAAAAATATGAAAGCTTATGCTGATTTAGGCCCAGATATTTTTAGTGGGCTACATGCCAATTTCGGCCCGTAATCATTTTTAGCCCAATTGGAATGGGCCCGACGAATGTTGGCATGTTGGGCTCCTACGAAGCTTTCGGTCGAATACATTACTAAGATAAACCTACACTATACAAAAATAGCGTCGTAATTACTGCAGCCTGAGGCAGCATCATAAATGTTGTATCACAACAAAATAAATTCCAACCATACAACAAAAGGCCTGTTGGCATAAATTCCAGATAAAAGCACCATCAGATGTATAGAAGCACATATCATTGGACCTGAGTGCTAATGTTTCAGGCTGTAGAACCTGATGGAGCAGCACGATCTCCACCTTTTTTCCGCCATTGCTCTTGAACAACGAAGCGAATGTCTGATTGTCTGGTTTCAAAACCATTCATATCTTGACGACATTTCTCAACCACTATTCTTGTTTCCGAAACGACGTCCATTAGGGATTGGACTTGTGTCTGGAGCACAGATATATCACTCTGTCTAGCAGGAAGATTTTGTTCAGTAGGCGATTTGGACGAGGTTACCTTGACAACCAACCCAGAATTACGCAGGAAGGTGCTTTTTGCACTGTTAGTGGAGAGATACTAACGCACTGTAGCAAGAGGTGACATTGTGCCTGTAGTAGCCTCGTCACCTTCAGGTGGTTGTGGCTGTTCAATCATTTGTTCCATAGCTTCCTGAAAGTTTGAACTTGTAGATTAGTGTACCAGATAAGTTACTAATGAGACAAAAACAAACAAAGTAGGTTAAATGTTTATACATAACTTATTTTGGTGAACTACTGTAATACATTAGCATGTATTGTAGTGCCAACTACATAATAAAATCACTTTCGGAACATATGTCCATGTAGCATGCCTACTGTATTGTCTATTTCCTCACATTCGTTGACATCTAAGGATAAAGAGACATGGTTTAAAGTAGGATGAACATAGTATGACATCATTCATATCATGGGTAAACAGATATAAAACAAACAGGCTATTTTATCATTGTGTGCGCACGTGAACATAACAACTAGATTACAGATCAAGACCAAAAGAATATCCTTCATCTCTTTTAAACCATGGAAGGTGAAATGATACGTTAAGACAACTGTGAATAAAAGTGAATAGAGTAACTGACATTGGCTGCAAACCAAGTAGTTAAATGAACACATCACAGTACCAATCAGTTCAAGGCAGGAGGAGTAAGGACTTACAACAACGGCTTGAACTGGAGTGCTCATGCCCTTCATCTTGCTGGTGTGGCAATCCTTGAAGATTTGCACTGCATTCGGTTCAGGTTCTTTTTGGTCCGCACGGGCTTTCCTCTGTATTTGGAACAAGTCAATATATATACGATAATATGGCACAAAAAAAGAAGGAAGTAGCAGCTATTTACAAGAGCCTCGCAGTGTGCAATATAGCTACGAGATCCTGTTGTCTGTTGGAATTTCACTTTAGAACGGTTGGTTTTGTTCTTCAAACAGTTAGCCTAGAATAAGATACACTTGTAAGGCACATGCATAAATAAAAGTTCAATATGTGGTTTGGTCAAATACAAATAGCGTACCTGATACTTCGGATCAGACCAGTGTTTAACAAGGGTTGTCCAGTCTTCATCTGTAATATATTCCACTGGAGATGTTTGGGCGATTTCATTGTTAGCCTTGCCTTCAAAGTGAGATTTTCTAAGGTGGTACCGATACTTTCGCAGAGCAGACTGAAAAACATGAGTGCATGCTTGTTTAGTTGCATCATCTTTCGGATCCAACTTGAACCTCATCTGTTGAAAAAAGAATGTGAGTCTTATTTGGAGGAAGCTAGAAAGTATGGGACAGAGCAAGAAAATATTACTAATTGCGATGAATAACATTACTTACGGATAAATGGTCAAGGAAGGTGTTAAACTGGGTATTGTCTTTCTCATTCCTGTACTGGATCCACGTTGGGAGGATACGTGCATGACACCTAACGACAACGGCTGCCTCTGATACTAACTTGGCTGACTCTGTAGCATCACATGGCCTTTTTAAACCTGCCTCAAAATGGATCTCCATTCTTCCTCCTTTAGATTTTGTTAATCTGTCAAGCATTATCCCTGATGTCTGTTTCCGCTTGTGCCGTGGTGCTAGTTTAACAATGAATATGGAAAGTGTTAGTGTACATCAAACTGTGAGAGTACATATAAAGGAGCATGCAACTGCAACTTGACTCGGTCAGGTACCGTCTTGGTGTCGATGCTCATGAGGTTCATCTGATCTTGCCAAGTCCTGTTGTGTCAGCAGTGCTTCGGAAGTAGTGTTGGGTGTGAAGGCAGCTTGGGAACTGGCCAGTTCCAAACCAAACGAACGAGTAACTGGTTGAGATGCTGGTACAGTTGAAGCGGATGCTGCAGCTGGTGGAGCAGGTGATACTGTGTTTGTAGATTTAGCCGGTGGACTTGGACCTTCTACTGCACTATAAGTACCAGCAGAATCTCGACGGCAGAACCTTTTCCGTTTCACCCGACGAGTAACAACACTCCCTACTGTATTATTTTCCTTGCTCTTTTTTTACTTTGCCATGTCAAGCTGTACCCACAGCACAAAAGAATAAAATCACTCTTCAGAACTCATTGATGCATGATACAGACAAGCAATACTTTGATGTAAGACAACCGTATGAGGATGGAATATGTAAGAAAAACAGGATAGCATGACATATTCACAGCTACGATGTGCAAACTAAGCAGAAGGATTTTCAAGAAAATAGAAGTAATGCAAGCTAGACACCATATGAAAGATGCAACCAATATTACTCTGCCAAGTTAAAAGTGTCTTGTCATAAGTGGCAATTCAAAAAATTAGAAGCAGCACAACGTAGAAATCAATGCAAGATGCAACCACTATCAAACTGCCATGTTAAAAGCGTCCAATCATGAGTGACTGATGCGGGATACACAACAATAGTACTTTGATGTAAGAACATGGTATGATAGATAGATGCAGTGTATTCTAGACACAGCAAGCCATGTCATATGCACATGTATAACATATGAACTCAACACATGCAACTTAATCAAAATAGAAGAAATACAGGCTAGACAACATATGCAACATGAAACCAATTATCACACTGTCAACTTAGAGCAAGCACCTGCGATGGTGGAGTATGGGAGATGAACTCATCATGTAGACTTGGGAATTCAACTTCATTAGCAGTAGCAGTGGCAAATCTAGAGAGTCTCTGTTTGCGTCGGTCCAGAGGACCACCAACATCCCCTAACTTACTCTTTTCCTTCCTATTTACTGATATTGCCTTATGAAGTCAAAACCACAAGAAGATGAATAAAATTAGCTCTACATAACTGGTTGATACATGATATAGACGAACACTACTTTGATGTAAGGCAAGCGCAGGATAGGAGGATGGAATATATACAAAAAAAAGACAGCGTTTCATATTCACACGTACGATAGGAGGATGGAATATGTATGAAAAAACAGTAAGCGGAAGGCATTTCAACATAATTAGAAGAAATGAAAGCTGGGCACCATATGAACATGCAACCAATATCACTCTATCAGGTAAAAAGAGTCTCGTCGTAAGTACCATTTCAAGAAATTAGAAGCAGTACAAGCTAGAAGACAATGCAAGATGCAACCTACATCACAGTCCCAAGTTAAATGTGTCTTATGGGTAAGTGATCGTTGCAGGTATAAGTTGTAAGCTACGCGGATGCAATTCAACATAATCAGAAGCAACACAAACTAGACATCATACGGAAACGCAACCACGTATAAAAGTTCCAAGTAAGAGCAAGCACCTGTGATGGTGGAGTAGGGGAGAAGTGCTCATCATGTACACGTATGTTCTAGAAACAGGAACATGTGTCATATTCACAGGCATTATGTGTAAAGTAAGCAGATGCAATTCAAGTTAGAAGCAATACAAGCTAGACATTATACGCAACATGCAACCACATATAATAGTGTCAAGTTAGCGCAAGCACCTGTGATGGTGGAGTACGGGAGATGTGCTCATCATCTACACAGCTACGTTGACTGTCCAGCCTTGTATTGTCTTGCGAATCTTGTTGGGAGGATGGCGGAGTAGAATCTGTAGAGACCCCCTGTTTGAGTTGCTCTGAAGGACCACCATCATCCACTGCCGGACTAATTTCCTTCAGCTGTAATGATTTTGTATTGTGAAGTCAAACCGATAAGATAAAGGAATAAAATTCGCTCTTCAGAACTCATTCATGCATGATACTGACGAACACTACTCGGATGAAAGGCAAACACATGATGCGAGGATGGAATTTGTATGAAAAACAGGATGGTGTGACATGTTCACACCTATGATGTGGTAACTAAGCAGAAGGCATTTCAACAAATTAGAAGTACTGCAAGCTAGACACCATATGAAAGATGCAACCAATATCACTCTGCCAAGTTCAAACTGTATGGCGTTTCAACAAATTAGAAGCAGTACATGCTAGAAATCATATGCAAGACACAACCAATATCACAGTGGCGACTTAAAGGTGCCTTATCATAAGTGACTGATGCGGGATATGCAAGAATAGTAGTCTGATGTAGAAACAGGAACACATGTCCTATTCAGAGGCATTATGTGTAAAGTAAGCAGATGCAATTGAACAAAGTTAGAAGCAATACAAGCTAGACATCATACGCAACATGCAACCACATACAATAGTGCCAAGTTAGAGCAAGCACCTGTGATGGTGGAGTAGGGGAGATGTGCTCATCATCTACACAGCTACGTTGACTGTCTAGCCTTGCGTTGTCTTGCGAATCTTGTTGGGAGGATGGCGGAGTAGAATCTGTAGAGAACCTCCATTTCAGTTGCTCGGAAGGACCACCATCATCCAATGCCTTGCCAATTTCCTTCAACTTTATTGATTTTGCATTGTGAGGTCATACCGACAAGAAAAAGGAATATCATTCGCTCTTCAGAACTCATTCATGCATGATACTGACAAACACTACTCTAATGAAAGGCAAAGTCATGATACGAGGATGGAATATGTACGAAAAAATGGACGGCTTGACATATTCACACCTATGATGTGGTAACTAAGCAGAAGGCACTTCAACAAATTAGAAACACTGCAAGACACCATATGGAAGGTGCAATCAATATCACTCTGCCAAGTTAAAACTGTCTCGTCATAGGTGGCGTTCATCAAACTAGAAGCAATACATGCTAGAAATCATATTCAAGACGCAAACCAATATCACACTGCCAACTTAAAGGTGTCCCATCATAAGTGACTGATGCAGGATACACAAGAAGAGTAGTTTCATGTAAGAACATGGTGTGATAGACAGATATAGTATGTACCAAAAACAGGAAAGCATGTCATATTCACATGTATCATGTGTAAGCTAAGCAGATGCAGTTTACACTAATTAGGAGCAATACGAGCTAGACACCATATGCAACATGCAACCAGATATCACACTGCCAAGTTAGAGCAAGCACCTTGGATGGTGGAGTAGGGGAGCAGAGACTTGGACCTTGTAATGCACTATCAGTACAAGGAGAATCGGTACAGATGCTTCGTTTACGTTGCTGCAGAGGACCACCATCATCGCCTTCCTTACTATTTTCCTTCCTCTTTCTTGATTTTGCCTTGTCAAGTCAAACCCACAGGAAAAAGGAATAAAATTTGCTCTTCAGAACTCATTGATGCATGATACTGACGAACACTACTTTCATGTAAGGCAACCGCATGATAGGAGGATGGAATATGTATGAAAAACAGGACGGCGTGACATATTGCCATGTATGATGTATAAAGTGTAAACTAAGCACAAGGTGCTTGAACTTGTTAGGATCGATGCAAGCTAGAAACCATATGAAAGATGAAACCAATATCACTCTGCCAAATTAAAAGGGTGCCCTAACAAATGTATTTGACCAAATTAGAAGCAATACATGGCAACAGGCTAGAAATAATATGCAATATGCAACGAATAAAGGTGACTCATCGTAAGTGATTGATGCAGGATACAAAAGAGAGGTAGTTTCATGTAAGAACAAGGTTAACACATAGATGTAGTGTGTACCAAAAATAGGAAGGCATGTCATATTCACAGGTATAGTGTGTAAACTAAGCAGATGCAATTTACCCTAATTAGAAGCATTACAAGCTAGAAATCGTATGCAAGATGCAACCACATATCACACTGCGAAGTTAGAGCAAGCACCTGTGATGGTGGTGTAGGGGAAGTGCGGTCTTCAGGTACAGAGCTACGTTCAATATCTTCTTTAGGCTTGTTGTTTCTTGAGAATCATGTGGAGAGGATGAAATTGCATTCTTTATAAGAGTATTGCGTCTCATATTAACCCACGCGCGTGACTGTCTCATCATAAGAGATAGACGCAGGATACACAAGAATAGTAGTTTGATGTAAGAACATGGTGTGATAGGCAGATGTAGTATGTACCAAAAACAGGAAGGCGTGTCATATTCACATGTATAATGTGTAAGCTAAGGAGATGCAATTTAACAAATTAGGAGCATTGATGAGGGATACACAAGAAAACTAGTTTGATGTAAGAACATGGTTAATAGAAAGACGTAGTATGTACCAAAAACAGGAAGGCATGTCATATTCACAGGTATAATGTGTTAACTAAGCAGATGCAATTTACCCTAATTAGAAGCATTACAAGGTAGACACCATATGCAACATGCAACCACATATCACACTGCCAAGTAAGAGCAAGCACCTGCGATGGTGGTGTGGGGGAATTGCGGTGATCAACTAGAGAGCTACGTTGAGTATCTTCATTTAGCCTTGCTGTTTCTTGAGAATCATGTGGGGAGGATGACACTGCACTCTTTAAACGAGTAGGGCGTCTCACAGTAACCCACTCGGGTGACTGTCTCATCATAAGTGATTGACGAGGGATACAAAAGAGCATTAGTTTGATGTACGAACATGGTTAATAGACATATGTAGTATGTATCAAAAACAGGAAGGCATGTCATTATCAAAGGTATAATGTGTAAAGTAAGCAGATGCAATTTAACCAAATTGGAAGCAATACAAGCTAGACACCATATGCAACATGCAACCACATTTGACAGCGCGAAGTTAAAGCAAGCACCTGGGATGGTTGTGTGTGGCAATTGAGATCATCAACTGCAGAGCTACGTTTACTGTCTCCAACTGCTGACACTGCACCCATTAGAGCGCTGAAACGCTTAGTGCTTATCTTTGAAATACACTGGAGCGACTTCTGTCTTTTCTTTTCTTCATTCATCAACACTGCGTCAGAGTCTGAAATACCCATGCATAAAAAAACAATAGTGTGAGTATGGGTGAAGTGTGTGCACAATTAGTACAGTGTAAAGGTAGCAGATAGCAGGTCGGTGAGAAATAAATGACGGGAGACATATGATAGCTCTACAACATGCATGGCACACTAAATTACTACAGGATTCTGTGAAAATAACAGTCGACTGAAAGCAAATAGGTCAGTCCATTTTTTCTGCACCGTCCGATGTACAAAGAACGGGCAGATCGCCTTCATCTACCTCCAGCCAGTCAGTGTTGACGATCTTCCTCGAAACGCCAGCGACCACCGGCCCAGTATTCCTCCCCTGCCCGCGCCCTCCCCTCGACCTCACCGCACCGCCGAGCTTGGCACCGCCCCCCCGACCATCTATTCAAGCCCCGCCGACCTCCAGATCGGGCGCAAGCAGCTCCTGCGCCCCACACCCCTATGATAGACACCGATGCGCCGCTTCCCCGGGGAACATGCGGACTAGGTGCTCCGTGCGCCTAAGCGGGTGCTGCTTCTTTTAATTGCGGTTCGACTGACCCTGAATTGAAATCCAGGCGGGCTACTGACCTCTAGCAAAGGTGAAATAGTAAAAGGGAGGAAACCTTGTGCATTTAGTATCACGAAGAAGATGCAGTAAGAAGAGCTCAACTAGTTTCTTTCGTGGGATGAATACGGTGTGAGCGGAGACGTAAGATTTGCACGAATAAGGGAAGAGGAGTACCTCTTTCTGCTGGCAGTGCTGTGTCCTCCTTCTGTTTTTCCGACGATCTTCTTGTTGTTCGCCGGAAACCAGAAGTTGTGGAGGACGGTGCAGCCTTGGATGAACCCATGGCCATTTGTTGAGTGTGGTGCGGTGGCCGTCTATCGGCGGCGGGGAAGCAGATCTGAGGCGGCGAACGACGATGTTTCGGGAACAGCTCCAGTGCGGTGGACGGTTGCGACAGTGGAGCCGCAGCAGTGAGGCGCAGGACGGCGTGGTCAGAGTTGTTCTGGTACGGCGCACGTCAGCGTCGGCGTCGTGGAGGCAGCTCTGCCTCGGCTTCAGCTGCTAAATCCTTGAGGGCGTTGCGGTTGAGGTTGCGTTGGACGACGATGTCGGGGTACCGGCTCCGGTGTGATGGAGGAGGGCGGCGGTGGATTGGCAGCTATGGGGTTGAGGATGGAGGAGGCTGGGGTTTTGCGGCTAGTGGAGAGGGCGTTTTTGTGCCCACGGAGTATGAATGGGGAAACGGAGGGTGGCGGGGAACTAAGGGGGAACAATGTTTCTGTTTGAGATGCGCTTGTTTGAAATTTGGGGAAAGTTACAAACTTTGCCCCCATCTAAAATTTCGGACATATTGCGGGTTGGGGGTAGGACAGTCATGTCAGGTGTCCCAAATGTGGGCGGGATAGATTTCGGCCGAGCGCATGGGTAGGCGCCCACGGCGTATGAATGCTTCTCGGAGGCGGTTGAGACTGGCGTCTTGGTGAAGTTACAAACCTACCCCGGTTTAGACCTCTGGACATCGGGCCGATAGGCTACACGGGCCAGAGTCAGGACAGTAATTTCCGACCATTAAAACATTAGTCTCGCGCGGTTTCGGGTGACCAGAGGCCTATTTGGCGCTTCGTTCAATATTTGGGAGTAGAAGCATTAACGTTTTTGGTTCTCTTGAATTGAACTTTCAGGATTTGTCAAACTTCACAAATCTTTACTCTTTAAAATCCTAAAGCTACGATTATTTTGGAATGGAGGGGGTACATTTGAATATACATTGTACATGAGTATATATTAAAAAATATGTAACTTACCTCAGTTCATGCATGGTTCCAGATATAATCTCCTTGGTTGCAAAAAAAAGTTAGATATGCGTATGAATATATATAGCATGTTCAAACTCACAACAAAGATTGATGCCCCCTTTTACATCTGATTTACAAATGCCATTATCTCGGGTTCAAATAGATGAATGCACTTCCTATGAATTCGAATCTTTGAAACCCCCTTTATGTTGAATTCGACATGTATTCTATTTCGTAGCTAGCAATTTGGAAAGTATCCATGCAAGTGACAAATGTATAAAGTGCTTCACACTAACACCATGGAGTGCACTAATTAATGTTTATATATGAATTGCAAAAGCATCAATTGCCTGTATTTCAAACCGCTCTCACTCTATTGATCGATAATATGAAATAAACACATGCACATGCTAGAATTCATAGAGTATGGTTGTCTGATAGACTGATTTTCATCCATACGCAATTTGCAAAATTCATGATCTCATCCAAAAATAATAATGCCATTTATATTTTAATTTAATGCGTAGAACCACCTTTTACACGTAGATGCACTATGCCTCGCCCCGTTCTCACAAACGCGTTATATATCTCTCTATCTAACGCATAAGTGCACACACTTTATATGCATCGGCATTTCTCTTTCACACATGCTCACAATCTCTCTCAGGGTGTCGGGGTGTCTCACGCACATGCTCTCTCTATTTCTCTCTCTCTCTTTCTGACTACTATGTACCACTCTTTTCATTAATCTCAACTATTTCTCTCACATGCATATATTCACATGCACGGTCTCTACTAGCCCTTTATACGCACATATATGTGCCTACGTGTCTCCCGCACGCACATTATCTTTAGGCCTCTCTCGCACACATTGCCCCCCCAACACACCTCTCTCTTAGTAGTTGGCAGATATGATTTCATCATATCATTCGGCAGGATACCCCTGGCTGTTAGGCTGGATGGTAATACGAGGCAAAGTTTTACCCTAGTTCGGATCGGACCCTTGCAGTTGAAGAAAGAGCCTACTCCTGGTACTGTATATTAGTGATAGGGGTGTGTACAAAGTACACGTGAATACCAGGCATTGTGCGTGTGTGTATACTATCGACGAACTAGCCCCCAAGCTTGTATAACATACTAAAGGCCTAGGGTTACAAATCATATATAGTCGGCTTATCACCAGTGGGGATAGAGTCCTCCGCTACTCTGGTAGCTTCGTGTTGTACGCCGAGTCCTCCACATGGGTCATCGTATAACACGTCTCGGTCCAACCTATATGTGGCGCAGGATGGAACCGACCCATGAGTCTTCATGTTGACCCACCACAACTAGAAATGATGTGCCCACCATACCACACACGCAATCGGCCACTAAGAAAATAAGCATATACAATAGTACAACGGTATCTAGCTCACGATACGTCTCCATATTTTGTTGATGACACTGACAGACTTTGCATTTCATGCATGCTCCGTATTTTTTTGACGACACTTATGGTCACTGTATTTGAAGCGAAAGCACGATATGGTCACTGGACTTCAGAATAAGCTCATCACGGTCACCACATACATTTTGTTGTGCTAACCAACATGTGGTTGGATGGTTAAAGGACAGTGGTTTCTCGAGCCCACCAAGGTTAAAGTCCCGGTGCTCGCATTTATCTTGTGTTAATTGCAGTATTTTCCAGCGATGTACGTTCAGTGGGAGGAGACGTTCCACTCGACTACGAGGCACCTATGGTGACTTCGTAAAATCTCAAGATCATATATGCTGACCCACTCTCTCGAAGGTGCTCATAGGGGTAGGGTTCGCGTTTGTGCGCTTACAGCGGTGAGTGCTTGCGCGTATATATGAGCCCTTGCGTCTGTACCGTGTTAAACAAATACATATCATGATTATACGGTCACTGGCTCACCCGTACAACTCCGTATTTTGTTTATGACACAATCAATTGACCAGTCAAACGTTCCACGCGGCGCAACTAGTGTTGCACCATCGGGGCGCGTAACCGTGGGGCCCACCTGTCAGCCCGTATACGAAAGAAAGAAACGGTAGTTTGAGTTTGTACTGTGTTAATAAAATAGGAGTACATTTTAGGGTGCTCATACGGTCACTGGCTCACCATACAGTCAAACGGTCCACATTCAGCAGCGCACATTACCATAGGGCCCACCCGTCAGCGCGTATATGAAGGACAGAAATGGTAATAAATTAGTGGTCGGTGTGTATTCCAAGTCATGAAACCTCTGGTTGGCAGTCAGCGGCGGTTGCGGGGCGTTCATTGGGCGGTGGGGTGGGGATCCCCGTAGAAAAAGCTCGGCGGGGGGGGGGGGGGCTAGAGGGATGGCCGGTGCGGCGGCGGACCGGCGGTGGGGAGTGGTTTCGGGGAGGGCAGGCCGGCCGCGGGCGGCGGGGGCTGGCGGTTCGGCCGGTGGTGGCTGGCGGCTCAGGGGGGGGGGGTGGAGTTTGATGATAAACTGGAGGCCCTTGATTTCGTATCCAACGGCTTGAAAATCTAATGACCAGAGATGAAAAAGTCAGTCGACTAACGTGTAGCCTCACCCCGCACGTACACATGCACGCACGCAAGACACGCACGCATGTAGGCGTGCAACACTGACACGTACACACGCACGCATGCTGGCGTGCAACACTGACATGTACACATGCACTCACGAACACACGCACGTACGCACCCATGCATGCAACACTGAAATGTACCCTTGCACGCACGCAACACTCGCACGCCTGCATGCACACAGCACACGACGCAAGACACATGCTCAACCTATACGTGCATGCACCCTTTGTTAAGGACATGGATTATTACGGGTATTAATCAATCTTATCTGTGATAAGCAGAACATTGATGTTTGCAGCGGTCTTTATGAATCACAACGTATCGAATGGGCTATCAACATAGTAGGCTTATCTACATGAAAAAGATGACGCCACACTCAATGAACAATCATCGGTTTATGAAATGCCCTCTTCTAACTGCCCTGGCCCACCAAAGGTTCCTCTGCTGTGCGCTGCCTGCGTTGGGTCACTGACATGCAGGCCATGCACCCAAAGAGCCCACACGTCAGTGGAAGAATGGCGCGGTATCCTAGGTCAGAGTCGAGGGCGCCACTCGCGGCACGCCCGGCTGAACACGCCTCCATGCCGCATTCAAACGCCTCCATGAAACCCGCCCGTGTGGAAGCCGAGAAACCCACGCTGGACACACGTCCGTTCATGACCGGGCCGGCGTTAAACGCAATGCCGGCCGAGCTCCTCCCGTCCGCCGTCTATTTAATCTCCTATTTAAACGAGGCCAAACGCCGGCCAAGAATCGCACACCTCCGCCGCTCCCCTATCTCCTCCACCATTTTGTCCACTCTTACAATGGCTTACGAAGAGTAGTTATTCCGCATCCAAGCCGGCTGGGTAGCCCGCCGGATACGAGCTATGCAGCTCGCTGATCCACCTCCCTCCCCTCACCCGACAGAGCCAGTTGCCGCCCCAAGCCGGCACGCGGTTCAGCAACTCGCCGCTCCAGGCCAGCTCGACGAGGAGCGGCGCACGAGCGTCGTTGCTGCCGTCCATGCCGCCGCCTCGTACCGCGTCTCCCGTTTCTGTGGCCGAGACTCCCATGCCGGCGGCCGCGCCATGCAAGCAGCGACAGAAGCCGGGTGCACGGAGAGCGACGAGTCGGTGGCCAGCACCTCCGCGTCCGCCGCCATCATCGAGGAGAAGTAGAACACGGGAGGCCGCCGCCGCTTGGGTCCCATGAAGGCCACCGCGGAGGCGACGCCGGCGTACACAACAGGTGTCTTGCCGGATCCTTTTGTTGCGAGGACCTTCGTCGACCCTGCATGGGCTCCACGGAAGAGGGGAATGTTAGGATGAACTCGAGCCGGTGCCGGCCATGGCGAAGTAGTGGCCGGTGATGAACTCGAACCGGTGCCGGCCACCATCATCTTCGGCACCAGCCAATGATATCAGTTGGTCAGTGGGGAAGCGAGCCGTCCTTTGCGCTGAAGCATATACCTCTGGGGATCCTGGCAGTCCGGTGATCGTGCTGCCGGACATGAGGAACACAAATCGATCGGCGGGCAACCATTTAGGCCAGGTATTATATACCTGTGTTGTCCAGAACTAGCACCGCGTAGTTCATTTAAATGTAATGAAATCCATCATGTTTGTATGAAAATCCGGTATTTTATATGATTTCCATCGTTGTTTATATGAAATATCAGTTTGTCTACGTGTTTGCGTGAATTTCGTCCGGTTGGTTGAGTTGCTGTCATAATGTGTGCGGCTACGGTTGGGTGGCGTAATTTGCGGGTCGCCGGTCGGTCTGCGGGCGGCTCGGGCAGCGTTGTGGGACAAAAAAACACAGCTCGTGCGAGCTCGTCTCCAACGTGCGCGCTGGAGGATGCATGACAGCATGAGCACCCGAGCCATTCCTCGTTCATCGGTGGCAAAGGCACCGGTGGACAAAAGGGTCGCCAATATTTTGGCTACCCCGGGCAAGATCCAAACAGCCCCTCCCAACGGATTTAAGTCCCTCGTTCGCCGTGGAATTTTGCCATGTGTTGTTTTCATGGACTAGCAAGATGCCCGTGCATTGCACGGAACATCAAGATGCATTTTTTTACAAACTCCCACATGCATGCAAGGGATAATTAATGTCCTCCTTTGCTAGTACCACGAGGCAAACACCATTAATATTGCATCGAGTAGTGTTAGTGGCCTTGTATATCTGCAAATTGTAATTTTGATAGTGGCCCCTTGTATATAAAAATGGAGGGAGAAAGATGAGAGATAAGGTGAGGAGGAGTGGGTCGTGGTGGTGACTGGTGGTCGACTGGGCGGAGGCATGGGGATGGACGGCGCATTATGTCTAGGTTTGTATCTCTCTCACACACACCCACGTAGGTGGGGGACGTGCACGAAGAGAAGAGGTGCACGCACGGCGCACGTACTCCCGTCTCTTTCCCAACCACACCCGCGCGGGTACACGGTGGAGCTCATTTCTGTACGAAAAAGGCAGCCCACGTGGTAATTTGGCACATGTACTGGTTGTCCACTTGGTGGAGGGAGGATCGTCTACCACGGGTGAACAAACAAATTGTGACTTGACGCGTTATGTTAAATTAAGAAAAGAGGCAAACCATGTGGGGCCTACCTTAGAGGCAAGGCTCTATACACTGGAGTACTTTTGATGTGTCCCGTCAACTCGCAGAACGAGGAGAAGCTTGCTTAGTACGCCGTCTCCCCCGCCCACGGGCGCGGTGGCTCGCAGGATGAGGTGAAGCTTGCTTACGAGTACTACTACTACTACTACTACTGTACGCCTTTACGCCCGCTCCCTCGCCCACGCGCGTGGTGGCTCGGAGCACGAGGAGAAAATTTTACTACTCCCTCCGTTTACTCCTCGTCCCTACTACGTACTTTGGTTAGTACTCCCTCCATTTACTTATACAAGGCCACTGTAAAAAAAATACATTTTGCATCTATACAAGGCCACAAATAGTAATCGAGACAAAAGTTACTGCTCCCTCCTTTCCAGTTTATAGCTCAATTTCAAATCTCTCCAACCAAGGTAGACGGTGAGTGGTCGAATTAATTTCGTAGTTTGCACAAGTAATTACTACGCTCGTTTTTCTCAAGAAGTTATGTTTACCGAGGCATTAATTAGAACGAATGCATGAATGACCACTAAATTTCCATGAACTTGTACATGCATTGGTTAGTTTCCCCTTGACACTGCTTGTGTCGGGTGATCTAACACACCTCGAAATCCAACATCTAATGGTACTACTACTAGTATAATAGAATTGAGACTTATCAAACGGAAAAACGAATGTTTTTAGATGAGCCCTATAAACCCAAGTGGGTACGTACTCCGTAAAAACAGATTTTTCCAAAACTAAGTCGCTCCCTTTCATGAATTCTATAGTATACTCCTCCGTCGACGCTCCCTTTCATGAATTCTGTACTTCCTGTCGCTGACATGTGGGACATATAGCAACCGGGTCGACGTGTCAAGCACCAAATAACAGTGCAGAACAGTAGGGGCGACGCACCCCACTCGTACCGGCCCAGTAGTAGTAATGAGCAATGAGACGTCAAATCACAATGCCGCACCTTCCCAGACGGACGAAGCAACCATTATTTCACACTTCGGTTCGCCATCATCTCAAACCACGTAGTATTGCTTCTGCCTCAAGAGGGACACGCGCATCGCCTTGGTACATCATGACACGTGGGACCACATGACAGGCCATGCTCCCCCGCCGATCGCTCAGTAAAATCACCTCATTTTTACTATACTTCCTCCGTATCGGTTTACTATATGGCATTCACATCGTTCTAGGTTGAGAATTTAACTGGCTATATATGTGATGAACAATACTCTAGCTTTTTAAAAAATGTATACTTTTGTACAGTAGTACTATCGATGGATTGCGCCATGGAGCAAAAATTGAAATTAAAAAAAGGTGGTACATATAAAGAGCGCTCGTCGCCAAATTATGCATATAGTACTATTAAAAAAGCTAGTACGTGCTTAATTGGGGTGCTAAATTCAATTAAAGAAATACTAGTAGTATGTACATACTGAAGGGTTAAAGGAACGAGAAGAAACATAACATAGTTCTGCTGGGGGCTCAGCGCAACACACCCCTCAAATTAAACTAAGCACACCTAAAATTAAACTATGCAACTAATCCGGTAGACACTGCATTAGAAGTTTAGAACCACCATGAGCAACGACACTGCCACCTTACTCGGAGTCCTCGTCCACGTCCTCGACTTCGTCCTTGTCCCTCTTCCTCTTGGCCGATACTTCTTTGCTTGAACCGCACACTTGGCTGTTGCTCTTCATCCAACCCTTGTAGATATGGAAACAAAGGTAGCCATCCATTGCAGCGTAGTGGATGTGGTCTATATCTAGTACATTCCGCTGCCATGCATGACGATGAAACGTGTAATGAGGTTTCTCCAGTTTACGGTACGAAGGATGAACCATGGCTCCTGCCAGGGTCAGCATTGAAGGCTGACAAGAGGGCACCGGCCGATTCTTCTGGAGGTCGAAGGGTTGCCTACAACGAGGCCTATCCGACCCAGGACTTCTTTGTCGTTCTTAAAGTCTACTGTAATGAATTTCACTATTTTGTCCTTGAGGGAGTTCTTAAAATCCTAGCACTCAACGTCGGCATGGCATATGTGGTAGACCAAGCAAATGTTATGTACGCAAACCTGGATCACGGCGGGCTTCTTCCTCTATTCGTCCTTTAGATCCTTCTCTCGTCCCAGGACTGTGGTGTACTCAACATCTAGCCCAGCGACCCACTCATCATATGAGTTTTAGAACATGCGTCTGAAGCGAGAAAGGCATCCTTTCACCGTCGCAGAAGAACATGTGTAGATGACGTCGAACTCATCGCCGGTGATGGTTCTAACCTTGTACTCACCACCGATCGTGGAGATTTGGGATGCCATGGATTTGGGAGGAGGGTTAGGATTAGTGGAACTGCCGTAACGTGAATGGACGGGATGACTAGGAGCGAACCGCCGTAGTATTGAAGGACGTGCGGGGACGAGTAGGAGCGAACTGCCAGCGTGCGAACGGCAGGGTAGTGGCTTTCCATTCTCCCATAATACGGGCTTCCGAGAGCCCTTGGATCTGAGATCGAACGGTTGCATGGCGTGATTCTAGACCTATGGGTGAATATCCTATCCTGGAGGGTTATTCTGCAAATTTTCAGCAACTTAGCATGCGACCGTTTGATCTCAGATCCAAGGGCTGCCAGCAGCCCGTATCATGGTCACGTCGCTCGCGCGGTCGCGCCCTTGGAGATTTAACACGGTGCGTTAGGCTATCTGATGTTGGCATGTCATACATAGTCATCACTTAGTCACTCATACTACAACAAGGTTGGCTATAAGTGTATTCTTTTTACTCCTCTCTATCTCTTTCTTCGTACTCCCTCCGTCCCCTATAAGAACGTTTTTGACACTAGTGTAGTGCCAAAAACATTCTTATATTATGGGACACAGGGAGTACGAGTATTTATTGCATTTGCCAAGGAGTGACCTCTTCCAATGAAATGGTGTTGCTAAGTTTGCTTCATTTAATTAGCTATAGACTCAAAATTGTCTTTTCACCTAGGTACACGCGCTTAGCACCGTTTCTTCCTTGGGTCACCAAACTAGTCTCTCTCTTCTTGATTAACTTGCCACATCAAACTTTATGCCTATGTGGCAAGCTTAAGCACCTGTAGGAGCAAGTAAAAGTAAGTACAATAGTGCGCTTTACATGGCATTTTTGCATATGTGGAGGAAAGATAGGCAAGGAAAAAGTGGAGAAGTGGGCTCTCATGCAAGAGCCAACCTCTACTACATGGTGGAGCATTGGGAGAGGCACCTGTATGGAGGTGGTGAGGAATCGGGAGACTCACGCCGGTCGTAGCGCCGCAGTTAAAATGATAATGGCAAGTCAAATCACGGGGCCCCACCTGTCCAGCAGTAACTCGCTGTCAAATCACACAGCCCTACATTTGCAGCAGCCTACTCCCTCGTCTTCTCGCGTCTCTGCCGAACCGACTAGGCGGAACTGCCCCGCCTACCGCGCAGGAAAAGTCCCGCCCTCGACTTTTAAATACAACTACATCCACTTAAGAATCCAATGATATACTTTTTGTGACATAGTAACTCATATTTAGTTAGTCAAATGGATGACCTAGAACTACGTGCAGGCCCTATAAACCGAGACGCCTAAAAATAAAAAAACTGAGATGGAGAGGGTAGTTCAGCATGTATCTTTCTAGATCAATATAGTCGGGATTCACCAAGGAGCAAAACCAAGTGGTAGGCTGGTCCTTTCATGTTGGCGTAGCAACTCAAGCAGGGTCAGTCCACACACGAAATGGCGACACACTTAACAGGACCCCTTTGCCCAACATGTGGCTCATCCACCGTCTTGTTCCACGTGCGATGCACCAAATTACAGTTCGGATCAGCGGTTGGAATTGGAGGCACCCCGGTCGTACCGCCGCAGTAGTAGAAAATGAGCGATGAGGGGTCAAATCACAAAGCCCCACCTTTCCCGCATTAAGATGGACGGACGAAGCAACCATCATTTCACTCTAGGGCGCAAGAGCATAAAGAAAAGAGAAAACAATGATGCGTGCGGCAGCTACCTAGGGCACCCTAGGGTAGGGGTCTCCACTACAGATCCTTTTTTTTGAAAGCGCCTCCACTACAAATCGGCTTCTCCCTCATCCTCTTGAAGAAAACCGATGATGAGTGCGGCGGTAGGGTTTGTAGGAGTACTACAGCGTGCGGGGCCATGTCGTAGTAAACGAGTTCGAGTCGACGCCTTAAATATGTGTGGGCCGCTTGGTTTTACGGGAACGAGGCAACATTTTGGGTTCGGGGACTAGTGGAGATATAGTACATACAAAAAATTGTGGACGTAGGTTCGACCGAAAGGCAATGATGCATGGGCCCTGCATTTTGATATACCTGGGGCCGCGTGAAATTTTCTACTCTACTCAAAACTAGTAAGGTACACATGTATTGAACGCATGAGATTTCGAAACCAAATTACGAATAAATACACACTATAGCGTGTAAAGCTTTGAGTCATATATGCATGACGTAGATGTTCGTTTAGTTCTTATAGTTCATCTCATTCAAAATCAATTAGTTTTATAAAAATGTTAAGATTCATGGGGTTGTGCATTGTAAATCATAAAGTAAAAAACAAATAATGGCAATTCATTTAGAAAAAAATAATCAATTATGATATAGAAGATTCTAGAACAAAGGAGAAGTGATTGTGTTTTGAGGTTTGTGCATTATGCTTAAGTTCAACCATGGAGGCTTCTAAATTGTACATGTGGCAGATCTGGTGGAATGTTGATGATATCCAACGGCTAGTAGTGCTCGGATTTGCCTATCTCTGCACTGTCGGGTTAGCTTCATCCAGCGACCATCTTTCAAAGTTATTGGCACACTATATAGTTCTTGTGCCATAGTTGCATGTTTTGGAAAAAAGCTACTAGTGGGTTGTACTATCTATTTAGGAATAGAAGATGTATACATGGAAGTTGTAGGGAAAGAGATGACATGGAGCATCTCAATTCCTATGAGTAGGGATTGGAAAAGAGATGTCATTTGGTTCACATCATAGGAACTTTTCTATTGAATCTAGAGATGACATGTATCTCAATTCCTATGAGGAGGGATTAGAAAAGAGATGTAATTTGGTTCATATCATAGGAACTTTTCTATTGAATATACGCTAATGTTTATTTTACTTTGAAATTAAGGGAGTATAGGAATCCATTCATATGAACCAAGTGGCTCTAAAGCTATAGAAATGATATCATGTTTATTTCCTTTGAAATGTGGAGTATATGAATCTATTCCTATGAACCAATTGGCTCTAAAGGAAAAAATCCTATAAAAATCATATCATATAGAGTTCGTATGATATTCCTCGACACTAAAGGATGCTTGAAATTGCTGTGGGTGATACGATGGTCTTTCTTTGTAGACTCCTCACCCATCTTTATAGTTACCTCTCGAAGATGAATGAAATGATATATACATGGTATTCTGCATGTGCAATTTGGTACACGAAAACTCGGTAAAAGTTTGCGAGGTTCGAATTTTCAATAAAGGTATATGCACTGCATTTCGGAACGGAGGGAGCATACGACAGTTGCTAACACTCACGTGGAAGATTTGTGTGTAGGAGGAGTGGCTGTTCTGTTAAATGACATGGCAAAACTGACACTGTCGGATGCCGATCTAACGGTTCTTACGGCGTTCGTCAGGAAAATGCTTGTGGCGAATGTTTGTCGGATAATGATTTACAGACACATGCATTGCATTGATACGTGCCCCCCTCTCTCTCACGCACACGCACCCTCATGAGTCATGACTCTCTCGAGTCCTCTCGCAGACTCGCACATCGCACCCACCGTCTATCTGCAGGTAGACGTCACGCACATATGTGTTCTTCACACCCTACCCTCAGAACTTCTAAAAAACAAAAGACGGCACACACATTTTATTTTAGCTCACACGTCACACACTTATACTATTACTCTTGCGGCGAATGTTCTTTGGGCATAGTTATTGTACTCTCACGAAGAGAAGCGGTGCACGCACGCACTAGTTCTCTCACACCCACTCGCGGGTACACGTAGGAGCGCATTTTTTTGAAGCTGGTACAATAAAATCACTCCACTATATATAAAAGCAGGAGCCTTAGCGCTTGCTTTACTAGGGTTCCTCTCGTTCACTCTCTCATGCTCTCCAGATCTAAGCAACACATAGGCGGCCACACTCTCTCTCAGCTCACGGCTGGTCACAAATCCGGCCGGACAACCTCGACCGGGGCATGGGTGTAGGTGCATCGTTCACGCTATCGTCGGCGGCGAGGGAGGAGACCAACGGCTGCCCGCGCGTCCCGATTGGCGGCCGTGCCGTTCTCTCCGAGAGAGCGTCGGCTCGGGAGGGCCTCCGACCCCTTCTTCCTCCCTGCGGTATTGTGGCCAAGATGCGGCCTCCCGACGCCGTCTTTGCCACATGCCGACGACCCTCAGGTATATATTCCTTCGAAACCTACCTTGCTCTACTGCCCCAACTCCCTTCGTGTGGATCCTTTTCTACTTCCGTCCGCTGTTCCAAAGCCACCTAGACTTCTACTATTATTAGAAGTAAAGCTAGTTCATACAGTTGACTCAAAGCGTTGGTTCAAACAGGGAAGAAAGTGGGAAAGCTGTAGCATGAATCTAGGACTTGGTTCTAAGAGGAAACGAGTGAAAGTAGTAATATCTGTCACTGTTTAAATAACTGTATTTCGTATTTGCGCAAACAGGGATGTCTGTCTCCATATTGTTTCGGGATGTCTGTCTCCGTATTGTTTCTATCCGCGCAATCAAAAGCACACACCTCAGTTTTAGTACAACTGCGCAAAATGAGATGGCTATCCCTCGTTGCCGTCGTCTAACCTCCCGTCTTCAAGGTATCCCTACATTGGTACTAGTAACTAAGGTAGAATGACCAACGCAATCTAAAAGAAGCTGATTCATACGTTTTACTTCCTGATTGCAGTGCAGGGACGAGCGAAAACAACTGCATCCTAGTCCGGAATGCACTTTCTACCAGTTCATCCATGGACCGAGGACTAGCTGGCACGGCTGCACGACGGTTTTTTGGACAGGTGCGCGGACAAGAGGCATCGTGGTCTGCTTATTTCTGCAAATAGTGGTGCTTAAATTTAGTGGAATGCACAAGCATTTCAGCTGGTCAGTACACTGCATGGTTCAGTTCAGCATTCCAGCTGAGACCACAATTATAATTGGTTATTCTGGAATGAGAGAACCTAACCCTGAATGGTGGCAACAAGAAAAAACCAGAGTGAACTCCAGGAAATTTAAGCCTGCCGGGAGGCCCTTTGCTCAGAGAAGCCTTGCTTGTTTTTCCTGATTTGTAAACCTTCTCACAACTTTGTCTTTTGCTGTGAACTAGTATATGTTTGTTATGTTCTATGAATTATTGAGATGTATAAAATTGCTTAACTTATGCTTTTCAAGTTTTTTATGAAGACGAGTTTAATGTGAGTGTTCCACATGAGCGCTGGACTAGCGTGTGAACGTTTGGAATTTATTACATTGTGGCCTCAATTAACTGCATGAACCACTGTAACAAGATACATAGTTGATTATATGTCAGATAGCAGATTATTGATTGTTAGCTGGTCGATAGCCTAGTGTTGAAGCGAGCTGAGCCAATGTGCCGTGTTTTGCACAACTGCTTACAAGTGGGGTAGCACCAACAGTGTTTACAAGTACTTATGTATACGTCGGCGCACGGTTCTCGAACGAGTGCTCTATTTCATCAAAACACACACTGCTCATATGATAAACCGTGACAACTTATGTCTTACCATGCCATATTCATGAAAAAACTAGTGAGGATGCATCTGTTTCGGCAACAATTACGATGGTTCTCACATGATTCACGGGCACACAAAAGTAGCAGCAGTTCCCATAGACGGATTCAAACAGAGTACTAGCCCCAGAGGGGTCGATAACAGGCAAGGTTCGGATAATTAGACACAATCCAAACTACTATTAAACACTAGTTGGGGCAACTATTTCATGCCTCGATCTAATTTGGGCTGGACACAAGACGGACCTTGCCATGAACATCATCGAGGACGTCCCGCAGTAGCTCAATCTTGTGAACCTTCATGAAGACAACCTTGTGGCCTTGCCACTGATAAACTTGTTTGTGGAGGCATGCCACATCATCTTCCTGCGTAAGCTTGACAAGAACAGTATGCCTCACAAACGAAGGAGTAGCTTGAACTTCTTGTGCTTCAGTACACCCTGGACAACAAGCCTGACAACAGTGAGGCTGGAATACAACTCTTCATTGGTATAACCGCAAATGGCTTCCAGGATCCAACAGCCTAAGAACTCTGTTTTCCCAGTGCGTATTCAGGTCGTCCGCCTCATAGCGAGTGACATGTACAACCACACAATCCTTGTCTGCATCAGGGCTCTAATTGAAACAGAAACAAATTCTGAATTACATTTCAGTATAAGAAACGCAAGTTATTTAAACCACTATGTATAGCATGGCATCGAAGCTAATAAAATTTTGCATTATTAATCACCACATACTTCCTTTTCTAAAAAAAATCACCACATACTTAGATGAAAAACTACAATCGAGATCGGCAAAGAAGGAAATCACCTTGGGCAGCTCAGCGGGGGGGGGGGGGGGGGGGGGGTGGGGGGACACATCCTCGAAGGGGGAAAACTGCTCCTGCAGTGCCACGGGGGTTGTAACCTCAAACGGGGCGTTGACCATCTCAGTAGTGGCCGCGAGCGTATCTGGGGTCAGCTCGGTGGTTGCCTCCATCTTCTTGGAGCTCTCTGTCTTGTGGGGATCACCCTCCCGCGTCTGCTCCAATATCGGCAGATCTTTGCCTGGTTCTCCTTGGTCCATCATGAAACTGACGAATACTAGGAGACCACTGAAACGAAAACACAATCGCAATGACAGTGAAACAAAAAAGAGAGTGAGGATCGGTTACTGCTTTGCAAAAGTTCTTTTTTTTCTCTGAACGAAAATATACCAACATCACGGATCCGCTTACCTTCCCTTCGTTCGGAGAGAAGAATAGTGGCAGATGCGAGTGTTGCCTTTCTTGAAGACGGTGAGGGAGAAGGGGATTCAGCAAAGAGTGAAATGATGGTTGCTTCGTCCGTCAAACTTAGACTGCGGGGAGGTGGGGTTTTGTGATACGACGGCTCGTTACTGCCGCGCTACGACCGGGGTGACTCTCCGCCTGCATACTGCCTTCTAATTTGGTGGATGGCATTTGGGCCCGCGCGCTGCATGGCCCGCATGTCGGTGAACAAAAGTATAACGGCATTCAGTAGAGGGAGACGTTTCAATAACCTAGGAGGAGCCAGAAGCGGTAGATTGTCTCCACTGTACTAGTAGTAATTGTTTTTCTGGGTAGCTGTAGAGTGTCTCCACTGTACTAGTAGTAATTGTTTCTCTGGGCCCAAGACAAAACAGCCCATCCACACTAGTAAATAGTAAAATCAATTCAAAAGCCCATCCACACTGGGTGCTCTTCTTCCTCCTCGCTCCCACCCACCTCACGTCAGCTCGCTCCACTCATACCCCCAAATTCCTCACCTCACTCCTACAGAAAACCCCAGCTCCCCTTCTTCCTCACTCCTACAGAAAACCCCCAGCTCCCCTTCTTCTTCGCTCGCACTACAACTAGGCTCGTCATTTGTTACTCTGCTCAAATCCGTGAGCGCGACGCGACACCCTCGTGGAAAATGGAGTCGGCTGACCCCAGCGCCAAGAAGACGAGGCTCCCGCCAGCGGCGATGCCTGTTGTAGATCCCGCTCCCGGCAGCGCGGGGAGAAGCGGCGACCCCGCCCCCATCGGATCCCAGGAACCCGTAGAATCTCGGGTGGACCGCATCAGCGATCTCCCGGACGCCGTCCTTGGGGAGATCATCTCGCTTGTCCCCACAAAGGATTGCTGCCGCACCCAAGTCCTCTCAATTCGGTGGCACCCTCTATGGCGTGCCGTGCCCCTTAATCTCGACTGTCGTCAGCTATCTCTCTTCAATGATTTTGAAATCCCCAGAGCCATCATCTCCTCCCACCAGGGCTCCGTTCAAAGCCTCTGCATCCCATCATGCTACCTGAGCAAGCATACCATGCCCTGTACGGTGGACGCCTGGCTGAATTCCCCTGAATTCACAGAACTACAGCTGCTTGAGTTCTACTATTCCCCTGGAAATCACATACCACATACCGAACGCCATGAACTTGTGCCCTCAGCACCGATGCCCATCTCGCGGTTTTCGTCCTCTCTCCACACCGCCACCTTTGCGTTGTGCTACCTACCAGACAATATGGTACTAAACCTTCGACTCCCATTTCTCAAGAAAGTTTCACTTGTGCGGGTTCGTATATTGGAGGCCTCATTGCACAGCATCATCCACTTCAGTTGCCCTGCGCTGGAGTGCTTGGTGCTTGTTTTCACAGTTAGAATTAGTTGTCTCCAAATAAAGTCGCCTAACCTTGTAAGAATTGGAATTTCTTTTGACGGAAGGTAGCTCATCATCCAAGATGCCCCTTCACTTCAAAGGTTGATCCTTGATTCCAGTTATTCACCGTTGCAAATAACTGTCCTCTCTGCGCCTAAACTGGAGACCTTGGGTGTAATACATGATCTCTGTGCTCATTTCAATATGGTGTTTGGCTCCACAGTTCTTCAGGTACTTTATATTATCATCTACACTTGTAACCATAAGCTGCATTTTAAATTTCTCCGCATAATTTATATATCATCTTGGAGTACACATTTTGTACTAATATTATGTTCTATGCTCAATGAAGAGTTTCTCCATGGATGGCCTATCAATGGTACTGGATTCTGTCAAAATCTTATATATCCAAATGAATAGTTTTGATCTGAACAAGATTATTGGCTTGCTGCAATGCTTTCCATGTCTGGAGAAGTTGTATATAAAGGTGATAATTTCACGCACATTGGAAGCCCGCATATAGTGTACTAGAATTAACCGTTCAGCTGTTGCTCTTTCGACACTCTTCTTTTAGACCTTAACTGTTTTCAATCTTCATGTCTATTTAGGCAACAGGACGGGGTAAGAAAGTTATAACCAATCAGTGGATTCGTAAGCATCGGGATTTTCTCACTTCTCATGAGATTCGATTGAAGACAATAACGCTAGAACGATATGTAGCTAACCGTGGAAACACAAGATTTGTCACATTCTTCCTGCTGAATGCGAGGTTACTATTGTCCATCAGGCTTAAGTTTATCAGCAGCATGGTTTTGACGGATGGGTATGTCGAAGAGCAAAAAAAGGAGTTTCAGGTGGGCAAAAGAGCTTCTGAATGTGCCGGGCTTCTATTTACCACATATTGTGGCCATAATCCAGTAAATTTTATGACCCAGGATGTTCATTCTATGGACCTGACCGATCCATTTGACTGTGACTGCCGAAAACAGTGCTGGAGTTAGATGTTGTTGGCCTTTTCAATCTGGTTTTCTTGTAAACCTGATGAACAATTAACCCTCGTGCTTTTGTACAGTTTGTAAGCTGGAGTTAGATGTTCCTGCCCTTTTCAACTCGACTGTGACTGTCATATTTTCTTTGAAACAAGGAAAATGGCTTGCCATTCGTTTAATTTAGAGTGAAATATTGTAACAAATCCCAACCAAGGGAAATAACATCACTCTCGCCGGCTGCTTGAGCTGACTGTGCATTACACAAGCCAAGTGATTAGCCCCCACCAGCACCCACAAACTTATTTCGAACTAGCACATCAAATGGGCTGTAAATTTTCATAGGAAAGGCTGCATGACCGTGACAGATTTGGATTCTGACATTTGGGACGCACGAGGAAATAGCCTATCCAAGGTGGTGTCGACTTACTAGCCAGTCAACAAATGATTCTGCCTACCAGCCGTTGGATTGACATCCAACATCTGTCGTGTATCTTCTATCTCTTGTCTTCTTCTTCCTCCAGCCGCCCAAACCAAACCACCCCGTCGGCTCCGCCTGCTCCCGCCTCCCATGGCTGGCTGCGCCTCCGCCGCCCTACCGTACGTACCCTCCAACGTTGGCCAGTCCCTCCCTCTATTCCCCCACATGTCTTGTTATTCTCCGGCGACGTCAGCCCCAGCACGCACCCGTGCCCGAACCAGTCAACCCTCGTACTCCCCTCCGCCTGCGACTGGACCGGCGCATCTTCAACGGCTCCTGTTCGTTCCGTCCGAGGCCTTGCCGTCGTCCTCCGCCTTGCGGCCTTGGTTCGCTCACCGTGCGCCGCCCTCTTGCGTTGTCAACGTCGTCAACAACCGAGAGGAACAAGGAGATGACTGTACGTGGAGAGGATGATAGTAGGGACCCACCAGCGTCATGGCAGTACGCAAGCAAGTGCCTCTATAGTACAAGCCCAAAAATATGGTTCCTCCTAATGGTTGGATATCTGGGGCTCACGCCATTGTCCACGTAATCAATAAACGAGAGAATTACACTACGAGCGGCTGACACCTAGGACCCAGCAAGTCGCACATTTTTTTGAGGAACAAGCAGTTGTTGTTTATACTAGTTTTAGCGACGGATCAAGGTAACAACGGGGCTGTGCGGGGGCTGTGGCCCATCTAGCCAGGGTTTTATTTATGTTTACCACATCATGAGCCCCGTTGTGTTTTTTTCTTGGTGAAAATGGCTAGCCCAGTTCTATTTTTTTTAAGAAATACCCAAACAAGGCTACTTGCTTTATCGGCCCTGCTGGGCTGCAAATCTTTCAAGACGAGGAGAGTTTCATTCGGTTTGCCCAGAAATGGGCTGTACATTTTTTAAACATATCAAAGCGGGAATTAGTTTCAATTTTTTTCATTACAAGATCTTAAATTCCATTGATTTTTATGCATGGACAATTAGTTGGATTTTATATTTATCTAAATTATTTTTCAAAATAGTTTGAATGTGAATCGATATTTCTGGATTAAAAACAGTTGACCGCACCAAAATATGCAAAATTTCGTATACTTTTTAACCGTGGCCACAATATGGGGTGTAATGCTAAGAAAAAGAAGATGGGCTCCAAAAAAATTCTTAAGAATTAGCAAATGGGCTGTACATTATTAGAAATAATGGCAGATGGGTTGTATGCTATTTTCCACAGATTTGATGCTGACTTGTGCGCCTACTAAAGGTTGACGCGTATGCTTTCATAAAAAAAGGTTGACGCACACGCAATGCCCTGTCAACTTAGTCAACACACGAGAGCAGTGACTGTTGGATGTCCATCCAATGGCTGTCGTGCTTCTTCAATCTCTGCTCTTCATGCTCCAGCCGTTCAAACAAGCGCCGGTGGGACTGCCTGCTCCTTCGTCCCGCGGCCGGCTATGCTGCCGCGCAGGCCTCACGGCCCCACCGTACTCCCATCGCTGGCCTAGCCATCCCTCTACTCACCCACACATGCTGTTATTCTCCAGCGACGGCAGACGAACCAGTAAACCCTCGTACTCCTCCGCGTGGGAAACAACTGCCGAGTACTCCCTGGCTCCGTGCCGTTCCCTTCATAGGCCTCGCCGTCGTCCACCGCCCTGGTGCTCTCGGCGCGGCCTGGTCAACGTGGTCAATGAATGACATCCATCGGAAGTTGACTGTACGTGGAGAGGCTGACAGCTGGGTCCACGGCCGCACGCAAGGAAATGCCTCCTTATTACGCGCAAAATAATGATTCCTCCACCTGACAGCTAGGACCCACAGGAAGGGCCTCTGTATTTCGCGAAAAAAACGTTCCCCCCGCTGACAGGGCGGACCCACCAGCTATATCTTCGCACGCAAGGAAGTGCCTCCTTATTACGCCCGAAAAAATGAATACCCCCCTGCTAGCTGGGACCCACCATATTGTTGGGTTGACTTGTGGGCCTACTAAGCTGACGAGGACGGAGGGCTTTGTCAACTTAGTCAATACTCCAGTGACCGTATGATGTCCATCCAACGGCCATAGTGCTTCTTCAACCTCTGGTCTTCTTGCTCCAGCCGCCCAAAGCAGCGCCGGTCGTGCCGCCTGCTCCTGCCTCCCATGGCCGGCTGTGCTACCGCGGAGGCCTCACCGCCCCCATACTACTCCCACCACTGGCCAGGCCATCCCTCCACTCACCCACACCCCCTGTTATTCTGCGGCGACGACAGCCTCACACCGCAGCCGAACCAGTGAACGCTCGTACTCCTCTCCGCGTGGGCATCCACTGCCGTGTCTTGCCCGGCTCCGCGTCGTCCCCTTCCTAGGCCTCGCCATCGTCCACCGTCGTGGTGCTCTCGGCGCGGCGTGGTCAATGTGGTCAACGACCGACTTCCATCGGAAGAGTACTGTACGTGGAGAGGCTAACAGTTGGGTCCACGGCAGCCGCAAGGAAGTGCCTCCTTATTACGCGGAAAATAATTATTCCTCCACCTGACAGCAGGGACCCACCGGACGGGCCACCCATATTTTGCAAAAAAAATCGTTTCCCCCTGACTGCTGGGACCCACCGGACGGGCCACCGTATTTAGCAAAAAAAAGTTCCCCCCGCTGTCAGCTCGGACCCACCGGAAGTGCCTCCTTATTACGCACAAAAAAATGAATACTCCCCCGGCTAGCTGGGACCCACCTTGGTGGGAGGCTGACTTGTGGGCCTACTAAGTTGACGGGGACGAAGGGCTTTGTCAACTTAGTCAATATGAACGATTCTAGCTCCAGTGACCGTACGATGTCCATCCAACGGCCGTAGTGCTTCTTCAACCTCTGGTCTTCTTGCTCCAGCCGCCCAAAGCAGCGCCGGTCGTGCCGCATGCTCCTGCCTCCCGTCCCCGGCTGTGCTGCCGCAGAGGCCTCACCGCCCCCTACTATTCCCACCGCTGGCCAGGCCCTGCGGCGACGGCAACCTCACACTGCAGCCGAACCAATGAACCCTCGTACTCCTCTTCGAGCGGGCTTCCAATGCCGCGTCTTCCCCGGCTCCGCGTAGCCCCCTTCGTAGGCCTTGTCGTCTTCCACCGCCGTGGTGCTCTTTGCGCGGCGTGGTCAACGTTGTCAAGGAACGACTTCCATCGGAAGAGTACTGTACATGGAGAGGCTGACAGCCGGGTCCACGGCCACAGCCCAGTTTTTTTGTGATTTGCCAAGTAAGTCGCTTTGTCACGCCTGTTGGGCTGCAAATCTTTCAAGACGAGGAGAGCTTTCATTTGGCTGGCCGAGAAAATGGCCCATCAGTAATGAGAAATGGGTTGTACATTTTTAAAACACATCAAACTGGCAATTAGTTTCAAATATTTTTTTTTCATTTCAAGATTTTAAATTAGATTAATTTTTATGCGTGGAGAATTTGTTGGATTTTATATTGCTATACATTTATTTTTAAAATCAGTTTGAATGTGAGCTGAAATTTCAGGATTAAAAACAGTTCGGACCGCACCGAAATATGCAAAATTTCGTATAATTTTTTAACCATGGCCACAATATGGGCTGTAATGCTAACAAAAAGAATATGTGCTCCAAAAAACCATAAGAATTAGCAAATGGGCTGTAAATTATTAGAAATAATGGCAAATGGGATGTATGCTGTTTTCCACAGATTTGAGGCTTTCCTAAAAAAAAGGTTGACGCACAAGCACTGACTGTTGGATGTCCATCCAACGGCCGTCGTGCTTCTTCAATCTCTGCTATTCCTGCTCCAGCCGCTCAAACAAGCGCCGGCGGGACTGCCTGCTCCCTCCTCCCCGCGGCCGGCTGTGCTGCCGCGTAGGCCTCACCGCCCCACCGTACTCCCATCGCTGGCCTAGCCATCCCTCTACTCACCCACACCTGCTGTTATTCTCCGGCGACGGCAGACAAACCAGTAAACCCTCGTACAGTCGTACTCCCCTCCGCGTGGGGAACAACTGCCGAGTCTTCCCTGCCTCCGTGTCGTCCCCTTCCTAGGCCTCGCCGTCGTCCACCGCCGTGGTGCTCTCAGCGCGGCGTGGTCAATGTGGTCAACGTCCGACTTCCATCGGAAGAGTACTGTGCGTGGAGACGCTGACAGCTGGGTCCACGGTCGCAGCAAGGAGGTGCCTCCTTATTATGCGCAAAATAATTATTCCTCCACCTTACAGCGGGGACCCACCGAACGGGCCACCGTATTTCGCGAAAAAAACGCTTCCCCCTGACTGCTGGTACCCACCAGCTACACCTTCGCAGACAAGGAAGTGCGCCCGGGAAAAAAAACAAAACGATTCACCCCCTGATTGCTGGGACCCACCAGCTACATCTTCGCACGCAAGGAAGTGCATGACAGTCAGGACCCACCTGGTCGAAGCGTACATAGCGTTGTCATTCTGGTCGCGAACGTGTACGTACATATATACTGGTGGATGTAGAGGTGTGCATGTGTCGTAGTAGAGGCGCGCACGTAGCATGTACACGTACGTACAGCGGCCAGGGTGCAAGAAAGAAAATACGGCCACGTATGTGTACATACGGGCGGGGTCTCGAACGCCTACTCGCGCATACGTACGGCGAGGGCTCGTTGACATGGCTGGGTCGGAACGGAGAAACAACGTCGTCGTCGTGTTCATGGGGAGGCAACGGAATGCGTCGTGTTCATGGGGAGGCAACGGAATGCGACATGTTCATCGGGAGGCAACGGAACGTGTGGGAGCCAATCAGCTGGGTCGGAACGGAATGCTTGGTCGTGTTCATCAGGAGGGCTTGGACGGAACAGGCGATGGAAACGAGGCTTGGCGTACCGCAGAATGGAGGAAATGGCCTTGTGTTCGACCGGGCCACGTTCGAAACGGGATCCTGTTCATCGGGAGGGGTCTGGCGTATCGTAAAACGGACGAAACGGACCTCCTACGGTCGAAACGGGGGTCCTATTGATCGGGAGGGGTGTGGCGTATCGCAAAACGGACGAAACGGACCTCATACGGTCAAAACGGGGGTCCTGTTGATCGGGAGGGGTGTGGCGTACCGCAAAACGGACGAAACGGACCTCCTACGGTCGATACGGGGGTCCTGTTCATCAGGAGGGGTGTGGCATACCGCAAAACGGGACTCCACGGGATACTGTTCATCTCCACCGTTGACCTCCTCCAGCCTCCATGGGCTACCGTCGACCTCCTCCAGCCTCCACGGGCTCCTGTTCATCGAGCCTCCACCGCGCGCTACTCCACCGGCTACTGTTCAACCACCCCTCCACGGGCACCCCTCCACCGTCTACTGTTCATCCAGCCCTCCACACCACGGGGTCCTGTTCAACCACCCTTCCACGGGCACCCCTCCACCGTCTACTGTTCATCCAGCCCTCCACACCACGGGGTCCTATTCAACCACCCCTCCACGGGCACCCCTCCACCGTCTACTGTTCATCAAGCCCTCCACCACACCACGGGGTCCTGTTCATCCAGAGGCAGCGCCACCGCTCACTGTTCATCCAAACCCCCCGCAACACTCACTGTTCATCCCAGAGGCAGCATCGATCGGCTTCAGTTAGCAGCAGTAGCGAAGGAATCGCTCGATAGGGTTCAGTTAACAGCCATCGATCGATCGCTCGGGTTCAGTAATGCGTAGCCTGCAGTGCAATCGCTCTGGTTCAGTTAGAGCCCAACGCCTCGCTCGGGTTCAGTTAGAGCCAACGCCTCGCACACACGCGCGTATGTGTACGAGAGAAACGCGCATCGCTCAACCCCCGACCTCCCACCGTAACCAGGAACTCCCCGAAATTTTCCTCCCCTCGCTTCTACCACGGTTTTTTCCGTCATGGACGGCCCAAAGAATGTCATGCAACTGCGTCTCCGGCCCGCCCAGGACGAAAAGCCCATTTTCTATCATCATTTTTTGTCATAGAAGTAGGAGCCCACCATATCTATGATGATACCGGGTTTTGTCACAATTATCGTCATAGAAGTGTCATATGTATGACAGAAAAAAATTCGTTTGGCCCAAAATGTCACGGATGTGTCTTTTTTATGTAGTGTTATCATCAATAAAGATAGGTGACGTAGCAAACTTAGGATCACATTTCATTCTAGCTTAAGAGATTTTTCTTTATACTTGCATAGTGATTTCTCTAGATCATCTCTATCCTTACAAGCAAGAATATCTCTAGTTGTCTCCTCATTCATAACATAACCTTCCGGTACTTTAGGCAATTCATATCTAGGAAGGCTAGTTCTAGCAGGTGTTTCAGGAGTTTCAGTTTCAAGCTCATCATCAGATTCAACAACATCATGTTGTATTACTCTAGCAATTTGTTCATCAAGAAATTCACCAAGTGGCACATCATCATTATCAAGCAAGGTACTATCATCATCATAAGCATTAACCATAGCAGAAGTAGCATCATCAATAACTTGCGACATAGTAGAATTGATAGCACGTGGTGGTGTTGCAAGTTTACTCATAACAGAAGGTGAATCTAAAGCAGAACTGGATGGAAGTTCCTTCCTTCCCCTCGTCTTTGAAGCAATATCTTAGTCTTTGGATCCTTCAGATTCTTCATAGTGATAAATTGATAATAATCCCAAGTGACTCAACAAATATAGCTATGCTCCCCGGCAACGGCGCGAGAAAAAGGTCTTGATAACACACAAGTATAGGGGATCGCAATAGTTTTCGAGGGTAGAGTATTCAACCCAAATTTATAAATTCGACACAAGGGGAGCCAAAGAATATTTGAAGGTATTAGCAGCTGAGTTGTCAATTCAACCACACCTGGAGATTAATTATCTACAGCAAGTAATCAGTAGCAAAGTAGTTTGATAGTTTGATAATAGTAGCCACAGTAACGGTAACAGTAAAAGTGATAGCAGTAATTTTGTAGCAAGTGTAACAGTGATGATAGCAGTAGTAACTTAGCAAAAAACAGTATAAGATAAATTTGTAGGCATTGGATCGGTGACTTGTTGGATGATATTCATCATGTGATAGTTATAACCTAGGGTGATACGACACTAGATCCAGTTCATTGATGTAATGTAGGCATGTATTCTGTAAATAGTCATACGTGCTTTATTAAAAGAACTTGCATGACATCTTTTGTCCTACCTCCCGTGGCAGCAGGGTCCATATTGGAAACTAAGGGATATTAAGGCCTCCTTTTAATAGAGAACCGGAACAAAGCATTAACACATAGTGAATACATGAAGTCCTCAAACTACGGTCATCACCGGGAGTGGGCACGGTTGTTGTCACTCCGGGGTTGCCGGATCATAACACGTAGTAGGTGACTATAACTTGCAAGATCGGATCTAAAACATGGATATAAATATGATAACATAAACGGTTTAGATCTGAGTTCATAGCACCCGGGCCCAAAGTGACAAGCATTAAGCATAAAAGTCATAGCAACATCAATCTAAGAACATAGTGGATACTAGGGATCAAGCCCTAACAAAACTAACTCGATTACATGATGAATCTCATCCAACTCCTCACCAACCAGCGAGCCTACGAAGGAATTACTCACTCCCAGTGGGGAGCATCATGGAATTGGCGATGTAGAAGGGTTGGTGATGACGAAGAACGAAGATCCCCATCTCCGGAGCCCCAAACGGACTCCAGATCTGCCCTCACAAGGAAGAACAAGGCTTGGCGGCGGCTCCGTCTCGTGAATTGCGAGAATTCTTTCTCCCTGATTTTTTCTCCGAAAATAGGATTTTATAGCGTCGGTTTCAGGGTTAGCGGGGCCACGAGGTGGGGACAACCCACTTGGGCGCGCCTGGTTAGGGGGGAGCGCCCTGGTGGGTTGTGCCCACCTAGGTGCCCCTCTATGGCAAGTCTTGGCTCCAGAAATTCTCGTTTATTATATAAAACTTCCTCGCGAAGTTTCGTTCCATTCCGAGAACTTTTATTTCTGCACAAAAACAACACCATGGTAGTTATGCTAAAAACAGCATCAGTCTGGGGTTAGTTTCATTCAAATCATGCAAATTAGAGACGAAAACAAGAGGTAAAGCGTGAGAAAAAGTAGATACGTTGGAGACGTATAAAACCCTACCGCTAAAATCCCTAGCGGTAGGATGTGCAATCCTACCGGCATGGATTACGCATTCCTCGTCACAGAACGGGTGCCAGAGGCGCCGCGACCCTACCGTCGAGCCCTACGTCGGTAGGATGTAGGGTTTGGGGCATTTATAAACCGCGCCGCCGCCCGCCCCACCCCGTTATCCCCCCCACTCAGCCGCCCTTTCTTCTTCCCCTCGCCCCCTCTCTCATCTCCTCCACTCCCCCCTCGGATCTTCGTCATTTCTTCACCGTTTTTGTGGATCGAGATGGCCCCGAAACAAGAAACGTAAGCTCCTCCGATCCCCCCAATTACTTTGAGTCAAATCACTCCCCTTTTTTGTAGCCTAAGAATGATTTATGTTCATCACTGGTGCGCGTTGGTCCTAAACAAACGGTTTTGTACCCCTTTCCACGACGGCATTTGGAACCGTCGCCAAGTGAGTGTGGGCGATAGAGGGGTCCTTCCCACACGACCCAGAAACCGTCGGGGATAGGGAGCCCTGATACATACAATTGTCCCTATATAACCGTTTCGATATCTTGGATATCTCAAACGCTTCATCCTTGCTACTCGTTTGTGCTCGCATTACCATCGCAGTCGGAGTTTTGTGTTTCTGCCTAAAACCAGGCAGATTCTAGGCACGGGAGCTTTCTAGGCAGATTCCAGGCACGGGAGATTTACGATGCCTGGCACATCACAAACATTTCATGATTATAAACCGTGTATGATAGGTAGACAATCACACACATTTAGTTTTCGCGCACCGTATGTGATAGTGTCTGACATCACACATGCTTTGCGAATGGCAATTGTGTGCATGCTTGCACACGTTTCCTCTCCGTGAATCTTCTCGGATTATAGTGTATATCGCAAACGTTTGTGTTTTACCAACCATGTGTGCCGTAATGACCTGCACACCGTAATTTCGCCCTAATTTAATTGTTGTTATTTAAAATTGTACCTAATTTAAACTTGAAAGTAGGCTATAGCTTTATTCATATCCATCAGGTTCAAACAACCAATGCATTATTCGATTCACAGGTACATATGTTTAAGAATTACAGAAGCACCAAATAAAGAATGATGTACCAGGGTTCTATACTTGTACTATTACCGATGGTAAAGAAATAGGCGACGGACATTCCAGTTACTGAACAAGGTGAAGCGGAATGGCCCTATTGTGCTCTCCTGGATGCAGACGGCATGCAGGACTCTAGTCCAACCCCTTGTGATAGCCGGCCGCCAATCATGTAGTTTGAGACGTAATCTTGAGTAAACTGCTTCAGGATCCACTTCAAAAGAAAAAAGATTCAGATATTGTCATCTAACACAACTCATTACATGTAGTAAAAAAGAAGGCTACATGGTTCTTACTTACCATCCTACAGTTCACTGTTGTCTTGCATAAAGTGTAAACAAATAGTTTGATTGACATCTTTTGACCCATTTTAGTAACAATCTTTATCAGTTTCCTCACTTGATGCTAGTCCATGAATATCTCATTGCCCCATGCGCAGAAAGGGTCGAAGTGTGGATCTTTGGCAATGATATATGTACCTAAAATCACCAAGTTAATATTAGAAGCTAAACAACAATTGAAAAATGATGTAGCACAACATTCCATCCATCCCATTATATACGATTTTATTACATGTATATCTAGACATCATCAGAACATTAAGGTAACACTCTTCCTTGTTGCTATGTAGCCCGGGATTGCATATTTAGTCATTCAGTAAAATGCAAGTTGCTAAACAACAATTGAAAAACGAAAATGCATGTTAACTGCAATATCCTTAACAGCAACCAAATATCGTAATTCATAGTGGTATTGTTGAAACTGTTATTGATGAAATTGAACTGCACAGCAAATAGTTGCACATATAGAGCATCACGTTGTGAAGAACTGAAATAAACAAGTCATAAGGACATCTCTAGGCGATCCTTAAAAAGTTAAAGGACTAAAACCCTTAGTGGATATATATATATATATATATATATATACTCCAACAATTTTTGGCCTTTTCTAGTCGATCCCCTAAACTTAAGGTTGTAAACTTCAATTTGATCAAGTTCAAAGCAGGTTCAACCGAAAGTAGCATGCATTCAAACATAAACATAGATAGTTTTGCATAACCGAACATAAAACATAAATTTAAACTAAGCTAAACTACTTTCAGTCGAAGTAGAGGTCGAGCCAATCCTTCCTCGTCATGTACGGTGTGCCGCGAGCCGGGTCCGGGCCAGTACCGTCATCGGGGTCATTGGGGGAAGGCACTCCTCCACTCGTCGACGTCAATCTCCTCGTCCTGGGGGCCCACCTTGACGCCCTCCGTGCCGCCGTCGCCGCCGCCTTCGACCTCGTCATCAGAGGAGCGCGCGATAACCTCGCCACCCTCCGCACCGCCGTCCTCGCCGCCTTCGACCTCGTCATCGGAGGAGAGCGCGGAGGGAGTCCTGGACTAAGGGGTCCTTGGGCGTCCGGCCTGTTATCCATGTACCGGACTGATGGGTTGTGAATACATGAAGGCCGAAGACTGTACCCGTGTCCGGATTGGACTCTCGTTGGCGTGGAAGGCAAGCTTGTCGATCAACTATGAAGATTCCTTCCTATGTAACCGACTCTATGTAACCCTAGATCCTCCCGGTGTCTATATAAACCGAAGGGTGTAGTCCGGAAAGCATATACTCATTACCATAGTCATACAGGCTAGACTTCTAGGGTTTAGCCATTACGTTCTCGTGGTAGATCAACTCTTGTAACACTCATATTCATCAAGATCAATCAAGCAGGAAGTAGGGTATTACCTCCATAAAGAGGGCCCGAACCTGGGTAAACATCGTGTCCCCCGTCTCCTGCAACTATCAACCTTAGATGCACAGTTCGGGACCCCCTACCCGAGATCCGCCGGTTTTGACACCGACATTGGTGCTTTCATTGAGAGTTCCACTATGCCGTCGACGAAAGGTCCGATGGCCCCATCGATCGTCTATAACGACGCTGACCAAGGAGAAACCTTCCTCCCCGGACAGATTTTTGTATTCGGCGGCTTCGTACTGTGGGCCAACTCGCTTGGCCATCTGGAGTAGATCGACAGCTACGCCCCTGGCCACCAGGTCAGATTTGGAAGCTTGAACTACGTTGCGGATATCCGTGGAGACTTGATCTTCAATGGATTTGAGACCGCGGCGATCGCTCCCCCTCGCTCTGATGAACATGACTTAAATCTGTCATCGGACCAGATTCAGGAGATGGTTCCTGTCGGGGATATACCCCGCGGTATGACCCGGCCGGAATTGGCGACTCACTGGTGACCCGCCCGGAGCTTGGCGATTCATAGATAACCGGCCCGATCTTGGTGACTCATTAGTAACCCGGTGGGTGGGTCAGATGGACAACAAGGCCTAAAGCCCAGAAGGCCGGCTCACGTTATGATGGGCCGGATTAAAAGGAAAGGGATGACGAATATTTCCTTTACGAGGAAGCAAGACCCGGACTTGTAATTAACTTGTAAGAGAAGATAGACTAGTCCTAGTCCTACTAGGACTACACATGTAACCCGCCCCTCTAACTTATATAAGGAGGGGCAGGGCACCTCAAAGAGGGACAGGGGACAAGAAACAGTCTTTAGGGCTAGACACAAAGAGCCGGCCGAGCCGGCGATTCACTCATGATCATAATGAGACCTAGCCTCAAACAGCATGTAGGGCTATTACCGGATGATGTTTCCCGGGGCCCGAAGCTGTCTAAATCCCTGTCTTGTGTTGCATCTCTCGATTCCGCTCAACCCCTCTCAAGCTACCACATAGATGCGTTGGCCTCGCGACTAAGTCCTGATACTAGGACATCTGCCGTGACAATTCCACGACAGTTGGCGCCCACCGTGGGGCTCGCGCACGGTGGTGTTGAGTTCTTGGAGGGATTTTTTCTAGGGTTCGAGAGGGTCGTGATCATCCGGACGATGAAGAGCCGGCGTTGTTTGCTGCGAAGTTTTATGCCGTTGGCATGGAAGGATCTGCGTCGTTGACCAACTGTTGGTACGGCATATACAAGATTAATGTTGACGGAGAGTTAGGGTTGCAGTCCGCTCCGTCGTTGCCATCTGGAAAAACCACTAAGACCAAGATCAAGCTTTCCGCTGCAAGTTTTCTTGTGTGCTACGATCAAGTCGCCGAGTCCTCATTTTTTCCTCCAATCAGTCAACCAAGACACACACGCACGAAGGGTCAGATCTATTGCAGTATACTCATATGACATCTTTGTTTGCACAAGCGGACAGTAGCAATCGAAACTGCTGCCTAAGGAAAACTACCCGATTGGGTCTACCTGAGAAGATTACGCGGAAACGGAGCAGACGATAACTCGGACTCCTTCACCGTCAACGCTTCCGACCTCACCTCGAGGCGCCTCGTCCTCTAACGCCTGCGATTCTGTATCAAAGTGGCTACGACCTCACTTTTACCCGGTCTCACTTGGGCTGACCAACCGCTGCTAGGGGTCGCTGCGCCTCCGCGAACCGCCTTGCCGGCGTCTCCATGAGCCGGCCCTGGCTGCCTTGAGTCACCGGCTGCTATCGCGACCTGGCTGAGCTGCCCTCGAAACGGATTAACTTTTGCTGCAAAGGCCATCAGATCTCACAATCACCGAAACGGCTTCCACCGTAAATCTCTCTTGCTGATTGGACATGCTACAAATCCCAAGGAATCAATTTGTGGTGCTTGTGTGATTCCCTTCGCGTGAAGCCAAGGAAAGAGTTCATCTAAGTACTCCTACATATTCCAACTAGTGCTCCCATGCGTACGTGGAGGCAGTACTACTAGAGTACTATAGTTTATAAATCCTTCAAAGATTGGCGAGTACTGCATCCGCTGATCCATCAAGCTATCACATCAAGTCAACATGCTGCTAGATGTTGAACCACTGCCAAAATTGTGGGCGCCGTGAGCCACCGTTGCCGCGGCACGTTCCGGCTGTCCATATCCACTGCTGAGCCACTGTAGCCGCAGTGTGTTCCGGCCTTGAGCCGCCCGTGATCACTGCTGAGCCGCGCCTCGAGTTGTCCTGCTGCTACTCCACGAAACACCTGGCCTATGCTGAGAGCAGCCATCACCGGCCGCGCCGCAAGTCGCCGCGATCTTGAGTATATCTTAAATTGCCACTGTTGCTGCTTGAGACGGCAACGCTCAGCGGCTGCTACCACCAATACCTCGTTGCAATAAAAAGAGAGCGCGGATGAATCACTGTTGAAATTACTGGAGATGATCTACGGACGGAATGTATGCCTCCGTCTATCATCCAGACAGATCAGGTGATATCCATCCAAGTTTATTTTATTAAACATATTGTTTTCATCAAAAAACAATTACTTTGGTCCATATATTTTTTATGTGCAGCCAAGGGTGGTGCCATGTTGTGCCTATGAAGTGTGTGTCAGCACCATCACGCACCGGCGTCTACGCCCGCTTACTGATGGAACAGGTGTGCGCAAGTCGCCGCCCGTGCAGCTTAATCTACATCAACCTGCCGGAGCCGCGTTGAGCCGCCCTTGCCGCTTTGAGTCGCCGGGGTTATATTAAGTCGCCGGTGGTCGTCGTTACTCAACGGACTCCCGCACCGGCTTACAACGCCGTGGCCGTCTCTCGCGACCGCGCCGGCTTACAACGCCGTGGCCGTCTCTCGCGATCACACCGGCTTACAACAAGGAGGACAACTCGCCCGTCCACACCAGCTTATAGCGCCGTGGCCGACTCATCTGTTGTCCGGGCGAATCAGGTGATATTCATCCAAGTTTCGTTCTTAACACATAGTATTTTTTGTCAAAGAGCAGTTTATCTTTGCCTTGGTCTGCGTTATTGTTGATGCAGGACATTTGTTCACTATGTCAAAACAAACATGGTTGATTTGCTCGCGCCGGTTTACAGCGCCGCAACCGGTTCATCTGTTTGAGCTGCCGGATACGGCGGTCGTCTTTTCCATCTCTATTGCGGCCTGGTCTACATCGACACACCCGGACTGCACCTGTCTGCGTGAGCGGATTATCGAATATGAGCAAGTCACTGCTTGGGAAGCCTGGTTTTCTTCCGACAACTTGGAGGAAAATTATCACGAGTTATCAGTCGCCGTTGGTACTGGAGGGATCAATAGGCATGCGCACAAGCCGCCACCATAGTTTGGTTAACTTCAAAACATCCAGTTGGAAGGAACCATTGGCCGAGTTGCTGACACGGCTCATACGGGATCATTTATAACCCGCCACAGTCACCTTAATCTTCCGTGGATTCACATTGCGATGTACACCTTATGCTATGGTCAATAGAGAGAATCTCAAAGACAACTCCTCGAGCCGTCTTGAGACTCGGGGGCTGGAGGCTACCGCCGTATTGATGAAAGGTTTAAAGGCCATCAGAAAATCTCCGGTTTAAATAGAGGGATTCCGGTTTAGATCCGGCTCAAGAGACTGGACATCTCCCATAAGGCATTGAAGCTGTCAAATCCGGTTCAAAATTGCCGGTTTAAGGTAAATTTATTTATCACGAAGCTTTGAAACTCTCGATATCCGGTCTTTTCTGGTTCAAAAAGAATTTATCTCTCGCAAAGTTCGAGTTCTCAGGAAAAATTAAAGGGACAAAAAAGAGTCTGTTACAAAGCACAACCCAAACATAAGGTACCCTGCTTTAATGACCTTTGGAAGCTGATCGTATTCGAATTTAGCTTAACCCTTTTGGTGTGACCCTGATCGTATTTGAATCAGAGTCGTTAAATATTCTCATGATCACTAGGGGCTTCCTGTTCAAACATAGGTCGTATTCGAACCAAAGAGAACATAGCTGTCGGTAACCTCTTGATCGGCACACTGCCGAGCTCACTAGGGGGCTTCTTGATCGTATTCGAATCATAGCTCAACCCCTTTTGGGAACCGACGTGGATCGTATTCGAATCAGCGTCGTTAAACAACTCTCAAGGTCATTTGGGGGCTTCCTGTTCAAACATAGGTCGTATTCGAACCAAATAGAACATAGCTGTCGGTACCCTCTTGATCGGCAACGCCAAAGCCACTGGGGGCTATATGATCGTATTCGAATCTTAGCTTAACCCCTTTGGGACGGTTTTCTGATCGTATTCGAATTAGAAGCCTCAAAATTTTTGAAGTCTCTTTTTGCAAACAATTTTTGGATTTTATTTGAAGCTCTTTTTCATATCTAAAGTGTATATGAGTGGTTGCTATTTAACCCGGCTTGATTTTTGATGATAAATCGCCAGCTTATGACAATCATCATCTATGTGGAAGCATTGGCTTCTAAGGATTGGGTTATCACCCTTACTGCACAGGTCATGTAAACCGGTAGTATAAATTCAATATCACAGTGGTTATATGTGAGATATTATGACCCGCCCTGCGGTAAACCGCCAAGGGATCTTGTGATCTAATTATGTGCAGGATAAGACTACATTGGGGTGGTTACCCGCCCTGGTTCTTGAAGTTAAGTCGCCAGGGCATATGTTGTTTAAACTCCGCAGGATTTACAGAGCTATGGCTTATATAAATGATTAAATTCAAGCCCATCATCATAGATGGAAATTGGTGTCTCAAAAGGGTTATCAATTCTTGATTTTCTCAAGGGCTATAAGCCGCCGGGTTGTGCAAATTCCGGCTTACAATGGAGGCGTATTAAATTGGCATCGGCCAAGAGCTGCCGGGTATTTAATCTCCAGATTTACTTATCAACATATGAGGTATTCAAAGTCGCCTTGGCGCAATGGCTATTATTTTATCAATGGATATGATTTATTCTACAATGGAAGGAATAGTCCTGAGTCGCTGCAGGCTTACGACCCGGCACTTGGGCGCTACATTATTCAAATTGATATTACATCGAATATGCAAGTCCCATGTTACTGCCAGCTTGTACCATGGCACTTGGGGGCTAATGCAAAGTCATTTTTTGCTCAACTTATTGAAGACCCGACTCATCACATTCTAAATGAGCCGGCCCTTGGGGGCTACCAATTGGTCCTGTCAAAAATTCAAGGTACACAAGCATTAATCCATTATATTGAATGGTCCACTACTCAGTTGGTAGAGTACAAAGCTCTTAACCTTGTGGACGTAGGTTCAAGCCCCATGGTGGAGATTATATTATATGATGTTATTATCAATAAATTATATACAAAGTCCCAACTTAGTATTATCTTACTAAGCCGTCCCTTGGGGGCTACACGTTGTTGTTCAAGTTTACATGGTTATATCTACAAAGTCCCTACTCATTATTGCATAATGACCGGCCCTTGGGGGCTACACTGGTTGAAGTTTTTATCAGCATAAGGCAATTACAAGTCCCAGGTTGCTGCAAGCATGACAACCCGGCACTTGGGGGCTACAAGTGATATATATAAGGGGGGAAATCTTCAAAATTCTCAGTTTGGAGAAGATCAAGTTGACCTGGTGTTTGAAACAATCATGATCCGGTGTCACCAAATAATTATGACCTGGCGTCAGTAACAGTTATGACCCGGTGCTATCAATATTTACAAACCGACAATTTTGGTTATGATAAACCGGCAATTTTTTACCTCTTCAAGCCGGCTGAAAGTCAGATGAGTATTTCAAGACCAATATCTTTTAAAGCTGGTGCTTTGGAAACCGATTCAAGTGGATTGTTTCTTACAATATTTCTCTACAAGAGACCAATGCCAGCAAATTGACTCTGAATCTGGCCTATTGACCCAGAATTTTCAAAATAAGTATCTGGATTTTTTGCATTCACAAAGTTTGAACATATCTACTAAAGGAGATTTGCTATGAGATCATGGGCATGTATCAAGAAGGAAATGACAAGGATTTAAAGATGATCAGGTGCCGGCTTACAAAAATTTAACCCGGGGCAAAACCTATCAAGTTTGTTCTTGTGTTTATTTTACAGGATCAGTTTAACATGGATAAATCAAAATTAAACTGGGGGCTAATGTCGGGGATATACCCCGCGGTATGACCCGGCCGGAATTGGCGACTCACTGGTGACCCGCCCGGAGCTTGGCGATTCACAGATAACCCGCCCGATCTTGGCGACTCATTAGTAACCCGGCGGGTGGGTCAGATGGACACCAAGGCCTAAAGCCCAGAAGGCCGGCTCACGTTATGATGGGCCGGATTAAAAGGAAAGGGATGACGAATATTTCCTTTACGAGGAAGCAAGACCCGGACTTGTAATTAACTTGTTAGAGAAGATAGACTAGTCCTAGTCCTACTAGGACTCCACATGTAACCCGCCCCTCTAACTTATATAAGGAGGGGCAGGGCACCTCAAAGAGGGACAGGGGACAAGAAACAATCTTTAGGGCTAGACACAAAGTGCCGGCCGAGCCCGCGATTCACTCATGATCATAATGAGACCTAGCCTCAAACAGCATGTAGGGTTATTACCGGATGATGTTTCCCGGGGCCCGGAGCTGTCTAAATCCCTGTCTTGTGTTGCGTCTCTCGATTCCGCTCAACCCCTCTCAAGCTACCACATAGATGCGTTGGCCTCGCGACTAAGTCCTGATACTAGGACATCTGCCGTGACAATTCCACGACAGTTCCTGTAACTACTATGGCCCTAGATCCGGAGCAGATTCCACCATCCGAAGCCAGAGAGTCCGTGGCGTTGGAGCCGCACACGGACTCAACACCAGGAAATATCTACGTCAGCGGAATTCCGGACTCGTTCTGGCTATAAATTCCGAACCGCATACGCCTGCATACACCGAGCTGGATCGGTCATCGGTCTTCGAGTTCAGCGCCGCAGACATCTTCCAACACTCGCCCTTGGGTGATGTGCTAAATTCATTAAAAAACCTGTCCTTGGCGGGGGTCTCCCAGCCAAACTATGTCCGGTTCGAACTAGGGCTGATGATGGGGAATTTCGCTTCCCACCCGCCACCCACTTCATAGCCACTGTCGAGGACTTAACCGACAAACTTGATTATGGCTCCGAAGACATCGACGGTATCGACGACGATGCCGATAAGGAGCAGGCCAAGACCCGCCATTCACTGGACGATGGACAGCCACCTCTTCGTACGAAGTGTACATGGTTGACACACCGAAAAAATCTAGCGACGATGACAAGGAAGATCCAGTCGCGAATAAACCTTCTGAGACACAGTCCAAGCGCCGACGCCCTAAACACCGTTCAAAGCCACGTCGCTCAAAAGATGGCAACATTGGCACCGGAGAAAATAGTGCTCCGGACGACGCCGAAAACAATGAATACCCTACTGGAGTAGCATCCGAACAGGAGGAACAAGGCAACGGGCAAGTTAACCCTGATAAACATGCCATACCCAGCGACCCGGACGAGGATAGTTATTGTCCACCCTCCGAGGATGAGGAGAGCCTCGGCATCAAGGATTTCATCGTGCCTGAGGCACCCCTCGAGCAGGAGCGTTTTAAGCGCCAGCTAATAGCTACTGCAAGAAGTCTGAATAAAAAAGCTTCAGCAGCTTCAAGCCGATCAAGACCTACTCATTGACAGATGGACTGATGTCCTGGCGGCCGAAGAGTACGGCCTCAAACGCCCAACCAAGAGTTACCCGAAGTGCAGACTGCTGCCTCAGTTTGATGAGGAGGAACCGAATCCCATACCTCCCTCGCGTAATGCGGAACGACCACCACGTGCTCGGGATAGTGCGGCGGACCGACCACCCCGCGGTCGGGATAAAACGGCAAGTCAAGCCGAACAACAGCCCGCCCCACCGCCTCGTAAAAGCAGAGACAAAACAGCTTGGGACTATACATACGACCTTCGGCAGGACTTGGACAGTAGAGCAGGACACACTAGATCAATCTACGGATCGCGAGGACGCTTTCCGACTCGGGATGACGGCTACCTATTCGGACGTGACAAACCTAGTCACGCCCGGCCGATAACCGCAGACGGACTCCATCGAAGGTATGCCGCGACGCGGCCCGATATAGAGGTACCGCACACCCTCTCTACTTCACAGATGAAGTTCTGGATCACGAATTCCCCGAGGGGTTCAAGCCCGTCAATATCGAATCTTACGACGGAACAACCGATCCCGCAGTGTGGATAGAAGATTTTATTCTCCACATCCATATGGCCCGAGGAGACGACCTCCACGCCATCAAATACCTCCCACTAAAATTAAAAGGGCCAGCTAGACACTGGCTAAATAGCCTGCCTAAAAATTCCATCGGCAGTTGGGAGGACTTGGAAGAAGATTTTCTTGACAACTTCCAAGGTACTTAAGTCCGGCCACCAGATGGCGATGACTTAAGTCATATAGTCCAACAACCTGGAGAATCAGCCAAAAAATTTTGGACTAGGTTCCTAACCAAAAAGAACCAGATCGTTGACTGTCCGGATGACGAAGCCCTAGCAGCCTTCAAACACAGCATCCGTGACGAATGGCTCGCCCGCCACCTCAGCCAAGAAAAGCCGAAATCCATGCCAGCCCTCACAGCACTCATGTCCCGCTTTTGCGCGGGAGAGGACAGCTGGCTGGCTCGCAGCAAAAACACAGCCAACAAGGCAGGCCCCTCCGAGGCCAAGAACAACACCGGCAAGCTCCGGCACAATAGACACAAACGCCGAAGAAATGGCGAAAACACCGATGACACCACAGTTAACGCTGGATTCAGCGGCTCCATGTCCGGCCAACGGAAGAAGCCCTAAAAAGGAACAGTGAGGGACCATCCAGCTTGGACCGCATACTCGACCGTCCGTGCTAGATACATGGCACCCAAGACAAACAAGCCAATCATACCAAAAGAGATTGTTGGGTTTGCAAATAGGCTGGCAAGTTAAATGCCGAGAGCAAAGAAAAGGGATCACAAAGTGAGGACGAGGACGAAGAGCCCCGGCAGCCGAACACTGGGGGGCAGAAGAAATTTTCCCCTCAAGTCAAAACGGTGAACATGATATACGCTACACACATCCCCAAAAGGTAGCGTAAGTGAGCACTCAGGAATGTCTACGCGGTAGAGCCAGTCGCCCCAAAATTCAATCCGTGGTCGTCATTCCCGATCACCTTCGATCATCGAGATCACCCAACTAGTATCCGCCATGGCGATTCGGCCGCATTGGTCCTCGACCCAATCATCGACGGATTTCACCTAAGACGAGTCCTAATGGATGGTGGCAGCAGCCTCAACTTGCTCTATCAGGATACAGTGCGGAAGATGGGCATTAATCCCTCACGAATCAAACCCACAAAGACTACCTTTAAAGGAGTCATACCAGGTGTAGAGGCCCGTTGTACGGGTTCAATCACGCTGGTGGTGGTCTTCGGTTCTCCGGATAACTTCCGAAGCGAAGAGTTAATCTTCGATATCATCCCCTAACGCAGCGGCTACCACGCACTGCTCGGACGAACCGCGTTTGCTAGATTCAACGTAGTGCCACACTATGCTTATCTCAAGCTCAAGATGCCCAGTCCACGCGGCGTCATAACAGTCAATGGAAACACTGAACGCTCCCTCCGAACAGAGGAGCACATAGCCGCCCTAGCAGCAGAGGTACAGAGCGGCCTTCTCAAGCAGAACCGTAATCTGGCTGCTGAGCCCCTGGACATCACTAAGAGAGTCCGGACCACACTGCAACAGGACGGTTCGGGTCGTCAAGAGCTCGATTAGCAATTCGGCCTCCGTCCCAGTCCCGATGAGGTAGCGGCATCTGCACCACGCGTACATAATTACGCACTCAAAATCCCATGGGCATCGACGGAGGCACAATTAGCTTGTAGTTCGGCTACACCAATCCCAGACTCACTGGTACCTTTACTATTTCATTTTTTCCTTCCTTTTTTTCTCTCTTTCAGGTACCTTTCATACAGGCCCCCTTCGACGGCCTGATTACCGGTCCTGTCAAAGGACATCTACACCAGATTGGCACAGAGCACAAGCATGCAGGGGAAGCTCTAGAGGACAATCCAACGATTACTGTATCTGTTTTCAGTACCCCAACGCAGCTCTCCTTTGGTTCTGGCATGTTAAATAGCCGGTTGCTTATTGCGTTATTTGTATAAATGCGCTTTAATGCATTAACCTAACTATAATGGAACCAGTTTACGGCCCAAGTCAAGGGGCCCTAGATACTACCTCTGCTCTCTTTTTGTTTTCCTTTGCCATTAATTACCTATATTCTCGCACCCGTGCACTTTGGTACGTTCCACATTCGCCAGGGGCTTCCCATCGCCCCATAATACGGCAACAAAGTCAGAACACTTCTTAAAGATAAGTTCGGCACCCCGAATTTAGCATTATATGCATTGGCTCCGAATCATGTCTTTGGTCAGTAGTTGGGTTGCCCGGCTCCTGTGCTTGCTACCCTACGTTCCGCTACATCGGCTAGGGTAGTAAAGGGAGAACTACTGCGATTGTGCCCTGGTCTAAACCGGAAGAGCACCTCAGTAGAGAAAGCCAAAAACTGACTGTCATGATGCGGCGAGAGCCGGTCAGCTGTTCGGAGGTCTCAAATCGTTGGAGATTTTTTTCGCATTTTGCGAAGGATCGGTACTTCCCGATCAGACGCTGACAGCACTCTGGTTCGTATACCAGGGGCTGCGCCCATGTTTTATTATAAAACTCCTATTGCTAAGTGAGGGCATTTAAGCCGCATAGTTTGATTGCCTGATTCATTGCGCTATACAACTCCTTCAAGGACCATATAATTGGATCAAGATTGTTTAGATTCCATCCCGAACACCTCCGTACTACCTACGTGAGGGCAGAAGCCGACGACTGGCCAACCCTCAGATTCCATACAACGCGGCCGCACAGGAGGAAACAATCAAAACATAGCAAACATTATATTACAAACCGGATTAGTTTTCATCATACAAGGCAAAGACAAAAAACGAAGGTAGTCATTCGAAAATAATGTCCTGCCCGCACTGCGCTGCTGCAAGTCGAGATCCCTCCAGGACATCCGCAAAATATCGCTCGGGTGTACGGTGCTCCTTGCCCTCCGGCGGCCCCCTGGCCACCTCGACGGCGTCCATCTTCACCCACCACATCTTGCAACGAGCGAAGGCCATGCGGGCACCTTCGATGCAGACTGATCGCTTGACGATGTCTAGCCGCGGACAAGCCTCCACCACCCGCTTCACGAGGCCAAAATAACTGCTAGGTATAGTTTCGGCTGGCCACAGCCGGATTATTAAATCCTTCATGGCTAGTTCGGCCATCCTGTGCAGCTCGACCAACTGTTTCAGTTGATCGGCAAAGGGCACCAGATGTTCTCGCACAACATACTACGACCAGAACAGCTTCTCCGTGGAATTCCCTTTGTCGGTGTGCAAAAGTAGGGGCTCTCCTTTCGACCCCTTTACTTGTGCATGGGCAGTCAGAGCCACGCGCCGCGGCCACATGGAGCAGGGCAAGGGAGGGATGTCGGAGAGAAGCCGAAGTACAAGACAGCCAAGGCAACGCCAAGGCCAAGAACACAAAGAAGCAGAAGGACGAAGCAGGCTCCCTCGGCGAGACCCTTGCCGGGGCAGCCTCAGTGGCCCCGACAAGGCCCTTGCCGGGGCGACTCGCACACACCAACGGAGTGAGTCACCCTCGAGCCCACGGGTTCCAACTCAACCAACCACGTTGGAACTAGGGCTCGGGAGACACCTCCATGGTGGCATGCAGATCTTTGTCAAGACCAAGGAATATTCAAGATCAGATGAGGATTAAGAGACAATGGTCTTCGGCAAGATCCTTGCCGAGGAGAGCCACGAGACCCCCGGCAAGACCCTTGCCGGGGACGACAGCACGCTACGGCAAGACCCTTGCCGGGCCACCCGGCAAGGCCCTCACCAAGGACACGAGCAGGGCCACTTCTAGGCCCGCACCAGCCAAGTCTCCACCGCTGTTTGCATGCAGCTGCCAGCCCAACCAGCTGGGCAGGCACCTGCATGGAAACATGCAGCTTCCAGGCCAACTCAGCAGGCGCCTGCATGGCGGCATGCAGATCTTCGTGAAGACCCTACCACCGCGCCACCTCAGCTGCCTGCCTGCCTAAATGGCGCTGCACGCATCGCTGGCCAGGGCGCGTGTCGAAGCGAGGAGGAGCGGCGACGGATGGGATGGGCCTCGCTCCCGTCCTCGATAAAGCTATGGGACACCTCAGCGGCGCATTAAATGCGCCTTGTCCTGTAATACAAGCGATAAGCTTGTAGCACTGTACGCCTTTCCACCTCCTGTGTGCCACTGTGGCAGCCCCTTTCGGCTATAAAAGGAGGCCCATGGCATACTAGGAAAGGATTCGGCTCCTTGGAACCACGCACCCACCATAGCTAGTTCGAGAGCTCAAGAACTCTCTGAAATAAAGCCAACAAAGCAGGACTAGGGTATTAGGCATCCTTGCGGCCCGAACCTGGGTAAACAATCCTTGTGCTGATTACTAATCCTGCTCTTCTCGCAACCCTGCACCCCGGCAACCGTAGTAGGTATTCTCGTGATCCCATAGGTGTCCTTTCACACCGACATCCTTGGCGCGGCAGGTAGGGGGCGCAATTCTGAGAATCTGGTCTAGTAGTTAGTGTCTTCATCGCCATGGCTCCCAAGAAGAAGACGGTCATGGCCATCGGCTCATTGGGAGCCGGACGGCCCGTGCCAGTGCGGACGAGCAGCGGGCCGGTCGCGGACAGGTCCCGTGCCGCGGTCCGCGAGCACCAGCATCGCCCTGGCAGTCAGAGCCCAGCGAGTGGCGTTGTTCGCGCGCCAGACGACCGGCCGCACGTCGCCAGGTCCAAAGATGGAGCTCGGCCCCCCGCAGGCGGCGCGGGGTCCTCCAGGAGTGTCGTTGTGCCACTGTCGGGCGGCGCAGCAACCTCCAGGATGCCCCCGCCAGCGCCCACAGCGCGCTCTTCCCAGGGTTGCACGCAATGAGCAGTGTCACCACGCTGAAGACAGCGGACACTACAGTGGGAAGAGCCCTGTGCATCGTCCGCGGGACGAAGGAGTCCAGCATGCCTGCCGAAGCGCTGACGAAAATGGCGCGCAGTCGCTGGGTCGTGACAGAGCTCCTTCTAACATGTTTAGAAGTCGAAGTGCGCCACGGTTCACGCAGCTGTCGCTGCCACCCACGCCAGCAGAAGCTTTGGCGCGCGCGCAACTGCTCCTCGACTCCCTCCTGCTACGGAGAAGCTCGACGAGTGGAGGGCCACCATCCGGAGCCTCGTCGCCGTTGCCAACAAAGATGACCCGCGACTGGCGGGACCCTCGGGCTGGCGCCCCACCGAGCCACCACATGCCAGCGCTGGGAGGACCGGGGGTGCTACGATTACGGTGCACTCTCCTCCTCCTCACCAGCCGCCGTGGGCGTCGGCTCATCATGATGACGCTTTTGATAACATCTCCATAGCTTCATCCGACCCGCGGACCCGCCGCGACCAGCGCCAAGTTCTTCGAGAACGAGCTCACGAAGATGCTCGAACCACTATCGAGCACCGGCGTGATACACGCCACCAGTCGGACAAGCGGGCGGGACCCGCTATTGACCACCCAGCGCCGGGGGGTCCGGCGGCCTACCTTACGAGGTGGGCTGCCCAGCCTTTACCCGTGAGCTGTGGCAGTTCTAGTGGCCGTCCCACCGCATGTTCAAGCCCGACCTCGGCGAGAAGTATACTGGCAAGACCCATCCGTCCGAGTTCCTCAGCATCTACACCATCGCGATGCAGGCTGCTGGAGCTCGCGACGACAAGGTGCTTGCCAATTACTGCTCGTTGGCACTGAAGCCCAATGTTATGTATTGGTTGATGCATTCCATTTCTTCTTGGTCGGATCTTTGCCTTGAGTTCGTTGGCGCCTTCACTGGGGGCCACCAAGCTCATGGCCAGGCCAGTGATCTGCATATCATTCCCCAGAAGGAACGGGAAACCCTGCGCAAGTACATCCAGAGATTCAGCCAGGTGCAGTACAACATCCCCGACATTCATCACTACAAAAAAATACACTTCCGTGATGATACGTGTTTGTCACAGTAGGTCGCGTTTTTTGTCATGCATGTACATCCATGACGATTTTATGACAGAATCAAGATAGTCATACCTGTGTTGTCGTAGAAGTGTTCCATGACAGTACCAAAATTATCATCACGGAAGTGTCCACTTCCATTACGATAAATCGCGCGTCACAGAAGTGCTTTCGTCAAGGGTGACCGACACGTGGCATCCACCGTAACGGAATGCCGTTAAGCTATCGGGTCGGGTTTTGGATCCGATAACCCGTTAACAGCCCCGACCAATGGGAAATTTCCACGTGTAAAATTCTTATTGGCCGGACGAAACACGTGTCAGCTCGTCAGTGGGTCAGATAGGCGCCTGTGATATGTCGACACGTGCCACGGCCCACCACTAGCCCATTTAGCTTACAAAGACGGCCCGTTTGACTTGGTCAAAAGTTAACGGGCTGGCCCATGAAAAGCCTGTTAACGGTCTCTTCGCAAATAGCCCATTTTACGGCCCGTTAACTCACGGCGCATTAGGCCCTAAAGGAAATCGGCCCAACAATGTCATGTGGGCCGTCGAATATAACACCAGCCCATTTCACTTTTGGCCCATGTATGGCCCACGACGTCTTTCGGCCCATATGAGGCCTTCGTATCTTTCGGCCCTTTACAGGCCCACGGTGACTCTAGCCCATAATGAACAGTAATTTTCTTTATACCCGTTAACGGCCCGTGATTTACATGGGCCGTTTCCAGCCCGTGTTAGCTTTCGGCCTATTGACGGCCCATACGTTCTTGGGCTCCTTTTCGGCCCTTGTTTACTTCCGGCCCGTTACTGGCCTGTTCCGCTAATGGGCCAAATTCGGCCCATGGCAAGAGTCGGGCCGTTACTGGCCAGTTCCCCTAATGGGCCAAATTCGGCCCATGGCAAGAGTCGGCCCGTTAATGGCCTGTTACCCTAATGGGCCAAATTCGGCCCATGGCAAGAGTCGGCCCGTTTCTGGCCTGTTAACCCGTTGCGCCGTTTCCAGCCCGTCCTATATTCTGGCCCATTAACGACCCGTTATGCCTATGATAGAATTAAGCCTTTGCTATCCTACGGCCTGTTACCGTGCTGGGCCGATACCAATTACGTCCGATTACGGCCCATGTAGACCCATTTATCCGACGGCCCGAGGCCCACCGATTACAGGCCCATTTATCGACGGCCCGTAGGAGACCCATGGATCCCACGGCCCGTATATGGCCCATGGTAGTTGCGGCCACTAGCAAACCAGGGAAAAAGAAGACTAGGAAATAAATAAGGCCGAAACTAACGCTAGGCTATTAAGGCGATTGCACAGATTACATCCACTTGGCATCAAAGATCGCCACCAGTGTAAATATAGGGAACACCCTACACTATACAAAAATGGCTTGCTATTTTCTTCAGCCGGTGGCTGCACGTTAAGAATAAATTTTGTTTCGCACCAAAACAAATTACAACTATATAACAAAAGGAAGGTTGGCATAAAACTTAACAGTCTAGCAGATAAATGCACCACCACAAGTTCAGAAGCTCAATTCATTTGACCTGACTGTTACGTTTTCATGCTGTATTGTCCGATGGAACACCATAACCCTCGCCTTCATTTCCCCTAGGCTCCTGAACAACATAGCAAATGTCTGATAGTCTGGTTTCAAAACCATGCATATCTTGACGACATTGAGCAATGTTTCTCCTTGTTTCACAAAGGGTCTCTGTTAGGGAATGCACTTGTGTCTGGAGCATAGATACAACATTGCTTTGAGCTTGCATATCTTGATCATGAGGCAGTTTGGACGATATTGCCTTAACAACCAACCCAGTATTACGCAGGAACATGCTTTTGTCACTGTTAGTGGACAGGTACTGACCCACTGCAGCAAGAGATGACATTGCGGTTATAGTTGCCTCACCACCTTCAGAAGGTGGCGGTTCCACCATTTTTTCCATAGGTTGCTGAAAAGTTGAGGTTTTACATTAGTAGTACCAGAACAGAAGATATTAAGGAGGCAGCAAAACCAAACAAAATAGCTTTGGTCTATATACAGAACTTATTCTGGTGAACCCATGTAAAATATTAGTTGTATTTTATTGCAAAGTACATAATAAAACCAGGTTCCAAACATATGACCATGTACCATCGCTAATGTATTGTCTATTTCTTCACATTGTATTGAGGGCTAAGGATAAAGAGATGAAGTTTATAATACGGTAAGCATAGTATGACATCATTCATATCACAAAACAACTGAGAACAGACAAACAGGCAAGTGTAACGTTGTGTGGGCAAGTCCAGCACGGAACTAGATTACGGGTCAAGATCAAAGGAACATCACTCCTCTCTTTTAAACCTTGTAAGGTGCAATGATACACTAAGACAATTGTGTATAAAATTGAAAATAGTAATAGACATTGGCTGCAAACCATGCAGTTCAAGGCACAAGTCAGAGTAAGTAGTACTTAAAAGGCATGAGGATTAAGGACTTACAACAGCTGCTTTGACTGGTGTAGTCATGCCCTTCTTCTTGGTGGTGTGACAGTCCTTGAAGATTTCCACAGCATTTGGTTCAGGTACTTTTTGGTGCTTGCGGGCTTTCCTCTGCATTTCGAACAAGTCAATATAGATCTGATAATATGGTACAGTGAAAAGAGTGAAACAACGACTAATTACAAGAGCCTCGCAGTGTGCTTATAGCTACGAGATCCTGTCGTTTGTTGGAATTTCACTTTCGTACGGTTGGCCTTGTTCTTTGAACAGTTCACCTACAAGAAGATAGATTTGTGTGGCACATGCGTAAATAGGACTTCAACATGTGATCTGATCACTATATATAATGTACCTGATACTTCGGATCAGACCAGTGTTTAACAAGGCCCCTCCAGTCTTCATCCGATATATTTTCCACTGGGGATGTTTGGGAAAGTTCACTGTTAGCCTTGCCTTCAAAGTGAGTTTTCCTCAAGTTATACCGATACTGTCGCAGAGCAGACTTGAAAACATGGGTGCAAGCTTGTCTGTGTAACGCCCACGATGCGGCTATATCTCCCGCGTGTCGAGGCACGACTTAGAGGCATAACCGCATTGTGGTTTTGTCGCAAGAAGGGTCATCTTCACACAAACCCATGTAATGAACAAGAATGGGATAACGAGAGTTGGCTTACAATCGCCACTTCACACAATACATAAATATAATTCATACATCATCCAAAATCCACACATATAGACCGACTACGGTCAAATCCAAGTGAAAATAAGATAACCCCAAATGCTAGGTCCCCAATCGTCCCAACTGGGCTCCACTACTGATCATCAGGAAAGGACACATAGTAACGACCACGTTCCTCGTTGAACTCCCACTTGAGCTCGGTTGCGTCATCTGCACTGGCATCGTCGGCACCTGCAACTGTTTTGGTAGAATCTGTGAGTCACGAGGACTCAGCAATCTCACACCCGCGAGATCAAGACTATTTAAGCTTATAGGAAAGGATGGTGTAATGAGGTGGAGCTGCAGCAGGCACTAAGCATATATGGTGGCTAACATACGCAAAAGAGAGCGAGAAGAGAAGCAACGCAACGGTCGCGAAACTAGAAATTATCAAGAAGTGATCCTGAAACTACTTACGTTCATGCATAACTCAAACCGTGTTCACTTCCCGGACTCCGCCGAGAAGAGACCATCACGGCTACACACACGGTTGATGTATTTTTTATTAAGTCAAGTGACAAGTTCTCTACAACCGGACATTAACAAATTCCCATCTGCCTCATAACCGCGGGCACGGCTTTCGAAAGATAATACCCTACAGGGGTGTCCCAACTTAGCCCATTATAAGCTCTCACGGTCAACGAAGGATAAACCTTCTCCCGAAAAGACCCGATCAGTCTCGGAATCCCGGTTTACAAGACATTTCGACAATGGTAAAACAAGACCAGCAAAGCCGCCCGAATGTGCCGACAAATCCTGATAGGAGCTGAACATATCTCGTTCTCAGGGCACATCGGATAAGTCAAGCTACGACTAAAGCCAGTCCTCGAGTTTCCCCGAGGTGGCCCCGTAGGCTGCTCGGTTCGGACCAACACTCGAAGGGGCACTGGCCCGGGGGGTTAAAATAGAGATGACCCTCGGGCTCGCGAAAACCCAAGGGAAAAGGCTTAGGTGGCAAATAGTAAAACCAAGGTTGGGCCTTGCTGGAGGAGTTTTATTCAAGGCGAACTGTCAAGGGGGTCCCATAAATCACCCAACCGCGTAAGGAACGCAAACTCAAGGAACATAATACCGGTATGACGGAAACTAGGGCGGCAAGAGTGGAACAAAACACCAGGCATAAGGCCGAGCCTTCCACCCTTTACCAAATATATAGATGCATTAATTAAATAAGAGATATTGTAATATTCCAAAATATCCATGTTCCAACATGGAACCAACTTCAACTTCACCTGCAACTAGCAACGCTATAAGAAGGGCTGAGCAAAAGCGGTAACTTAGCCAAACAACGGTTTGCTAGGAAAGGATGGTTAGAGGCTTGACATGGCAAATATGGGAGGCATGATATAGCAAGTGGTAGGTAGCGCAGCATGGCAATAGAGCGAACAAATAGCAAAGCAAAGATAGAAGTGATTTCGAGGGTATGGTGATCTTGCCTGCAAGGTTCTCAGAGTTGTCGAAAGCTTGATCCTCGTAAGCGTACTCAACAGGTTCCTCGTTACGAACTCGTCTCCCGGCTCTACCCACAACAAGAACACAAGCAAACGGAACCACAATCAATCACGGGAAATGCACATGGTATGATATGCGAGATGTGGTATGTGATGCATATGCGTGCTCCGGAAGAAAAATGATGAACAAGGCAGTAACTTGGCAGACCAAGCATGCCACTGGAAAGATGAGATGATATCGGTCGAAATCGATATAAAGATCACCGGAAACGGATGCACGGTTTGCAAATGGCAAGCAAACAAGAATGACACGAATCTGTCATTAACAGCATGATAGCACTTAGAATGCAACAGGTAACAATGCTACAGCACTCCAACATAGCAACAAAGCATATGGCAGTAATCCACAGGTGATGCTTGAAAAAAGATGAACACTGAGCTATGGCTAGATCACAACACAACAGGTTCAAACAAGCATGGCAAAAGTGCAAAAGATATCAGGTTCACAGACAGTGAAATTACTGGACATGGCTGAAACAGCATCAGGTAGCAATGTTCAGAGCAAGAAAAACACATGCTACAGGAACTTAACATAGCAAAACAAGGCATGGCATGAATCTAATAAATGCACATGACAAAAGTCCCTTACTGACCATAAGCCAAAAGGAACAGAAGATATGATGGCAACCATGTAAACATAGAAAGTTCCGTAAACAGGTTACAGACTTAGCAGAAAACAGAGCATGGCAGAAACAGTAATATGAAGGCATCTTGGTGAGCTTGATGCACTCACCACAAAGCAATCCATGACAGAACAAGCATACCTACAGCAAGATGGCATGTTTATGAAGCTATCCAAGGCAAGATCAAGTACATAGCATGTATGGAACAACTACAAAAAGCTTAGCAAAATTGAATAACACGTAAACAATCTGCCAGAAACATTTTATAGCAAAAGTAGAGCAAGATTAAGTCATGCTAGGGCACTCCATAATTGCAAACAAGGGCACGGATGGATCAACTACAACAATATCTACAAAACATCCTTACTGAACATCACCAAAATAAGCATGGATATCTCTGTAGCCACATGGATATATAGCAACAAAATAACAGCAGTCACAGACTTGGTAAATTACTAAGTCCCAGAAATCAGAAACATCACGAAGCCTAGTTTGCATGCTTGTGCTAGTCACCACATAGATCACAAAAATATATTTCATACACCTCTGTAAATATGACATGGCATATATCAAAACACATGTAGAGCTTATGCCTATAAGATGCACACATTAAATGCAACAAATATAACAAATCCTCAAGTTCTGATAAGTAACAGCAGTTAACAGCAACTAGCACTCTTGTACCAGAGATTTGGGCATCAAGATGGACTCAAATGAACATGGTGCAATGGAACAAAGTGAATAGCATCTCGAGACGAACATCTCGATATATTACACGCGCAAAACGGAGCAGTATGCAGAGAGTTATCATGCGATGAACATGAGAATGTACTGTAAATATTCTAGGACTTGGAGAAAATCGAGAGAGGGGAAAAAGTCAATCGTAGGCCAGATCCAGATCGGGCTCGAGCTCGGGGACGACCGGAGTTCGTCACCGGAGATGGAGGAGAGGGAGACGCGGCGGCCGGCGACGGAGGGGAACAGCGACGAGGAAGGAGACGGCGGGGTCGACGTCGGCGAGTGCGGGAGGAGGCGACGGCGGTGGTGCTCGCGGCACGGGCGACGAGGATCCCCGGCGTGGAGGCGCGGGCGGCGAGGCGCGCGGCGGCGCGGTGACGAGACGGGCGGCGGGGCGGCGCACGGCTCAGGGCGCTCGGGAAGAGGAGGCGGAGGCGCGCGGGCTCCGCGGGCCAGGCGCGGGCTCGCGGGCCGCGGGCGTACGGGCGGCGGCGGAGGGACACGTGGCAGCGCCTGATTGGCGCGGGGCGGTGGCGGCTGGTTCGTCCAGCGGCGGCGGACACGTCCGCCCGCGGAGAGGGGAAGGGGACTAGGGTTTGACCCGGATTTCGGAGGGGAAGGTGTTTTTATAGGTAGAGGGAGCTAGGAGACTCCAAATGGAGTGCGGTTTTCGCCCACACGATCGTGATCGAACAACCTAGAGCATGGAAGAGACTTAGAGGGGTTTTGGGCTGTTTGGAGGGGGGTTTTGCTGCAACACACAAAAGGCATCTGCGGTTATCCAGTTAACCGTTGGAGCACCAAACGACCTCCAAATGGAACGAAACTTGACAGGTGGTCTACCGGTGGTATACCAAGGCCACTTGACAAGACTCGGTCCATTCCGAGAACGTTTAACACCCGCTCACGAAAGGAAAACAAGAGGGGTGCGCCGGAGAAGGTGGGAGTGCCGGATTGCAAAACGGACAACGGGGAAAATGCTCGGATGCATGAGACGAACACGTATGCAAATGAGATGCACATGATGACATGATATGAGATGTATGACATGAACAAAATGCAAAACGAAAAACAAAAACCCGACCACGAAGGGAATATCATAACACATAGCCAAAAATGGCAAGAGTTGGAGTTACAAATATGAAAAGTTACATCCGGGGTGTTACAACACTCCACCACTACGAGAGGATCTCGTCCTGAGATCTAGGACTGAAAGAACTCCGGATATTCGGAACGGAGATGGTCCTCGTGTTCCCAGGTGGCTTCTCGGTCAGAATGGTGCGACCACTTCACTTTCAGGAATTTGATTGACTTGTTGCGAGTCTTGTGCTCAGTTTCTTCAAGAATAGCAGCGGGCTGCTCATGATAAGACAAATCTTCTTGGAGGTCAATCTCTTCGAAGTTGATGATGCGCTCAAGCGTCTTGAAGCACTTGCGGAGCTGTGACACGTGGAACACATCATGCACGTTCGCGAAGTTGGAAGGAAGCTCAAGTTGATAGGCGAGGTCGCCTCTTTTGCCAATGATCTTGAAAGGACCCACGTATCTAGGGGCAAGCTTCCCTTTGATACCGAAGCGACGAGTGCCTTTCATTGGAGAGACGCGGAGGTAGACATGGTCTCCGATCTCGAAAGCCACATCATGGTGCTTACTATCATAGTAACTCTTCTGGCGCGATTGCGCGGCTTTGAGATTTTCACGGATGACTTTACACATTTCTTCAGCCTCTGTGATTAGTCATTGCCAAGAAGTTGGCGTTCACCAGTCTCTGACCAATTGAGAGGAGTACGGCACTTTCTGCCATATAGAATCTCGAATGGGGCCTTGCCCGAACTCGCTTGGAAGCTGTTGTTGTAGGAGAATTCGGCATATGGAAGACAATCTTCCCATTTCATGCCAAAGGAAATGACACAAGCCCTGAGCATATCTTCAAGAATTTGATTGACTCGCTCGACTTGGCCACTAGTTTGAGGATGGAAAGCTGTGCTAAAGTGAATGTTGGTGCCCATGGCCTTATGGAAGGAGTCCCAGAACTTAGAAGTGAAGATGCTTCCACGATCTGAAGAAATCAATTGTGGAATGCCGTGCAAGGAGACAATTCTGGAGGTGTATAGCTCTGCCAACTGAGCTGCTGTGATAGATTCTTTGATTGGAAGAAAATGAGCCACTTTTGTAAGCTTGTCGATGACAACGAAGATAGCACCATTTCCACGCTTGGACTTTGGAAATCCCATCATGAAGTCCATTTCGATATGATCAAACTTCCATTCTGGGATAGCAAGAGGTTGGAGGAGACCAGCTAGTCGTTGGTGTTCTGCTTTCACTCTTCGACAGACATCACATTCATTCACGAATTGAGCGATTTCTCGCTTCATTCGAGTCCACCAATACGACTGCTTGAGGTCGTGGTACATCTTCGTACTTCCAGGATGAATGGAAAGAAGTGAATTGTGCGCTTCGTTCATTATGACCTTCCTTAGATCACCTTTAGGTACCACAATCCGGTACTCGAAGAATAAAGTGTCTCTGTCATCAATGCGATAGCACTTGTATTTGGAAAGACCCTTGTCGATACCACGTTTCACCTTCTTCACCATGGTATCCAGGAGTTGCGCCTCACGAATTTGATCTTCCAAAGTAGGAGAGACTATGAGGTTGGCAAGAAAGCCTTGAGGAACAACTTGGAGATTCAGCTTGCGGAAAGCTTTACAAAGATCCGGTTGGAATGGCTTGAGAATTAAGCCGTTGCAATAAGCCTTCCTGCTCAAAGCATCTGCAATGACATTGGCTTTGCCTGGAGTATATTCAATACTCGAATTGTACTCTTGAATCATTTCGACCTATCGAGTTTGCCTGAGGTTGAGGTTGGGCTGAGTGAAGATGTACTTGAGACTCTCGTGATCGGTGAAAATGTCCACTTGTCTTCCCAACAAGAGATGTCTCCATGTTATTAATGCATGGACAACTGCCGCCAACTCAAGATCGTGAGTGGGGTAGTTCTTTTCGTTGGGCTTCAACTGACGAGAGGTATAGGCCACAACTTTCTTCTCTTGCATTAACACAGCACCGAGACCTTGAAGAGAAGCATCATAGAAAACTTCAAATGGCTTGGATTCGTCAGGAGGAGTTAAGACAAGAGCTGTGACGAGTTTCTGTTTGAGAGTGTTGAAAGCAACGTCACACTCAGGAGACCAGACATACTTCACATGCTTCTGGAGGAGGTTGGAAAGAGGCTTTGCAATCTTAGAGAAATTCTCAACGAATCTTCGGCAATAGCTTGCAAGACCAAGAAAACTGCGAAGCTGCTTGACATTCTGAGGAGGTTCCCAATTCACAATTGCAGACACCTTCTCGGGATTAACAGCGATGCCCTTGGCAGAGATGATATGACCAAGGTAAAGAACTTCATCGAGCCAAAACTCACATTTTGAAAACTTCGCATAAAATTGATACTCTGTGAGTTTGTTGAGCACCAATCGCAAATGTTTGGCATGATCCTTCTTATTCTTGGAGAAGAACAAGATATCATCGAGATACACCAGGACGAATTCATTGGTATAGGGGTTGAAGATGAAATTCATCATCCGATAGAATGTTTGAGGAGCATTGACAAGGCCGAAAGACATGACAGTATATTCATAAGAACCAAAGCTTGTTCTGAAAGCTGTCTTGGGAATATCTTCTTCACGAATGCGAATCTGATGATAACCCACACGAAGGTCAAGCTTGGAGAATACTTTAGCACCTTTAAGTTGCTCGAATAGCTCATTGATGTTGGGAAGTGGATACTTGTTCTTGATTGTCTTCTTGTTCAATGGACGGTAGTCGACACAAAGTCGTTCCGTGCCATCCTTCTTGTGGACAAAAAGAACACCACAACCCCATGGAGATCAACTCGGTCTGATCAAACCCAGACGCTCTTGTTCATCGAGTTGTTTCTTCAATTCCTTCAACTCCTTGGGTCCAAGATTGTATGGACGCTTGCAAACGGGTTCAGTGCCAGGCTCAAGATCGATAACGAACTCAACTGGCCGGTGAGGAGGCATACCCGGAAGATCTTCTGGAAAGACATCTTGGTACTCACAAACGACTAGAATTTGATAGATGGCATTCAATTCGCCCTTCTCATTGAGAGAAAATAACCGAATGGTTTCATCACGAGCGGCATAAATGATAACATCCTCAGAAGAGTGTGTCGATTGAATTTCCCTGGCAGCACAATCAAGTTGAGCCTTGTGCTTAGAAAGCCAGTCCATCCCGAGAATAAGATCAATATCCGAGTCACCAAGAACAATTGGAGAAGACATAAATTTATAGTTTCCCATCTTGAAGGAAACATCCGGAACCACCAAACTAGAACTCAAACGTTTACCCGGAGAAACGACATCCATGGGTTTACCCAGATGTGCACAAGTGAATTCATGCTTGGCAAAAAACGGTCTTGACATGAAACAAAGCGAAGCACCAGTATCAAATAAGACTTCAGCAGGAATATCATTAACTGAGAGATTACCCATTATCACATCATTAGATTCCTCTGCTTGAGCTGCATTCATCATGTTCACCTTTGCAGACTTGGGATTATGCTTGACAAATACATTGCTGGAAGATCTGACAGGAGGAGGAGGCGGAAGGCACCTTTGATTGAAGCACTTGTTAGCATAGTGACCTTTCTGTTGACACTTGTTGCAAGTCACCTCTGAGAGTGGACGATGATAAGGAGCATTCGACTTTGGAGCTTGATTCTGAGACTTGTTCTGATAGCCAGAGGTGGAAGAGTGGGAAGATCCATGGCCACCTTTGTTCTTCTGCTGGTAAGGCTGACGAAACGGAGGAGGAGGAGGCAACCAGAACTTCTGTTGCTTAGCAGCCACTAGTGAGGAAGAAGAAGACTGAACTGCGTCCCTGACTCTCTTCTTAGAAGCCTCACACTTGAGCTGAGCAGCCTCTTGCTTCAGTGCCATGTTATAGAATTGATCAAACTGAGTAGGCTCAACAAGAATGAGAGCTAACTGCAGATCCTCTCTAAGGCCACCTCTGAAGTGATAGATCATGCTCTTTTCATCAGGAACGTCTTGTTTAGCGAAGCGAGCAAGTTTCTGAAACTGGATGTTGAATTGATACACAGACATGTTGCCTTGCTTGAGATTGCGGAACTCTTCACGCTTGCTCTCAACAACACTTTGTGGAATGTGGTGCGCTTTGAAGTCCCGACAGAAGTCAGTCCAAGTGATCACACGACCTCCTCTGGAATCTTTGTGTTGTTGAAACCAATCAGCAGCTTGGTCCTTGAGCTGAAAAGAAGCGAACTTGACATAGTCCTCAGGCCTGACATTGCTACATTCAAAATGCTTGTTGATATCCACGAGCCAATCATCGGCATCCGTGGCCTCGGCACAGTAGCTGAAAGACTTGGGTTGATATGCGAGAAACTGGTTGAGAGTAGCAAAGTGAGGCTGATTGTTGCCTTGACCTTGATTTCCTTGATTGCCTTGCCCTTGGGTGCGTTCTTGCAAGAGTTGCAGAGTCATCTGAGCATTGGCGTTGGTGGCTGCCATGATAGCTTGCCATGCCTCCGGAGGCGGAGGTGGTGGCGGAGGGTTCGCCTGACTCCCCTCATTGCGTTCCGGATTCTGACGCGTTGGCGGAGCCATCCTGAAGAGGGTGGCATCCGTTAGCATCTTGATAGACAAATAGACAAGTTGAATCAACGGATAGAAATTGCAACATATAGTCTTCACAATAAACATTCGAACGAGGATGAACGAATGAATTCCATAGTAAATCATCACACTTCCATTAAGTTGAGAAGCCACTTAGAAAATGGTATGGAATCAACATTTGACTTCGAAGCAACTCAAACACCACAATTCAAAACAAAACAAAGTATTGGCTTGCAGAATAAGCCGGAACAAACATATGATAGAGATTTCGTCCGAAGTTTTCGTGGTGGGGCCCACACGGGCTCGATCGTACAGCACCATCATGTACAAGGCAGTGCACATGACATACGAAGCATCCCCGAGTCGGCATAGCCAAAGACTCTTTAAGACACTACGAGACCACTGTAAAACCAACCGTGGAAAGGCGGACCACTAGACGTCGAACCCCAATCTCATATCATGCGTCTGTCGCAAAGATATCCTAGAAGCTACTTGAATTCCCACTAATAAACTCCCGAAACTTTTTGGTTATGCAATCTGGTGTTGGGGATACAGGGGACACAAAATATATCACCCAAACTAGCAATCCCTAGATCCAGCTGTATCCATCCGTCAACACATAACCAAGAAACCTTCGGAAATCGTGTACCTCAACCTTCGAAAAGCATCCGTTATACGAGTTATGGCAATACTCCCGAACTCCCGCCCTAGTACTGGGTGGCGTCGAGGTGATCTCACCAACAACTGCATAAAAGAGATTTCGATGTCGGCGAAACTCAGGTATTCCAGAACTGCAACGATAAAATTGTGACGACAACACCTCGGAGCTCAACTCACCAGGACACTGCCACAACACCTAAATGTCAGGAGGCACCAAGAACAATGTTCTCGTCACAAAACCATCGGAGCGATTCTAAGATACCCGCGTGATCCTAAAATTTTTTTTAGTGAAATTTGAGGAGAGAAGAGTCAAAACTTCTACATCAGGAGGCCCCACCAGAGCGACGAAGGGACTGAGGAGTAAAAAGAATCCTACTCTCTGATATATATAATCCTAAGACTCAAAACATTTTTGTTCTAGACTCAACAACGCCAGCGATTCGATCAAGCAGGGGGCTCCTAAGTCGGGGATGGCTCTGATTACCAACTTGTAACGCCCACGATGCGGCTATATCTCCCACGTGTCGAGGCACGACTTAGAGGCATAACCGCATTGTGGTTTTGTCGCAAGAAGGGTCATCTTAACACAAACCCATGTAATGAACAAGAATGTGATAACGAGAGTTGGCTTACAATCGCCACTTCACACAATACATAAATATAATTCATACATCATCCAAAATCCACACATATAGACCGACTACGGTCAAATCCAAATGAAAATAAGATAACCCCAAATGCTAGATCCCCGATCGTCCCAACTGGGCTCCACTACTGATCATCAGGAAAAGACACATAGTAACGACCACGTTCCTCGTCGAACTCCCACTTGAGCTCGGTTGCGTCATCTGCGCTAGCATCGTCGGCACCTGCAACTGTTTTGGTAGAATCTGTGAGTCACGAGGACTCAGCAATCTCACACCTGCGAGATCAAGACTATTTAAGCTTATAGGAAAGGATGGTGTAATGAGGTGGAGCTGCAGCAGGCACTAAGCATATATGGTGGCTAACATACGCAAAAGAGACCGAGAAGAGAAGCAACGCAACGGTCGCGAAGAGACCATCACGGCTACACACACGGTTGATGTATTTTTGATTAAGTCAAGTGACAAGTTCTCTACAACCGGAGATTAACAAATTCCCATCTGCCTCATAACCGCGGGCACGGCTTTCGAAAGATAATACCCTGCAGGGGTGTCCCAACTTAGCCCATTATAAGCTCTCATGGTCAACGAAGGATAAACATTCTCCCGGAAAGACCCGATCAGTCTCGGAATCCCGGTTTACAAGACATTTCGACAATGGTAAAACAAGACTAGCAAAGCCGCCCGAATGTGCCGACAAATCCCGATAGGAGCTGCACATATCTCGTTCTCAGGGCACATCGGATAAGTCAAGCTACGAGTAAAACCAGTCCTCAAGTTTCCCCGTGGTGGCCCCGTAGGCTGCTCGGTTCGGACCAACACTCGAAGGAGCACTGGCCCGGGGGGGTTAAAATAAAGATGACCCTCGGGCTCGCGAAAACCCAAGGGAAAATGCTTAGGTGGCAAATAGTAAAACCAAGGTTGGGCCTTGCTGGAGGAGTTTTATTCAAGGCGACCTGTCAAGGGGGTCCCATAAATCACCCAACCACGTAAGAAACGCAAACTCAAAGAACATAATACCGGTATGACGGAAACTAGGGCGGTAAGTGTGGAACAAAACACCAGGAATAAGGCCGAGCCTTCCACCCTTTACCAAATATATAGATGCATTAGTTAAATAAGAGATATTGTGATATTCCAAAATATCCATGTTCCAACATGGAACCTGTTGGGGAACGTAGTAATTTCAAAAAAATTCCTACGCACACGCAAGATCATGGTGATGCATAGCAACGAGAGGGGAGAGTGTTGTCCACGTACCCTCGTAGACCGACAGCGGAAGCGTTATCACGACGCGGTTGATGTAGTCGTACGTCTTCACGATCCGACCGATCAAGTACCGAACGCACGGCACCTCCGAGTTCTACACACGTTCAGCTCGATGACGTCCCTCGAACTCCGATCCAGCCGAGTGTTGAGGGAGAGTTTTGTCAGCACGACGGCGTGGTGACGATGATGATGTTCTACCGACGCAGGGCTTCGCCTAAGCTCCGCAATGATATTATCGAGGTGTAATTTGGTGGAGGGGGGCACCGCACACGGCTAAAAGATCTCAAGGATCAATTGTTCTGTCTTTTGGGTGCCCCCCTGCCCCCGTATATAAAGGAGCAACGGAGGAGGAGGCCGGCCCTAGGAGGGGGCGCACCAAGTGTGGAGTCCTACTAGGACTCCATAGTCCTAGTAGGATTCCACCTCCCATATGGAATAGGAAAAGAGGAAGGGAAAAAGAGAAGGAAGGAAGGGGGCGCCCCCCTTCCCTAGTCCAATTCGGACCAGACCAAGGGGAGGGGTGCGGCCACCCTTGAGGCCCTTTTTCTTCTTTCCCGTATGGTCCAATAAGGCCCAATACGTATTCCCGTAACTCTCCGGTACTCCAAAAATACCCGAATCACTCGGAACCTTTTCGAAGTCCGAATATAGTCGTCCAATATATCGATCTTTACGTCTCGACCATTTCGAGACTCCTCGTCATGTCCCTGATCTCATCCGGGACTCCGAACTCCTTCGGTACATCAACATACATAAACTCATACTAAAAATGTCATCGTAACTTTAAGCGTGCGGACCCTACGGGTTCGAGAACTATGTAGACATGACCGAGACACGGCTCCGGTCAATAACCAATAGCGGGACCTAGATGCCCATATTGGCTCCCACATATTCTACGAAGATCTTTATCGGTCAGACCGCATAACAACATATGTTGTTCCCTTTGTCATCAGTATGTTACTTGCCCGAGATTCGATCGTCGGTATCTCGATACCTAGTTCAATCTCATTACCGGCAAGTCTCTTTACTCATTCCGTAACACATCATCCCGCAACTAACTTATTAGTCACAATGCTTGCAAGGCTTATAGTGATGTGCATTACCGAGTGGGCCCAGAGATACCTCTCCGACAATCGGAGTGACAAATCCTAATCTCGAAATACGCCAACCCAACAAGTACCTTTGGAGACACCTGTAGAGCACCTTTATAATCACCCATTTACGTTGTGACGTTTGGTAGCACACAAAGTGTTCCTCCGGTAAATGGGAGTTGCATAATCTCATAGTCAGAGGAACATGTATAAGTCATGAAGAAAGCAATAGCAACATACTAAACGATCGGGTGCTAAGCTAACGGAATGGGTCAAGTCAATCACGTCATTCTCCTAATGAGGTGATGTCGTTAATCAAATGACAACTTATGTCTATGGCTAGGAAACATAACCATCTTTGATTAACGAGCTAGTCAAGTAGAGGCATACTAGTGACACTCTGTTTGTCTATGTATTCACACATGTATTATGTTTCCGGTTAATACAATTCTAGCATGAATAATAAACATTTATCATGATATAAGGAAATAAATAATAACTTTATTATTGCCTCTAGGGCATATTTCCTTCAGTCTCCCACTTGCACTAGAGTCAATAATCTAGTTCACATCGCCATGTGATTTAACATGAATAGTTCACATCACCATGTGATTAACACCCATGGTTCACATCGTCATGTGACCATCACCCAAAGGATTTACTAGAGTCAGTAATCTAGTTCACATCGCTATGTGATTAACACCCAAAGAGTACTAAGGTGTGATCATGTTTTGCTTGTGAGATAATTTTAGTCAACGGGTCTGTCACATTCAGATCCGTAAGTACTTTGCAAATTTCTATGTCTACAATGCTCTGCATGGAGCTACTCTAGCTAATTGCTCCCACTTTCAATATATATCTAGACCGAGACTTAGAGTCATCTAGATTAGTGTCAAAACTTGCATTGATGTAACCTTTTACGACGAGCCTTTTGTCACTTCCATAATCGAGAAACATATCCTTATTCCAGTAAGGATAATTTTGACCGCTGTCCAGTGATCTACTCCTAGATCACTATTGTACTCCCTTGCCAAATCAGTGTAGGGTATACAATAGATCTGGTACACAGCATGGCATACTTTATAGAACCTATGGCCAAGGCATAGGGAATGACTTTCATTCTCTTTCTATCTTTTGCCGTGGTCGGGCTTTGAGTCTTTACTCAATTTCACACCTTGTAACACAGGCAAGAACTCTTTTCTTTGACTGTTCTATTTTGAACTACTTCAAAATCTTGTTAAGGTATGTACTCATTGAAAAACTTATCAAGCGTCTTCATCTATCTCTATAGATCTTGATGCTCAATATGTAAGCAGCTTCACCGAGGTCTATCTTTGAGAAACTCCTTTCAAACACTCCTTTATGATTTGCAGAATAATTCTACATTATTTCCGATCAACAATATGTCATTCACATATACTTATCAGAAATGCTGTAGTGCTCCCACTCACTTTCTTGTAAATACAGGCTTCACCGCAAGTCTGTATACAACTATATGCTTTGATCAACTTATCAAAGCGTATATTCCAACTCCGAGATGCTTGCACCAGTCCATTGATGGATCGCTGGAGCTTGCATATTTTGTTAGCACCTTTAGGATTGACAAAACCTTCTGGTTGTATCATATACAACTCTTCTTTAATAAATCCATCAAGGAATGAAGTTTTGTTTATCCCTTTGCCAGATTTCATAAAATGCGGCAATTGCTAACATGATTCGGACAGACTTAAGCATAGATACGAGTGAGAAACTCTCATCGTAGTCAACATCTTGAACTTGTCGAAAACCTTTTTGCAACAATTCTAGCTTTGTAGATAGTGATACTACTATCAGCTTCCGTCTTCCTCTTGACAATCCATTTATTCTCAATTGCTTGCCGATCATCGGGCAAGTCAACCAAAGTCCACACTTTGTTCTCATACATGGATCTCATCTCAGATTTCATGGCCTCAAGCCATTTTGCGGAATCTGGGCTCACCATCGCTTCTTCATAGTTCGTAGGTTCGTCATGGTCTAGTAACATAACCTCCAGAACAGGATTACCGTACCACTCTGGTGCGGATCTTACTCTGGTTTACCTACGAGGTTTGGTAGTAACTTGATCTGAAGTTACATGATCCATCATTAACTTCCTCACTAATTGGTGTAGAAGTCACAGGAACAGATTTCTGTGATCCAATTAGGGAGCAGGTACAGTTACCTCATCAAGTTCTACTTTCCTCCCACTCACATCTTTCGAGAGAAACTCCTTCTCTAGAAAGGATCCATACTTAGCAATGAATGTCTTGCCTTCGGATCTGTGATAGAAGGTGTACCCAACTGTCTCCTTTGGGTATCCTATGAAGACACATTTCTCCGATTTGGGTTTGAGCTTATCAGGATGAAATTTTTTCACATAAGCATCGCAACCCCAAAATTTTAAGAAACGACAACTTTGGTTTCTTGCCAAACCACAGTTCATAAGGCGTCGTCTCAACGGATTTTGATGGTGCCCTATTTAACGTGAATGTAGCTGTCTCTAATGCATAACCCAAAACGATAGTGGTAAATTGGTAAGAGACATCATAGATTGCACTATATCCAATAAAGTACGGTTATGACGTTCGGACACACCATTACACCGTGGTGTTCCAGGTGGCGTGAGTAGTGAAACTATTTCACATTGTTTTAACTGAAGGCCAAACTCGTAACTCAAATATTTTACCTCTGCGATCATATCGTAGAAACTTTTATTTTCTTGTTACCTTGATTCTCCACTTCACTCTGAAATTCTTTGAACTTTTCAAATGTTTCAGACTGTGTGTTTCATCAAGTAGATATACCCATATCTGCTCAAATCATCTATGAAGGTCAGAAAATAATGATACCTGCTACGAGCCTCAATATTCATCGGACCACATACATCTGTATGTATGATTTCCAACAAATCTGTTGCTCTCTCCATAGTTCCGGAGAATGGCGTTTTAGTCATCTTGCCCATGAGGCACGGTTCGCAAGCATCAAGTGATTCATAATCAAGTGATTCCAAAATCCCATCAGTATGGAGTTTCTTCATGCGCTTTACACCAATATGACCTAAACGGCAATACCACAAATAAGTTGCACTATCATTATTAACTTTGCATCTTTTGGCTTCAATATTATGAATATGTGTATCACTACGATCGAGATCCAACAAACCATTTTCGTTGGTGTGTATGACCATAAAGGTTTTATTCATGTAAACAGAACAACAATTGTTCTCTAACTTAAATGAATAACCGTATTGCAATAAACATGATCAGATCATATTCATGCTCAACGCAAACACCAAATAACACTTATTTAGTTTCAACACTAATCCCGAAAGTACAGGGAGTGTGCGATGATGATCATATCAATCTTGGAACTACTTCCAACACACATCGTCACCTCGCCTTTTACTAGTCTCTGTTTATTCTGCAACTCCCATTTTCGAGTTACTACTCTTTAGCAACTGAACCAGTATCAATTACCGAGGGGTTGCTATAAACACTAGTAAAGTACACATCAATAATCTGTATATATCAAATATACCTTTGTTCACTTTTACTAGTCTCTGTTTATTCTGCAACTCCCGTTTCGAGTTACTACTCTTAGCAACTGAACCAGTATCAATTACCGAGGGATTTCTATAAACACTAGTAAAGTACACATCAATAATCTGTATATCAAATATACCTTTGTTCACTTTGCCATCCTTCTTATCCACCAAATAGTTGGGGTAGTTCCGTTTCCAGTGACCAGTCCCTTTGCAGTAGAAGCACTTAGTCTCAGGCTTAGGACCAGACTTAGGCTTCTTCACTTGAGCAGCAACTTGCTTGCCGTTCTTTTTGAAGTTCCCCTTTTTCCCTTTGCCCTTTTCTTGAAACTAGCGGTCTCGTCAACCATCAACACTTGAAGTGGTCTCGTCAACCATCAACACTTGATGTTTTTCTTGATTTCTACCTTTGTCGATTTCAGCATCACGAAGAGCTCGGGAATTACTTTCGTCATCCCTTGCATACCATAGTTCATCACGAAGTTCTACTAACTTGGTGATGGTGACTAGAGAATTCTGTCAATCACTATTTTATCTGGAAGATAAACTCCCACTTGATTCAAGCGATTGTAGTACCCAGACAATCTGAGCACATGCTCACTAGTTGAGCGATTCTCCTCCATCTTTTTGCTATAGAACTTGTTGGCGATTTCATATCTCTCAACTCGGGTATTTGCTTGAAATATTAACTTCAACTCCTGGAACATCTCATATGGTCCATGACGTTCAAAACGTCTTTGAAGTCCCGATTCTAAGCCGCTAAGCAGGGTGCACTAAACTATCAAGTAGTCATCATATTGAGCTAGCCAAATGTTCATAACGTCTGCATCTGCTCCTGCAATAGGTCTGTCACCTAGCGGTGCATCAAGGACATAATTTTTCTGTGCAGCAATGAGGATAATCCTCAGATCACGGATCCAATCCGCATCTTTGCTACTAACATCTTTCAACATAATTTTTCTCCAGGAACAAAAATAAACACAGGGAAGCAACAACGCGAGCTATTGATCTACAACATAATTTGCAAAATACTATCAGGACTAAGTCATGATAAATTTAAGTTCGATTAATCATATTACTTAAGAACTCCCACCTAGATAGACATCTCTCTAATCATCTAAGTGATTACGTGATCCAAAGCAACTAAACCATGTCCGATTAACACGTGAGATGGAGTAGTTTCAATGGTGAACATCACTATGTTGATCATATCTACTATATGATTCACGCTCGACCTTTCGGTCTCTGTGTTCCGAGGCCATATCTGTATATGCTAGGCTCGTCAAGTTTAACCTGAGTATTCCGCGTGTGCAACTGTTTTGCACCCGTTGTATTTGAACGTAGAGCCTATCACACCCGATTAACACGTGGTGTCTCAGCACGAAGAACTTTTGCAACGGTGCATACTCAGGGAGAACACTTTTATCTTGAAATTTTAGTGAGAGATCATCTTATAATGCTACCGTCAATCAAAGCAAGATAAGATGCATAAAGGATTAACATCACATGCAATCAATATAAGTGATATGATATGGCCATCATCATCTTGTGCTTGTGATCTCCATCTCTGAAGCACCGTCATGATCACCATCGTCACCGGCGCGACACCTTGATCTCCATCGTAGCATCGTTGTCGTCTCGCCAACTTATTGCTTTTACGACTATCGCTACCGCTTAGTGATAAAGTAAAACTATTACATGGCGATTGCATCTCACACAATAAAGCGACAACCATATGGCTCCTGCCAGTTGCCGATAACTCGGTTACAAAACATGATCATCTCATACAACACATTATATCACATCATGTCTTGACCATATCACATCACAACATGCCCTGCAAAAACAAGTTAGACGTCCTCTACTTTGTTGTTGCAAGTTTTACGTGGCTGCTACGGGCTTAGCAAGAACCGTTCTTACCTACGCATCAAAACCACAACGATAGATTGTCAAGTTGGTGCTGTTTTAACCTTCGCAAGGACCGGGCGTAGCCACACTCGGTTCAACTAAAGTGAGAGAGACAGACACCCGCCAGTCACCTTTAAGCAACGAGTGCTCCGAACGGTGAAACCAGTCTCGCGTAAGCGTACGCGTAATGTCGGTCCGGGCCGCTTCATCTCAAAATACCGCTGAACCAAAGTATGACATGCTGGTAAGCAGTATGACTTATATCGCCCACAACTCACTTGTGTTCTACTCGTGCATAGCATCAACGCATAAAACCTGGCTCGGATGCCACTGTTGGGGAACGTAGTAATTTCAAAAAAATTCCTACGCACACGCAAGATCATGGTGATGCATAGCAACGAGAGGGGAGAGTGTTGTCCACGTACCGTCGTAGACCGACAGCGGAAGCGTTATCACAACGCGGTTGATGTAGTCGTACGTCTTCACGATCCGACCGATCAAGTACCGAACGCACGGCACCTCCGAGTTCTACACACGTTCAGCTCGATGACGTCCCTCGAACTCCGATCCAGCCGAGTGTTGAGGGAGAGTTTCGTAAGCACGACGGCGTGATGACGATGAGGATGTTCTACCGACGCAGGGCTTCGCCTAAGCTCCGCAGTGATATTATCGAGGTGTAATTTGGTGGAGGGGGGCACCGCACACGGCTAAAAGATCTCAAGGATCAATTGTTGTGTCTCTGGGGTGCCCCCCTGCCCCCGTATATAAAGGAGCAAGGGAGGAGGAGGCCGGCCCTAGGAGGGGGCGCACCAAGTGTGGAGTCCTACTAGGACTCCCTAGTCCTAGTAGGATTCCACCTCCCATATGGAATAGGAAAAGAGGAAGGGAAAAAGAGAAGGAAGGAAGGGGGCGCCCCCCTTCCCTAGTCCAATTCGGACCAGACCAAGGGGAGGGGTGCGGCCACCCTTGAGGCCCTTTTTCTTCTTTTCCGTATCGCCCAATAAGGCCCAATACGTATTCCCGTAACTCTCCGGTACTCCGAAAAATACCCGAATCACTCGGAACCTTTCCGACGTCCGAATATAGTCGTCCAATATATCGATCTTTATGTCTCGACCATTTCAAGACTCCTTGTCATGTCCCCGATCTCATCCGGGGCTCCGAACTCCTTCGGTACATCAACATACATAAACTCATAATAAAACTGTCATCGTAACTTTAAGCGTGCGGATCCTACGGGTTCGAGAACTATGTAGACATGACCGAGACACGGCTCCGGTCAATAACCAATAGCAGGACCTGGATGCCCATATTGGCTCCCACATATTCTACGAAGATCTTTATCGGTCAGACCGCATAACAACATACGTTGTTCCCTTTGTCATCAGTATGTTACTTGCCCGAGATTCGATCGTCGGTATCTCGATACCTAGTTCAATCTCGTTACCGGAAAGTCTCTTTACTCATTCCGTAACACATCATCCCGCAACTAACTTATTAGTCACAATGCTTGCAAGGCTTATAGTGATGTGCATTACCGAGTGGGCCCAGAGATACCTCTCCGACAATCGGAGTGACAAATCCTAATCTCGAAATACGCCAACCCAACAAGTACCTTTGGAGACACCTGTAGAGCACCTTTATAATCACCCATTTACGTTGTGACGTTTGGTAGCACACAAAGTGTTCCTCCGGTAAACGGGAGTTGCATAATCTCATAGTCAGAGGAACATGTATAAGTCATGAAGAAAGCAATAGCAACATACTAAACGATTGGGTGCTAAGCTAACGGAATGGGTCAAGTCAATCACGTCATTCTCCTAATGAGGTGATCTCGTTAATCAAATGACAACTTATGTCTATGGCTAGGAAACATAACCATCTTTGATTAACGAGCTAGTCAAGTAGAGGCATACTAGTGACACTCTGTTTGTCTATGTATTCACACATGTATTATGTTTCCGGTTAATACAATTCTAGCATGAATAATAAACATTTATCACGATATAAGGAAATAAATAATAACTTTATTATTGCCTCTAGGGCATATTTCCTTCAGAACCAACTTCAACTTCACCTGCAACTAGCAACGCTATAAGAAGGGCTGAGCAAAAGCGGTAACTTAGCCAAACAACGGTTTGCTAGGAAAGCACGGTTAGAGGCTTGACATGGAAAATATGGGAGGCATGATATAGCAAGTGGTAGGTAGCGCAGCATGGCAATTGAGCGAACAAATAGCAAAGCAAAGATAGAAGTGATTTCGAGGGTATGGTCATCTTGCCTGCAAGGTTCTCAGAGTTGTCGAAAGCTTGATCCTCGTAAGCGTACTCAACAGGTTACTCGTTCACGAACTCGTCTCCCGGCTCTACCCACAACAAGAACACAAGCAAACGGAACCACAATCAATCACGGGAAATGCAGAAGCAACATGATGCAAAACATGTATGATATGCGAGATGTGGTATGTGATGCATATGCGTGCTCCGGAAGAAAAATGATGAACAAGGCAGTAACTTGGAAAACCAAGCATGCCACTGGAAAGATGCGATGATTTCGGTCAAAATCGATATAAAGATCACCGGAAACGGATGCACGGTTTGCAAATGGCAAGCAAACAAGAATGACACGAATCTGTCATTAACAGCATGATAGCACTTAGAATGCAACAAGTAACAATGCTACAGCACTCCAACATAGCAAAAAAGCATACGGCAGTAATCTACAGGTGATGCTTGACAAAAGATGAACACTGTGCTACGGCTAGATCACAACACAACAGGTTCAAACAAGCATGGAAAAAGTGCAAAAGATATCAGGTTCACAGACTTAGTGAAATTACTGGACATGGCTGAAACAGCATCAGGTAGCAATGTTTAGAGCAAGAACAACACATGCTACAGGAACTTAACATAGCAAAACAAGGCATGGCATCTACTAAATGCATATGACAAAAGTCCCTTACTAACCATAAGCCCAAAAGGAACAGAAGATATGATGGCAACCATGTAAACATAGCAAGTTTCGTAAACAGGTTTCAGACTTAGCAGAAAACAGAGCATGGCAGAAACAGTAATATGAAGGCATCTTGGTGAGCTTGATGCACTCACCACAAAGCAATGCATGACAAAAAAAGCATACCTACAGAACGATGGCATGTTTATGAAGCTATCCAAGGCAAGAGCAAGTACATAGCATGTATGGAACAACTATAACAAGCTTGGCCAAATTGAATAACACGTAAACAATCTGCCAGAAACATTTTATAGCAAAACTAGAGCAAGATTGAGTCATGCTAGGGCACTCCATAATTGCAAACAAGGGCACGGATGGATCAACTACAACAATATCTACAAAAAATCCTTAGTGAACATCACCAAAATAAGCATGGATCTCTCTGTAGCCACATGGATATATAGCAACAAAATAACAGCAGTCACAGACAGTAAAATTACGAAGTCCCTGAAATCAGAAACATCACGAAGCCTAGTTTGCATGCTTGTTCTAGTCACCACATAGATCACAAAAATACATTGCATACACCTGTGTAACAATGACATGGCATACATCAAAACACATGTAGAGCTCATGCCCATAAGATGCACACATTAAATGCAACAAATATAACAAATCCTCAAGTTCTGATAAGTAACAGCAGTTAAAAACAACTAGCACTCTTGCACCGGAGCTTTGGGCATCAAGATGGCCTCAAATGAACATGCTGCAATGTAATAAAATGAAGAGCATCTCGAGACGAACATCTTGATATATTACACGCGCAAAACGGAGCAGTATGCAGAGAGTTATGATGCGATGAACATGAGCATGTACTGTAAATATTCTAGGACTTGGAGAAAATCGAGAGAGGGGAAAAAGTCAACCGTAGGCCAGATCCAGATCGGGCTGGAGCTCGGGGACGACTGGAGTTCGTCGACGGAGACGGAGGAGAGGGAGACGCGGCGGCCAGCGACGGAGGGGAACGGCGGCGAGGAAGGAGACGACGGGGTCGACGGCGGCGAGTGTGGGAGGAGGCGACGGCGGCAGTGCTCGCGGCACGGGCGACGAGGATCCCCGGCGTGGAGGCGCGGGCGGCGAGGCGGCGACGAGGCACGCAGAGGCGCGGCGACGAGATGGGCGGCGGGGCGGCGCACGGCTCGGGGCGCTCGGGCGAAGGAGGCGGAGGCGCGCGGGCTCCGCGGGCCAGGCGCGGGCTCGCGGGCCGCGGGCGTACGGGCGGCGGCGGAGGGACACGTGGCAGAGCCTGATTGGCGCGGGGGGGCGTCGGCTGGTTCGTCCAGCGGCGGCGGACACGTCCGCCCGCGGAGAGGGGAAGGGGACTAGGGTTTGACCAGGATTTCGGAGGGGAAGGTGTTTTTATAGGTAGAGGGAGCTAGGAGACTCCAAATGGAGTTCGGTTTTCGCCCACACGATCGTGATCGAATGAACTAGAGCATGGAAGAGACTTAGAGGGGTTTTGGGCTATTTGGAGGGGGTTTTGCTCCAACACACAAAAGGCATATGCGGTTACCCAGTTAACCGTCGGAGCACCAAACGACCTCCAAATGGAACGAAACTTGACAGGTGGTCTACCGGTGGTATACCAAGGCCACTTGACAAGACTCGGTCCATTCTGAGAACGTTTAACACCCGCTCACGAAAGGAAAACAAGAGGGGTGCGCCGGAGAAGGTGGGAGTGCCGGATTGCAAAACGGACAACGGGGAAAATGATCGGATGCACGAGACGAACACGTATGCAAATGAGATGCACATGATGACATGATATGAGATGTATGACATGAACAAAATGCAAAACGAAAAACAAAAACCCGAACGGAATATCATAACACATAGCCGAAAATGTTGGAGTTACAAATATGGAAAGTTACATCCGGGGTGTTACAGTCTGGTTGCATCATCTTGGCTATCCAACTTGAACCTCATCTGTTGAAAATTATGGGAGTCTCATTATCAGCAACCTAGAAAGTATTGGACAGAGCAAGACGATATTACTAGTTTCCATACATAACCATACTTACAGATAAATGGTCGAGGAAGGTGTTGAATTGGGTTTCGTCTTTGTCATTCCTGTACTGAATCCATGTTGGGAGGATACGTACATGACACCTAACGGCAACCGCTGCCTCTGATACTAACTTGGCTGACTCTGTAGCATCACGTGGCCTTTTTAAACCTGCCTCAAAACGGATCTTCATTCTTCCTCCTCTAGATTTAGTTAACCTATCGAGCATTATCCCTGATGTTTGTTTCCTCTTGCGCCTAGGTGCTAGTCCAACAACGAACATAGGAAGTGTTAGTGTACATCAAACTGTGAGACTACATATAAAGAAGCATGCAACTGTAACTTGACTCCAGCAACTACCTTCTTGCTGTTGAAGCTCACAAGGTTCATCTGATATTGCCAACTCGTCCTGTGTCAAGAGTGCTTGGGAAGTAGTGTCAGGTGGCAAGGGAGCTTGGGAACGTGCTGCTAGCTCAGTTGACGCACGAGTAAGTCATGCAGCTGGTAGTATTGTGGTAGGTGTTGCAAGAACTAGGGCTGTCTCTGCTTGTTTGGTGGCAGCTATTTGTTTCTGTTTGGCTTTTTTTGCAACTCATCTAGCATGGGATGTCGTGTTTGTAGAATTTTCCTCTGGACTTTGACCTTCTATTGCACCATCAGTACCAGCAGAATCTGCAGGATTCATCCGCTTCTCATTCCCTGCCATTTTGTGTTTCTTCCTCTTTCTCTGTGCCATGTTAAGTCAAGCCGACAAGAAAAACGAATAACAATTTAGTTCTTCAGAACAAATTGATGCGTGATGTAGACGAACTGAACTTTGATGTTACACAACCACATGATAGGAGGATGTAATATGTACGAAAAACAGGACGGAAGAGATAACCAGACCTATGATGTGTAAACTAAGAAGAAGACATTTCACCAAATTAGAAGCAATGCAATGGAAGGTAGACACCATATGAAAGATGCTACAAATATCGCTCTGCCAAGTTAACAGTGTCTCATCATAAATGGCGTTTAAACAAATGTGAAGCAGTACAAGAAATAAATCATATGCAAGATGCAAACAACATCACACTACCATGTTAGAGGTCTCTCGTCATTAGTGCCATTGCATATTCACAGCATTGCATATTCACAGCTTATGATGTGTAAACTAAGGAGAAGGCATTTCAACAAATTAGAAGCAATGAAAGCTAGACACCATATGAAAGATGCAACGAATATCACTCTACCAAGTTAAAACTGTCTCGTCATAAGTGCCATTTCAACAAATTAGTAGTACAAGCTAGAAAAGAATGTGAGATGTAACCTATATCACACTCCGAAGTCAAACGTGTCTTATGATAAGTGATTGTTGCAGGTTACACAACAGTAGTAATTTGATGTAAGAACATGGTGTGATAGACAGATATTGTATGTTCTAGAAACAGGAACACGTGTCTTATTCAAGTATAATGTGTAAAGTAAGCAGATGGAATTCAACAAAATTAGAAGCAATACAAGCTAGACATCACACATAACATGCAACCACGTATAACAGTGCCAAGTTAGAGGGACCACCGGTGATGCTGCACTAGGGGAGACGTGCTCATCATAAACACAGCTTTGTTGAGTGTCTATGCATGTGTTGTCTTGGAAATCATCTTGGGGGTGTGGAGGAGTAGAAACTGTAGAGGCCCTCTGTTCGGAAGGAGCACCTTTATCCGCTGCCTTGCTAACTTCCTTCCGGAGCACCTTTATCCGCTGCCTTGCTAACTTCCTTCCGATTTATTGATTTTGAATTGTCAAGTAAAACCGACAAGAAAAAGCAATAAAATTCTCTCTTCAGAACTCATTCATGCATGATACTGACAATCACTACTTTGATGTAAGGCAAACACATGATACCAAGATGGAATATGTACGAAAAACAGGACGGCATGGCATGTTCACAACTGTTTGTGTAAACTAAGCAGAAACCATTCCAGCAAATAAGAAGCAATGGAAGCTAGACACCACATGAAAGATGCAACCAATATGACTCTGCCAAGTCAAAAGCGTCCCATCATAAATGGAATTTCAACAAATTAGAAGCAGCGCATGCTATAAATCATATGAAAGATGCAACTAATATCGCACTGCATATACTAAAGGTGTCTCGTCATGTTGATTGATGCGGGATACAAAAAAAATAGTTTTATGTAAGGACATGCTTAATAGACAGATGTACTATGTACTAAATATAGGAAGGCATGTCACATTAGCAGGTATAATGTATAAGCTAAGCAGACTAGCACATGCAGTTTAACCAGATTGGAAGAATTACAATCTAGACACCATATGCAACATGCAACCACGTATCACGCTGCCAAGTTAGAGCAAGCACCTGCGATGCTAGTGTAGGGGAATGCTGTAATCAACTACAGAGCTACATTCACTATCTTCATCTAGCATTTATGTTTCTTTAGAATCATGTCGGGAGGCTGACGCTGCATTCTTTAAATGAGGAGTAGTCCCCTTGCCTGCCTGCCTCGTCATAAGTGATTGATGAGGGATACACAAGAACATTAGTTTGATGTAAGAACGTGCTTAATACACAGATGTACTAGTATGTACCAAAAATAGAAAGGCATGTCATATTCAAAGGTATAATGTGTAAGCTAAGCAGATGCAATTTAACCAAACTGGAAGCAATACAAGCTAGACATCCGGCTGGAGTGGTGAGCATGATCATCTAGGACCTGAGAGCCTGGTGGGAGGCGGGCTGCTTCGCCACCATCCCAGCTTTTTAGTTGGCTTCAGGTGATGCCTATCTTTGCTGGGCTTGTCACTGGCTCGGCCAGTGCCCGGACTAGCTATTTGTCTTCTGGTGCTCACGGGATGGTGGTTCATGTAAAAAAATATCTTTCCTTATCTTATCGACTTCGGCCTTTCGAATACAAGCTAGACACCATATGGAACATGCAACCACATATGACACCGCGAAGTTAAAGCAAGCACCTGGGATGGTGGTTCATTGAGAGCGAGGTCATCAACTCCAGAGCTACGTTTAGCGTCTCCATCTGCTCACACTGCACCCTTTATAGCGCTGTAACGTGTCTTGCCTACCTGCACACCAAGCTGGAGCGACTTCTCTCTTTTCTTTTTGGCTTCTCTCATGGCAGCAGAGTCTGAAATACCCTTGCCTAAAAACACAATAGTGAGAGTAAGGGTGAAGTGTGTACAGAACTAGTGCACTGTAAAAGTAGCAGATAGCAGGTGGCTGAAAAATAAATGACAGGAGACATATGATAGCTCTACAACATTGCATGGCAAACAAAATTAGATTCTACTCTGTATGATTTTGTAATATATGAGCACAGGAAATGCAGGTACTCCTCCAGCACACCACCACATGTGGTCATATCTAAGATAACAGTCGACTGAAAATAAATAGGTCAGTTGATTTTTTTAATGAACCGTCCGATCTATAAGGAACGGGCAGATGGCCCTCGTCTACCTCCCGCCAGTCACTGTTGACCATCTTTCTCGAACCGCCAGCGACCACCGGCCCAGACCCCTGCCTCTGCCGCCCCGCCCTCCCATCGACCTCACACCACCGCCGTGCTTGGCAGCGCCCCCAGGCCATCCCTTTAATCCCGGCCGACCTCCAGATCGGGCGCTAGTAGCTCTAGGCCGCACACGCCCCTAAGATAAACACCAAGGCGCTGCTTCCCCGGCGTAATAGGCGTACTAGCGCCTGTTACGCTGGGGAATGCTTCCGTTAATTGGGAATCAACTGGCCAGAAATTGAAATTCAGGGGGGCGACGGACCTCTAGCTAAGGTGAAATAGTATATGAGGAGAAACCTTGTGCGTCGCGAGTTACTAGGAACATCTAGTATCAAGAAGAAGCGGTCAACTAGTGTCTTCTGTGGGATGAATACCGTGCAAGCAGAGACGTAAGATTTGCACGAATAAGGGAAGAGGAGTACCTTTTTCGGTTGCCGTTGTGGTCACCTCCACATGTCGCGCCGATCTTCTTCTTTTTACCGGGGAAACCGATGTTCTGGAGGGTGCAGGCTTGGACGAACCCATGGCCAAATTGTTGACTGTGTCGCCGTGGCCGTATGTCGGCGGAGGGGAAGCAGATCCGAGGCGGCGAAGGACGGCGTAGCAGGAATAACTCCGGTGCGGTGGAGGGTGGCGAAGTTGGAGCGGCAGCGGTGAGGCGCAGGACGGGGTGGTTGAACTGGCTCGGGTACAGACGGCTCGGCCTCGGCTTCAACTACTAGCCGTGGAGGGCGTTGCGGTGGACGACGACGTCGGGGTATCGGCTCCGGCGTGATGGAGTAGGGCGGTGGTTGATGGGTGGGATGGGGTGGAGGACGGAGGACGCCGGGGTTTCGCGGCTAGTGGAGAGGTAGTTTTGGCGCCCACGGAGTACGAATGGGGAATAGGACGGGTGGGGGAACCATGTTTCGGTCTGGGACGCGCTTGTTTTTGGCTTTTTTGAACAGAAGATGGGACGCGCTTGTTTGAAATTTGGGGAAAGTACAAACTTTGCCCCCCTCTTATATTTCGGATCTACTGGGGGTCGGGGGTCGGATGGTAATCCCAGGTATCCCAAATAGTGGGCGGGAGCGATTTCGGCCGCGCGCATGTGTGCTTAGGCGGCCATTGTGTATGAATGTTTTTCGGATGCGGTTGCGTGGCGTCTAGATGAAGCTACAAACCTACCCCGGTTTAGACCTTTGGACGTCGGGCCGATAGGTTTCACGGGTCGGAGTTATTAGAAAAGTAATTTCCTTGTACTACCAAACATTGGTCTCACACGGTTTCGGGCGAGTAGAGGCTCTTTTGGCGCTTCGTTCGAAATTTTGAAACACAAGCATTCACGTTTAGAGTACTCTTGAACTATGAGGATTGAAATAAATTGACAACGTTATATTTGACCTTGTATGTTTGAAAACCTCATTAAATTATCCGCTTCTTTTTGAAATTTTGACACTTGAAAATCCTATAAATACGATTATTTTGGAATGGAGGAGCTAAATTTGAATCTATTTTGTACACGACTACATATGCTATTCTGTACAAAATCAGAGCAAAGATTGGTGCCCCCATAATTTAGGTATGGTTTACAAATGCCATGATATCAAATTCAAATAATTGAATGGACTTCATGTTGAATTCGATTTTTTAAACCACCTTAAGTTGAATTCAAATGTATGCTAGTTCATAGGTAGCTATTTATAATGTCTATTGTGTAACTTTCGTATGTATAATGTGCTTTACACACACAACATGAACTATACTCACGTTTACATTCGATTGCTAAAGCGCTGGAGTTCAAAATACTAACTATGTGGATCAATTGTGTCGAATAATAACATAGACATGCTCAAATTCGATAAAATCTAGATGTCTGATGGATCAATGACCGCTCCTTACGCGAATTGCAAATATCATGATCCCATCCTAATATTTGGATACAATTTATATCTTTAATCAATGTGTAGAGCAGTCTTTTACGTGTAGTTTCACTCTCCATCGGTGGTCTCTCACACATGCTCACACACTCTCTCCCGAGGTGTCTTTCTCGCACACATGCTCTAGATATAACCCTCCCTCCCTCTCGTAACCATTTACAACTGTTTTCACTAACCTTTATCACAAGCACTCTTCCTCTCGCAAACATACACACACACAATCCTCATCGACCCTTTCTATATACATGGACCTGCCTACGTGTCTCATGTACGCACATTATCTTTACGCCTGTCTCTCACGCATTGTCTCACACCTCTCTTCCTAATCGATGAGTATGATTCTAGCAGAGCATTCTGTAGGATGCCCCTTAAAGTTAGGTTGGATGAATAGTAATATCAGAGATAAAGGGTTTACCTTAGTCCGAGAACCTAGGGTTACAAATCCTAGCCGGCTTTGTCAGTGGACATAGAGTCCTTCACAATTCTGCTATCTTTGTATTGTACGACTAGTCATCCATGGGTCTTCCTAAATGCGTCACGGGCCGACCAATGTGGCGCAGGTCGGAACCGAATGAAGGGCCTCACCTCGACCCACCGGACCTCACGCGGTGACACACCCTCTGCCCCCACGTCTCATTATCTTCTCACACCCACACATACCAACACAAACACCACACACACAGAAAATTTCTCCTGGTGCCTCTATTCCCTCCCCCTTGCATATACACACTCAAGGGAATGGAATCTCTTGTCGTGACGTCATATTCGTCTCTCTCTCTCTCTCTAGACCACTCTCATTTCTCGTGCTATCTCTCCCACGCCCCCCCCCCCCGTCGGCCCCTCTATCCATGCCTCTCTCGAATACGTAATACACACACATACCTCTCTAGGCCCCGCCAAATGCATCAACTACACATTCACACATGTTACATCACATACCCCATTGATCTAAAAAGCCCTCTCTTCACGTTTATTTCGCATACAACATTCCTTTTGAATAAAGTGTGGCCAAAAAATTATTTTGGAGTTTCTACATATATACAACATTACAAAGTTATATGGAGGAGTACGAACGCTAATTTGCATTGCATGGTGCCCACAATGATATTTATTCCACACTGTGAATTTGTATATTTTTATACTATATACAAAGTTAGTCATAATAAAGAGAAACGAGGAGCATCTCTCTCTCCATCGCATACCCCCCCGTGTATGCCCCTTTCACGTATGCACACAAAACTATCTCCAGGTCCTCTAAAAGTAAGCCCCCAGAAAATTCACGCATGTTTCATCTTTCTCTCGCGATATATGCAATGACGATCATTGTATTTGAAGCGAAAGCACGATACATACATTGGACTTCAGAATCCACTCATTACGGTCACCATTTACGTTTAGTGCTTATTATACAGTCACGGGCTCACCGTACAACTCTGTATTTGCTCATGACATGACTAGTTGACCAGTTAAACGCTCCACGTGGCACCTCTAGTGTTGCATCACATTATCTCACTACCATCGTGCCCACCTGTCGACTTGTATCTACTCTACATCTACACTCTTATAAAATAGATAAAATACACTCTTATAAAAAACAGAGTTGGTGATGATGGTGTGCCTGCCATCCTGCAGTATAGGCCGTCCGAATTATATCTGACGGATAGGAAAGAAACTATGGCAATTTTGCAAAAAGGTACCCACACACCTCTCCACATTTGCAAATAAGGCCTTCCCTCGTTCATCGTTTCTCTCACAAGATAAACAAGTCATACAAATGCATCTTGATGTTACGTGCAACGCACGGGCATCTTGCTAGTATGAATGAAAACAAACGACAAAAAAATATTTGGATGGTGGTTCGAAGTCATGACCGCGGGCACAGCGGACAAGGTGGCCTAGTATTAGTATGCTGAGCCGTCTGTTTCAACACACAGGAGCTGGTGTGGTGATTATACACACACGCACGCATGCACACGAACTGCATGCACACAACACTCACACAAACACATGCACCCACGCACGCACGCAACACTCACACATACACACGCAGCCACGCACGCATGCAACACTCACACGCACGCACGCAACACTCACACGCACACACGCACGCATGCATGCACACACCAGTACACCACACAACCAACACACACTCTCACGCTCAAGTGCTTAACCTACATGTGCATGCGCACACATCAGGCCCTGACAGACACATACACAACCAGGTGATTCCCGCGCACGGGTTGGAGCCTTGTTGCGCCTGCGTAAATTTGTGTTTATCTGACCTTTTGCCTATGCGAACTGATAGGTGGGACCCACAAGGAACGTGGTCAATTTAACTAGTCAACATGGCGCCACGCAGACTATTTGGCCGGTCAACAGAGTGCAATCCGATGATGAACTGTGAGCAAGTGACCGTATAATCACCGCAAAACGTATATAGTGACCGTAATCAGCTTATTCTGAAGTTCGGTGACCGTATTACGCTTTTCTCTCTGTAGGCCCTCCAAAACTACATCTCTACACCTTCTCGCATGTTACATCTAACAACTATGCAATACAACACTACTACTACACTCTAACACAATAAATCATATGTGTTTTTAGTTTTACTAGATATCATATTGTTACTTATAATTATTCAGTTTGCATACATTAAAATTGCCTTTGAAATGTATGGCCAGTATCATCTACCGCGCGGGAAAAATCCCGCCCTTTCTTGTTTAATCGGGTTTGTATCGATGGATCGTGCGAAACAGCAAAACTATAGTACTATACAGTACTACAAGTGACAGTTCACTGGGCCGTCGTGTCGTCTACTCCTCCGTCGTAAGAGTGGAGCGCTCGCTTTCATAAATCTTCTAGTCCCTTTCACCGACATGTGGGACATCAAGCTACCGGGTCCACGTGCCATACCGGAATACAGTGCAGAGCAGCCGGGGTGAAGCACCCCAGTCATGGCGCCGGCGTAGTAATGAGCAATGAGGCGTCAAATCACAAGCTGCACCTTTCCCGCAGTTAAGTTGGAGGGACGAAGCAACCATCATTTCACTCGTTGCTGAATCCGCTTCTCCCTCATCTTCTTCAACTTAACCACGTGTTGCTTCTGCCGTTGTTCTGCCTCATGCGGGACACGGATCGGCTTGGTAAAGCACTGACACGTGGGACCGCATGTTAGCAAACCGCCAGGACAACGTCCTCTGAAAATAAGAAGCCTAATCCTAGACATACAAAGGGCTACGTAGCTGCTACGTATACTTTCCATCTAATCTATATATGCCCCCTGATTTTCAGGTGGGGTGGGCCTAATCCTCTCCTTTAATCCAATCAAATAGTCCCACATCACATCAGTTCATAACTTTACGTAAACCATTACGTGGATGTAGCATTGCTCAAATAAGAAACCTCCCCCGCCATCCGCGCGGCAAAATCACCTCCTTTTTACTAATCTTGATTCTATAATTTTTTAGATCAATATAACTGAGATTTGTATAGATAGCACACAGGAGCAAAACCAAGTGGTACGGTTAAGGGCATCCACAATGTGTAGCCAAATGTGAAAATAGCTTTCGGCATCGTGGGAACCATTGTGGACAGTGTTGCCAAAGCCAAAAAGATGGAACGGAACCTCCCTGATTGATTGATTGAAGGAATAGAAAAATGCAACGTCTCTCCTCTTTCTCCCATGCTTGGACGCATGTAGTACAGTATAGAGCACAGAGTCCACTCCCCTGTCCCTTCTATCACAAATCACAAAGCAGTGAGGCGTCAAATCACAAAAGCACGGACGAAGCAACCATCATTTCACTCTTCGCTGACTCCGCTTCTCCATCGTCTTCTTCGAGAAACCATCTCACCGCACTAGAACTCCTAGTAGTTCTAGTAAAGGACTTCCTGGATGCAAATAAGGCGGTTGTCTCGGCTTGCAGGCGGCACTTGAGAACGAGTTACCGTGGTCTCCCTCAATGGTGTTCTCCGTCGAACGCACTTCGCCAAACCACCAAAAAAAAGATATCGTCGACGTCACCACAATGGGGAAGGAAGTCAAATATAGTTACTACCTCCATTTTTTTGTACACAAGGCCAGTATATCAAAATTACAATTTGCAAAGGACCACTAACACTAATCGAGGCAAAATTGATGGGGTTAGCAACCAAGGACATTAATAGCCCCTGCATGCATGCGGAAGTGAGAAGGTTCGTTTGCATGGCGCTGCATTAATCAAGCGATGAGGAGTGAGATGGTTAGCTCTTTGGTCTTTGGAGAAAAAAATACGCATTAATTGACACATGAAACGAGGATTTGTATCGATTAAATCCCGCGAAGGAAAACCCCGCCTTTCTTTTTTAACACTAGTACTCCTAGTACGTACGTACTTATCCTGTTTGGGTCTAGGCCTTGCATTCCCAAACTTCGCCACACATTTTTGCCAAGCTTGCCTAAAGTTTTCAAAATGAGAAGGAGGTACACTTGCGCACGGCTGTCGCGGTCGCACCGCACCCTCACACGGTCGCTCCTGCACGCCGCGGTCGCACCGCACCCTCACATAGTCGCTCCTGCACGCCGCAAACCCAACCAAGGGAACGCACCCTCCTTAACACGTGTTGTCGCATGTGAACAAACCAAACTCAGCCATCCTATTGCTGACACATAATTTTCGTTCATAGAGTATGTTTATCCAACCGCATGTTGGGGAGTATCTGTACGGCCCGTGCGGTGGTCTGTTGGGGAAGAAGAAGAGGTGAGGAAGAAGGAAAGAAGGGTTCGGAGACGTAGGATATTCATCCAACCGCCTGAAATGGTAGACTGACCCAAGTCAGGCGACTTGCATAACAAATATATGTTTTTACACAGCAAAAGATCCATAAAAACAACAACATAAAGAAAAACTATCACTGCTCGCGGAATGAGACGGCCTCGTCGTCTTTGGCTGCCGGCGCGAACCAGCCGTCGCTGCCGACGTGTGTCTCCGCACCGTGGTTGTCCTCGGCCTCCAGCTACTCGTTCAAGCGGAGCGTGCGGGCGCTCTGCACGGACGAGAGCACAGCCCGGTTCAAGTCGAGGACGTCCGGTTCCGCCTGCAGGAGGGCCTCGATGGCAGTGGCATCCGCGCGCTCCACATCGAGTCGAGCCTCCGCCGCCCGGTTCAAGTCCAGGACGTCCGGTTCCGCCTGCAGGAGGGCGTCGATGAGAGCGGCATCCGCGCGCTCTACGTCGAGTCGAGCCTCTGCCGCCCGGTTCAAGTCCAGGACGTCCGGTTCCGCCTGCAGGAGGGCCTCAACGGCAGCGGCATCCGCGCGCTCCGCCTCAAGTTGAGCCTCCGCCGCCCGGTTCACATCCACGACATCCGGTTCCGCCTGCAGGAGAGCCTCGATGGCAGCGGCATGCATGCGCTCCGCGTTGAGTTGAGCCTCTGCCTCCCGGTCCTCCTTTAGTATCTCCATGTTGAACCGCTGGTCCGCCTGCACCATGGGGGACTCGGACGCCGGCATGAAGTCGACGTCCATCGTCTCATACCCATCGGGGGCCTTCTGCGCCGCGACCTCCGCCATGAACATTGGATCGGCTTCCTCCTCCTCGTAGCTTGGCTCCAGAGAACTCGGGGATTGGCCCGCCGCAAAGCGAACTTGGGAACGGAGGTCTGTGGCGCCGACCGCCGCCGCGATTTCTGCGCGGCGCTCCGGCGTCAGCATCTTGTAGTGAGTGATCTTGCGGCGCACCATGGCTTTCCGGCGAACTAGGGGACGCTTGATGCGGGCTAGGGGATCAAAAGCTGGGGGAATGGGCTGGATATTTGGTGTGGTTTTAGGGCAGTGGCTGGCGTAGGCCGAGCAGCGAAGGTTCTGGTGTGAATAGTGGTTCCGGTGACGACCGGTCAATCGGTTTTGACTGTACATCGCTCTTGTCGCGTTCGCGTTGCAGCCCTGCACGCTGGACCCTCCACGTCGCTCACCGAATGGAACGCGCTTCGTCTTGCGTTTTTGCTCGCTTGTGGGACCGCAGTTGAGAGCAAACCGACGTCCCTCCCCCTCCCCCGCCCGCGTCATTTATTATACCACCACTCCCTCCGTTTTATGCGGAGTAAATAAAAACAGATGGAGTATACTACGGATGAGGATCCCCTGACGTGGCCGAACCCATTGAGTAACTGACATGCGGGGCCTAGCAAGCATGGGGTCCGCCAGTAAGTGACCGAAAGGGAGGGTAAGGCAGGGATACCTACGTCAGAGGATCCACTTCCACTATACTACTTTAACCAACTGTTAGAGTAATAATATATGACATGCAACTTACACAAATGTTAGAGTAATAATATATGACATGCAACTTACACAAAGCATATAGGGTCTAATGCGTTTTTCGAGGCTAACTTTGACCAAATGTTAGAGTAATAATATATGACATGCAACTTACACAAAGCATACGGTCAAATTCGTATGTGAAAGGAGTTTCCAATGATATAATTTTCACATTATACATCTCATGTACTATTAATCTTGTCAATAGTCAAATTGGAAACCATCTCGAGTGCAAATCTAGGAGTACGTACGAATCTAACAATATTGATTGGGCGTTGTTGAATGTTGATACCTTTTTGATCAAAGTAGAGATACTTTGACTACACATAAAACTTATATGTAACTAGAAAGGATAGGGGGAGTATATTGTACGTTCAAAAATGAAACGAACATTGAATACCCTTTATATATGATTTGCGGATGCTATGATCACCGGTTCAAAATTTTGAATCCGCCTTAGGTATCATGTGCCCCCACTCGTTCCCTCTCGATTTCATCTCGGGGTCCGGAGATCTATTGAAAGAGGACTAGGGTGGGTACATGCGAATGATACTCGGCGGAATGTTCAAATGAGGCATGCGGGAGGATGGACTCGACTGGAGGGCGACATGATCGATGGAGAAGAGGGTTGGAGAGGAATGAGAAATAAGCAAACGCCACATGACTATACTTGAACGGCTCAAATAAACAATAAGTTGTCTCGCTTGGCCTACATAGTGACAGGCCTAATGCGCAACGCAGAGCACTGACGCTCGAAATGGCCGGGAAAACAGGGAAACCGACATGTGGGGCACACCCGTCGGGACGACGTAGCACAGACTAGTCCAATGGAGGAGCTGGCCCACGACCTCCTTGCCACCGACAACCGTTCATGTGGGTCGTTGGGGCCAACAACGGGGCACAGCTCCAGCACCGCCTCTGGACACGGCGACCGCGGTGAGCGACACGCTCATATCGTCGCTAGACACGGTCGGTTTCAGTGTGCCGAGGGTGGCGTTAGTGTTGTGGCACGACCAACGGTATGTTTGGTTTGTGCCCAAGGTTGCCCCAGCAAAGCATTGGGTAGCCAAAATTTTGGTTGAGGTATTAGTTGCCCATGATTTGGCCGACATTGGCAAGAAAAATGAACTAGAGTTGGCTAGAGTTCATTGGCATGCCAAAGAAATGGCAACCATCCAAACAAAGACCAATCTTTGGGTCATGACCAAAATTTTGGTTGAGGTATTGGTTGCCCATGATTTGGCCAACAGTGGCAAGAAAAATGAACTTGAGTTGGCTAGAGTTCATTGGCATGCCAAAAAAATGGCAACCATCCAAACAAAGACCAATCTTTGGGTCATGACCAAAATTTTGGTAAGGTGCACTTTGGCCACAATCCAAACACACCCCACCTCAACACCCGGCTCATCGAGGATGCACGGGGCGCCGCGATGCGTCCGCGGAGTGGTGTAGCGCGGCCAACTGCATCCTCTGGACCTGATACCATGCCGGGTCGTCTTGCTTTTTCAATGACATGCGGGGATCGCATGTGAGCAAAGGGCATCTCCAACGTTGCCACGACCGCAACTGACTACTCTGGCACACCAAAACCCTCGTCCCTCGCGCCGTCGCGCGGTGCGTTCCCAGCCGGCGCCAGCTGCCCGCATTCATGCCGTCCATTCGTATGTCGTCGTTAAGAGGCTCGGTGCCCGAGGAACCAACTCCGGCGACTTAATGACGCACCCGGACGCTTGGCCTCACCGGAATGCGCTACTTAAAGCGGCAACGCCCAGCTAACCTTCACACCATAGCGCATCGTCCTCCTACCTGGCACCACATCCGCCATGACCGCAAGTGCGAACGCTCTGCGGGAGAGCTTGTCTTCGGGGATGAAGCTCGAGGTCGCCGCCCTCGCTCAAGTCGCCTCTCGCGACGCAATAGCGGCGTAGCCGGACGTGGACGCGACCGCACAAGCGGTGGCCACGCTGGCGGCCGACGACGGGAGCACTGTCAGCCACGCGTCCTACTTGCCGCCGTCCAACGTCCGGCACCGCCGAGGTCGGGGACTCCTCCGAGGATGACTAGGGCATGGGAGGCGGCAGGGCATGGTGTGCCAACTGGCCGGTCCGTATCCCATGTTCTACTCTTCCTCGCCGGAGACCGCACCTTCACTTCACGGGTCTTGAACCCCGCCCCCGTACATAGAGATCGCAGATGGAGGACGTCGGTCGCCGCCGTAGAATAGGTTTAGGGTCGGGTTTCTTTTATTTTTCTGTCCTATAAAAGTTCGAAATGTAATGAAAATCTGTCGTGTTTGCATTAATCTCGGCCGGTGTATATGAACTTTCACAATAATATACATATTGTAGGAGTACTAGCAAGATGCCCGTGCGTTGCACGGAAGATCAAGATCTTGTGGGAGAAAAGGATGAACGAGGGAAAGCCTTATCTGCAAATGTGGAGAGGAGTGCGGGTAAATTGTCATAGTTTCCTTCCTATCCGTTAGATATAGATCGGACGGCCTATATTGCAGGATGACAGGCACACCGTCATCACCAACTCTGCTTTTTATTGAACCGAGACAAATCTAACATGCGAAGTAAAATAAACACATAGGGTCTATACATACACAAATTATCTTAGGCACTCCAATAGTACGTCCACTACACATTCACGCATTTCACATCTTTCTACATCTACGGGAACCTAAGAAAGGGTTAACGTAAATTGCCTCTCTCTCTCCTCCCCTGATTTTCATGGTGGTGGGCCCCTCCCTCCCCCCAATCTACAATCAACAGCTCACACGTTTCACATTACGTTAATTACGTACCTAGGATTACGTAGGTGTAGCATTACTCGTCCTAAAAAACCCAACTAAGCCAACCTCCCAGCATATCGCGCGAGAAAAGACCCGGCCGCGCCGTTTTAGTCGGGATTACCGGATTACTAGTAGTAGTATCGATGGATCGCGTGAAGCATCAAATTTTTTTTGAGGGGGCGAAGCACCTAGTTTAAAAGGAAAAAAGGTGGTACACTCACAGCACTCCTGTCGCGGTCGCATTGCACCCCACACACGTTCGGTCCTGCACACGGCTCACGCAAACGGAACGTGCTTCGGCTTGCCTCTTCACTGACACGTGGGACTGCACTTGGAGAAATCGACCATGCGCCAAACTCCCCCCGCCCACCGCGTGAAAATCCTCCCCCCCCCCACACCCAAAAATTCCCCCCAAATCCGATTCAACCGCCCTTCGGCCAACTAGCCAATAATATTCCCCAAACCCCCCTCCCCCCTGTCCCCCTCCACTCCATTCGCTCCGCCAAAGCCGCCCTCCCCGCCGTGCCGATACATCGGCGCCGCGGTTCGGCGATCCTCTCGCTCCCACAGTACGCTCTTGTAGACTGCCGTCCTCTAGCCGCGCCGCTACCTCTCGCTGCGTTCTTGTGGAGGCGCACGGCAGTCAGCGCCGCAACCGCTGGCGACGTTCGTGTGGAGACTTACGGCGGTCAGCTTCTCCCACGGTACGCGCATTCTAGACTGAGGCCCCGTTCATGTCGGTGTAGCGCTGAATGTTAGCTGATAGACGCTGTTAATCTCACTGTTTGTTGAAGTAGTTTACTGTCAATATGCTCTGCTTAAGAAGCTTCCTTGCCCTGTTCTGCACTCAATCTTCTTAGCTGAGATGGCATGCCAAGGCCGATTAGTTGCTAAAATATCCTGCCATATATTTATTGTGACATAGATTGCCATGGTCTAGTAGCCAATCTGTTAGGTGAAATAGCTCTACACCGTTTTATACTCGATCTTTGTTGCTGCGATGGCCTTTGATAGTTCGATGGCTGTGTGCTGGGCCTCATTGACTGCTGAAACAGGCTGCCATAATTTGGCACTCAAATCTGTTTGCTGAATTAGCTTTACATATATTTCGTTACTTAGATATGCTCGTCCAAATATCTTGCCATAGCTTTAGACATCGACCTAGGTATTTTTTCTGGACTTCATAAAAAAGCATATATGTTTTTCCTGTAATATCTAGTAGAAGAACTAATTTGTATGTCTAACAGATGGACAGGACTTGCATAACTTCTGCTCGAAGATTCTCCGCTGCATATGTCGAGGGGGTTGAAAACTTCATGAACTTTATCAGAGCTGAGTACGATGGTCCGAAATCAGATGTGCTCTGCCCGTGTAGCAGTTGTATGAATTCAGTTACAAGACCCTAGTCAACTGTGCAAAATCATCTACATTTGTATGGGATGTCGGTCACATATACTAGGTGGGTTCATCATGGTGAAGCTATGAACGTCAATGTTATTGACTACGTGGAAGCAGCAGATCACCATCTTGATCTGCCGGATGCTCAGGTGGAAGAGGAGGAGGAGGTGGTGGTGGCGGAGCCAGTGAGTTTGACCAACATTGAAACAATGCTACGAAATGCTCGTGCATTCCGTGAACTTTCACCTGCAGAAGAAAAACGATGGGCCCGCATGTTGGAACAATGCAACGTTGTTTTCGCCCCAGGAAATAAGCTGTCAGTATTCTCAGCTATGGTCACCTTTCTTCATGTGAAGACATCTGATCGGATGACCAACAAATCATTCGATGCGATGTTGGCTGCTTTCCGCGAATCTTTCCCAGATGCGTCTGAGCTGCCACACACCTACAGTAAAATGAAGAATTTCCTTCATGCAGTTGGAATTGGATATGATATGATCCATGTTTGTAAGAATAATTGTGTTCTGTTCCGGAAGGATTATGCCAACTTAAGTGAATGCCCGAAATGCAAATCATCAAGATGGAAAGATGGCGATGCTGTGAAGAGGATTCCTCATAATGTTCTGAGACATCTTCCAATTATACCAAGATTGCAGAGGTTGTTTCATGATGCTGAAACAAGAGAGGATGTACTGTGGCATTCTAGGAACTAGGAGTACAGAGATCAGAATGTAATGAGCCATCCTTCTCATGGTAGTGAGTGGAAAAGCTTCAATAATAAACACAAAGAGTTTGCTGCTGACCCGGGACACATTAGACTTGGCTTTGCTTCAGATGGATTTAACCCATTTGGCCACCAGAGCGCCACATATAGCATGTGGCCAGTGCTTGTTATCCCTTACAACATGCCTCCAAATGTCTGCACCAATGAATCGAACTACATGATGGCCTTGCTCATCCCAGGTCCAAAAAGTCCTGGAAAGGATTTTGATTTGTTCATGGAGCCTCTTGTGGGGGAACTTCAACAGCTATGGAAGGGTGTTCTCACTCGAGACCTATATAGCAGCCCACTAGCTGATTTCTTTCTGCGTGCCGTTATAATTTGGTGCATCCATGATTATCCGGCTTTGGGCACTATGTCAGGGCGAACGACACATGGTTACAATGCATGTGTTCGCTGTGACAGGAATCCGCTGTCATACGCAATACCTAGCAAGATCTGTTACATTGGACACCACCGTTTCCTTGCCAAGGACAAGCCGCATCCTAGAAAATACCGAAGACATGTGTTCAATGCAAAGCATGAAAACCGTGATGCGCCAAAGAGACTCACCGCCGATGAGTTGCAAGTGGAATTAGAGAAGGTCAGGCATATTACACCAGGAAACCATCCTAGTAATGGTAGCGGGAAAAGGAAGCGTGGCAGGGTAGAAGAGAGATTATTGTTTACCCGTAGGTCCACTTTGTGGGACTTGGAGTATTGGAAAGATTTGGATCTGCGGCATAATCTTGATGTGATGCACATCGAGAAAAATATATGTGACAGCATTATCGACACACTTCTTAATATTGAAGGCAAGACGAAAGATACCTAAAAATCTAGGATTGATTTGACACACCTGGGTATCAGAAAGGATTTGCAGGTGCAAGACGAAGGTAAACCACGGGATATGGCACCATCTGTGTACGTCTTGGACAAGGTAAAAAGAAAAGAATTCTGCGAGGTCCTGTCACGTGTGAGATTCCCACATGGATTTGCTTCCAACCCTGAAAGGAGAGTTAGTGCAGATGGAAACAAGGTACAAGGGTTGAAAACTCATGACTGCCACGTCCTACTTCAAAGGGTTTTACCTATTATCCTTAGAGGATTGGGACGCCCTGACTTATACAGAGCAGTTGCAGAGTTGGGACAATTCTTCAGGGAACTCTGTAGTAGGAATATCAGGATAGATGCTTTGGAGCGTCTTAGAGACAAGATACCAACTATCCTATGTGACCTTGAGAAGATATATCCTCCAGCCTTCTTTGATGTGATGGTGCATTTGGTTGTTCATCTACCTGATGAGGCACTACTTAGAGGTCCAGTACAGTATGGCTGGATGTACCTTATTGAAAGGCGGCTAGGCACATTCAAGGGCTATGTTAGGAACAGAGCTAGACCCGAGGGTTCCATTGCAGAGGCCTACATTGCTACAGAAATGTTGACATTCTGCTCAAAATACATTGAAATAGCTGATCAGCTTAGCAAAGAGGTGGGTGAAGACAATCCCGGGCTCAATGTTTTCGATTATTCTGTTCGAGTTACAGGGAAGAGTCGACAAGAGGACAAACCTAAAGATTTGGACAAAATGGTTTGGTATGTGTTGAATAACTGTCCTGAGATACTACCTTATATCAAGTAAGTGCAGTAATGCAGCTTATACATCGTAATCTACTAAACTTGCAGCACATTCTTATATATTTAGATGTTTGACGCGATCACTATGTTGTGCAGCATCTACAAAGAGGAGTTACTGCCGCAAAATCCAAGAAACATTGACAAACTGGTTATGGCAGGATTTGCGAAATGGTTCAAGAACCATGTAAGCTTTTGAAGTGCACTGTCAGTTTTTTTTAATATATTGAGTACATAAGATGATCAGCTTGTCTATTTTCTAACCATGGGTTAAGAAGATGCGGGTGGATGGGCAGGCAGTTGATGATGCCCTTTACTCACTAGCAATGGGTCCTGATACTCAGGTAAGACATTATGAATCTTGCGTTGTTGGAGATGTGCGCTACAACACCCTTGCACGAGACGAAGGCAGGAAGACACAAAACAGTGCCATCATGAGCACGGATACGTATGACAAAGAGATAAATGAAATGTATGCTAACATAACAGACATTGTTCAGTTGCAGTATATCTCCAGTTTCGAGGATCATCGGTGTGTGGTTCTGTTGTGCTGTCGTTGGTATAACCTGTTTTCCAGGATCGCAAAACCCAGAGCTGATGATTATTTCAAATCCATCAATGTCAAGGCAGCGTACCAGACCAACGAGCCTTTTATTTTGGCAAATCAAGCAACACAGATATTTTTCTTGGAAGACACATTGGCACGTAGCGATGACTGGAGAGTATTGCAAAGGTTTGAGCAGAGGAATTCGTTTAATGAAGTTGCACAACAAGATGATGCTTACACTGCTCCTGATGTACAAGATTACACAGATGTTCCTAATATCTTTGAGAACCATCACATCAATGACGCCGGCGAAAAGATTGCCTGTCGTGCTGTGCACATGCAAGAGTTGATCAAGAAGAAGCCAACGTTCGAGGACGTTGAGGACGAAGAAGAAGATGACACTGTGGGGAATTACGATTCAGACTGATACACATGGCGAAGATGTTGACGCTGCTACTGCGGATGATGATTACATTGCTTTTGTCGTATTTGCCTGTCAGAAGATGTTTTTTATCTACTATATGAAATTGTGTTTGCTATGACAACTGAAACCTGATGAACATGTTGTTTAGTATTTTGCTGTGAGAACATCACTTGTTATGTATGCTGATTTGTGTTTGGTGATTGTATGACAACTAAAACATGATGACATTGTTGTTTAGTTGTACTCATATTTGGCTGTGAAACTTAAATTTGATGACATAGTTTGCTGTTGGACCGCAATTTGCTCGACGTCTTCGAATGAGAACAAAGCTGACCCGACAGGGCCTCTGCTATTTATTTATTTATATGAGCAAAAGGGGATACCCCCTGATTTCCGTTAATAGAAATCATTAGCTGTTCACAACACTACGCCCAGCCTGCTACACAGGTTTCATTCATTACTAGTTTCAGCAAAGTGCTCATGTCGTAGCCACTAAATACATCACGAGTGCTACATACACTGCAAATAAAGAGACAATCATCCTACAGAGCACATTGATTTTGCCCATTATCTTCACAAGCTCTTTCATCTCCTCATTGCTGTCAAGGCCGTTCAGCAGCTGTTGCTTGGCCATGATCAGAGGAACTGCATCTTTAACCTTCTGCTCTGCATCTTCCTCTTCTGTCGTTCCTTTAGTTACTTGTCCAACACCCCAACCTGCTGGTATTGGGATTCCTTGGCTAACAAAATAATCAGCGTAGTTGCATTCCCCCACATCAGCAACTTCCCAGAAATACAAATCACACGGGTCTTCCCTTTTCTACACGAATCAAATTGGAAGATCAGCAACCAAACTATTAAAAAAATCAGCAACTGAAAGCAGCAGAACAACACTTAAACATATTATTACCCCATGATTCGGGCATTTGTAGAAGACTCGGCCAGGTTTGCGGATTGTGGTTGAGACACGACGGATGACTCTGCGTGATTTGCAGCAGTGGCACCACACCAACGGCAGCGGGTTGCGATGAGCAATCGGCTGCGGTGCGCGTGCCGGCGGGGGTGTGATGAGACCCACAGGCGATGGTACGGGTGGCGACTTGGCGCATATGTGGTTGTTGCCTGCTGAAGAGCAGGTGGACGAGCAGCCAGTGGACATGGTTGCTGCGGCCAGAGCTTCTGATGCTAGGCAGAGTAAGTAGAGAAGAGGAGAAGCGAACGTTGGATATGTCAGTTTCATTACTTGCAGAGTAGCATAGCACCATATATAGTCATAGTCTAGGTTTCGATTCGAACCAGCTACAGGAGGGACCTCCTTGTTTTGCGAAAAACATTATTTCTCCACCTGACAGCTGGGACCCACCGGCTGTATCTTCGCACGGAAGGAAGTGCCTCCTTGTTTTGCGAAAAAAATTATTCATCCCGTTGACAGCTGGGACCCGTCAGATTTGGTGACTGACTTGTGGGCCTACTAAGCGGACCTGTACGCACGGCTTTGTCAACTTAATCAACAAATGATTCTAGCAGCTGGACCGTTGGATGTTAATCCAACAGCCGTGCTCCTTCTTCAACCTCTGTTCTTGCTCCTGTCTCCCGTGGGCGGCACCGCGGCTGTGCTGCCGCGCACCCGAACCAGTCAAGTTTCCCACTCCTCTCCATCTGCGACTCCACTGCCCCGTCTTCCCCATCTCCGGGTCGTTCCAGTTTGGGTGCGCTCGGCACGGTGTGGTCAACGTGGTCAACAACCGAGAGTCATCAGAAGATGACTGTACATGAGAAGCTGACAGTGGGGACGCACCACGCCCATGGACGCATGCATGCAACGGAATGCGGCGAGGTCAACATGGTCAAGGAACAACTTCCATCGGAAGTATACTGTACATGGAGAGTCTCAACTGGGTCAACGGCCGCAGCAAGTAAGTGCCTCCTTATTACGCGGAAAATAATGATTCCTCCAACTGACAGCAGGGACCCACTGGACGGGCCACCGTATTTTGCAAAGAAACGTTTGCCCCTGACTGCTGGGACCCACCTGACGGGCCACGGTATTTCGCGAAAAAAACATTCCCCCCGCTGTCAGCTCGGACCCACCGGAAGTGCCTCCTTACTACGCACAAAAAAATGAATACTCCCCCGGCTAGCTGGGACCCACCTTGGTGGGAGGCTGACTTGTGGGCCTACTAAGTTGATGGGGATGAAGGGCTTTGTCAACTTAGTCAATATGAATGATTCTAGCTCCAGTGACCGTACGATGTCCATCCAACGGCCGTAGTGCTTCTTCAACCTCTGGTCTTCTTGCTCCAGCCGCCAGAAGCAGCGCCGGTCGTGCCGCATGCTCCTGCCTCCCGTGGCCGGCTGTGCTGCCGCGGAGGCCTCACCGCCCCCTACTATTCCCACCACTGGCCAGGCCCTGCGGCGACGGCAGCCTCACACTGCAACCGAACCAGTGAACCCTCGTACTCCTCTCCGCGCGGGCTTCCACTGCCGCGTCTTCCCCGGCTCCGCGTCGTCCCCTTCCTAGGCCTCGCCGTCGTCCACCGCCGTGGTGCTCTCCGCGCGGCGTGGTCAACGTGGTCAAGGAACAACTTCCATCGGAAGAGTACTGTATGTGGAGAGGCTGACAGCTGGGTCCACGGCCACAGCCCAGTTTTTTTGTGATTTGCCAAGTAAGTCGCTTTGTCAGGCCTGTTGGGTTGCAAATCTTTTAAGACGAGGAGAGCTTTCTTTTGGCTGGCCGAGAAAATGGCCCATCAGCAATGAGAAATGGGCTGTACATTTTTAAAACACATCAAACCGGAAATTAGTTTCAAATATCTTTTTTTTCATTTCGAGATTTTAAATTACATTAATTTTTATGCGTGGAGAATTTGTTGGATTTTATATTGATATACATTTATTTTTAAAATCAGTTTGAATGTGAGTCAAAATTTTGGGATTAAAAACAGTTCGGACCGCACCGAAATATGCAAAATTTCGTATAATTTTTTAACCGTGGCCACAATATGGGCTATAATGCTAACAAAAAGAATATGGGCTCCAAAAAAACCTTAATACTTAGCAAATGGGCTGTAAATTATTAGAAATAATGGCAGATGGGTTGTACGCTGTTTTCCACAGATTTGAGGCTTTCCTAAAAAAAGGTTGACGCAGAAGCAGTGACTATTGGATGGCCATCCAACGGCCGTCGTGCTTCTTCAATCTCTGCTCTTCCTGCTCCAGCCGCTCAAACAAGCGCCGGCGGGACTGCCTGCTCCCTCCTCCCCGCGGCCGGCTCTGCTGCCGCGCAGGCCTCACCGCCCCACCGTACTCCCATCGCTGGCCTAGCCATCCCTCTACTCACCCACACCTGCTGTTATTCTCCGGCGACGGCAGACGAACCAGTAAACTCTCGTACAGTCGTACTCCCCTCCGCGTGGGAAACAACTGCCGAGTCTTCCCTACCTCCGTGTCGTTCCCTTCCTAGGCCTCGCCGTCGTCCACCGCCCTGGTGCTCTCGGCGCGGCCTGGTCAACGTGGTCACCGACCGACATGCATCTGAAGTGGACTATACGTGGAGAGGCCGACAGCTGGGTCCACGGCCACACGCAAGGAAATGCCTCCTTATTACGCGCAAAATAATGATTCCTCCACCTGACATCAGGGACCCACCGAAAGGGCCTCTCTATTTCGCGAAAGAAATGTTACCGCCGCTGACAGCTCGGACCCACCAGCTATATCTTCGCACACAAGGAAGTGCCTCCTTATTACGCACAAAAGAAATGAATACTCCCCCTGTTAGCTGGGAGCCAGTATAGTGGCAGGCTGACTTGTGGGCCTACTAAGTTGACGGGGACGGAGGGCTTTGTCAACTTAGTCAATATGCACGATTCTAGCTCCAGTGACCGTACGATGTCCATCCAACGGCCGTAGTGCTTCTTCAACCTCTGGTCTTCTTGCTCCAGCCGCCCAAACCAGCGCCGGTCGTGCCTCCTGCTCCTGCCTCCCGTGGCCGGCTGCGATGCGGCGGAGGCCTCACCGCCCCCTACTACTCCCACCGCTGGCCAGGCCATCCCTCTACTCACCCACACCCCCTGTTATTCTGCGGCGATGGCAGCCTCACACCGCAGCGAACCAGTGAACCCTCGTACTCCCCTACGCGTGGGCATCCACAGCCGCGTCTTCCCCGGCTCCGCGTTGTCCCCTTCCTAGGCCTCGCCGTCGTCCATCGCCCTGGTGCTCTCGGCGCGGCATGGTCAACGTGGTCAAGGAACGGCTTCCATCGGACGTGGACTATACGTGGAGAGGCTGACAGCTGGGTCCACGGCCGCAGCAAGGAAGTGCCTCCTTATTACGTGCAAAATAATTATTCCTCCACCTTTTGGGACCCACCGGACGGGCCACCGTATTTCACGAAAAAAACATTTGCCCCTGACTGCTGGGACCCACCAGCTACATCTTCGCACGCAAGGAAGTGCGTCCGGGCAAAAAAAACGATTCGCCCCCTGACTGCTAGGACCCACCAGCTACATCTTCGCAGGCAAGGAAGTGCCTGACAGTCGGGACCCACCCGGTCGAAGCGTACGTAGCGTTGTCATTCTGGTCGCGAACGTGTACGTACATATATACTGGTGGATGTAGAGGCGCGCACGTGTCGTAGTAGAGGCGCGTACGTGTCGTAGTAGAGGCGCGCACGTAGCATGTACACGTATGTACAGCGGCCAGGGTGCAAGAAAGAAAATACGGCCACGTATGTGTACATACGGGTGGGGTCTCGAACGCCTCCTCGCACATACGTACGGCCAGGGCTCGTGAACATGGCTGGGTCGGAACGGAGAAACAACGTCGTAGTCGTGTTCATGGGGAGGCAACGGAATGCGTCCTGTTCATGGGGAGGCAACAGAATGCGTCGTGTTCATGGGGAGGCAACGGAATGCGTCGTGTTCATCGTGAGGCAACGGAACGCGTGAGAGCCAACCGGCTGGGTCGGAACGGAATGCGTGGTCGTGTTCATCGGGAGGGCTTGGACGGAACAGGCGATGGAAACGAGGCCTGGCGTACCGCAGAACGGAGGAAATGGACTTCCTACGGTCGAAATGGGGGTCCTGTTGATCGGGAGGGGTGTGGCATACCGCAAAATGGAGGAAACGGACCTCCTTCGGTCAAAACGGGGGTCCTGTTGATCGGGAGGAGTGTGGCTTACCGCAAAACAGACGAAACGGACCTCCTACGGTCGAAATGGGGGTCCTGTTCATCGGGAGGAGTGTGGCGTACCGCAAAACGGGACTCCACGAGATACTTTTCATCTCCACCGTCGACCTCCTCCATCCTCCACGGGCTACCGTCGACCTCCTCCAGCCTCCACGGGCTCCTGTTCATCCAGCCTCCACCGCGCGCTACTCCACCGGCTACTGTTCAACCACCCCTCCACGGCCACCCCTCCACCGTCTACTCTTCATCTAGCCCTCCACACCATGGGGTCCTGTTCAACCACCCCTCCACGGGCACCCCTCCACCGTCTATTGTTCATCCAGCCCTCCACCACACCACGGGGTCCTGTTCATCCAGAGGCAACGCCACCGCTCACTGTTCATCCAAACCCCCCTGCAACGCTCACTGTTCATCCCAGAGGCAGCATCGATCGGCTTCAGTTAGCAGCAGTAGCGAAGGAATCGCTTGATCGGGTTCAGTTAACAGCCATCGATCGATCGCTCGGGTTCAGTAACGCGTAGCCTGCAGTGCAATCGCTCGGGTTCAGTTAGAGCCCAATGCCTCGCTCGAGTTTAGTTAGAGCCAACACCTCGCACACACACGCGTACGTGTATGAGAGAAACGTGCATCGCTCGGCCCCCGACCTCCCACCGTAACCGGGACCTCCCCGAAATTTTCCTCGCCCTCGCTTCTACCACGGTATTTTCCGTCATGGACGGCCCAAAGAATGTCATGCCGCTACGTCTCCGGCCCGCCCAGGACGAAAAGCCCATTTTCTGTCATGATTTTTTGTCATAGAAGTAGGATCCCACCACATCTATGATGATACCGGGTTTTGTCACAATTATCGTCATAGAAGTGTCATATGTATGACAGAAAAAAATTCGTTCGGCCCAAAATGTCACGGATGTGTATTTTTTTGTAGTGCATCCCGCCGCTGTGATCAGTGCGTTCCATCAGAACGTGTGCAACCGCAAGATGCGCGAAGAGCTGGCGATGACCAAGGTTAAGGATGTGGCCGAACTCTATGTTCTGGCCGACAGATGCGCCCGGGCTGAAGAGGGAAGGAAGTACCCCGGCGAGGACGCCAGCGCGAAAACCGACTCTACTGATGAGGACGCCGCCGCCCCGACAAAGAAGGGCCGGTGTCGCAACAGGAAACACAAGGGCAAGGCCGTGCTTGCCGTTGAAGGGTCTGATGACACCGGCGCTGACAAAGAAGGTCAAGGCAGACGACCCCGACAAGGAGATTGCCGGGTGCGTCGCCTGCCAGGCCTTAGCAGCTGCCGACAAGCCAGGGGGCTCCGGCAAGCAGTACTGCAAGATCCACCGCACCAAGGGCCATGACCTCCAGAACTGCCAGCAAGTCGAGCTGCTTGCTGAAAAGCAAAAAGCCAAGTATGAGAGGCGGGACAAGGAGAAGGGCCAGGATGGTGCCAAGGGATCCGGCAAGAAGCATGGCGGCCAAGGAGGCCACCGCGACAAGGACAGCCAGCAAGAGAGGCCCGCCCAGGCCCATGACAAGAAGCAAGAAGACGATGATCATGACGAGGACGGCGAGTCCGGCGAGCAAGAGTTCCAGAAGACTACAGAGGCCATGTGCGTCGACGGTGGCGCCTCGCTGCACACTTCTCACCGCCAGCTCAAGCAATGGGCGCGTGAGATTACAGCAGCGGAGCCGTCGTTCGACGCTCAGAAGCCGCTGAAGTGGTCCAGCACGCCCCTCATCTTCGACACCGAGGACCACCCTGACCGCACAACCGCGGTCGGGTGTTTGCCGTTGTTGGTCTCGCCAACGATACGCAACCTCAAGGTGAACAAGATGTTGGTCGACGACGGGGCCGGCCTGAACTTGATCTCGCCCGTCGTGATGAAAAGGTTGCAAATCCCTGATGGAGACCTCGAGGAAACGGGCACGTTTCAAGGGGTCAATCCTGGGAGGATCCAGCCGAAGGGGAAGGTCACGCTGCCCGTGACGTTTGGAGGGGAGTTGAACCACAGGACGGAGAGGATCGTATTCGACGTGGCCGAGATCCCCTTGCCCTACAACGGGATTCTCGGCCGCCCGGTACTAGCCAAGTTCATGGCGGCGTCGCACTATGCCTACAACATGCTAAAGATGCCCGGGCCGTTGACCATCATCTCCGTCCCCTCAGACAAGAAGGGCGTGCTGATTTGCGCCGACCAACTCTACCGGGAAGCAGTTGCGGCAGCTGCCGCGAAGGCACTCGCTCCTGCCGCTGATGCCCTGGGAGGGAAGAAGAAGCCCGGCAAGACCTCTCGCACCCACTCGGGCAAGCGCACCTCCTCGAAGTGTTGTTCTACCGTCGAGGACGTGCCAGAGAGCTCTACCAACAAGAGCAAGAAATCCAGAGCTGAGCCACCGCAGACCAAGAATGTGTCCGTCGGGGAGGATGGCACGGGAGGGGCTTTCACCATAGGCTCCACCCTCGACAGCAAATAGGAAGGCGCGCTCGTCACCTTCCGGCAGGCGAATGTCGACGTGTTTGCGTGGCAAGCATCTGACATCCCCGGTGTTCCCAGGGAGGTGATTGAGCACCACCTAGCTGTCTGTCCTCATGCGCGGCCCGTCAAGCAGAAGGTCAGAAAACAGGCTCTAGAGAGGCAGGTGTTCATCACAGAGGAGATCAGGAAGTTGGAAGCAGTGGGTTTGGTGAGAGGAGTGCTCCATCCGACGTGGTTGGCCAATCTGGTAGTGGTGCGCAAGGCAAATGGGAAGTGGAGGCTGTGTATTGATTACACAGATATCAATAAGACTTGTCCTAAGGACTCCACGGCCGGGTGTGATCTGCTGTCATTCCTCGACGCCTACTCGGGCTACCACCAAATCTTCATGATAAGAGAAGATGAAGAGAAGACAGCATTCATCACCCCATGTGGTACGTATTGCTTTTTACGGATGCCTAGCGGGTTGAAGAGTGCTAGCTCGACGTTTGCAAGAGCAGTCCAAATTGGTTTTGAGCCCCAGCTCCATAGAAATATGGAGGCATATGTGGCTCCCACATAGGGTCGAGAGCCCTTGCCGGCAGGGCGTTCCAGCAAGGTTTCTTCTGGCCCACCGCCCTCCAGGATGCGACGACACTAGTAACCAAGTGTGAAGCGTGTCAGTTCCATTCAAAGAAGCTTCATCAACCAGCTCAAGCCCTTCAAACGATCCCTCTCTCCAGGCCATTCTCAATCTGGGGGCTCGACATACTGGGCCCTTTGCCCCGTGCTGTTGGGGGCTTTGAGTACTTGTACGTTGCAATCGACAAGTTCACAAAGTGGCCAGAGGTGGAACCAGTGAGGAAGGTGATAGCACTGTCAGCCGTCAAGTTCTTCAAGGGACTAGTCTGTCGTTTTGGTGTGCCAAACTGAGTCATCACCGACAACGACACGCAGTTAACAAGCCACACCTTCATGCAGTACATTCAAGACCTCGGCAGCAATGTCTGTTTTGCTTCCGTGGCACACCCCCGGAGCAACATCCAAGCAGAGAGGGCGAATGCAGAAGTGTTGCGAGGCCTGAGAACGAAGACCTTTGACAGGCTGCACAAGAGCGGAAGGCGCTGGATTGATAAATTGCCGGCGGTTCTTTGGTCGATCAGGACGACGCCAAATCGAGCCACCGATCAGACACCCTTTGCCCTAGTATATGGGGCAGAGGCAGTTCTCCCCACGGAACTAATATACGGGTCACCTCGAGTGCTCGCTTATGATGAGCTTGATCAAGAGCAGTTGCGGCAAGATGACGCGACGCTCCTTGAGGAAGATCGTCTTCGGGCGGCTGTGAGAGCAGCACGCTACCAGCAAGCCTTGCGCCGCTACCATAGCCGCAAGGTTCATGGCCGAAGCTTTGAGGAAGGCGACCTTGTTCTTCGGCGCATTCAGTCGGCCAAGAATTCGAACAAGTTGACGCCGAAGTGGCAAGGCCCTTATCGGGTTATACGAGTCACCAGGCCTGGCGCAGTTCACCTGGAGACCGAAGATGTTGTTCCGGTGAGCAACTCCTGGAACATCGAGCATCTTCGCAAGTTTTACCCATAAGGCGCGGCTTGCTGGGCCCCCCGACAAGCCACCTTCTGTACAATCCTTGCCGGCAAGGCGTGTAACCCTTTGTACAAAGCCAGGCGCAAACCCTGAGCACAAATAAATGAAGCGCTGGCGCCCTAAGTTATGGCATGCATGCTAGGTCGAGTCTCTTTCTTGGGTAGAGTTGATAGTGCTTACCGGTGGCTAACCCCTAGCCTAGAGGTCGAGTGCGCGTCTCTCTGTTCTTTTCTGTCCTCCTTTGGTTCGCAGGGCACATGGGCACTTCTGCTGAGCTATTTGGAAGAAAGGGAACGGACCGGCGTCCCGACCCCAGCAAACCAGAGTTACCGGGGGCTGCAAGTACAAGGATCAAACTGCGGCAAGACAAGGTTGGCGGGGCTGCAGATCCAGATAAGTCTTTCATCCTCTGTCATGCATTTTGGTACGGAACTGGGGTATGTGAAACCTCGTTTTATCTCCAGGCTACCGAGTTCCCCTTTTTCCTATACCTAAGGATTATCTCCTGGGTCCAGATTTGGTTGTAGCCGCGGCGGCAAGGAGATAGAACGAGGAGCCTAAGCCCACTTCGTCACTGCCTCCGCCAAGGGCGCGAGAATTGTCGAGCGAAGTAAGGGGGGACGGCAAGGCCTGTTGCCGGGTGAAAAACTTTTATCTTAAATAGTAACAAGGATTCGCTCCTTGTCGCGGGGTCCACCCACGAACAAAAAACATGGCAAACATCCCTTTTTCATTAATAACATCCCACACAGGTACAGTCCGTACGGAATGAAAAACATGAGCAAGGGGATTACAAGTTCTAAATTTAACGAAGGCCCGAAGGCTTACAAACTCAAAGAGAGATGAGATGCCTGTAATCCCTTTCTTGTCCCTCTCCTCAGGAGGCAGGTCAAGAAGGCGAAAGGGCAAAAGGGGCGCCTAGGCGAGCTACTAGCAGCAGAAAGCACCAAGAGAAAAACTCGGTGGCTACCCAAGGGTGGGCCAGTGATGACGGTGCTGGGAAAGGAGCTGGAAGACGAGGCGGCAGGACGTCGGACACGTGACGAAGGCGCCGGTGTCCGCATATTCCGAGTTGACGGCCTCGCCGCCCGCCCTCTTCCCCTTCCGCAGCCTCCCGACGCCAGCCGCCCAAGGAGACGGCCCCGAGAAGTTCAAGGAGCTGGCCCCTCCCACGGCAAAACTCCACCGGAGGAGCGGCCAGGTGCAGATGCTGCTGTTGCCGCACCCGCCCAGGCGCGGGGCGTCCGACGCCTAGTAGGACTCGTCCCCGTCATCTGCCCAGCTGTGCTCCTCGTCACATTCGCTCGAGGAAGAGCCTCCATCGGAGGAGCTCTCAACGCAGCACTTGAGACGAGTTCCAAAATCTCCGAAGACCTTGACGGAGAGCAACCTGTCCTCCATTAATTTGAAGTAGAGGACGAGCCCCGCCGTCAGGCTGTGGATGCGAGCGAACGTCTTCCATCTACGGCGGAGGTACATGACCCGAGGAGCCAGGAAGTCAACGTCGACCCACGTGCCCCCATTCCCACAGCCCCTCATGTGCAAGCTGAGTGTCTGGGGCCGGTCACGCTCCATCTCCCGAGAAAACGGGGCGGGAAGACGAAGATGGCGACGTAGAGGCCGGCGCAGCCTGATGAAGAACTCGCGGGGCTGGTCTCCAACGTGGCCCTCCGTCGGGAAAGGCATCATTGGCGGGGGCGAGGCCGGCGCGCCGCCCCATCCTCCTCTTCCCCGAGCACAAGGACCTCTACCACGGCTTCGCCCACGGCCTCGCCCCCTCCCCCTTCCCCTCGCGGACGGCTCCACCACCGCAGGCTCAGGAGGAGGAGGGACGCGCTGTCAAGCGGCGACCCTCGCCGCCACCTTCGAGGGACCGGGGTTCCCTTTCTCCATGGCGGATGAGAGGAAGAAGCAGAAGCAGGAGGAGATAGAAGATAGAAGAATGCGGGATGCCATCCACCCTTCCCTCTCCTTATAAAGGGGCGGGGTCGGGGCTCGGCCGCCCCGCTCGGCCAATCCAACCGCCAGAGGCGCAGGAAATCGACACCGACCCGCTGCCCCAACCAGCGACGGCCCGGTTTCCCGTCTCCACCGCTTGCCACCCCAGGCGCATGGAGGACGCGTGGCGAACATGCAGAACCGAGGGGACGGGCGAAGCGACCTCTCCCCACCTCGTGATCAAGGGGTGTGGACGCTTTGAAGACTGCGACCCGGCCCCATTCAGTAAATGGGCCGCGCCTTTACGCCTCTCCCTCTTCATGGGGAAGACGCGAAATGCCCCTGTATCGCGATGTGACACATGCCTGCGGAAACCGCCGCACGCATGCTGCCCACGTCACGCACGCCCCCTTTCCATATCGCGCATTCAACACGGGTCGTGGGGAAGCGCCGCAGACGAAAAGTTACTATGGTAAAATCCGACCCGCCTGCCCGCGCACCATTTTGGGCCTGGCCCAACAACGTGTCGCGCTTATGTGTGGCCCAGCCCCGGGGGCTCCTGTCGGTGTGCAAAAGTAGGGGCTCTCCTTTTGACCCCTTTACTTGTGCACGGGCATTCAGAGCCACGCGCCGTGGCCACACGGAGCAGGCGGGAGGGAAGCCGGAGAGAAGCCGAAGTACAAGACAGCCAAGGCAACACCAAGGCCAAGAACACAAAGAAGCAGAAGGACGAAGCAGGCTCCCCCAGCGAGACCCTTGCCGGGGCAGCCCCAGCGGCCCCGACAAGGCCCTTGCCGGGGCGGCTCGCCCACACCAGCGGAGTGAGCCACCCTCGAGCCCACGGGTTCCAACTCAACCAACCACGTTGGAACTAGGGCTCGAGAGACACCTCCGTGGCGGCATGCAGATCTTTGTCAAGACCAAGGAATATTCAAGATCAGATGAGGATTAAGAGACAACGGTCCTCGGCAAGATCCTTGCCGAGGAGAGCCACGAGACCCCCGGCAAGATCCTTGCCGGGGATGACTGCACGCCACGACAAGACCCTTGCCGGGCCACCCGGCAAGGCCCTCACCAAGGACACCAGCAGGGCTACTTCCAGGCCCGCACCAGCCAAGTCTCCACCGCCGTTCGCATGCAGCTGCCAGCCCAACCAGCTGGGCAGGCACGTGCGTGGGAACAGGCAGCTTCCAGGCCAACTCAGCAGGCGCCTACGTGGCGGCATGCAGATCTTCGTGAAGACCCTACCACCGCGCCACCTCAGCTGCCTGCCTGCCTACATGGCGGCGCACGCATCGCTGGCCAGGGCGCGTGTCGAAGCGAGGAGGAGCGGCGACGGATGGTACGGCCCTCGCCCCCGTCCCGGTAAAGCTAGGGGACATCTCAGCGGCGCATTAAATGCGCCTTGTCCTATAATACGAGCGATAAGCTCGTAGCACTATACGCCTTTCCACCTCCTGTGTGCCACTGTGGCAGCCCCTTTCGACTATAAAAGGAGGCCCATGGCATACTGGGAAAGGATTCGGCTCCTTGGAACCACGCACCCACCATAGCTAGTTCGAGAGCTCAAGAACTCTCTGAAATACAGCCACCAAAGCAGGACTAGGGTATTACGCATCCTCGCGGCCCGAACTTGGGTAAACGATCCTTGTGCTGATTACTAATCCTGCTCTTCTCGCAACCCTGCGCCCCAGCAACCTTAGTAGGGATTCTCGTGATCCCATAGGTGTCATTTCACACCGACACCCTTCCCTGGCCCGGAAGAACTCCGCAGCATCGGACACACTGCGTGGCAGATCTGCAAAAGCCCTTGGGCAACTCCGAATCCGGGTTAGTAAAAGGTACTTCCTCTCCGCATACTTGCTTTGCCTGTTAAAAGCCTTACCCGTTGTGATCTTCTTAGCCTCCTGGATCTCCCGGAGAGCGTCCTGGGCCTCACTCCGTGCGGCCTCTGCGCTCTGGCGAGCCTTGGTAAGTTTGGCCTCTCGAGCCGACGCCTCGCGCTCCAAGGCCTCACACTTCTTCACCGCTTCCTGGAGCTCCTGCTGGACCTCGCCGACTTGGGCCTTGAGCTTCTTACGGGCGGCTTGCTGCTGGACAGCCTTCCCCTCGGCTTCGGTCGTGGTGTTTTTCAGGGCCTCGACCTAAGTCGCCGCCCCTACACATATTATGACACTCCGGTCAATAATCACCGCTTACTCTTTCCGAATACACAGCAAGTCGTTACTCACCTTGCTTCTTGTGGAGCTGAATCTTCACCTCGCCAGGCTCGTTCTCGGTCCGCTCCAACCTCTGCTTCAGTTTAGAGACTTCGGCAGCATGCGAGGTCGCGGACAACAGCGACGCCTGTTTAATCACATAATTAGTCTCCTACAAAGGGTTGATCCCCTGTCCGGCCTTTCTTTCCGAACACCGGACAGTGTCTCAGGGGCTACTGTCAGCATGGAGTGTTCTCTTTTTACGTGACTTACCTCAAAACCTGTCAACAAGTTGTCGCAGGCCTCGTTTAGTCCGCTCTTGATGGACTGAACTTTCTCGATCACCGTACCCATAAGGATACGGTGCTCATCCACAATGGAGGCGTCTCGTAGTGCCTCCATCAGGTTATCCGGTGCCCCTGGTTGGACAGGGGCCATCGGTGGAATTGGCGCACCCCCTCCTTCGAGGGAAGGCGCGCGCCAGATTCTAGGGCCGTATCGGTCCCCGGGATCGCATTCGGCTAAAGGCCGAATTGAATACGTCCCTCTTCGCTAGTCTCCATGGGGATCTGCTCCCCCATGTGTCCGGCAGCAGAGGTCTCGCCTTGTGGCGCCTCCTGGACAGTGTCCTGGGGCCCTCCCCGGCTCAGAGCGGTCCTCCGGGACAACACTTCGGTGTCGTCCTTGGCCTCGGGTGAGTAAGCAGGTGGCGGCGACATACTGGCCATTTCCGCTGGATCCAACGAACCCCCAGATGAGGATCGCTAGACGCTGCCACGGGCCGGACTGCAATGGCACAATTAACCACGTCAAAACAATAAAAAGGAGAGGCCGGGTACACTTATGTACGGGAGTCATAGTACTTACGATGCGGCTCGAGGCTTAGTGCGGAGGCGTCGCTCCGGACTACTGTCAACGTCCCACGCGGTGTTGACCGCAGGGGGACCCTTTCCCTTCTTGGGCGTTCCCGCCTCCAGATGCGTGGAGGCCCCCCTCTTCTTCTCCTTTCGGGGAGGGTTCTTCTCCTCCTCCTCCTCCTCTTCCGCGTCGTCGTCCTCAGGGACGGAGTAATGGGCTTCCCCGTCTTCGGACATCACGTCCGAAGTGCCCCTGCGACGGGGGTGGCCCCCTTGGCCTTCTTCTTGGCCTTCTTCTGGCGCCTTATATGGCGCCGTCACCAGCATCTTCGCCAGGCGCGGGATGACCCGTTCTTCAGGCAGCCGAGCCGGACACTGGATCCACTTCGCCCCCTCCATCCAATCCTGAAAAAGCAATAATAAACTCAGACATCATCCTCGAAACAATTAAGTAGGGGATATGTCAAAAATAACATTCCTCACTAGCAAGGTGTTTGCAATCGTGCCCACGATCTGAATCTGTGGCTGGCGGTTTCTCGTTGCCCTTAAAGAGCAACTTCCAGGCACCTTCGTGAGTGGTTCCGAAGAGCCTCTCCAGAGTTTGGTGCTTCTTCGGATTAAACTCCCACAGAGGGCGATTTCTACGCTGGCACGGGAGGATCCGGCAAACTAGCATCACCTGGATTACATCGACAAGCTTGACATTCTTGGCTATCATACTTTGAACGCGCGTTTGCAGCGCTATCAGCTCATCGGGCGAACACCAGTTCGGACTCTTCTCGACCTAGGAGGTGAGTCGCATGGGAGCACCGGAGCGGAATTTGGCAGTTGCGGCCCAGGTGGTGCCGCGGGGTTCTGTGATGTAGAACCATTGTTTCTGCCACTCCTTTACTGTCTCCACGAAGGTACCTTTGGGCCAGGAAACGTTTGATAGCTTACTCACCATGGCTCCCCCACACTCCGTGTGCTGGACATCCACCACCTTCGGCTTCACATTGAAGACTTTGAGCCATAGCCCGAAGTGGGGTTGGATGCGGAGGAAGGCCTCACACACGACGATAAATGTCGAGATGTTGAGGAAGGAGTTCGGGGAAAGATCGTGGAAATCTATCCCGTAATAATACATCAGCCCGCGGACGGAAGGGTGGAGTGGGAACCCTAGTCCGCGGAAGAAATGAGGGAGGAATACCACCCTCTCATTGGGCTCCGGCGTGGGGACGACTTGTCCCTCGGCCAGCAGCCGATGGGCGATTTCCTTCGCCATGTATCCGGCCGCCCTAAGCTCGGTAATGTCCTCCTCCTTAACGGAGGAGACCATCCACTTGCCCTGACCTCCGGATCCAGACATGGTTGAGTGCTAGCTCGAGTGGAAAGGAGATAAGAACTTAGGCTCTGGAGCTCGAGATTGTGAGGGTAGAGATGGAGAGAAGGCGTGGGAGAGGAAGAGGGAGTCCTTATCCCTTTATAAAGGCAGTAAATATTGAACGCCTCCCTGCTCATCTTAGAATTCGCCTGTTCCCAAGGGATGTATAAACGGCACGGTTGGGTTACCGATACCCGCATTGATGAAAATCACATGATAAGGGGACACGATCTCTCCTTTGACAAGACGTGCCAATGGCAACCGCGTCTCGAGACGTGGAGCGGCGGACACAGAAACGGTTCGGAATTATGAGCGGTCGGACGTGATGTCATGCTACAAAAATTTGTCAGCAGGATTAGATTCGTGTAAAACTATATTTTCTCTGTGGTTGTGTATGGTGTGTATGACAGGTCTGGATACTATCATTGCGTCTGAAGACTATCTTGGAGTTCGGAAAGAAGGGAACCCACCTTGCAATGCCGAAGACAATCTGCGCGCCGGACTCCTCGTCATTGAAGCCAGGTTTAGGGGCTACTGAGGGAGTCCTAGACTAAGGGGTCCTCGGGCGTCCGGCTTGTTATCCATGGGCCGGACTGATGGGCTGTGAAGACATGAAGACCGAAGACTGTACCCGTGTCCGGATTGGACTCTCCTTGGCGTGGAAGGCAAGCTTGGCGATCAACTATGAAGATTCCTTCATATGTAACCGACTCTATGTAACCCTAGATCCCCCCGGTGTCTATATAAACCGAAGGGTGTAGTCCGGAAAGCATATACTCATTACCATAGTCATACAGGCTAGACTTCTAGGGTTTAGCCGTTACGATCTCGTGGTAGATCAACTCTTGTAACACTCATATTCAGCAAGATCAATCAAGCAGGAAGTAGGGTATGTCCTCCATAGAGAGGGCCTGAACCTGGGTAAACATCGTATCCCCCGTCTCCTGCAACCATCAACCTTAGACGCACAGTTCGGGACCCCCTACCCGGGATCTGCCGGTTTTGACACCAACAAGCGCGATAACCTCGCCACCCTCCGCGCCGGCAAAGATCGCCCGCTCCGCCTCCACGAGCTCCGGGTGCTGCCGGCGGAGCTCTTGCATGTAGGCCTCAGCGGCGGTCTCGGCCTCGAGACGCTCCCATGCCTCGCGGTCCTCCCGCGCCATAGACAAGCTCACCACCCTGGCTCCGGTGGAACGGGATGGACCGGACATGTGCCGAAGGGGAAATTGAGCCTAGTCGCCCGCGTCGTGGTAGCCGACCTGCCAGCGGTCGTACTCCATGGCCGCGAGCTCGGCCATTTGGAAGCTACCGAGCCACCGGCGGGTGTGGGTCTCTCAATCTGTAATCTCGGCGACCCACGTCCCCCACCTCCGCTATCGGACCCCGAGGTAGTACTTCCTCGGTTGCCGGGTCCGGGGGAGGATGGGGAAGTCATCGAACCGGCGTAGGGGCGTGACGGCGGGCGGATCAGGGGACCGGCGATGGCGGATCGGGCCCGCGGAGGACGACGGGGACACCTCGGCGGCCACCTCGCCGGCATTGGGCGAAAAGGCCGGGATAAACCTCTTTTTGGCCATTGGCTACTCGAGCTCCCCGGCACACAGGCGGAGGTTGAGGATGGAGGCGCCGGCGATTGCGGCAACCTACCAATGGTCTGTGTGAGCGGAGGTTGTGTTTGAGGAAATACTGCGACAACTGAAAATTTTACTAGGCGGGAGTAACAAGGCAGGGCTACTGAAAATTTGGATCAAGGGCGAGCAGATATTTTTGAGATTGCGAGGGATGCAGAGGCGGGAGTAAAATGCCGGGGCTACTGAAAATTTGAATCAAGGTACTGAAGCAGAGAGGGATGCAAAGGCGGGAGTTTTGGGGGAGCGAGCTAGTGTGCTTGACACGCCGGCAGTGGACTATAGCCGACGCACCTTCTCGCGTAAGCCATAGGCGTACTATACACCGACGATGCTCCAAGATATTTTGTACTACATCTCACATGGTTGGTGAGAATAAACTGTGTGGGCTCTACTTGATTTGAATTACAAAAAGGGGTCACAGCGGCAATGGACGGTGTTTAAATTGCTAGACCTTTTATCTGCAGTGAACATGCATCTGTATGTGTGTCGTAAAAGATTTGGAATTATGCAGCGTTAGTTTGGACATTTCATACATTAAACTGGTTTTCTAGCCATTTCAGGTGCACAATTCAAAATTAAACTACATGCACATGCTCCGGTGCATACAAATTGGTTGAAAAATCAAATATGTGTCCTTCAGTGCATGCTTAGGTCCCATGGAAGAAATGGGAAATGAATTTTTCGGGGTTCGTTTGGCCTTTTTTATACATTAACCGGGTTTTCTAGGCATTTTATGTGCATAATTCAAATTCGAACTACAAGCACATGCTCTAATGCACTAAAGTTGGTTGAAAAATCACATGTGTGTCCTTGGGAGAATTTTTAGGTCCCATGCAAGAGATGGGAATGAATTCAAAACACCAGGGCACTGTTGATTGCCGGCAAAACATTGAGATACCTGGTTTCTAAATTCTAGTAAATCCAAAACTCGTCTGAAATTCATTAAACTTGACAGGCTATCATGGAGCGGCATCAACATGCCGTGGTGAAAATTTTGTCCCATTTGGGGCAGGTTTGGGTATAAGCTTCTCACAAACCAGAGCTTCTCACAACAAGCATGATGATTTCGATAGGGAACTTACCACCTTTGGGGACGAGACGATATCCGTTGCCTCTTATTGCTTTCAAAAAATTTCTACTGTCAACATAGAACAACAGGAGTGTTGTGTTCAATCTTGGAATTTTTCGGGGTTCGTTTGGCCTTTTTTATACATTAACAGGGTTTTCTAGGCATTTTATGTGCATAATTCAAATTTGAACTACAAGCACGTATTCCAATGCACCAAAGTTGGTTGAAAAATCACATGTGTGTCCTTGGGTGAATTTCTAGGTCCCATGCAAGAGATGGGAATGAAATTCAAACACCATGGCACTGTTGATTGCCGGCAAACATTGAGATGCCTGGTTTTTATATTCTAGTAAATCCAAAACTCGTCTGAAATTCATGAAACTTGGATGCTATCATGGAGCGTCATCAACATGCCGTGGTGAAAATTTTGTCCCATTTGGGGCAGGTTCAGGTATAAGCTTCTCACAAACCAGAGCTTCTCACAACAAGCATGATGGTTTCGATAGGGAACGTACCACCTTTGGTGAGGAACCATATCCATTGCCTCTTATTGCTTTCAAAAAATTTCTAGTGTCAACATAGTACAATAGGAGTGTTGTGTTCATTCTTGGAAACTTTTGGGGTTCGTTTCGCCTTTTTATACATTAACTGGGTTTCTAGGCACTTTATGTGCATAATTCAAATTTGAACTACAAGCACATGCTCCAATGCACTAAAGTTGGTTGAAAAATCACGTGTGTGTCCTTGGGTGAATTTCTTGGTCCCATGCAAGAGATGGGAATGAAATTCAAACACCAAGGCACTGTTGATTGCCGGCAAAACATTGAGATGCCTGGTTTTAAATTCTAGTAAATCCAAAACTCGTCTGAAATTCATGAAACTTGGCATGCTATCATGGAGCGGCATCAACATGCCATGGTAAAAAATTGTCCCGTTTGGGGCAGGTTCGGGAATAAGCTTCTCACAAACCAGAGCTTCTCACAACAAGCATGATGGTTTCGATAGGGAACGTCCCACCGTTGGGGACGAAACGATATCCATTGCCTCTAATTCCTTTCAAATATTTTCTGGTGTCAACATAGAACAACAGGAGTGTTGTGTCAATTTTTGTGATTTTTCGGGGTTCGTTTGGACATTTTTATGTATTAACTGGGTTTTCTAGGCATTTTATGTGCATAATTCAAATTTGAACTACAAGCACATGCTCCAATGCACCAAAGTTGGTTGAAAAATCACATGTGTGTCCTTGGGTGAATTTCTAGGTCCCATGCAAGAGATGGGAGTGAATTTCAAACACTAGGGCACTGTTGATTGCTGGCAAAACATTGAGATGCCTGGTTTTTAAATTCTAGTAAATCCAAAACTCGTATGAAATTCATGAAACTTGGCATGCTATCATGCATCAACATGCCATGGTAAAAAATTGTCCCATTTGGGGCAGGTTCGGGTATATGCTTCTCACAAACCAGAGCTTCTCACAACAAGCATGATGGTTTCGGTAGGGAACGTCCCGCCTTTGGGGACGAAACAATATCCATTGCCCCTTATTGCTTTCAAAAAATGTCTCGTGTCAACAATGAACAACCAGGAGTGTTTTGTCAATTTTTGGGATTTTTCGGGGTTCGTTTGGACATTTTTATGCATTAACTGAGTTTTCAATGCATTTATGTGCATAATTCAAATTTGAACTACATGCACATGCTCCAGTGCATATAAATTGGTTGAATAATCAAATATGTGTCCTTCGGTGCATGCTTAGGTCCCATGCAAGAAATGGGAATGAATTTCAAACACCAGGGCACCGTTGATTGCCGGCAAAACATTGAGATGCCTCGTTTTTTAATTCTAGTAAATCCAAAACTCGTCCGAAATTCATGAAACTTGACATGCTTTCATGGAGCGGCATCAACATGCCGTGGTAAAGAATCCCGTTTGGGGCAGGTTTGGGTATATGCTTCTCACAAACCAGAGCTTCTCACAACAAGCATGATGGTTTCGATAGGGAACGTACCACCTTTGGTGACGGGACGATATCCATTGCCTCTTATTGCTTTCAAAAATATTCTAGTGTCAACATAGTACAATAGGAGTGTTGTGTTCAATCTTGGAATTTTTTGGGGTTCGTTTCGCCTTTTTATACATTAACTGGGTTTTCTAGGCCTTTTATGTGCATAATTCAAATTTGAACTACAAGCACATGCTCCAATGCACTAAACTTGGTTGAAAAATCACATGTGTGTCCTTGGGTGAATTTCTTGGTCCCATGCAAGAGATGGAATGAAATTCAAACACCAAGGCACTCTTGATTGCCGGCAAAACATTGAGATGCCTGGTTTTTAAATTCTAGTAAATCCAAAACTCGTCTGAAATTCATGAAATTTGGCATGCTATCATGGAGCGGCATCAACATGCCATGGTAAAAAATTTGTCCCATTTGGGGCAGGTTCGGGAATAAGCTTCTAACAACAAGCATGATGGTTTCGATAGGGAACGTCCCACCTTTGGGGACGAAACGATATCCATTGCCTCTAATTGCTTTCAAATATTTTTTGGTGTAAACATAGAACAACAGGAGTGTTGTGTCAATTTTTGTGATTTTTCGGGGTTCGTTTGGACATTTTTATGTATTAACTGGGTTTTCTAGGCATTTTATGTGCATAATTCAAATTTGAACTACAAGCACATGCTCCAATGCACCAAAGTTGGTTGAAAAATCACATGTGTGTCCTTGGGTGAATTTCTAGGTCCCATGCAAGAGATGGGAGTGAATTTCAAACACTAGGGCACTGTTGATTGCCGGCAAAACATTGAGATGCCTGGTTTTTAAATTCTAGTAAATCCAAAACTCGTCTGAAATTCATGAAACTTGGCATGCTATCATGGAGCGGCATCAACATGCCATGGTAAAAAACTTGTCCCGTTTGGGGCAGGTTCGGGAATGAGCTTCTCACAAACCAGAGCTTCTCACAACAAGCATGATGGTTTCGATAGGGAACGTCCCACCTTTGGGGATGAAATGATATCCATTGCCTCTAATTGCTTTCAAATATTTTCTAGTGTCAACATAAAACAAAAGGAGTGTTGTGTCAATTTTTGTGATTTTTCGGGGTTCGTTTGGACATTTCTATGTATTAACTGGGATTTCTAGGCATTTTATGTGCATAATTCAAATTTGAACTACAAGCACCTTCTCCAATGCACTAAGGTCGGTTCAAAAATCTAATATGTGTCCTTGGGTGAATTTCTAGGTCCCATGCAAGAGATGGGAATGAAATTAAAACACCAGGGCACTGTTGATTGCCGACAAAACATTGAGATGCCTGGTTTTTTAATTCTAGTAAATCCAAAACTCATCTGAAATTCATGAAACTTGGCATGCTATCATGGAGCGGCATCAAAATGCCATGTTAAAAAATTTGTCCCATTTGGGGCAGGTTCGGGTATGTGCTTCTCACAAACCAGAGCTTCTCACACCAAGCATGATGGTTTCGGTAGGGAACGTCCCGCCTTTGGGGACGAAACGATATCCATTGCCTCTTATTGCTTTCAAAAAATGTCTCGTGTCAACATAGAACAACCAGGAGTGTTTTGTCAATTTTTGGGATTTTTCGGGGTTCGTTTGGACATTTTTATGCATTAACTGAGTTTTCAATGCATTTATGTGCATAATTCAAATTTGAACTACATGCACATGCTCCAGTGCATATAAATTGGTTGAATAATCAAATATGTGTCCTTCGGTGCATGCTTAGGTCCCATGCAAGAAATGGGAATGAATTTCAAACACCAGGGCACCGTTGATTGCCGGCAAAACATTGAGATGCCTCGTTTTTTAATTCTAGTAAATCCAAAACTCGTCCGAAATTCATGAAACTTGACATGCTTTCATGGAGCGGCATCAACATGCCGTGGTAAAGAATCCCGTTTGGGGCAGGTTTGGGTATATGCTTCTCACAAACCAGAGCTTCTCACAACAAGCATGATGGTTTCGATAGGGAACGTACCACCTTTGGTGACGGGACGATATCCATTGCCTCTTATTGCTTTCAAAAATATTCTAGTGTCAACATAGTACAATAGGAGTGTTGTGTTCAATCTTGGAATTTTTTGGGGTTCGTTTCGCCTTTTTATACATTAACTGGGTTTTCTAGGCCTTTTATGTGCATAATTCAAATTTGAACTACAAGCACATGCTCCAATGCACTAAACTTGGTTGAAAAATCACATGTGTGTCCTTGGGTGAATTTCTTGGTCCCATGCAAGAGATGGAATGAAATTCAAACACCAAGGCACTCTTGATTGCCGGCAAAACATTGAGATGCCTGGTTTTTAAATTCTAGTAAATCCAAAACTCGTCTGAAATTCATGAAATTTGGCATGCTATCATGGAGCGGCATCAACATGCCATGGTAAAAAATTTGTCCCATTTGGGGCAGGTTCGGGAATAAGCTTCTAACAACAAGCATGATGGTTTCGATAGGGAACGTCCCACCTTTGGGGACGAAACGATATCCATTGCCTCTAATTGCTTTCAAATATTTTTTGGTGTAAACATAGAACAACAGGTGTGTTGTGTCAATTTTTGTGATTTTTCGGGGTTCGTTTGGACATTTTTATGTATTAACTGGGTTTTCTAGGCATTTTATGTGCATAATTCAAATTTGAACTACAAGCACATGCTCCAATGCACCAAAGTTGGTTGAAAAATCACATGTGTGTCCTTGGGTGAATTTCTAGGTCCCATGCAAGAGATGGGAGTGAATTTCAAACACTAGGGCACTGTTGATTGCCGGCAAAACATTGAGATGCCTGGTTTTAAATTCTAGTAAATCCAAAACTCGTCTGAAATTCATGAAACTTGGCATGCTATCATGGAGCGGCATCAACATGCCATGGTAAGAAACTTGTCCCGTTTGGGGCAGGTTCGGGAATAAGCTTCTCACAAACCAGAGCTTCTCACAACAAGCATGATGGTTTCGATAGGGAACGTCCCGCCTTTGGGGACGAAACGATATCCATTGCCTCTAATTCCTTTCAAATATTTTCTAGTGTCAACATAAAACAAAAGGAGTGTTGTGTCAATTTTTGTGATTTTTCGGGGTTCGTTTGGACATTTTTATGTATTAACTGGGTTTTCTAGGCATTTTATGTGCATAATTCAAATTTGAACTACAAGCACATGCTCCAATGCACTAAGGTCGGTTCAAAAATCTAATATGTGTCCTTGGGTGAATTTCTAGGTCCCATGCAAGAGATGGGAATGAAATTAAAACACCAGGGCACTGTTGATTGCCGACAAAACATTGAGATGCCTGGTTTTTAAATTCTAGTAAATCCAAAACTCATCTGAAATTCATGAAACTTGGCATGCTATTATGGAGCGGCATCAACATGTCGTGTTAAAAAATTTGTCCCATTTGAGGCAGGTTCGGGTATATGCTTCTCAGAAACCAGAGTTTCTCCCAACAAGCATGATGGTTTCGGTAGGCAACGTCCCGCCTTTCGGGACGAAACGATATCCATTGCCTCTTATTGCTTTCAAATTTTTTCTCATGTCAACATAGAACAACCAGGAGTGTTGTGTCAATTTTTGGGATTTTTGGGGGTTCGTTTGGACATTTTTATGCATTAACTGAGTTTTCAATGCATTTATGTGCATAATTCAAATTTGAACTAGATGCACATGCTCCAGTGCATATAAATTGGTTGAAAAATCAAATATGTGTCCTTGGGTGCATGCTTAGGTCCCATGCAAGAAATGGGAATGAATTTCAAACACCACGGCATCGTTGATTGCCGGCAAAACATTGAGATGCCTCGTTTTTAAATTCTAGTAAATCCAAAACTCGTCTGAAATTCAAGAAACTTGGCATGCTTTCATGGAGCGGCATCAACATGCCGTGGTAAAAAAATTCCCGTTTGGGGCAGGTTTGGGTATATGCTTCTCACAAACAAGAGCTTCTCACAACAAGCATCATGGTTTTGGTAGGGAACGCCCCACCTTTGGGGACGAAACGATATCCACTGCCTCTTATTCTTCCAAAAAAAATCTCGTGTCAACATAGGACAACAGGAGTGCTGTGTCAATTTTTGTGATTTTTTGGGGTTCTTTTGGACATTTTTATGCATTAACTGAGTTTTCAATGCATTTATGTGCATAATTCAAATTTTAACTTCATGCACATGCTCCAGTGCATATAAATTGGTGGAAAAATCAAATCTGTGTCCTTGGGTGCATGCTTAGGTCCCATGCAATAAATGGGAATGTATTTCAAACACCAGGGCACCATTGATTGCCGACAAAACATTGAGATGCCTGGTTTTTAAATTATAGCAAAATCCAAAACTCGTCTGAAATTCATGAAACTTGGCATGCTATCATGGAATGGCGCCCGACATGATGTGGTATTTTTCGTGTCCATTTTGAGAGAAGGCGCACTCGAATAATGACAGCCAACAAAGGCATTTTGAAAAAATAGCTGCCACTTAATATCTCAAACGTTTGTATAATTCAAAACGTGTGCGTTCTGTTAACCATTCATGTGACACCACGTGTCTTGGTTTTAATGGCTGTAGGAGGTGCCGTGCAGACAGCTGCTTGACCTTGACTGAACGGGAGGCGTGCGAGCGCAGTCCGGTGCGCAGGCTGACCAATAGGCGTGCAAGCTGTCCTCCAATGCGCAGGCTCACCGGGAAGCGTGTGAGCTTTACGCTGCGAGGCTCATTGGGAAGCGAGCCCTTTGACTTCCATGGCCGCCCGCCTTCCTCTCCATTAATGGCGCCCAAGCCACTGTTTAATACGGGCGGCCTTACTGTTCGCCTCCCATTCCCCTCCCCCCCCCCACATACCTCCACCGCCATGGCGCAGAATGATCATCTGCCACTAGTCTTCAAGTTTGGTGAAGTCGACTTTGAGCCAGAGGAGATAGAAAATAAGGAGGAGTGGGACCTCATGGACATGGCCCAGAACGAGCTGGCCGCGGTGGTTGCTGCCCCCGCTCCCGTCCCAACTCCCATCCACGCGCCCGCGCCAGCAACCATCCCCGTAGCATTGACGGGCTGGTCGCCGAGCACTATCGCAGAGCTGGACGCCGCGGGCGTCAGCGAGGTCTCCATGCCAGCGCCCGTGCGCGAGCTCGTGTACATGCCAGCGCCAGCGCCCATGCCCGTGCGCACCCCTCCACCCACCATGCCACCGGCCCCCGTGCATTTGGCTGCATCCGCCGTGCCCGTGCGCGCCCCTCCACCCACCGCGGCACCGGTCCCCGTGCGTTTGGCTGCACCCGGCGCGCCTGTGCCCGTTCCCGTGCCCGTGCCCCCCCCCCTCAGCGGCATGGGACGCTGCCGTCGACCGCTACCTCTCAGCGGCGCAAGTTGCCATCCTCTCGCGCCCCACCGGTCGATCGCGCGATGACATGATGTTTGATTTACAAGTGAAGAACATTTTGTGCTGCCTTGAAGACTTCAACAACGGCGTCCCAGAGGACGACAACAACAACGACGGCGCGGCACGCCGCCTCCACCGCCGCCGGAAATAGTTTTTTGGGTTTTAATACTATATATCGAATTCTCGATCATATGAATATAAATTCGCAGTGTGACTGAATGAAAGATATGGTTTGAACGAACTTGCGTTTTTCTCTCTTAATGTACAGACTTATCAAACGATTTTCTTTTGAAAAAAAGTCAAGGGTTTTTAAATATAAAACACTCATCGCAAACAATTTAGTTAGAACACCCGTATGCAAACCGACAGCTTCCCCAGGAAGCCAAGGGAAAATGTGCCAAGCAGGATTTCTTCATCCCTTCAACACAAACGGTTGTTTTGCATGACCCATGTGCAACCACGTACAAACAATTGGGTAAGATTTGCATATCTGTCATTTTGGGTATGTTGCCATTTCTCAAACTGGAAAGATTGACATTTGTTTATCTAGTAACATTGCCATTTGTCAACCTTGTAACACTGCGATTTGTCAAAATATGCAGCTACAAATCACTAGCACTATCTAATTTTTGCAACTAAAATCACTAGCACTGTTCATATGGACACCACTAGCAGGCGTGAGTTCATGGATGCATATGCAAATGTACCATTGATTACATTCAACAAGTCATCAACCCACAATGACAACGAGGATACACGTTGGCTTATAGATCATTTCCAACAAAACATTCTAGTAAAGTTGTTCTCACACAACAAATAACAAAGCGATGAAATGAACTTCAGCTCAACCACTCATCGGGTTGTAAACGCTTGCTTTCAACCAGAAGTGATTCTCTAGGAAGGGCCAGCTACTGTCAATCTCGAGACCAACGCAGGACTGATCATCCAGGCTGAAGCGGCCTATTTCAATACCCATATTGGGACGGTAGGGAAGCATAGTAATGTCCGAGGTATAGATACAATTGCTTCTCATAAATGGTAGTAACGTTGTGTCAACAGCAGCTGGATCGCCTTCCACCATCATTGGATAGTTTTGTCCAAGGAAGAGCGAGTTTCCTCCAAGACTTTCAATACTGAACCAGGGAGAAGGTGTTGGCGCTAGTACACCAGTATCCACCCCGAATACCCTGCAACGGATGTTGGAATAGGTCCGGAGAGTGCGACCATACGAGACAACACATGCTTCCTTAGTAACATCAACAGTGCCATGTATACAGACAAGAAGAGGTGATCCATCGGAATAAGTTGCCAGGCGCCACTGAGTATATGGGTCCTGCTCGTCCTCATGCTCGTGAATAAAATTTTCATGTATAGGTGGTGGAATGTTCACAGGACCTTGGAAACAGAAGAATGTTAATTAGTAAAGGGAAACTAGCTAACCCACATGCATGTGGATGAAAAAATTATAATTATGGTGGAAGACAACGTACCAAAATCATGAGGATTCCATGCAAAAACAGTGCCACGAGTGGTGGCAGCAAACACAAGACCCTCGTATTGAATTGCATCACAGTACTCATCCGTGTATAGAAACTGATTTTTGAGCAATATCCATCGAGTCGAACCATGAAGGACGGCAACAAGCTTGTCGAAGATAGCGACAAAATAAGCATTCCTATAACCCCAAGAGCGGTTGGGAACTCGACAAATTGCTATCTTCCGTAGACGACGGTCAGCATGATCGTATTTGAACTCGCGTAGAATACCGGTGTACTCAACCTCTGGGCAGTCATCTGAGATTTTTCGAAGTGGAACCCGGTGACGAGTGTACACATTCACAAGTTCCCACTCGCAGTTGTACCCAATATAAACAACCCAATCTCCATTTGCGCCTGCCCAAGCCTTGCCCTCAAGCGATGACATGTTAACATCATACGTAGCATTATCAAGAGGCATCAACTTACACAAGGCGAGGCTTCCCTCATCCCCGCGCCAGTCAGCAGGGTCATGGTGAAGAAGATAGGGGAGATCAAACCGCTCCTGAACCCTTGGGTTCCTTGTAATGATGTTATTAGTTGAGTCGAGAATGGTCTTGAAAGAACCTGCCATGCTAGCCGAGGTGATGACGTTGCACCGATCAATGAGTTCCTCCACCGCGTCATCATTCAGATCGGGGCAAGAATAACGGGGTCGTTTCCGGCTTGTTCCCTCCATGGAGAAGACGGTCAAACAATGGTAGAAGGAAGGGTGAAGGAAAATGGAGGAGGGAGGAAGAGCTAGCGTGTGACGGCAGCTCCAAATAGAGAGGGAAAGGCAAAGAGTCGGTGGACGGTTGCCACGGTACACGAACAAGCGCCTAGGGAGCGAATGGTTGCCATAGAGTTCACACACTGACGACAAGGGCCGAGTGAACCGCATGCAATCCCATCGCACAAAACAGATGTCTTGTTAAGTTGAACCGTTTCTGTACTCTTGTGTCAACGCAAACAGTTCATCCGAGTGAACCACATGCCGTATATCCCACACACCTTGATCTGGCTGACTGTTTCTTTTGTGTTGCCTAATCACAAATAGTTCATCCGAGTGAACCGTGTGCTGTATATCGCACACACCTTCATCTAGCTGCCCGTTTCTTTTGTGTTGCCTAATCATAGACAGTTCATCCGAGTGAACAGTATGCTATGTATCGCACACGCCTTCATCTGGCTGCCCGTTTCTTTTGTTCCTCCTCGTCGCAAACAATTAATTAAACTAAGCCATATGTCCTTCATCGCACACGCAACTAAAACCTGAACCGCGTTTGATGCATCCGTCATCGCAAACGTTTTATACATTCCTGACGGTTTTCATACAGCACCGTTTGCGATTATGGCATCGCACACAGTTTCTCGAAGGGTCTCTGATTGTAGTGTCGCGTTAGCAGCATCCTGTAGTAGTGCATGTTCATGTTAAAAATCATGATGAACCCTAGTTGATATGATTAACCTAGGTGATTGCATCTAGATAACACATGTTAGGTGATGATCCTTGGTGATGAATCATGATGAACCCTAATTGATATTTTTTGACCACATGATGAACCCTAATTCATATTTCCTAGGTTTAGATTTTTTTTGAAGGTGATGAACCCTAATTGATATTTCTGGATAATACAGGTTAGGTTTAGAATTTTTGACCATATGATGAAACCTAGGTTTAGATTTTTTTTGGAGATGATGAAACTTTGTGTGATGCATCCATATGTTTAGGTACGGAACTATGGCGCAAGCATCGCCCATTCATCTCCAGCACAACCCGTCTACCATGCCACTACCGTACTTGTACGAGTCTCGAGCTGCTGCAGCCGGTGGGATCTGTCTCAGACGAGGTCCTAGAGGCGACGAGGGCAATGCGATGGTGATACGTCTCCAACGTATCTATAATTTTTTATTGTTCCACACTATTATATTATCTGTTTTGGATGTTTAAGGGGCTTTATTATGCACTTTTATATTATTGTTGGGACTAACCTATTAACCGAAGGCCCAGTGCAAATTGTTGTTTTTCCCCTATTTCAGTGTTTCGCAGAAAAGGAATATCAAACAGAATCCAAACGGAATGAAACCTTCGCGAGGATCATTTTTGGAACAAACGCAATCCAGGAGACTTGGAGTGGACGTCAAGGAAGCAACGAGGTGGCCACGAGGCAGGGAGGCGCGCCCAGGGGGGTAGGCGCGCACCCCACCCTTGTGGGCCCCTCGCAGCTCCACCAACCTACTTCTTTCGCCTATATATACTCTTATACCCTGAAACCATCGGGTAGAGCCACGAAACACCTTTTCCACCGTCGCAACCTTCTGTACCCATGAGATCCCATCTTGGGGCTTTTTCCGGTGCTCCGCCGGAGGAGGATTCGATCACGGAGGGCTTCTACATCAACACCATAGCCTCTCTGATGATGTGTGAGTAGTTTACCATAGACCTTCGGGTCCATAGTTATTAGCTAGATGTCTTCTTCTCTCTCTTTGTATCTCAATACAAAGTTCTCCTCAATCTTCTTGGAGATCTATTCGATGTAATTCTTTTTGCGATGTGTTTGTCGAGATCCGATGAATTGTTGGTTTATGATCAAGATTATCTATGAACAATATTTGATTCTTCTCTGAATTCTTATATGCATTATTTAATATCTTTGCAAGTCTCTTCGAATTATCAGTTTGGTTTGGCCTACTAGATTGATCTTTCTTCCAATTGGAGAAGTGCTTAGCTTTGGGTTCAACCTTGCGGTGTCATTTCCCAGTGACAGCAGGGGCAGCAAGGCACGTATTGTATTGTTGCCATCGAGGATAAAAAGATGGGGTTTATATCATATTTCTTGAGTTTATCCCTCTACATCATGTCATCTTGCCTAATGTGTTACTCTGTTCTTATGAACTTAATACTCTAGATGCTTGTTGGATAGCGGTCGATGTGTGGAGTAATAGTAGTAGATGCAAAATCGTTTCGGTCTACTTGACACGGACGTGATGCCTATGTTCATGATCATGCCTAGATATTCTCATAACTATGCGCTTTTCTATCAATTGCTCGACAGTAATTTGTTCACCCACCGTAATATATGCCATCTTGGGAGAAGCCACTAGTGAAACCTATGGCCCCCGGGTCTATTTTACATCATATTATTTTCCTATCAACTTGCTATTTCTGCCGCTGTTTATTTTGCAATCTTTACTTTCCAATCTATACAACAAAAATACCAAAAAGATTTATCTTATTATCTTTATCAGATCTCACTTTTGCAAGTGGCCGTGAAGGGATTGACAAACCCTTTATCGCGTTGATTGCAAGGTTCTTGATTGTTTGTGCAGGTACTAGGGACTTATGTGTAGTCTCCTACTGGATTCATACCTTGGTTCTCAAAAACTGAGGGAAATACTTACGCTACTTTGCTGCATCACCCTTTCCTCTTCAAGGGAAAACCAACGGATGCTCAAGAGGTAGCAGGTGGCAGGAGAGGGCAAAGCGCATCTTCCACGATGTAAAGTGTTGGTCACAGAGTGTGAAGGAGTGGAAGAGAGCGATTGTAGAGATGGAGGCAGATCCAACTATCTCCCGTGTCCGCCAAGAAGGGAGCACTGAAGCTGCCAAGCAGCACTCCAACTGGGAGTTGCGCAATTTGGGCCAGAGAATCTACTTCGAGAGCAATGTGGAGGAGAGAGCCAGGATGTCGTCCCCAAGTGCATCGGCGTTCGATATCATCAACTGGGGAAGGGCGGAGGCGAAAACTCCAGCGGGCAAGGCAAGGTTGGAGTGCTTCAACGGTCGGATGCCGACCAGCGTTCCACCTCCGCCTGAACCGGTGGATTCGCTGCCGTTTCTGTCTCCACGGCCAGGCCTAACATACAAGGATCTCTGAATATGTCTGTCGGCTCTCTAAACTTGTCTGAATAACATGTTGCACCGTTTGTTGGCTTTGCGAAAGCTTTTCGTGAAACTACTTGCGTTAGTTAGGATTGTCAAACTATGTGGACAAGTTTGCTATTTGCTATTTGCTACTTGTGAAACTATGTGTAAACTGTTTGATATTTGCTATGTGGAACCTTTATTAATATGTGAGCTCATATTTTGCTATTTCTGAAACTATGTGAAACTACTCGAGTGTGATACATGTTATATTGTGTTAGCTCTACATATTTAAGGTTTTTAAATATATATTATTGTTACAACATATTTGTGAAACTGTATTCTTTCTTGTGATAAAACTTTACAAAAGAAACAATCACTAAAACTTGTATAAACCCAAACCCACAGGACCCTACCGCCAAGCCATCTGTCGGTAGGATATCATAACCTACCGCCAAGGTCTGCGGCGGTAGGGTGTTGCGCTGGCCTAGGTAACGCCACTGGGCCGTCCATGCCACTGCCAGAACCCCTCGCGGTAGGTTTTCTGACCCTACCGCCGAGCCCTGTGGCGGTACCAAAAGGGTCAGATGTCGAAATTATTTCATACAGGGGTCAGATCTCGATTTTATTTCACAAAATGGTCAAAACATGAAATTTTTTGCTGGTTGTGGGTGGTATATAAATAAACTATGGAAAAATCAAGGCTTTTAAGTATGTCGGACAGATTTACACTACTTGGGAAAACCTTATACACAGAATCTTAGCAGTAGCGTGGTACAAGGGGAGGCGCTACTGCTAATTAGCAGTAGCGCGGGAAGAAAACAAGCGCTACTGCTACCCACTTAGGAGTAGCGCGGCTTGGTGGAACCACACTGCTACTAAAATCGACCGACAGTTCCCGCCACCCTAGGTTTAGCAGTAGCGCGCTCTTGCTAACCACGCAACTAATAAAGTTATAGTAGTAGCGCGCGTTTTTTGGGTGGCACTACTACTAATTTTGAAATTGGCCACATGGCGGGCCCCGCTTAGAAGTAGCGCTTGTGCCGGAAGCATGCTGCTGCTATGTTATTAGCAGTAGCGCGGTTTACGACCAGCGCTACTGCTAAGCCGCAACATATACCACCTTTTCCCTCCTCCTATCTCCCTCACTTTGCTTCTTCCTCACTACTTCTCCCCCCATTACTCTCCTTCTTCTACCTACCTCTCTCTCTTTATTACTCCTAGCTAACTTACACCACCTCCATTAATGCATCGCCTTTCTCTTTTTCCTTCCCCCTCCACTAGTTGAAGTTGTCTCCTCCCAAATTAGCTAGCTAGGTAGATGTAGCATTTAGTGAAGTGACCTATGTACCCCCTCACTAGATCTAGCCTTGTCAAGAAGAGCTTTGTCCACTTTTGATCTCCCTACTACATCATCATCTCCACCGTGTGCTCGATCTCGAGATAGGTGATTAAAAATTTATGCTTTTGCAAGAATGGAAATATGTGTATGTGTGTGCGATATGACATAATCGGGTGATATGATGGAAGTTGTGTGTGTGGCATGAGTTGACGCCGAATTGTCCTTGTGAGTTGCCTATGTTTTCCCGAAATGTCGATTTATTCCCGTTTCGGCGAATTCCAGGCAAACTCTAGATCTATATGTCCTATTTTTAGGGAAGGTCATGCCGAATTTTTGTTTGACTTTGATGCATGCATGCATTTTTATAATCAATTTGTTTGTTATTACCATGCAGGCATTCATGATGGTCAGTGGAACGATGGTGGGCAGGTGGTTGCGGTTGGCGGTGTAGGACATGAAAGAAAATAACCTGACAGATGTTTTATGTCCGTGTCGAAGATGCAAAGGAATAGTTTGGCTCGACCCCTATGACAATGGTCGTGTCGAAGCGCACCTGCTCATGACTGGTTTCATGGATGGCTATACTCGGTGGATAATTGAAGATGAGGATGATGATGTTGAGGATGCCGACGGGGCAGGCAATGACGACACGAGGCAAGACAAAGAGATGATCGATAATGGCGGCGGGGAAGAGGCCGGACATGGCGGCGGAGAAGGGTCTATACATGGCGGAGGAGAAGGGGCCGGACATGGCGGCGGAGAAGGGGCCGGACATGGCGGCGGAGAGACTGTGGACTCCACGTCGCAGAGTTCATCGGTACTAAGTTCAATCGTGCGGGACCCTCATGTTCAAGCACTGCTTCGCAAGGAAACGAGTACTGAGAGAGCTGCTTCTAGAGAGGAGGATAAGCTGCAGCAACTGGTGGTAGACTCGAACACTCCATTGTATGATGGTTGCGATCCTGAGGTGACTCGCTTGAGTTTCACGCTCCAACTCCTGAAGACGAGGACTAAAAACAAATGGACCGACACTAGCCTCGATGAGCATCTCAAGTACCTAAAGGATGTTCTTCCCGTGGGGAATCTATGTCCTACTAGTGTGGATGAGGCCAAGAAGATCATGTGCCCTCTTGATCTGCCGCACGTTAGATACCATGCATGCATCATCGATTGCATAATTTATCGGAAGGAGCACGCAGAAAAAATCAAGCTGTCCGGTGTGCAATGCTTCTTGATAAAAGAAGGCCGGGAAGAAATCTCCCTAGAAATTTTTATGGTTCTTACCGATCACTCCCCGTCTCCAACGGTATTTTATAGATCCCAAGGTTGCAAAGCTCATGCGCTGGCACGTGGAGAGGAAGAAGCCCCACGGTGGAGATGATCCAGAGGTGAGACACGTCAAGGATGGAAGCCAGTGGAGAGCTTTGAATGGCTTCTATCGGTATTTCAAATGTGATGCAAGGAACATTGTGATCTGCACGTGTACCGATGTCATGAATCCGTTTGGCAACCAGAACACCAACCATAGCACATGGCCCGTGTTTGTATGGATGTACAGCCTCCCCCCTGGTTGTGCATGAAGTCGAAGTACATTCACATTAGCATACTGATTCAAGGGCCGAAACAACCGAGAAATATTATTAATCTGTATCTGGGGCTACTTCAAGAGGAGTTAGACACGTTATGGAAAACACCGGCCAAGACATGGGACGCCAGGAAAGGCGAGTATTTCTACATGAGAGTCGCGCTGATCACGACGGTGCACGACTATCTCGGTTACGGATATGTCGCAGGACAGGTGTGCCATGGATATTGCAGATGCACGCGGTGCATGGATGATATGACGTCTCAGCAGCTAACGTCAAGGAAAGATGGCGGGTCTACGAAAATCGTGTACATGGCGCATTGAAGATGGCTCGAGAAGGACGACCCATGGAGAAACCGTGGAGATCTATTCAATGGTCAGGCTGAGCATCGAGGACCTCCACATAAGTGGAGCGGCGCCGAAATCGATGAGCTTTTTAAAAAATGGGAACAGTGCCCCGCGCTGGGAAAGACGATGAAAAAGGCGCCGGAGCCGCTGCTGAAGGTATGGAAGAAGAGGTCTGTGTTCTGGAACTTGGAGTACTGGCAAAAACTCAACACACCTAACAGAGGCGTAGGAGAAGAAGGGCAAAAAAGTAAAGGAAGAGGATTATTGCCCCCCTTCTTGCTTCACCTTAAGTCCGGCTGAGATTGATCAATTCTTTAAGTGCCTTACCGGAGTCAAAGTTAGTTTCGGTTACTATGGCAAGATAAGCAGATATCTAGACACGAACAAGAAAAGGTTTAGCGGGATGAAGTCCCATGACTGTCATGTGATGATGACGCAGATACTACCTGTTGCCCTTACAGGGATAATGGACAAGCACGTCCATGACACGCTTATTGGTCTCTGCAACTTTTTCGACGTCATCTCTCAAAAGTCGATCAGTGTGAAGCAGCTTCGAAGGCTACAGGAAGAGATCGTTGTGATACTGAATGAGCTTGAGATGTACTTTCCGCCCGCGTTCTTTGACGTCATGGTGCATCTATGTGTCCATATTGTGGACGACATAATAGACCTGGGGCCGTCATTCCTACACAATGATACGTCTCCAACGTATCTATAATTTTTTATTGTTCCATGTTGTTATATTATCAATCTTGGATGTTTTATAATCATTTTATAGTGATTTTATATTATTTTTTTGCACTAACCTATTGACATAGTGCCAAGTGTCAGTTGCTATTTTCTGCATGTTTTTTACATCGCAGGAAATCAATACCAAACGGAGTCCAAATGTAACGAAACTTTACGGAGATTTTTATGGACCAGAAGACACCCAATGGGCCAAGGCAGCGCCTGGGGGTGCTCTGAGGGGAGCACAACCCACCAGGGCGCGCCAGGAGGCCCAGGCGCGCCCTGGTGGGTTGTGCCAGGGCCGGCCCATAGGTCGGGGCAACAGGGTGACCGCCCTGGGCCCCTAGGAGGTAGGGACCCCGGCCCAGGTATTAGTACAGTATTAGGTTATTTTCTTCTTTAGGTCCAGAAATAAGAGGAAAAAAATAAGGCCCAAGCCCACCTCGTAGCGAGCACTCATGGACCGAAAGAATCGATCGCTAGTTCGCTAAGCTGCTGCAGCAATCCATCGATCTCCTTTGCCTAAAAAAGGTCCATCGATCTCCAGTTTACTGGCCTCTTGAGCCCCCCCCCCCCCCAATTCTCCAATCCAGAGAATAGCGCTGCCGCTCCCGTGCACTTCCAAATACGAGGTGTCGCTCCCGTGGATTCATTAGTGAAGACCGATGGTGCTATTTCCTTCCCCAATCATCTCTCATTGCATCCTCAACATTTCTCATCAATACACGTTTGAGGCATCACCGCATCAGAGATGGTACGTCTCCCTCCTTCGCCTAATCAAGTACTCCTATTTTCATTCGATGTTAAACAGCCCGCCTCTCCACCTCTGATTGCTCCATCTAACATCTCCAATTCTTCTCTTCCTAGTTCCTACTCTTCTGTTGACCTGTTCTTCAAAGCTTCATTGGATCCAGGGATGAGAAGGGGGGATGGGGAATAAGTGTTGCAGCCTTGTTGATCTTGGAAGCTACATTGACAATTCTACATCAAGCCATATGCCCATATTCAGGTGCTTTTGTTCCCTATATTGACATTTTTTCTCCAATTGTTTGGTGACGTGTGTTCTAAAAATTGTTTATCAGTGAGAAAAGAAAGCAAAAAAAACACTAACGATTCAAGTTGCTATCAGCTTTGACAAGGTCTTCATACTTAGAATAGCGAGATGATGGTCTCTTTGTGCCACTTAGAAGAGCGATCTATTGTAGAACTGTACTTTTTCCATACTATTATGATGTACAGTAGTTCTCTAGACCATCACTCTATGCTATGTACAAAATTGCTTTCGAAATACAATATATTCTCAATTTTTATTTGTCCACAAGGGCCCCATTTTGTTGTCTCGCCCCAGGGCCCTGAATATGTATGGACCGGCCCTGGGTTGTGCCCTGATAACCCACAAGTATAGGGGATCACAACAGTTTTCGAGGGTAGAGTATTCAACCCAAATTTATAGGTTCGACACAAGGGGAGCCAAAGAATATTTGAAGTTATTAGCAGCTGAGTTGTCAATTCAACCACACCTGGAGATTAATTATCTGCAGCAAGTAATCAGTAGCAAAGTAGTTTGATAGTTTTGATAATAGTGACAGCAGCAACGGTAATAGTAACAGTGATAGCAGTAATTTTATAGCAAGTGTAACAGTGATGATAGCAGTAGTAATTTAGCAGAAAAAATATAAGATAAATTCGTAGGCATTGGATCGGTGTCTTGTTGGATGATATTCATCATGTGACAGTTATAACCTAGGGCGATATGGCACTAGCTCCAGTTCATCGATATAATGTAGGCATGTATTACGTAAATAGTTATACGTGCATTATTAAAAGAACTTGCATGACATCTTTTGTCCTACCCTCCCATGGAAGCGGGGTCCATATTGGAAACTAAGGGATATTAAGGCCTCCTTTTAATAGAGAACCGGAACAAATCATTAACACCTAGCGACGCTACTAGGAAAAGGCTTATACATAGAAGTTTACCAGTAGAGCGTGTTAAGGACCCCACGCTACTGATAAGTACCACTAGCCTCTCTTATAAAGCGCGCTAATGGTACAGCTTAGCAGTAGCGTGGGTTTCTAGAGGGCACGCTACTGGTAAGTTAGCCACACCACACCCCCGGCCAAAAAATAGTAGCAGCGTTGGCACACTAACCAGCGCTACTGTGAAGAAAATAGCAGTAGCGCCTGTCCACCAAGAAGCGCTACTACTACTTCTTCTATGTGTAATCTTTTACCAGTAGCGTGGGTTTTGGACAAGCGCTATAGCTAGTTTTACTTACCAGTAGATATTTTGGCTGGCACACATAGCAGTAGCACGCTTTGGTGCCCCGCGCTACTGCTATGGTCGCCAGCCAAAATATCTGCCACCTTTTCCCCCTCTTCTTCCTCCCCCCTTTCTTTCTCCCCCTCCCTCTTGCACTTTCTTGTTCTTCAATACTTCCCCTCTTCTTTGCCCCTCCTACCCCCCCTCCATTAATGCCCTCCCTCCTTTCTCTTCCTTTCTTTTGCCCCTCCTCCCCTTCTCTTCTTTGCCCCTCCACCACCCCCTCCATTAATGCCCTCCCTCCTTCCTCTTCCTTTCTTTTTCCCTTCTCCCCTTCTCTTCTTTGCCCCTCCACCACCCCCTCCATTAATGCCCTCCCTCCTCCCTCTCATAGCTCTCTCTCCCTAGCTAGTTGGAGCTATATTTATGTAGGTACCTCACTATGTAGAGCTACTAGCTAATTATAAGAAGGTTCTCGATATCCCTCTCGACAAATAGGTGAGCAAAACAAGAGTTGTGCAAGAATGGAAATATGTGTGTTTGCGATTAGGACCGAAACTATGTGCGATATGAATATACCGAATTGTGTGTGCCATGTGAGTGACATGAGTTGCCTATGTTTTGCCGAAATGTCGATTCAATTCCGTTTCGGCGAATTTCGGGCAAACTCAATATGTCCTATGTTTAGGGAAGGTCATGCCGAATTTTTTTATAAATTTGATCCATGCATGCATATGTGGTTATAATATTTGCTCCGCGCACAGGTGATCATGAAGGTCAATGGAACGATGGTGGAAAGATACTGGCAATCCGCTGTGGATGACATGTATGAAAAAAGACTGAAGGATGTTTTATGTCCGTGTCGAAAATGCAAAGGAATAGTCAGGCTCGACCCCTTTGAGGGTGGCACATTCAAGGCGCACCTGCTCATGCATGGTTTCATGCATGGCCATACTTGGTGAATAAGTGATGATGACGATGATGATGATGATGATGATGATGATGATGATGATGATGATGATGATGATGAGGATATCGACGGGGCAGGAAATAACGACATGGGGCCACCAGACGAACAGATGACCGATTATGTGCCTAAAGAGGAAGACGGCCTCGGAAATGTCAATGGTGAAGAGGCAGTTCAAGGCGGAGAAGACGCGGACATGCCGCCGTCTTCATCGCTACTAAGTTCAGCCATGCGGGACCCGCATGTTCGAGACCTGCTTCGCAGAAAGACGACTAGCGACAGAGCTGCTTCTAGAGAGGAGGCCAAACTGGCGCAACTGGAGGTTGACTCGATAACTCCTTTGTATGATGGTTGCAATCCCGAGGTGACCCGCTTGAGTTTCACACTAGAACTTCTAAAGATGAAGGCAAAAAACAAATGGACAGATACAAGCCTGGATGAGGTTCTGAAGTATCTCAAGAAGGTTCTTCCCGTTGGAAGCCTGTGTCCTACTAGTGTCGAGGAGGCAAAGAAAATCGTGAGCCCTCTTGATCTGCCACACATTAGATGTCACACATGCATCAATGATTGCATCATATATCGGAAGGAGCACGCGGAAAAAACCATCTGTCCAAAGTGCAATGCTTCACGATATAAAAAGGTCGGAAAGAAAGCTCCACAAAAAGTTGTATGGTACTTTCCGATCACTCCGCGTCTACAGCGGTATTTCATAGATCCTAAGGAAGCAAAGCTTATGTGCTGGCACGTGGAGAGGGTGAAGCCAGATGACGGAGATGAGCCGAAGCTGAGACACCTCGCAGATGCTAGCCAGTGGAGAGCATTAAATGCTGAATTTGATTTTTTCGCAAATGATCCAAGGAACATCGGGCTTGGCGCTAGTAGTGATGGCATGAATCCATTTGGCAACCAGAACACCAATCATAGCACATGGCCCGTGTTTGTATGGATCTACAACCTCCCCCTGGTTGTGCATGAAGGAAAAATACATACACATGGCTATGCTTATTCAAGGGCCGAGACAACCGGGAAATGATATAAATATGTATCCTGGGTTACTAAAAGAGGAGCTACATACCTTATGGACAACGCCAGCCAAGACATGGGATGCAAGCAAAGGAGAGTATTTCTACATGAGAGTCGCGCTGATCACGACGGTGCTGGACTATCTCAGTTACGGCTATCTCTCCAGCCAGGTGTGCCACGGATATTGCGGATGCATGAGGTGCATGGATGATACAACTTCTCTGCGGCTATCGAAAGATGGCGGGTCTTCGAAAATCGTGTACATGGGGCATCGAAGATGGCTCGAGAAGGATGACCCATGGAGAAAGCGTGGAGATCTATTCAATGGTAAGGCTGAGCATCGAGGTCCTCCGCGTAAGCGTAGCGGTGCAGAAATATATGAGTTATTGAAGAACTGGGAAGAGTGCCCCTCGCCGGGAAAGACGAAGAAAAAGGCGCCGGAGCCCCTGCTGAAGGTATGAAAGACGAGATCTGTTTTCTGGGACATCGAATACTTGCCCATACTCGACACGCCTCATAGCCTTGATCAAATGCATATCACAAAAAATATCCTTGAGAGTTTTCTTGGAACATTGATGAACATGCCGGAGAGGACCAAGGTGTAACAGCCTGGATTTTTGCCCTTTTCTTTTTTTCCTTTGATTTTCTTGGATTACCTATTTTGTTTTGCTTTTCCGTGGCTATGTGGTTCTGAAACTTGGGAAGATCATGTCTTCCTAGGTTTTATAGTGGCTTGTCACCCTCATCATCATCCCAAGATCATGTCATTTCCATCCTTGATGTAACCCTATGTTCTTTTTATTGGGAACATTCCTTTTCTGGAAAAGGAATAACCCTTTAAACCCTAGGTTGTGAAGCAACCTATATTTATGTCACTTCCAAAATTCCCAAATAATTCTCATAAATTGTTTGGGTCATATCTTCCTCAAATATGGCGAAATATCTCATTGGCCATGTTTCCCATCATGCTCAATTAATTCCTTTTCTATTATGTCCTGAATGGTAGATTGTGAAGCAAGTGCCATTTATCTTTGCCCAATTCAACCCAAACTTCTTGGACATCTTTAACTGTCCAAATAATTGCCTCATGCCAAAATTCTACTCAATTTTCCTAGTAAATATTCCTAAGCAATTTTTCAAAGTTCATGTCTGAGGGAAGTGATTGTAAAGGGAGTACAAGCTAGGTATATCCAAATGAGTTGAAATTTTTCAAGGTCTTTTATATGATCAAATAATGACTCTCCGCCAAATTTGAACTCATTTAACTCATCTATGTGAGCCCAGCTCCAAATCTTGGTTTCTGGTCAGATTTCCAGTTTGTGAAGCAACTATATTTTATATTGCTTCATTTAAGCTGAAATTTTTCCAGGGCATTCTCCCATCCATATAAACTCTCTCCACCAAGTTTTGGCTCAATCCAATACACCATTTGCCCTGTGCAATGTTTCCAAGTTTCTGCCCAGAGCAAAGCTATATGAAGCAAGTGCTATTTTGGTTCATCCAAATGGCCTGAAACTTTTTGAGCATCTTCATATATTAAAATAATTAAGACATGACCAATTTCAGCTCAACTTGCCTCTTTATGTGAGTGCTACTTCATGTTTTGTATTTATGTCCAGTCTGGTGGCTTCTACAGTAACCACTAGCTAAACTCCCCTTCTTGAGCTGAAACTTTGCCAACTTAATCACCTTAGTGTGTGATCATCACCAGACAATTTATTTACCACGTTACCAAGCTGGTGTAACCACAGCAAGTTACAAACACCTCCTGTTGATTTACTTTGGAGCTAAGTGCAAATCTATTCTATGCCCCTGGCCCGATTTATTTCCTTATTTTGACTAAGGGCACGACGGTCTATCTACTGGACTTGGTAGGCCCGGCCAGAACGCGCTGTTTGCGCCAGTGCCCGTGGTGATCACGCTGGCGTCACGACTAATTGCGTGCTCTGGCTGGTTCTCGCCCCTGTTCCCGTCGTCTCCCTCCTTGTCTCGATGTCCAACCATGTCCTGGAGCTTCCCCGTGATCGACTGCATCTCCCTGCGTCGCTGCCTCGTCGTGGTTCGCCTTAAATGCGCCACTAGAACAGTGCCCGTGCCATGCCCAGCCTCTGTCCACCATTAGAGCACTGCACAAGCTCGCTAGCGTGCTCTAGAGCCCTCCCCTCGGCTATTTAAGCGTGCCTCGAGCCCTCCCGCAGCTCATCCACTCCTCATTTGCCTCCCTAGCCCACCGGAGTCCTCGGCCCTCTCTTCTTTTCGCCGGAGATCGCCATGGCCGCCTCAGTTCCTCCTCGGTTCCGGCGAACCTAGTCCCTCTCCTCTCCTCCAGAGCTGTCCACTAGCTTCCCCGCATCCTCGCGCGTCGCCCCACCCACTTTTCCATCGCCGGAGAGCCTCGTGGCCGCGTCTCCCAAGTCCGGCCGCCGCTCGACCCGTTCGGGCACCGCACCGACCGGCCGTCCCGAGCCTCCCCGTGCTTCCCCGACCTCACCACAGCCTCCCCCTCGTCCCACTGAGCCGCCCCACCCCCTTTCCCCCTCGCCGGAGTGTCCACATCACCGGCGAACCTCGTCGCCCGAGCTCTCTGTACCCCTCCTCATCGCCGCGACCTCCCCTCCACCCCACTCCTCCCCGGCGGCTGTTTTCCTTCTGAACGGGTGCGGCGTTCGTCCCCGAGCCTGCCGGTGCCCTCGCCTCAGCCGGAGGTGGCCAGAGGCGGCGGGGCCAGCGCAGGCAGCGCCCTGCCCGGCCTCCTCTGCTCTCTGTCGTGAGCGAGCACGGGGGCAGGAAGAAGACGAGCGCCTGGCCCCTCCCCCTGCCCGTGGACCCCATCGGTAAGTGGCACAAGCCCGGGCCCATGTGTTTTAAGTAGAGACGTTTTCTTGCAAAACGTTTTTGCTAAAGGAAAGCGTATTCATTGAAGCTTCAGGTGGGAATATGCTTTCACTTCTCCAAAAGCGTACTCTGGTTCTGCTGCGGCCCAAAACACGTCTTCTCTTTCCCAAAACGTATTTCCTTGTAGACGCTTTCTGTTTTCCTCCCAGGGGCATGTTTGCTGAAGTTTATTCACAGATTGGTCCCTGATCTTCAACACCTCACAACTTTTCAATCGTAACTCTGATCGAGGTGAAACCAGCGCTCACTTCTTCGTCTCGTCGAGCTCTATCTTTTGGTAACAATTTCACTAGGTGGTCTCATAGTGAAAATTACCACTTTGCCCTTGCTTCAAATCAGCCCCCTCCGAGCAAGAACCGTCCGGCGTTTCGTTCTGCGGCTTCACCGCACTTCTTCCCGGAGTCTCTGTCACCCCCATGCAAGCCACAACAACCAGTCGCATGATAGTCATGCAGTAGCCATGGTTTTCAACTTGAATATTTAATAAATGTCTGCTTGTTTGATACGGTTATTGTTGTTTTGGTGATGCTTATAGATCTGTGTTCACTTTCATGCTATGCTCTTCTGCATCTTGTTATCTTGCACTAATTACTAGTATTATTGTTACTAGCACATATGCCCGTGCGTTGCAAAGGGAGATAAAATAATATGCATTTAAAGTCAGTGAGAATTATATATGTATGCAATACCCTGTGCGCACACGAAAAAGGAACATTTAGCTTCTCGGGTTCATCGTGTGTGAAGGAATCAATCCAGTATTTTTAATTCATTGATCAAGGGCATTTAAGAGTTTTGTTACGTCATCGTACGTCAGAGCTTGATGCGGGATGTTGTGGCGGCGCTGGTGGCGGTGGATCTTGGGATCCAGTTTACGAGCTCGTGTAGGGAACGCATGTCTGCCGGAGCTTTCTTCGGCGTCGACCGTGCTTAATGCGGGATTGCGGCGGCGGTTGCCATTGTATGGGCGACGACAACGGCTGACGCGGTGGTGGGTGCTCCCTGTAGCACCCGGAATCGGGGCGGTGGCCCCTCTTCATCAATGGCGGCGGACACCGGGGTCATGTGGGCGACTCGAGTCTGGATCTCGAGGTGGCGACAGCCTTCAGAGGCTGGTGGCGGTATGGGACGTCCCTTCTATCAATAGATCGGGTTCGATGCGGCTCGGCAGGTGACACATGTGACTCTTTCGGAATTGTTAGGCAGTACCTGTCATCGGCAGGTGAAGCTACCGGGTGGATGTTCTACCGGAGGATGTTAGGCACAATGTCTTGTGTGGAGACGCACGATGGCTATGGTGGAGGGCTCATGCTTAGCATGTTGCTATTGGATCGAAGGTGGTACGGCAGTAGTGGGAGGCGGGCGGTATGGGACGTCTTTATCTTCCATTGTCTTCCCCAGAGGTATCTGAATATCGAGACGTTGGTAGACGGATAAGGGCGGATGGTACATGAGGCTTCAACGACGATTTTACGCACTTCGGTGGAAACACAAGATCTCAGATCGGGCTATGTCATGTCGCGCCTGTGTCGTGTCCTTGTTGAAGGTGGTGGATCGAAACTTGGCTTTGGGGATGAGAATCCAGAGTTCAACCTTGTGGTGGACTCGCCATCATTGGTGCACGTCCGGCGTTTTCTTCTTGAAGGTGTAGCCTAGGAGTTGTGTATTTTTTGTCTCTGTTGTGTCTTGTAACATATGATTAGTGGCTATCTGGGGAAGTTGCTGTCACAAGGTATTTGGCCTCAGGATTTTCTTTTCGTTTTATTTCTGAGTCGAGTTTCTTTGGCTGCTGGATTTTGGATTTTCAATAATATATGGCTGCATGCATCGTCCTGTGTAGAGCCCAGGGGTTCTTCTCCTTATCAAAAAAAATTTGTACGTCAGAGAAGGCCCCTGAGTTATTCAATCTACTTTTCCTTTCAAATCCTTTTAGTGGAGGGGATTTTAAGGTAAGAAATTTCTAAATATGTTAAGAAACACGAACAATTTCTTAAATCTTGAAAAGTTTTTTGAAAATTATGTACACTTTCGGAAAATCGCAAACAAAATATGAAAGGGAACTTCTTTTAAAATTCAGAAAAAAATCTGAAAATACCAACTTTTTTTTATAAGAACATTAACATTATTTGAATTTCTGAACATTTTTTAAAACGGGAATATGTGTTTTAAATTCAATAAGATTTTTAGAAAATGTGTATATTTTATACACGAACATTATTTTAAATAGTGAAAAATCACTATAAAAAGAATATTTTTCGAATTTAGAGCATTTTTTCAAATGCCATTTTCTTTTCAGAAATCTCGAACAATTTTGAAAAACAATAATTGTTTTTCAAAAATTGGAAACTTTTTGCAAGTTCCAAATATTTTTCAATATAACGACGAAAATTTGGAATTCTGAACATTTTCCATTTATTTATTTTGAACGGTTTTTGAGATATTTTAATTTACTAAATAAATTTCAAAGGGAAAATGAGATTGGGAAAGAAGAATAAAAATGAAAGGAAAACACAGATACAAAGAAACAAAGAAAAATGGGCCAGCCCATCTTTGTCGGCCTGGGGGAACTTCAACTGAAAAACATGATCATTATTTGAATTTATGAACATTTTTTTCAAACGGGAACATGTATTGAAAATTCATAAGCTTTTCAGAAAATGTGTATCTTTGATACCTGAACATTATTTTTAATTGGAAAACTTTTTAATAAAACTAATATATTTTCAAATTTGGAGCATTTTTTTGAAAAGCCATTTTACTTTTAGATATCTGGAACAATTTTGAAAAAAAATTGTTTTTTAGAAAATGGGAAACTTTTTGCAAGTTTTGAATAATTTTTCAAAATAGAAACAAAATTTTGGAATTCTGAACGTTTTATAGTACTTTTTATTTAAGAAATACATTCTAGAAAAACTTGGATTGAAAAAAGGAGATACGTGAAGAAGAATAAAAATATATGTAAAACACACGAATTAAGAAAGAGCCTGCCAATAATTGGTTGTCCTGTGCGAAACTTCAACTATTTCTCGCATAGTGCATAAAATAGAATTTGCCACCTATGTGGGCAGAATAAATAAGTGGGCTGGGTTCGCTGGGCCATAGCGCGCGGCCCACGCACGAAAATTCTTTTTCTAGTAAACAAACGCATAAGAATTTAGTACCACCTCAAATAGAAAACAAAATATTTTTGGCGGTGAACGGATGAAAAAATTAGCGAAACACATCTTACTTTATTAGTAGGTATAGATATGTCATGCTTGATAGTAGTAGCAGTGTGTTCTTTCGGATGCATATTTATGTGCTGTTATCTAGTGCCGTTGCTATGCATGTTACTTTGTATCCTGCTATATGCTTACTTGGTAGTATTCTGGATGAGTTCTTGCATGGAATTTATTTATGATGCTAGTGGTCATGATATGCTCGTGTGTAATGTTATGCTCGTCAGCTTACCATGCTCACTTGGTTAATGTTTCATTATGGTTATGCTCGATGAATATGTTGCACCTCCATGCTTATGTTGATTCATGTTCATGCATTGTTGTTGCATCATGTTATTTTAATATGACTCAGCATTTTGCATTCAAGTTTAACCAGACTTAATTGAACTTGAACAACTATTGGCTGAGTCATGGTGCCACCATATCGAGCTGACCAGTGCAACCACACTTACCTTTATGGGAGGCTCCTAACTGGGTCTATTGTCGTGCCTCTCGCTGATTCCTCCAACGAGGGAAGGTTATGGGCGCGCGCTACCCTGATCAGGTAGGCGGACATAAGCCTTGTGTGCCCGCAGTTGTTGTTAGGCGCCTTTTTGTCCCCGTTTGGGACCGTTTATGTTTTTACCACGACGGTGGCCGTTGCTACCTTTGCTAGGCACGGGGCCACCCAGGACTGAACCCTGAGGGGATGTTGGTCGGAGTGGCCGGGAGAGTGTCATGGCAGTAGGACGGTTTTGTCGGAACGCCGTTGGTCCACCCGAATGGGAGTGCGAGGCCATGGGTTCCGTGGTGTGGGTACACTGTGCTAACCTCTGCAGAGTGTGTATTAAATCTATCGATAGTCGTGCCCGCGGATAAGAGCCCAATTTGTGTCGGTCACACTATGGGTCAACAGTAATAATAATAACTTGCTTAATAACAACCCCGGTTCGATGATGAGATAAGTTGGTTCTGTGATCCGTGAATGATCACCGTTTGGTTACGAGGTAACCCGTTTAACCCAGAGTGGTTCCGTTTGCGATCGTGAGATGATCACCGTGGTATCGAGGATACCGAGTTGTTGGATATTCGTTATATTGTGCGAGAATCATGGGTAAAGATCAAGCTCCTTGTGGTCATTTAATGATTACTATGGTATTTTTTATACCAAGCTTGATTTGATCCTGAGATGATCGTTTAATGTCCGAGGTTGGTAAGTGATGCATATGATGGTTACGAGGTAACCCGAGCAGAATAAGTTGGTGCATGATAATGTCATCATGTTGCATGATAGTGTCATCATGTTTATATGTTCATGCCATGTTCATATTGTTCTAGCGGTATTATGTTCATGTTCTTCATGCCATGTTATCCTGATGATCTCATGATAATTCCTGCTTAACCTGTAATTGCCATGTTGTTGTTTGTCTTGAATGCTTCTGGTTATTGTGAGCTTGCAGGTACATTCAATGTATTGACCTGGCATGTCATGCCAGTTTGCAGGTCATGCATGGATTGCTTGCTTGTTTGGTGTGGTTCCTGTGTTCGCGAGCTAGGATAAACGTTCCAGCCAGAGTCCCTGCGGACTGGAGTCCATCATCGCCGTTCGTTGTTCCGCTGCCAGTAGTTGTTCCGTTGCCTCGAGTTGTTATGCCGCTTGTATAGAGCAAGCGTGGTTGGCGTAGTGCTGTCGTGCCGATGTTATTCATTGTAATATCGGAGATCTTGTATGCCTATTCATGTTGTAATAGAGAGCTGGTTTGTTCTATGCTAAGCAGTGTCGTATTCCAGAAGACTTCACCTCGATCTCTGGGCTGGAATACGGGGCGTTCCGATTTTCTCTGAGCCGGGGTGCCACAGGCTTGGTATCAGAGCAGGTCTGGCTGAAGAGCGTCCTAGTCCGCTAGAATGTTAGAAAACGGTAGTATAGGGTCTAGTTGTTGCCCTTGCTTGCTGCATTTGGTTGTTGCATTTGTTTGCTGCATATAGTCTTATTCCGGTTACCCCTAACCCCTGTTTCATGAGTAGATGGCGGTTAACTTCCATGAGTTCAGTGCCCTCCCCAGAGCTCCTGGTGTTGTTCCCATTGAGTTCAGTCCCACTCCTGCACCTCTCAGCTTTGCCGCACTCCTTGGAAACATGTGGCGCAGTATTTATCCCCTCAGAGATCCACCCCAGTATCAAGTATTCCAGTGTTCTGCCAGGGGAAGAATTCAGGAATATGTTGCTCATGTTCATCTATCAGCCCCGATTCCTATCGGTAAGCGCATCTACAGTTTCCACGGTGGTTACGGCGCTACTCCTGAGTGTGCCATTCAGCTTGCCGCAATGGCAGGAATCACCGGTCTTCGTCATCAAGAGATCATGGTGCAAGAGAACCATGCTTATCAATATTATCCCACCATCGTCGAGAATCCTAGGCGGATCCAATTTCCCTCCGTCAACCCTCAAGATGGCCCGGCTATCCTCGCCATGTCTCGTTACATGACGGTCGAGTGTCTTCTTATTTCTGAGTTAGTCCGAGACGCCATTCGAGCCACGAGATTTCTTGGTGTCGCTTTACCTCAGTCTCCGCCAGCTTCTCCAACCCCCTCCGCCTCGTCCATCCGGAGCTTCGGAGTCAGCAGTTCCACTCGCTACCCCCTTAGCTTCCTCGTCAGTTCATGAGTGTTTACTCAAGCGTAGAATGTAATCCTTCGTGTAGTGCTTGTGCATCTGTTGTAGTATCATGCTTGTGTGTGCCTGCGTGGACCAGCTTTGTAGCTTGTTTGTTGTGTGCTTTGTTGCAATAAATCATTTTCTCGTGCTTCTTTACTTTGAATCCTCGGTGTTACCCCCTTATGGAAATTACTCCTCGACCGACACCGGATCAAAAGAAGTCGTGAGCAGTACATATACACACCAAGAAATTCAGTTAAAAGCAATGTGGTTTTTAGCTAACAGCATTGTATTGCAGACATCCGTCTGGATACAAATTGTATTCTGATCAGACTTTCAGTAGCAAGTACCCGTCAGAGATACACCTTTATCGCAGCAATGATTAAATCAGCAAGAGAACAAAAGTTGGATCAACAATGCATTTCGAGTCAAAGGTATGATCTATGCACAATGATTGAATATGACATAAGTCAAATTTAAAACATTGCGACACCCAGAAGTCAGTCCAAATACGCAATGAATTCAGCAAGGACAGTCAGACAATTCTTGTCATTTAAATAATCAGCTGCCAAACTGACAAAAATATATATATGTCATTCCATTCACCAAGAAAATCAGTCCCGTCCTTCTCCACAATTTATTGGCAAAGTATACAAAGAGAAGGTTCCCAGTCTGCCTCAGTAGAGTATGAATGGATTCCCATGCAAGATAGTCAGTCTTCTCAAATAAAATACTGCAAAAGCTTCTGGCATAAGGTACGAAGTCTTCCCTAGCAAGTCTTTAAGGGGGGAAGCTTATGAGGTACGGTACCCCGTTTTCCTCAATAAGATATCCACCGAAGGCTTCGAGCACAAGCCATTCAGTCTTCCTCAGCACGATACCCCGGTGGTCTCCAAACGCAAGCTGCCCAATCTTCTTCGGTACGACACTAGTACAAGATGTTAAACTATGAATTGTCAGCATATGACAGTATTTTCCGAGTGGCAGATCTGCAACAGTTGGGTCTGAAACAAGAATCAATCAGAACAAATTTATTCAAGGGACAAAAACCAGTGGGTGATGCAATAATCGACAAGTATTAAAGGAAAGACAACAATGAGGCAATAGTCTTGGCAGTGTTTATCAAGATCAGCCCCACACATCCGACAAGGTGATGTTATTAACCCTGGCTCTGTCCGGCATAATCAACAACAATATTAAGATCTGTATAACCACACGTGAGCTGGATAAATATACCGAGGCTCAAGACATGAACCAGACCAAGGTATGATTGCAAGATATTGCACATGACAGTATTCAGGGCCGCGAAAATAATCAAGGATATATAAGGGCCCGCTCATGCAGTTAAGGATCCAGATGAAGAAAGTAATAATGAAAGAGCAAGACCAACAATACAGGTATGCCGGTTATTGTGTGAGCCAATGTGGTATGTATGCCCAAGACAGACTTATTCCATATCGAACCCTATGAAGATACGCCTAAGAGGTCTACTCCATTCTAGTAAGGGCCTCATGGAAAGCCAACCACCTTGGTCCACAGTATGCTCAAAACTGTCAGCATTAAATGCCCGAGTCTGTCAAGTCCGAACCTAGGATAGCTCCATATATTGTCCTCAACACCCGCGATGGAGCATCGCACGGACTATTATTCCGAGGGAGATACCGGCAAAAATGAAGAATCGGTGTGAATGGGATTCTTTGCCAAGATCACTGCTAGTCAAGTCTGCAAATTTTATCATCAGGAGATGGTGCATTTTTCTATCAGTCACGGCAAGCGATAGTCAAACCTTGGGTACAATTTGGATACTCAAGACTGTGAAGCCAGTCAAGATAAGTCAGAAACTCCTGCAAGGTGTCAGAATCAATTAACAAAACAAGTATGATCCACCTCACTGTTTTGAACGCTGAAGGCTTGCATATATTAGAGGAACCCGATGCCAGGATGGAAGAAATTCTTTGTTCCACGAGAAGATGTGTTCCCCAACTTCGTGGAATATATTCTCGGTACTCGATACGAGAATAACATTTCCAGCAAGGATCAATATCGAGAAGAACATGTATGTCAGAAGGTCTTTCGGACCCTAGCTCAGCCAACAGATATGAAAGAAGATTTGAGTCAGGAACATATGAGGTATGTCCTGTCAGAATGTCAGATACGGTGCAACGAACCACCCCAGATCAAGAGCGTCAGTCAGATCCAATTCAGTGGAAATATTATATGAGAATGAAAAAAAGAAACCCGAGTTGGAAACGGTTTCTTCAAGTCAGAAAAAATTATTTAACCCTGAGCAACCCAAATCTCGAGGACGAGATTTCTTTAAGGGGGGAAGGTTTGTAACAGCTAGGATTTTTGCCCTTTTCTTTTTTCCCCTTGATTTTCTTGGATTTCCTGTTTTGATTTGCTTTTCGGAGGCTATGTGGTTCTGAAACTTGGGAAGATTATGTCTTCCTAGGTTTTATAGTGGCTTGTCACCCTCATCATAATCCCAAGATCATGTCATTTCCATCCTTGACCTAACGCTATATTCTTTTTATTGGAATATTCCTTTTCTGATAAAGGAATAACCCTTTAAACCCTAGGTTGTGAAGCAACCTATATTTCTGTCACTCCAAAAATTCCCAAATAATTCTCATAAATTGTTTGGGTCATATCTTCCTCAAACATGGCAAAATACTTCATTGGCCATGTTTCTCATCATGCTCAATTAATTCCTTTTCTATTCTGTCCTGAATGGCAGATTGTGAAGCAAGTGCCATTTATCTTTGCCCAATTCAACCCAAACTTCTTGGGCATCTTTTACTGTCCAAATAATTGCCTCATGCCAAATTTCAACTTAATTTGCCTAGTAAATATTCCTGAGCAATTTTTCAAAGTTCCTGTCTGAGGGAAGTGATTGTAAAGGAAGTACAAGCCAGGCATATCCAAATGAGTTCAAATTTTTGAAGGTTCTTTATATGATCAAATAATGACTCTCCACCAAATTTGAGCTCATTTAACTCATCTATGTGAGCCTAGCTCCAAATCTTAGTTTCTGGTCAGATTTTCAGTTTGTGAAGCAACTATATTTTATATTGCTTCATTTAAGCTAAAATTTTCCAGGGCATTCTGCCATCCATATAAACTCTCTCCACCAAGTTTTGGCTCAATCCATTACACCATTTGCCCTATGCAAATTTTCCAAGCTTTTGCCCAGAGCAAAGCTATGTGAAGCAAGTGTTATTTTGGTTCATCCAAATGGCCTTAAACTTTTTGAGCATCTTCATATATTCAAATCATTAAGACATGACCAATTTCAGCTCAACTTGCCTCTTTATGTGAGTGCTACTTCATGTTTTGTATTTCTGTCCAGTCTGGTGGTTTCTACAGCAACTACTAGCTAAACTCCCCTTCTTGAGCTGAAACTTTGCCATCTTAATCACCTTAGTGTGTGATCATCACCAGAAAAATTATTTACCATGTTACCAAGCTGGTGTAACCACAGAAAGTTACAAACACCTTCCTGTTGATTTACTTTGGAGCTAAGTGCAAATCTCTTCTTTGCCCCTGGACCGATTTATTTCCTCATTTTGACTAAGGGCACGACGGTCTATCTACTGGACATGGTAGGCCCGGCCAGAACGCGCCGTTTGCACCAGTGCCCGTGGTGATCACGCTAGTGTCACGACTAATTGCGTGCTCTGGCTGGTTCTCGCCCTGTTCCCGTCATCTCCCTCCTCGTCTCGACGTCCAACCATGTCCTGGCGCTTCCCCGTGATCAACTGCATCTCCCTGCGTTGCTGCCTCATCGTGGTTCGCCTTAAATGCGCCGCTAGAACAGTGCCCGTGCCATGCCCAGCCTCTGTCCACCATTAGAGCACAGCACGAGCTCGCTAGCGTGCTCTAGAGCCCTCCCCTCGGCTATATAAGCGTGCCCGAGCCCTCCCGCAGCTCATCCACTCCTCATTTGCCTCCCTAGCCCACCGGAGTCCTCGGCCCTCTCTTCTTTTTGCCGGAGATCGCCATGGCCGCCTCGGTTCCTCCTCGGTTCCGGCGAACCTAGTCCATCTCCTCTCCTCCAGAGCTGTCCATTAGCATCCCTGTATCCTCGCGCGTCGCCCCACCCACTTGTCCATCGCCGGAGAGCCTCGTGGCCACGTCTCCCAAGTCCGGCCGCCGCTCATCCCATTCGGGCACCGCACCGACCGACCATCCCGAGCATCCCCGTGCTTCCCCGACCTCACCACGGCCTCCCCCTCATCCCACTGAGCCGCCCCACCCCCTTTCCCCATCGCCGGAGTGTCCACATCACCGGCGAACCTCGTCGCCCGAGCTCTCTATACTCCTCGTCGCCGCGACCACCCCTCCACCCCACTCCTCCCCGGCGGCCGTTTCCTTCTGAACGGGTGCGGCGTTCGTCCCCGAGCCTGCCGGTGCCCTCGCCTCGGCCGGAGGTGGCCGGAGGCGGCGGGGCCAGCGCCGGCAGCGCCCTGCCCGGCCTCCTCTGCTCTCTGTCATGAGCGAGCACGGGGGGAGGAAGAAGACGAGCGCCTGGGGCCCTCCCCCTGCCCGTGGACCCCACCGGTAAGTGGCACAAGCCCGGGCCCATGTGTTTTAAGTGGAGACGGTTTCTTGAAAAACGTTTTTGCTTAAGGAAAGCGTATTCTGTGAAGCTTCAGGCGGAAATACGCTTTCACTTCTCCGAAAGCGTACTCTGGTTCTGCTGCGGCCCAGAATACGTCTCCTCTATTCTCAAAACGTATTTCCCCTTAGACGCTTTCTTTTTCCTCCAAGGGGCATGTTTGCTGAAGTTTATTCACAGATTGGTCCCTAATCTTCAACACCTCACAACTTTTCAACCGTAACTCTGATCGAGGTGAAACCAGCACTCACTTCTTTGTCTCGTCGAGCTCTATCTTTTGGCAACATTTTCACTAGGTGGTCTCATAGTGAAAATGACCACTTTGCCCTTGATTCAAATCAGCTCCCTCCGAGCAAGAACCGTCCAGCGTTTCGTTCCGCGGCTTCACCGCACTTCTTCCCGGAGTCTCCGTCACCCCCAGGCAAGCCATAACAACCACTTGCATGATAGTCATGCAGTAGCCATGGTTTTCAACTTGAATATTTAATAAATGTCTGCTTGTTTGATACGGTTATCGTTGTTTCGGTGATGCTTATAGATCTGTGTTCACTTTCATGCTATGCTCTTCTGCATCTTGTTATCTTGCACTTATTACTACTATTATTGTTATCATGCTTGATAGTAGTAGCAGTGTGTTCTTTCGGATGCATATTTATGAGCTGTTATCTAGTGTCGTTGCTATGCGTGTTACTTTGTATCCTGCTATATGCTTACTTGGTAGTATTCTGGATGAGTTCTTGCATGGCATTTATTTATGACGCTACTGGTCATGATATGCTCGTGTGTAATGTTATGCTCGTCAGCTTACCATGCTCACTTGGTTAATGTTTCATTATGGTTATGCTCGATGAATATGTTGCACCTCCATGCTTATGTTGATTCATGTTCATGCATTGTTGTTGCATCATGTTATTTTAATATGACTCAACATTTTGCATTCAAGTTTAATCGGACTTAATTGAACTTGAACAACTGTTGGCTGAGTCATGGTGCCACCATATCGAGCTGACCAGTGCAACCACACTTACCTTTATGGGAGGGTCCTAACTAGGTCTATTGTCGTGCCTCTCGCTGGTGCCTCCAATGAGGGAAGGTTATGGGCGCGCGCTACCCTGATCAGGTAGGTGGACATAAGCCTTGTGTGCCCGTAGTAGTTGTTAGGGGCCTTTTTGTCCCCGTTTGGGACCGTTTACGTTTTTACCACGACGGTGGCCGTTGGTGCCTTTGGTAGGCACGAGGCCACCCAGGACTGAACCATGAGGGGGTGTTGGTCGGAGTGGCCGGGAGAGTGTCATGGCAGTAGGACAGTTTTGTCGGAACGCCGTTGGTCCACCCGAATGGGAGTGCGAGGCCATGGGTTCCGTGGTGTGGGTACAGTGTGCTAACCTCCGCAGAGTGTGTATTAAATCTATCAATAGCCGTGCCCGCGGATAAGGGCCCAGTTCGTGTCGGTCACACTATGGGTCAACAGTAATAATAATAACTTGCTTAATAACAACCCCGGTTCGATGATGAGATAAGTTGGTTCTGTGATCCGTGAATCATAACCGTTTGGTTACGAGGTAACCCGTTGAACCCAGAGTGGTTCCGTCTGTGATCATGAGATGATCACCGTGGTATCGAGGATACCGAGTTGTTGGATATTCGTGATATTGTGCGAGAATCATGGGTAAAGATCAAGCTCCTTGTGGTCATTTAATGATTACTATGGTATTGTTTATACCAAGCTTGATTTGATCCTGAGATGATCGTGTAATGTCCGAGGTTGGTAAGTGATGCATATGATGGTTACGAGGTAACCCGAGCAGAATAAGTTGGTGCATGATAATGTCATCACGTTGCATGATAGTGTCATCATGTTTATATGTTCATGCCATGTTCATATTGTTCTAGCGGTATTATGTTCATGTTGTTCATGCCATGTTATCCTGATGATCTCATGATAATTCCTGCTTAACCTGTAATTGCCATGCTGTTGTTTGTCTTGAATGCTTCTGGTTATTGTGAGCTTGCAAGTACATTGAGGCCCAGTTCTTTTGCCAGAATCTAGGGATTCTCCCAGAATCCGACCCCTACCCAGCTTCTCCCAGAATCTTTGTGCCCCATTTGTTTTACAATCCTATCTAGTTAGGGTCTAATTAGATAGGATTGTAAAATAAATGGGGCTCAAAGATTCTGGGAGAAGCTGGGTAAGGGTCGGATTCTGGGAGAATCCACAGATTCTGGCAAAAGAACTGGGCCTCAATGTACTGACCAGGCGTGTCATGCCAGTTTGCAAGTCGTGCCTGGATTGCTTGCTTGTTTGGTGTGGTTCCTGTGTTCGTGAGCTAGGATAAACGTTCCAGCCAGAGTCCCTACGGATTGGAGTCCATCATCGTCGTTCGTTGTTCCGCTGCCAGTAGTTGTTCCGCTACCTCGAGTTGTTATGCTGCTTGTATAGAGCAAGCATGGTTGGCGTAGTGCCGCCGTGCCGATGTTATTCATTGTAATATCGGAGACCTTGTATGCCTATTCATGTTGTAATAGAGAGTTGGATGGTTCTATGCCAAGCAGTGCAGTATTCCAGAAGACTTCACCTCGATCTCTGGGCTGGAATACAGGGCGTTTCGATTTTCTCTGAGCCGGGGTGCCACACAAGGATGGGCCGAAAGCAAGAAAAGACTTGCAATTTTTTAATATCAGGAAAGATCTCCAAATGCCAGGTAAAAGGTCGTCAGAGGAGACCGAGTTGGAGACGGAGACGGAAGATAGGGGCAAAAAAGTAAACAAGAAGGAAGAACAATATTGCCCCCCCCCTCTTGCTTCACCTTAGATCCGAAGGAGGTCGATCAATTGTTCAAGTGCCTTGCCGGAATCAAAGTTAGTTCCGGATACTGTGGGAAGATAAGCAGATATCTGGACACTAAGAAAAAAAGGTTCAGTGGGATGAAGTCTCATGACTGTCATGTGATGATGACGCAGTTACTCCCGGTTGCACTTAGAGGGATTATGGACACACATGTGCGTGAGACGCTTACTGACCTATGCCACTTTTTTGATGCTATATCTCGAAAGTCGATGTGTGAAGCAACTCCATAGGCTACAGGAAGAGATCGTTGTCATACTGAATGAGCTAGAGATGTACTTCCCGCCCGCGTTCTTTGATGTCATAGTGCATCTATGTGTTCACATCGTGGACGACATCATCGACCTAGGGCCGATATTCCTGCAGAGCATGATGCCGTTCGAGAGGATGAATGGCGTCATCAAAGGATTCGTTCGTAACATGTCCCGTCCAGATGGAAGCATAGCCCAAAGGATATCTGACCAAAGAGTGCATCTCTTTCTGTGAGAGTTATCTAGTAGGCACCAGAGACCCTGTTGTTGGTTTGCCCGTCAACAAGCACTATGGAAGGCTCGAAATCGAAGGTCACACCAACGGTCATAGGGATGTGAATGTGTTACGCTCGGGCCGACAAAACGTCTTTGACAGGGCAAACTTAGTAGTGCTACAACACCTAGATGTGCTAGAAGATTTCGTGACACTGCACAAAGAGACCATCGCAAAGAAGTACCATGACCGTGGGATGCACAGGACGGACGCTGAAGTTATTAGAGAGCACAACTCCACTTTCTTGCGTTGGTTCAAAGAGCGAGTTGTGGCTAATCCCCCGGAAGAGGGTTGTCCGAACGGAACGCTCATATACGCCTTAGCACATGGCCCCTCGACCAACCTGGCGACTTATCAAGCATACGATATCAACGGATACATGTTCTACACGGAGGAGAAAGATATAGACAGTGATGACCAAAACTCAGGGGTGACGATGGAAGCCATGACCGGGAATGTAATTGGAAGATATTACGGAAGGGTCGAAGAGATATGGGAGCTTAACTACTCTGGATTGCATAGCGCGACGATGTTCCGTGTCAGATGGGCTAAGAATGTACAGAGAGAAAACTGACATTTCACTACCATGTGTATACCCGACTCCGATAGCGGTACCATCAACGCCATCGCCAAAAATGAGCCATGGGTACACGCTAAACACGTGACACAATGTTTCTTCATAACTGATCCGATATACCCCAGCCGTGTTGTCGTGAGGAGAAGCAAAAGGAGCATCGCCGGAATGGATGGAGTCGCCAACGAGGAAGATTGCGACCAGTACGGTGATCCGATGAGGGAAGATGATGCTGATGACGACGAAACATACGTCAAAAGAAGAATGAAGACTACATTACCTACGAAAGATTGTAATCCCTGGAGAAGGAAAAGTCACGACCATGGGCTCAATTATTCGACAACGAACAAAAGAGGGAAGAAGATCAGTCTGAAGCGTCATCGTCACCCAATCTGACAAACTAATCCACAAAGTTTGTGTGTGTCTAGCTATTTTGTATACCGCAGATAGCGGTGAAATTATGTAATATATATTATACTAATTATTATCCGAAGGGTAACACTGGTATTGCTCCAACGACAGACCAAATTAAAGGAAGGAAAGTGCAAAAGAAAGATAAGAAAAAGAAAAGTGCAAATGAAAGAAAAAGAAAAAGAAAAAGAAAGGAAGTTTTGCAAAATGAAATGAAAGAAAAAAGAAAAAGGAACTAATAAGTTCTGGGAAATGAAATGAAAGAAAACTAAAAAAAGAAAGGAAGGAAGTTAGTGGAATATGAAAAAGAAAGGGAAAAAGAAATTAAAAAGAATAATAAAAATAAAAACAAAAAGAAAAATAAAAATTTAAAAAGTAAAAAAAAGTTAGCAGTAGCGCGTTTTGGCTTGGGCAGCGCTATAGCTAAGAGAAAGAAAAATAAAAAAGAAAAAGAAAAAGTTAGCAGTTGTGCGTTTTGGCTTGGGCAACGCTATAGCTAACTTAGCTATAGCGCATTTTGCCATACCGCGCTATAGCTAAGTCGCCTATAGCACCGGGTCCGAGAGCTCCTATCTCTTTCCTCTCTGTACTGTCGCTCGTCGATCGATCCCCTTTTCTCCCACGCCACCACCGACGCCGCACCACCCACGCCGCCGCCGGACTCGACCTCATCCCCGACCTCGATGCCGCACCACCCACGCCACCGCCGGACTCGACCTCAGCCCCGACCTCGATGCCGCACCACCCACGCCGTCGCCGACGCCGGACTCGACCTCAACCCCGACCCTGATGCCACCCTTCACCCCCTCCCTGGCGCCGCTCCCCCGACGCAGGTATCCCTCCCTCCCTCCCTCCCTCTCTCTCTGAACAAATTTGGTCTCTGCAGATCGAACCGACCCCCTCAGCCCCGGCGACCCCTACCACGACGCCGACGTCCTCAACCCCAACGTCGACCCCCTCAGCCCCGGCGACCCCGACGCGCGGTGAGCCACCTCCTTCCTTTCCTGCTGTTCTTAAATTAACATGTAGGGTGTCCAAATTAGGGCCAATTTTTCTATGTAGGGCTCTTGATTACATGCATATCAACGGGAATTTTCCCATGTCTGAACTCTGAACACACACCTTAGCTATAGTTTCAGTAACTGACTACGGATTGCCCACCACATATGCTCCATTAATTTTTAGTTGATGTCCATTTTGAAAATGATGATAAATGAAAATGAAAATTAGCTTATGTTGCTGCCCATTTTGAAATTGAAAATTAGCTTGTTTCTAAATAGAAAAATGAAAATTAGCTTGTTTCTTTGTATATGTATTTTGGTTCTGAACTTGTGTCGCTATGTCTTATCCATTACTGAAGTGCATGTGACAGCAACCGCTTGACAGCAACCACTTTGATGGCTGCATCTACGTGATTGTTAGTGAAATGCTACTTCAGCACATAGTGCTTATTGTCATTTGCAGGGAAATCGATTGCGAGTGACCTATGTTTTGCCGGAAATGTTGATTCATTTCCATTCTGGCAAATTTCAGGCGCTCTATATGTGCACTTTCTAGCAAAGGTCATGCCGAAATTTTTCGTGAATTTTGGCATGACTTGTGCTAGAAAGTTGGACATATCGAGTGCTCGAGATTTGTCGCGACGGGAATGAAACGACATTTCTGGCAAAACAAAGGTCACTTTTTTCATTATTCACTTTATTATATAAAGCTCGATAATTAAACGACTACGACATTGAACCCTAGGAAACATGACCGACACCGATGAGGCCGGAGGTTCTCAGTCCCAATTAGGTCGAGCACACGCCTACCTCGACTTTCTGGCGGATCAGGAGAGACAGCAAGCTGGGATTGAGACTGACGTTGATGACGACGGTGGTGGCGCGGGCGCCGACATTGATGCCACCAACGACACCGGCACTGAGACTGGCGCTGATGATTTTGCTAACTACAGCACCGAAGGTGGGACCTCCCAAGCCAGTGAGGGAAAGAAGGAAAAGAGGATCCAACAATGACAATGTCATCCACATAGACAAGCATATAGATCTAAACATCGCGATAGCGGAAGAAAAATAGAGAAGTATCTGCTTTGGAGGAGACGAAACCCAACTCGAGAAGACAGGTACTGAGCCGAGCATACCATGCACGAGAGACTATTTTAGTCCATAAAGACCACGCTGAAGCTTGCACACATGCGAGGGAAAACGAGCGTCCTCAAAGCCAGGTGGCTGCTGCATATAGACGTCCTCAGAGAGATAACCATGAAGGAAAACGTTGCTGACATCAATCTGCCGAAGACTCCAACCACGAGACACAGCCAAGGCAAGAACCAGTCGAACTGTGGCCGGCTTGACAACCGGACTGAACGTATCACCATAATCAATACCAAGCTGCTGGGTGAAACCACAAGCGACCAGTCAAGCTTTGTACTTATCAACAGAGCCATCTGGACGGTCCTTGGTCTTGAAAATCCACTTGCTCCCAACAACATTGATTCAGCGCGGCCGTGGCACAAGAACCCATGTCTTGTTATGGTGAAGGGCAGCAAGCTCATCAATCATCGCGATACGACAGGCAGTCTCACGGAGAGCATCACGATGAGAGACAGGCACCGCATGAAACGCGCGGCGACGAGGATCATATCGGATGGTCCCATCAGTAGGAACAAGGGCATGACGAGTATGATCGCGTGTGCGCGTAACCATGGTATGTGCATGAGCAGCTGGAGGCGTCGCGGTCGGGGGAGCAAGGCTGCCCTCAACAGAAGGCGACGCGAGCTGCGATGGCGATGATGGAGCAGCATCCTCGAGCACCGGGGTAGGCGACGGCGCGTCAGTACGCGGCAGGGAGGCCGCAGACGGGGCGGGTGAAGCGGCTGGGGCCGACCGAGCCGGGCGAGGCGGCATCGGACGGGCCAGGCGGCGAGGCAGCCGATGGGCCGGCCAGGACAGGCGATGCGGGGACCGGGCCGGCGGGAGCCGAGGGACGGGGGGACTAGCATGTCCCATGCACGTCGATCGCCACGGAGTGCGGCGCGCCAACCACATGGGGGCGGCGTGCAGAGGGCGTGCATGCGCCATGCGCGTCAAACACCGAGGATGGAGCCGTCGTAGGATCCTGCGCAGCAGTAACAGAGCCTGAAACAGGCGGTCATTAGACAAATAGGACAAGTCGTATTTGCGCATATGGTCACCCGTAACCGGTTCAGTGGGAGGAAAAGAGAGAACATCAGCCAAAGAAGAGAGATCGACGATGACCCCGGGAGTTGCATAGGGAAAAACAGAGTCATCGAAAACGACATCACGAGAGATGTAGATACGTCCCGTAGAACGATCAAGACACTTGTATCCCTTATGCATCGGACTATAGCCCAAGAAAACACACATGGTGGAATGGAAAGCAAGCTTGTGTGTGTTATATTTGCGCAAACTAGGCCAGCAGGCGCAACCAAAAGTGCGAAGAAACTTGTAATCAGGGTGTACCTTAAGGAGACGATAGATGGGTGTATCTTGTTGAAGAACAGGTGTAGGCATGCGATTAATAAGGTAGCACGCCATAAGAAACGCTTCATCCCAAAAACGCAATGGGAGAGAAGAATGAGCCAGCAAGGCAAGACCTGTTTCGACAAGGTGACGGTGTTTGCGTTCAGCAATGCCGTTTTGCTGAGAGGTGTGTGGGCAAGACACACGATGAGAGATTCCAGTGCGTTGGAAATACTGGTGCAGTCGGTGATACTCACCACCCGAGTCGGACTGAACAACTATGATTTTAGTGTGGAGGAGACGCTCAACATGAGCCTGAAAGTCATAAAAAACTTGCTCAACGTCAGACTTGTGCTTAAGGAGATAAATCCAAGCGAAGCGAGAATAATCGTCAACAAAGCTCACATAATACTTATAGCCTCCGGGAGAGGCAATAGCAGGCCCCCAAACATCAGAATGAATTAACTCAAGAGGCATACTGGAAACATGATGTGATGAATTATAAGGAAATTGTTGACTTTTAGCACGCTAACAAGCATCACACACGGAAGTCTGACATTTAGAAGAACACACTAAATCATTATTCCTAACAATGTTTTGAACAATATTATTCGAAGGATGACCGAGACGCTGGTGCCACTGGGACGGGGTGGTCTTGATGCTGAGAGACGCTTGGCGGTTGGAGGAGGACGACGCACGACTAAACGGGATGGGGTAGTGTCCGCCATGAAATCTACCATGAAGAAGGATTTGCTTCGTGGCCGTGTCCTTAACAAGGAAAAAGAAACGATGAAATTCCACAAAAACATCATTATCAAGGACGAGACGATAAACGGAGAGAAGATGTTGATGAATATGTGGAAGACGAAGAATATTGCGTAAACGAAGAGGTGAACCGGGTATAGTGGAATGACCAATATGTGAAATAGACAAACCTGCACCATTTGCTACTTGCACTTGATCCTTCCCGCCATAGCGCTCGTGGAAGTGTTGACGGTCGAGATCGTTCGTCAGCTGATCCGTCGCACCGGTGTCTAGAATCCAGTGCGGCGGCTCATGGGAGGAGGATGTGGACGCCGAGTTGGCGGAGCGGTGGTCATTATCATAGCGGCTGCGACAGTCGCCGGCCTCGTGACCCCAGTTCTTGCATATCTGGCAGCAGGGATGCCAGCGCCGGTTGCGGCCGCCTCTGTTACCTCCGCCGTTTCCTCCTCCGTTGCGGCTGTTGCCGCTGTTGTTGTTGTTGCGGCCAGGAGGGTTGCCCTGGCTGGTGTCGTAGCCTCCTGAGTCGGGCTGGAGAGAGCCAGCGGAGGGACGGCCGCCGCTCGGGCGGCCAGAGTCGGGGGCGCGCCCGGAGTTGATGTGGTAGACCGGCCGGGACTCGGAATTGGCGGAGGACTGCCAATCCTCAAGTTCCGACTGCTGCTGCTGAAGGGCCTCGTAGTGAAGAACACTAGAGTAGAACCCGGGAAACGTGATAGGTACGCCCGCGAAGTTCATCGAAGCAGCGATGGGGTTGAACGCCGAGCCGAGCCCGGTCAGCATGTAGTCTATGATCTCATCATCGCGAAGAGGAGAGCCGGCGGCGGCCATCGCATCAGCGAGGGCTTTGACCTTCTGCATGTACTCACCGGCGGGGCGATCTCCCTTCCGCAGCGCCTGGATCTGGCGCCGGAGGTTACGCACGTCGGCGCTGTTCTCGGCGGCGAACATGGTGTGGATGGCCGTCCAAGCGGCGGCCGCCGTCCTGCAGCCGATGAGCTGCGCGGAGATCTCCACGTTCATTGAACCGAGGAGATGCCCGAGAACCTTCTGATCCAGCGTCCACCGCTGCTCATACTCAGGGTTGGACACGGTGCGGGCGGCCTCGCCAGTGCCTGTCGTCACGGTCGGCGCCGGCGTCTTGGCCGAGCCGTCAAGGAAACCGTGGAGGCGAACTCCGGCGAAGTTGGGGAGGGCAAGGGCCCTCCATAGCATGAAGTTGCTGCGGGCGAGCGAGACTGCGATGGGCGGAAGGACGGGGGTGGGAGCCGACGCGGCGGGTGGGGCGATGACAGGGGCGATCGGGGCGGGCATGGAGAGGGTGGTGAGTGTGAGCGCGGAGGAGGGAGTCATCGTTGGTGTCGTCGTGGTGGACACCGCGGCGGCCGCGAAGAACTGCGGCGGCGGCGGCGGTGGTGGGAGGAGAGGCGGCGGCTAGGGTAGGCTCTGATACCAAGTTTGAGAATAGGGTTTAGTGTTTCCCGTGGGGCAAAGCCTCTCCACGTCTTTCTATATATAACAATCAGCATATACAATTACATACGTACAAAGTACGTCGACACGACACGCTAGACCTATTTTAACAGCAGTGGCAGCGACTCCCGTACATGGGTGGGTGAACGCCGGTATGAAGCAGGTCGCTACCAGCGGCTGTGCCGGCCGCGCCCAAGCTGAGCATGGCGAGTCGGACAAGCCGTTGCCGGCCGTGGCGACGTTGTCTTGGCAGAGGACGAGGATGGCTGAGTTTGGCCTCGCCGCTGTCGCGGTGCTGGTGTTGGACTGCGCCTGTGACGATCGCCGAAGCTATGAGCAAGGACGACGTTTGGGTGCAAAAGTCTGTATCTATACCTATTAGTAAAGGGGCTATTGCTTTTTATTACCGTAATTTTGTCCGTTTTTCGTCCATCCTTGGTTTGGTACGTCAATTTCGTCCGTCACATTGCTTCATCCTCGATACAACTTTGCGGACAGGCTGGGCTAAATCGCCTTCCTGGGCCCTGGCCCGAAATCGGCCGAGGCAAAAAAATATGACGCAAAACCGAGATCAGGCAGAAAATAAACGTCTTCACGTGGAATCAAACTCCCAACGGTGCACGTCGAGGCCCAAGGCTCCAACCAACAGAACTAAAGCATCTGAATGCAAACAAAAGGTTTGTTTCTTTATAAATTAGTACCACCTCGCTGCTTTACGATCTGTTCGACCGATTTATATATGTTTCCGATTCAAAATCAAGAAGCAGCCTGGAGAATTAATGGGAACAAAGATGGCTGACATATGGCTTAGATTTCATGAGATGCGTGGCATGATCAGCGGGCACAAATAAGGAAAAAGAGTGGCGTGATTAGCCAGCATAATATGGAAAGAGAATTTGACAAAAAGAAAAAGGAAGGAGAGGATAATGACAATATAATACCAGCGTGTGATCCTTGGGCAAAAATAAGGAAGGAGAGTTCCTTTAAAAAGGAAGGAGATAATAATATGTTGCAAAGGAATTATAATACAAGGGCATGATAAGGAAGGAGAGTTTGACAAGAAAGAAATGCCTTTAAGATTTGAAAATTAGGGGGGTCCTTTAGGGCCAGGATTATCGTACAAAAATTGTATTAAAGGTATTGTGTGTGTAAAAAGAGTATTGTATGTGTAACTAACTAGGGATTGTCTGTTCAAATGCGAAGGAATTATAATTCATTATTTCTAATGTACTGGAGATGGAACCCCCTTTTAGCGAAAAAATTCATGACAACTTAAAAATAATGCAATTAAGATTTGAAAATTAGGGGGCCTTTTAAGATCAGAATACAACTTACAAATAATGCCTTTAAGATTTGAAAATTAGGGGCCTTTTAAGATCAGAATCGTCGTACAAAAATTGTATCAAAATCATTGTATCTGTAGCATGCTTCTTAATGTAGAATTGGGACAAGACTTCCTCGCCTGCGAGTGTTGCAATGCTCTGCAACACATCTGGGGACGAAGCCATGTAAATCTCTCCTCACCCTAATTAATTTCTCTCCCCCGGTGAATTCAAGGGTGGGCCCACACTAACTAATCACCCCCTAATTCAACCGTGGGGCCCACACTAACTAATTTCACCCACCTGAATTCGCGTGAATTAGCCACGCCTGTTGTGCGTCCTCCTATCGTTGCCGGGTGGCATCACTCGGATGTTGTTGGGCCTTTCGATGGATACACCATTATATCTCCCGTTGCAACGCACGGGCATATGTGCTAGTAAACGACAAAGAATTAATGAATACGAATAGGATGGAGCTGAACCCGCCGATGCATCCAAATAGCCAAATAGGCCAGCGCGACGGTAGAGAACGCGTTTTCTATAAACTGGCTTTTTGAGATTTTATAAAACTCGGTAGTACTTATCTGCAGTTTAGTCAGACACCCTAAACAAGTTTTTAGGTGGTTGTAACAGAAATCGTGTTTTTAGAGAGCTGGTTCTCTACAGTAACTTTTTGAACTTATGATTTTTGATTGTTTTTTCCTTCAAATATTTATTAAATGTTGTTTAAGGAAAACTTTAACTGTTTTCAATTTAATCCCTTTGTATTTGTTAGTTTTTTAAAAACTAAAAATAATAGTTTTGAGTAACTGTTTAAATATAATTTTAAGTACATTTTCCTTCTAACCTGGCATGTATGTCTATCATGGGCATGCCCGCCTGCTCATAAAAGTTTTGGTCATTTCGAGAATGTCCAAAAATACACCATGTTCATCGATATCCGTCAAAGGACCCCAATTTGCTTCGTTGGCTTATATGATTAATTCAAGACACCATGCCAAGTTCATTTGGTGTTCGACAATTTTTGCATTTTCTGGAATTTTCTCGGTCGAAAAAGATCGATAAATGGTCGGACGTGTTGCAACTTGCATACGGTGTTGGAAATCATTCAAACCTAACATGGATGCCTACCATGAGCATGTCCGCCTGCATGGAGAAATAGTGGTCAGTTAAAGAATGTCCAAAAATAAACCATGTTGAATGAAGGGGGGATCGGGTAGGCTAGAATGCTACGTCTGAGAGCTCGTTGTTTCTTGACATCCTTGAAATGACCCAAAAAAATTCTTGGCCTTGTATGAATGATTCAAAGCACCATGCCAAGTTGTTTGGGTTTTCAACAAGTTTTGTATTTTTTTGTAGTTTTGTCGATGAAAAAAGACTGATAAATGGTGAGACGTGTCGCAAAGTACATATTGTGTCGGATGTCATTCAAACCTGGCATGAATGCCTACCATAGACATTTCCACCTGTGGAAAAAGTTGGGGTCATTTCGAGGGTGTCCAATAAAACGCGATCTCCAACATAGGGTGTTGATACGTCTCCAATGTAAATATAATTTTTTTTGTTCCGTGCTATTATATTTTTTGTTTTGAATATTTTATATGCATTAATATGCTATTTTATATTATTTTTGGGACTCACCTATTAATACAGAGCCCAGTGCCAGTTTCTGTTTTTTTCTTGTTTTTGAGTTTTGCAGAAAAGTAATATCAAACGGAGTCCATACGGAATTAAACTTTACGATGAATTTTTTGGACCAGAAGACACACATAGGACTTGGAGAGGAAGGCAGAGGAGTCCCGAGGGCTCCACAAGCCCTTAGGGCTCGCACTAGGAGGGGCGCCCCCCTGGCTTGTGGGCCCCATGGGAGTCCTCCAACCCTAATCTTTGGCCTATAAATTCAGAAATATTTCCAAACCAACAGAAGCGTCCACCAAAATACTTTTCCGCCGCCGTAACCTTCTGTACCCGTGAGATCCCATCTTGGGGCATTTTCCGGCATCCAGCCGGACGGGATTCGATCATGGAGGGCTTCTACATCAACTCTATTGCCCTTCCGATGAAGCATGAGTAGTTTACCACAAACCTACGGGTCCATAGGTAGTAGCTAGATGGCTTCTTCTCTCTCTTTGATTCTCAATACCATGTTCTCCTCGATGTTCTTGGAAATCTATCCAATGTAATATTCTTTTGCGGTGTGTTTGTTGAGATTGTTTGTGCAGGTGCATAGATTGGGGACTTGCTTGTGTCTGCTAATGGATTTGATACCTTGGTTCTTAACTGAGGGAAATACTTATTTCTACTTTGCTGCATCACCCTTTCCTCTTCAAGGGAAAAACCAACGCATGCTCAAGAAGTAGCAGGAAGAATTTCTGGCGCCGTTGCCGGGGAGATCTACATCAAGCCTACCAAGTACCCACCATAAACTCTCATCTCTTGCATTACATTATTTGCCATTTGCCTCTCATTTTCCTCCCCCCCACTTCTAAAACGATTTCAGACGTTTGCCTCTATCTCTTACTTGGTTTGTTTGCTCGTTCGCTTGGTATAATTGTGTATTTATAAAAAACCGGAAAACAAAAAGGTTTATGGATCCGCTTAAAGTTTTCTACTTGGATCATCTTCGATCCATATGTGCTCGTGCTGAAACCCCAACTAGTTTAGTTGAGGGAAAATCTTTAGATGAGCATGCTCATTTTGTGCGTCACTGTTTGTCTGAAAAAGGGAGACTCTTATGGAATCAAATAAATTGTTTGCTATGTTATGCTTGGAATCTTTGTGAACTTTGTGATTTTACTTGTTGCTCTAAGAACCCTAAAAAACATCTTCCTACCTATGTGAGTTTAATGATAATGAAATATTATCTTCTTATGAAAAGGGTGTTTATAGTTACTACAATATCGAAAAAATTGAAGAATTTGTCGCTTTTAAGGGTTCTTATGAAGTTGCTTCTTTGATTGAAAAGTATGATATTACTCTTTATAAATCTGAAAATTTTGACATACTTAAATATTGCTATGAAAACTATGCTCATAATGCCTATGTTAAGGAATTTATTGAGAGAATGCCCGTTGCTTTGGAAGAAAATAATGATATGCATGAACCTATAGATTATTATGATTCCGTTGATTTGGTTGAAATATCCCTGGATGAACATGATGCTTGCTATTCTTATGGCCATGATTCCAATATTTATGGAGATGAATTTGTTGTAGTTCCTTATGTTAGACATCAGATTATTGCTATTGCACCCATACTTGATAGTTCCTTGAATCAAAAGCATCATTTCAATGATGTTCTTATAAATTCTATTAATGTCAATTGTGCTAATGATATGCAGAACCCTAAGCTTGGGGATGCTAATTTTTCTATGACCACTACTTATTGTAATGATCATGATTGGGGTGATGCATCTTATGATCTTGAAATTTTGTTTAAGCCTCATGATATTGATAATAATGTTTGCAATAATATTGAAAGTGGGTTTGGAAGAGTGTCAACTTTAGGAAATAATAATCCCACTACTTTGGAGTATGATCAATATTATGATTTTTTTTATAAAAGTGGGCTTGGAGAGGTCATGACTTTATTTGATGATAATCCCACTATTTTGGAAGAGTGTCAACTTTGCATGCATGTGGATCATCAAGAGAACATTTTACGTGATAGTTATATTGTTGAATTTGGTTATGATCCTACATGTAATTATTATGAGAGAGGAAAATATGGTTGTAGAAATTTTCATGTTACTAGATTACCTCTCGTTATGTTGAGATTGCTATTGTTTCTTTCTTCTTCCTTGCATATGCTAGTTTTTACTTGTCTTGATAATTGGTTTGCTTATAAAATGCCTATGCATAGGAAGTACGTTAGAATTAAAATTGCTTTTCACATACTAAATGATGCTCTCTTTGTGTTTCAATTCATATCTTTCATGTGAGCATGTTTGAAATCTCAACGCCTAGCTAAAAGGCTTTAAAAAAAGCGCTTGTTGGGAGACAACCCAATATTTTTATTTTCTGTTTTTATGAGAATACAAATTATTACCTCTGTAATAATTGTGTTTTGGTGTTTTAATTAGTGTTTGATCCAAGCAAGACCTTTGGGACGATCTATGGTGATAGTTGATTTGATCTTGCTGAAAAACAGAAACTTTTGCGCCTAGAAACATAATTGATCTGAGCTGCTGGAACGTGATAAAATCCTGAATGTTTTACAAAAGATTGATATATGAATTGCCTCGGTTGTCCTAATTTTTTAGAATTTTTGGAGTTCCTGAAGTATATGAAGTTTACAGATTACTACAGATTGTTCTGTTTTTTGACAGATTCTGTTTTCTTTGTGTTGTTTGCTTATTTTAATGAATCTATGTGTAGTATCGGAGGGTATGAACCATGAAGAAGTTGGAATACATCACATATTACACCAATATAAATAAAGAATGAGTTCACAACAGGACCAAAAAGTGATGATTTATTTTCTTATACTAACGGATCTCATGAGTTTTCTGTTGAGTTTTGTGTTGTGAAGTTTTCAAGTTTTGGGTAAAGATTTGATGGACTATGAAATAAGGAGTGGAAAGGGCCTAAGCTTGGGGATTCCCAAGGCACCCCAAGGTAATATTCAAGGAAAACCAAGCATCTAAGCTTGGGGATGCCCCGGATGGCATCCCCTCTTTCGTCTTCGTCTATCGGTAAATTTACTTGAGGCTATATTTTTATTCACCACATGATATGTGTTTTGCTTGGAGCATCTTGTATGATATGAGTCTTTGCTTTTTAGTTTACCACAATCATCCTTTCTGTACACACCTTTTGAGTGGGACACGCATGAATCGGGATTTATTAGAATACTCTATGTGCTTCACTTATATCTTTTTAGCTAGGCAATTTTGCTCTAGTGCTTCACTTAGATCTTTTTAGAGCACGACAGTGGCTTTATTTTATAGAAATTGTTGAACTCTCTTGCTTCACTTATATTATTTTGAGAGTCTCTATAAACAGCATGGTAATTTGCATAGGTTATGAATTTAGTACTAATATGAAGGGCATCCAAGAGGGATATATATAATAAAAACTTTCATATAAAGAGCATTGAATACTATGAGAAGTTTGATTCCTTATGATTGTTTTGTGATATAAAGATGGTGATATTAGAGTCATGCTAGTGAATAATTGTGGATTGGTAGAAATACTTGTGTTAAAGTTTGTGATTCCTGTAGCATGCACGTATGGTGAACCGTTATGTGATAAAGTCGGAGCATGATTTATTTATTGATTGTCTTCCTTATGAGTGGCAGTCGGGGACGAGCGATGGTCTTTTCCTCCCAATCTATCCCCCTAGGATCATGCGTGTAGTACTTCGTTTAGATAGCTAATAGACTTTTGCAATAAGTATGTGAGTTCTTTATAACTAATGTTGAGTTCATGGATTATACGCACTCTCACCCTTCCACCATTGCTAGCCTCTCTAGTACCGCGCAACTTTCGCCGGTGCACTATACCCACCATATACCCTTCCTCAAAACAGCCATCATACCTACCTATTATGGCATTTTCATAGCCATTCTGAGATATATTGCCATGCAACTTCCACCGTTCCGTTTATTATGACATGCTCCATCATTGTCATATTGCTTTGCATGATCGTACGATAGCTAGCATGATGTTTTCATGGCTTGTCCGTTTTTTACGTCATTGCTATGCTAGATCGCTGCACATCCCAGTACACCGCCGGAGGCATTCATATAGAGTCATATTTTTGTTCTAAGTATCGAGTTGTAATTCTTGAGTTGTAAGTAAATAAAAGTGTGATGATCATCATTATTAGGCATTTTCCCATGTGAGGAAAGGATGATGGAAGTTATGATTCCCTCACAAGTTGGGATGAGTCTCTGGACTTTACCAAAAAAATAAAAGGGGCCAAAGAAGCCCACAAATAAAAGAGAAAAGAAAAAAAGAGAGAAAAGAGAGAAGGGGCAATACTACTATCCTTTTACCACACTTGTGCTTTAAAGTAGCACCATGATCTTCATGATAGAGAGTCTCCTATGTTGTCACTTTCATATACTTGTGGAAAATTTTCTTTATAGAACTTGGCTTGTATATTCCAATGACGGGCTTCCTCAAATTTCCCTAGGTCTTCGTGAGCAAGCGAGTTGGATGCACATCCACTTAGTTTCTTTTGAGCTTTCATAAACTTATAGCTCTAGTGAATCTGTTGCATGGCAATCCCTACTCACTCACATTGATATCTATTGATGGGCATCTCGATAGCCCGTTGATACGTCTAGTTGATGTGAGACTATCTCCTTCTTTTTGTCTTCTCCACAACCACCATATGATATTCCATCTATAGTGCTATATCCATGGCTCACGCTCATGTATTGCGTGAAAGTTGAAATTTTTTTAGAACGTCAAAAGTATGAAACAATAGCTTGGCTTGTCATCGGGGTTGTGCATGATTTAATACTTTGTGTGATGAAGATGGAGCATAGCCAGACTATATGATTTTGTAGGGATAACTTTCTTTGGCCATGTTATTTTGAGAATACATGATTGCTTTATTAGTATGCTTGAAGTATTATTATTTTTATGTCAATATTCAAATTTTGTTTGAATCTTATGAATCTGAATATTCATGCCACAATAAAGAAAATTACATGGATAAATATGTTAGGTAGCATTCCACATCAATTTTTTTTATCATTTACCTACTCGAGGACGAGCAGGAATTAAGCTTGGGGATGCTTGATATGTCTCCAATGTATCTATAATTTTTTATTGTTCCATGCTATTATATTATCTGTTTTGGATTTTTATATGCATTAATATGCTATTTTATATTATTTTTGGGACTAACTTATTAACCAAGAGCCCAGTGCCAGTTTCTATTTTTTCCTTGTTTTGAGTTCTACAGAAAAGGAATATCAAACAGAGTCCAAACGGAATAAAACTTTACGATGATTTTTCTTGGACCAGAAGACACACGTAGGACTTGGAGAGGAAGGCAGAAGAGTCCCGAGGGCTCCACAAGCCCTTAGGGTGCCCCCTAGGGGAGCGCCCCCCTGGCTTGTGGGCCCCATGGGAGTCCTCCAACCCTAATCTTTGGCCTACAAATTCAGAAATATTCCCAAACCAACAGAAGCGTCCACCAAAATACTTTTCCGCCGCCGTAACCTTCTGTACCCGTGAGATCCCATCTTGGGGCCTTTTCTGGCATCCTGCCGGAGGGGATTCGATCATGGAGGGCTTCTACATCAACTCTATTACCCTTCCAATGAAGAGGGAGTAGTTTACCACAGACCTACGGGTCCATAGCTAGTAGCTAGATGGCTTCTTCTCTCTCTTTGATTCTCGATACAATGTTCTCCTTGATGTTCTTGCAGATCTATCTGATGTAATATTCTTTTGTAGTGTGTTTGTCGAAATGCGATGAATTGTGGATTTATGATCAGATTATCTATGAATATTATTTGAATCTTCTCTGAATTCTTATATGTGTGATTTGATATCTTTGTATTTCTCTTCGAATTATCGGTTTGGTTTGGCCAACTAGATTGGTACTTCCTGCAATGGGAGAGGTGCCTAGTTTTGGGTTCAATCTTGCGGTGTCCTCACCTAGTGACAAAGTAGGGGTAGCCAGGCACGTATTGTATTGTTTCCATCAAGGGTAAAAAGATGTGGTTTTCATCATATTGCTTGAGTTTATCCTTCTACATCATGTCATCTTACTTAAGGCATAACTCTGTTCTTTATGAACTTAATACTCTAGATGCATGCTGGATAGCTGCCGATGTGTGGAGTAATAGTAGTAGATGCAGAATCGTTTCGGTCTACTTGACACGGACGTGATGCCTATATGCATAATCATTTTATTATCTATCAATTGTTCGACAGTAATTTGTTCACCCACTGTATTATTTGCCTTCAAGAGATAAGCCTCTAGTGAATCCTATGCCCCCCGGGGTCTATTTTCCATTATATATTTTCAGATGTATAAACCAAAAAAAACAAAAATACCTCGATGCGTTTTATTTACTTTTACTTTTTTTCATGTTTTAGTAATCTTGTATATCTATCTATATGTCACCTCTGCAAGTGACCGTGAAGGGATTGACAACCCTTTTATCGCGTTGGGTGCAAGTGTTTTATTGTTTGTGCAGGTGCATAGATTGGGGACTTGCTTGTATCTCCTACTGGATTTAATACATTGGTTCTTAACTGAGGGAAATACTTATCTCTACTTTGCTGCATCACCCTTTCCTCTTCAAGGGAAAAAACAACGCAAGCTCAAGAAGTAGCAGGTGCCTGGGTAAGCCAGAGGGGTCTGTCTGAGAGCACGCTATTTCTCGACATCCATGAGATGACCCCAACTTTTTCAATTGACTTGTATTACCAATTCAAGGCACCTTGCCAAGTTGTTTTGATTTTTGACAATTTTCGTGATTTCCTAAGTTTACTCAGTTAAAAAAGGATGATAAATGGCCGGACATGTCGCAACTTGCATATAGTGTTGAAAATAGTTCAAAACTGGCATAGATGACTATCATGGGCATGCTCACCTTCTTGTAAAAGTTGGGGTCATTTTAAGAATGTTTAAAAATAGATCATGTTTAACTGAGGGGTCCAAGTAGGCACAAGGCTCCGTCTGAGAGCACGTTGTTTCTCGACATCTTTAAAATCGCCTTTTTGTTTGCATAGGAAAATGAACTCAGAGCTGCATTTCCTCTATGAGGAAATATAATAGAGACCAGTCAGCAGGCTATAGCATCTGCCGCATCAGTAAAATCATAGCTGGAGGAGAGAGAACGAGGCCGACGCTTCACGAGTCGCCCGACGATAACACAGTCGACGTGAAAAATGAGCATGCATGCAGCCCATGCGAGCACTACGGCCGCCATTTAACTCGTCCCACCCAATCATGTGCCTTTCCTTTGCCTCCCCCAGCATGCAAGTATTAAATATATAGCCAATGTTACAGTCATTCTATTATATGAGCATTTTTAACTAAGGACTATAGATGACATGGCACTACTATAGAGCCAGCAGCATGCTTTACTATTAGCGATGCTCTAATAGACAGTTCCATCCTCTCTCGTCTTTAATTACTGTGATTACTATTACCTCTCGAACAGAGGGAGTATGCATATCCTAATTTTGCTAAAGTGGACCTACGCTCAAACATATATATACATACTCCTTATCTCATAACACTACCACACAAAGTGGAACCACGGATCACATTTCTAACATCATGCTATTCTTGCTAGAGTTAAAAATAATTAGACAGATAAACATTCACCTTGCTTATGAATCAAAAGAATCAAAATAACTGAAGAGGCATCGAGCGTGATAAATCATTTATTTATAGGTGCTTAACAAACATTACACATTTGCCCTACTGATAAAACAACAATGTAATAAAATTAATTAATGATAGCATTGCACATATCCATTGGATATATATCTCCACATGGAGAAGACACTTACTTTAACTCCCGTGAAGTGTGATTTTTGTCGGCTGCTCCTCCTCTTTTATTTGCTTTTGTTTTTATTTTGCCATTGTGATTTTTCGTTTGCAAGTTAGTTTTCAAAACCCCCAAACCCCCAAACCCCCAAAACTCAAAAAATAAAATAATTTTTTTCTTTGTTCTTTTCTTTTTGCCCCTTGGAGTTCGTTTGCATTCTTGTTTATATTTCAGAGGATTTAATCTACGCCGGACAACGAGGAATGCAAGCATAAGGAAGAGAAGTGTGTAAATTCATGACCGTGAAGGTATGTCCTATCTCATATGACTCCCATCTTTTGCACTTGAAATGTTTAGAGTAGATGTAGTAGTAGTATGCGTGATGTGTGCAAGAGGGAGTAAGTCTTTATAATTAAAACAAAGGTTTTGTTCTAGTAGCTGAAATAACTGTGTAGCCTTTGTTCTATTTAATCTAGATAACTGAGACTTTCTGTGGGACTATTTATAAAGAAATTGATCATAACTAAGAATAACCAGCACAAGAGAAAGTCTTCAAAGACTTGGGTGTTGAGAAAAATTATAGAGAAGATGATGTTAGAAATTCTCTACCCCATGTTGTTAATTTTAATAGAGGAACTTAATTGAAGGGTGAACGAGATTATGCAAAAAAAATTGTGTTGTATCTCTTACATGGTGCTTCAGCTTCTCGCTGGTGCTATGGCACTGCTACTATATGCAGGTGTAAGTGCGTAATTGTGGCTTCGTCACCTTTCTTGATGTTATGTCGAGAACTCTGCTGGCCAATGAACGATCCACCAGGGTTTCGGCTCGGATTTTGGCTATGAGTTTGTTATTGTACGTAGTGGCAACACTGCAGTTGAATATTATTCAGCTTTCTCTTGAATGTGTGTGTATGTGCTAAATACTGTGAACTGGTCAAGAGCTCGAAAGAGACATATATCAAGATCCATAGTTCCAAAAATTAAGCCACAACGAAACTCTATGCATGATCACTTATTTCGCACAATCCCTTCACATGACAACCAAAGTTCCAGCAAACAATGATTGAAACAAAGTAGTTCAGATCCTTGAGAAAGAGACATTCACGGGTATGTTTATGAGCACTCTAGTATCATGTTTATCTTTACATACCTTTCACTCCCTAATTTATGTTTAATTGACTCTATCTAAGGAAAACTCTTCCATGCATTCCCGGCAAGCAAGTGTCAACTAGAGGAAACAGAATTGAGTGTTGCAAAGTTGTTTTATCTAGTAGATAAAAACTTTGAGTTGATTATCTTTGCTTCACTAACACTAGCATAATAACCATGCCATCGCTACAGCTATGCTAAGTTTTCAGGTCAAGAAGCGAAGGGCTATCTAGGCATACCAATCGTAAGTAAACCAAAGCCTTCTCGTTATTTTGGTTTAAACAACTAGGTTCATTATGATTCAGATAGAAATTTCTATCTATGTTCCTTGGGAATGATCAAGTTTAAGCCTGGGGGACATGATGAGTGATATTTTTACACTCCTCTACCCTTTGTTTAAACCAAGATATTTCAATTATACAGAGATATTCGCTCTCATATTGCCACTAATGACTAATGAATGCACAGGATTCCATAAATCCTCTCTTTATTGTGTTTCTACAGGAAATGGACTAAATATGGAAGAAAAATCAAGTGAGAACATGGAAAGGAGTGAAGGAGGATATAGAAGAAATCAGAAGGAGGCGCACCAGAAGGCATAGAGTGAAAGACATCGTTACATGCGACCAAGACTGCTCGCATGAGAGGTCGTATGTCGTGGAAACCGAGGCCTCTCGCCCACTTGAGCAACCTTTATAAAGGGGTCGAGACCAAAATGTCAACAGAACATCAGCGAGAAGAACCAGAACAGAGTCATCCTCATCCATCTCCATCAACCCTAGCCGCTGCGATCTCCATATCCATAGCCACCATCACCACCATAGTTCTTCTTCCACTAGATCATACTTGTAATCATGTATCACACACGGCATCCATTGTATGATATATTACAAATCAATCTACAGTCATGATGTGTTCCAAGACATGTTCTTCATGTGATCTGATCTCCATGTGTGAGTAGCCTGGAATGGTATGGGTTGAGGCAAGGGACTTGCAACCCTATGTATTTGTCGTGGGGATCAATGGAGGTGCTTTGAATTAAAAGCCCGTATGTGTGAAATAAAATTGCTCCGTAGATGTCTCTTGTCTTGTCTGTGTTCTTCATCCCTACAAGTGATAGCCCACAAGTATAGGGGCTCGCAACAGTTTTCGAGGGTAGAGTATTCAACCCAAATTTATTGATTCGACACAAGGGAAGCCAAAGAATATTTGCAAGTATTAGCAGTTGAGTTGTCAATCCAACCACACCTGGAGAACTAAATTCTACAACAGAGTGATCAGTAGCACAGTAATATGGTAGTTTGATAGCGGTAGTAGCAATAGCAACAGTAACCGTAACCGTAACAGTAGCAGTTTTGTAGTGATTGTAACAGTAGCAGCAGCAACAGCAACAGTAGTAACTTAGCAAAGATCAATATGTGAAAAGCTCATAAGCATTGGATCGATGATGGATAATTATGTTGGATGACATTCATCATGTAACAGTTATAACCTAGAGCAACACAAAACTAGCTCCAATTCATCAATATAATGTTGGTGTGTATTCCGTATATAGTCATATGTGCTTGCGATAAGAACTTGCATGACATCGTTTGTCCTACCTCCCATGGCAGCGGGGTCCAAAAAGAAACAAAGGGATATTAAGGCCTCCTTTTAATAGAGAATCGGAACAAAGCATTAACACATAGTGAATACATGAACTCCTCAAACTACGGTAATCACCGAAAGAATCCCAATTATTGTCACCTTGGGGTATGCGGATCATAATACGTAATAGGTGCATATAACTTGCAAGATAGGATCAAGAACATAAATATATTCATGAAAACATAAAGGGTCCAGATATGAAATCATGGCAATCGGGCCCTAGTGACAAGCATTGAGCATATCAATGTCATAGCAACATCAATCTCATAACATAGTGGATACTAGGGATCAAGACCTGCCAAAACTAACTCGATTACATGATAAATTTCATCCAACCCATCACCGTCCAGCAAGCTTACAAAGGAATTACTCACTCCCGGTGACGAATCCCCCTCTCCGGAGCCTCGAACGGACTCCAGATCTGGCCTCCTGATGAAGAACAGGAGGTGGCGGCGGTTCTATATCGTAAAACGCGGTGAAAATTTTCTCTTCTTTTTTTTCTCGGGAAATAGGAATTTATAGGCTTGAGATTAGGGTCAGCGGAGCCACGTGGGACCTACAAGCCACCAGGGCGCGCCCAGGGGGGTTGGTGCACGCTGGTGCCTGGTGGGTAGCAGGTGGCCCCCCTCCAGTGGGTCTTGGCTCTAGTATTTTTTATATATTCCATAAAAAATCTCTAAAAAGTTTCGGCCAATTTCGAGAACTTTTATTTCTGCACAAAAAACAACATCATGGTAGTTCTGCTGAAAACAACGTTAGTCCGGGTTAGTTTCATATAAAAATGCAAATTAGAGTTCAAAACAAGAGCAAAAGTGTTTGAAAAGTAGATACGACAGATACGTATCAACAAGTACCCAAGATCATGGAGAGCGAGTCACATGGAGAGGCTAAGGGCAGGGAGACTGTGAAGTGTTATTCTGAAGACCAGTGACGGAAGGGTTTAGTATGATAACACGGATCCTATCTTTGGGGATTCAAGAGGTGTAGTCATTAAACGCCCAAAGCTCTTGTCTGATTATTGCAATCTTAATTATTGAGGCAACCCCGCGAGATGGATAGGGACCTCGGTTGGAAAACTGACTCTTGATGCATGACGCGTGCCAGTCAAGACGTAATTTGGACACATCCCCCACTTTAGTTCGTAACAAGAACATCTCGATGGGTGACTCTAGCGCACAAATTAAGCTCATATTTGGTCCCAACACAAATACATGGTTATAAGCATTAAGACCTCATACCCGTACCTATTTTTATTATAGGTGTTTCCCTTGAGTTTGTTTGATTTTGATCCGGTCAAAAGTTGGAATCGTTCTTTAATAAAAGCTTGCTCGAGACCCTAGCTTAAACAGGGCTTTCCTCCGTGGGTTCGATAACTCAAGATCATCTTTGGGGGAATAGCCGAGAATCATTTCTGCTCCATTTCCATATCACTAAAGGAAGTAATTGCGTGCATGGTTGTATGGGAGAGCAGGCCTCTGGAGCCCCGCCCTTTGCGATCCTGCACCGGAAGAAGGGTGATTGGATTTTTGGGGAGCGTCTCCGACGCGATTGCTCGTCATTTTTCGTCTACATCAACTACGTCCTCGTCTCCATTGACATAACCATGCATGTCCATCCAAGCCGAGAACAAGGCCGCTGAGGACACCGTTGCCGCCGCTACAACCTGGTTGGCTGGAGGGTATAATCTGCTTATCCCACTCCTGTTTGTTTCTGCTTTAGCCGTACTAATTGTTTACATAGATGTTTCTGCTATATGTCAATACGTACTTACATGATTAGATATCAGTATGAGTTTAATAATGTCTTTGACATGCTCATGATTTATGTCTAGATTAAATCAATCGAAAAATTGTTAATTTGTTCAACAACTAACTGCTTATTTTTGAAGCCTCCTGATGCATCAGAGGTTGTGGGGACGTTATGGACCCTACTCTATAGGGGTGTCTGTCGTTGGGTGGACTGTTTTTTATTTATTTTGAGAAGGTATTGTTTGTTTTTTAATTTCCCTTTCTTTTATGTGTTTCTCAACATTTCAATTTTTTTTGTTTTTCCCTATTTTTTTCTCTTTCATGTTTTTCCTTGTTTTCTTCTCTCTTTTTTCCATTTTATTTTTCCACATGCTAATCCATATTTATTATAAAAATGTGAATATTTAAAGAGACTATGAATTTTTTAGAATTCATGAACATTTTTTTGAATTTATGGATAATTTTAAAATTAATGATATATCACATGAAGAAAAACAGGCTTAACACATAACTGAAGGATGGTGCAACAAAGCATCCGTCACCCTCTAATATATAGTATTTTTTTGAGGGGCCTCTAGTATATAGTAAGCTCGCATATTCATATTTGGGCCCTTTTGGTGCTTCAGCCGCTTTGGGCCTTGCCTGTAAGTGTTCGTGTTGTCGGGCCATCCGATTTTTTCTATTTTCAGAAGGTATTGCCTGGTTTGTTTTTGTGCTTGCTTTCTGCGTTTTTCAAGCATTTTAATAGTTTTTCCAGTTTTTCCTTTTCCTATTAGTTTTTCCTTTTTCCACATGCTAGCTCATAAATATTTCTTAAAGTTGTAAACATTTAGAAAGATATGAATGTTTTAAGAGTTGACAAAAAAATCGAATTCATGAACATTTTAAATTTTCAGAATATTTCTAAAATTTCACGAACATATCTAAATTATGTGAACATTTTTTTAATTTACAAAGCTTTTGAATTTGTGATCATGTTTGAAATCCACGAATATTTTGTAATTCGAGAACATTTTTAAAAATCAGTTTTTATGTAATCCACGATAACTGGTTTTTCTTCTGAGCTAGCAGAGAAGCAAACGAAAATAAAAGCTAAATGACTGAACGGAGCAAGGAGCCGAGTTTTTTTTTTGCGGGTGAAACGAGTATATATTTATCAGTGATAGTAGCTACACTCGTTTTCACAAATCTTACAAAGATCATCAGACCCGGAGCCAAACCAAATAGCAATACGTTGTGCGCATCGTCCCATCTGGGCCATAAAGTGTGCAGCTGCATTGCATGGCCTCAAAACATGCACAAAGCTGTGAGGCCTGATCCCATGCAGCAAATTCTTGGACTGCTCGATCAGGCCAGCGACTTGGGACCTATTAACACCTTTAGAGTTCAGCTGCTCCACTCCCTCCTTGCAGTCCAACTCAATTATTAATTGCTTATCAGTGTGTGCAAGCGCCAGGGCCACTCCTTCGAAGCATGCATCCAGCTCGGCTTCTAATGGGGAAAAGCATGCACGAATGTAGCGACATGAGGAGAAGATGATGGCCCCGGTATCGTCACGAAGCACCATTCCCGCCCCTCCAGTAGACTCCCCATGGACGAAAGACCCGTCCACATTTAGTTTCACGCATCCTGCCAGTGGCGCCATCCACTGCGTGTCCAGCATCTCCTTTTTCTTCTCCTTGGGTAGCTGACATGCACTATGGATCACCATCTTGCCCTTAACAGTGTCCTCCTTGGGGTACTGCTTGATGCAGAGAAGAGACTCGATGTAGCTGTTGAGGAAGCGTCTGGACGCCTCGATAGGGGGCGCCGGCTTGTGATGAGTAACCTCATTTCGGCAGTGCCATGCATGCCAAAATGTCATAAGAATGACCATCCGATGGGTCTCGTCGTAGCTAGCGAGGAGCTGCAGCAACCACTTCGTCCCGGTGTTCTTGATCTCCGCTCGCGCCGGTATCGGCCATGACTCCCTCATAGCATCCCAAAGAGCGCCCGCCATTGGGCAGCTGCAGACGGCGTGGAAAGAGTCCTCCCGTTCAATGCCACAAACAACACATATGTCGGTTTTTTCTATAGTTCTACCCATTTTATTTTCCATGTTTGCAAGAGTATTTGTAGCCAGTCGCCACCCAAATATTCGTACCTTCAGAGGAGTAGGGCACCCCCACAATGCCGTCCAGACGGCACGATTGCCGTCCGGTGCCCTGCTCGTGGCGCACGTAGACGTGCGGAATTTCTCGTCGAGACCAAGCTTGTAGGCAGACCTGACGGAGAAGATACCCCTCTTATCCGGTCCCCAGGCGAGGACGTCTTGCATGCGTGGCACCGGCCGAAGCTTGAGGATCTCGACGATATCCGGCTAGATGAAGTACTGTTGGAGCAGGTTGACGTCCCACGTTCCTTGATCGCTGAGAAGGTCAGCAACACGCCTTATCCTACACCTTCCAGGAAGTGAGACCGGCCGGTATGACGGAGGCCGAGGGAGCCAAGGGTCACGCCAAATGCGCACCCCCTGGCCGTCGCCGATCCTCCAAACTAGTCCGTTCTTGAGGAGCTCAAGGCCGTAAGTGATGGCCTGCGATGTTGATGAAGCATTGCTCGCGAACACCGTATCCTCCAGGCGGCCATTGGGATAATATTTGGCCTTTAAAACCTGCGCACAAAGACTTTCTGGATTAGTTAGCAACCACCACGCTTGCCGAGCAAGCAAAGCCTGGTTGAAGAGTTGATAATCCTTGAAGCCAAGCCCTCCCATAGCCTTCGGTTTTATGATATTTTCCCAAGCCATCCAATGTGTTTTCCTCTTCCCTTTCTTTGAGCCCCACCTATAATTTCTGACCATACGAGTAAGATCATCACCGACAGAGAATGGAAGTTTGAAAACCCCAATAATGTATGTGGGGATGGATTGAGCAACCGCTTTTATCAAAATTTCCTTACCGCCCGAGGCCATATTCCCATCTCCCCAAATACATATCCTTTTCAGGAGTTTGACTTGAAGGTTCTGGAATCTTCCTCTATGCATTCTCCCTTCCGGTGTTGGCAAGCCCAAGTACTTCTCCTCAAAGTTTCCTTGCTGAATTCCTAGTTCCCGCTTCACATTTTCCTTCTCATTACTCGAACAAGATTAGCCAAACAGAATAGAACACTTCGCTGGATTTATTAGTTGTCCAGTCGCCCCTTCATACTCATGAATAATCCCCTTTACCGCCTCTGCTTGCTGTTGTGTAGCCTTGAAAAACAGTAACGTGTCGTCCGCAAAGAGAAGATGCGAGACTCCTGGTGCCCCTCGGCAGACCTTCACATGTTCTATGGCATGTGTTCGCACACCCTGTTTCAGCAACTCAGAGAGACCATCAGCCACGAAAAGAAACAAAAATGGCGAGAGGGGATCACCTTGCCGGAGACCACGCTCCGGTGCGAACGATTGTAAGAGGGTTCCATTGAATTTGATAGTATATCTCACCATGGTGACGCACGTCATGATCCACTGCACCCACCGATGAGCAAAACCCAGCTTAACCATCACTTGCTCCAAGAAGCCCCAATCGACTCGGTCATATGCTTTGGACAAATCCAATTTATAAGCACAAAAGCTATTATCTTCTCTCTTCTCCTGATGTATGGCATGAATGCATGCAAATGCTACAAGTGCATTATCTGTAATGAGTCTACCAGGAACAAATGCACTCTGAAACGGAGATATGATCTCGTCCAGCGCAGGCCTTAGCCTATTAACCAGACACTTTGCCACTATCTCGTAGAGGACGTTGCACAAGCTAATTGGTCGGAAATCTGAAACTCTTGTTGGTTCATCCGTTTTTGGTATGAGTACAATGATCGCTTCGTTTACGCCATCCGGCATAACTCCAGTACGGAAGAACTCCCTCACAACCCTGACAACCTCGTCCTTAAGGACACTCCAATTCCTTTGGAAAAAGCGCGCTGGTAATCCGTCACTGCCGGGAGCCTTGAGAGGGCCGATTTGGAATAGCCCATCCGCAATCTCCTTCTCTGAAAATTCTGCACATAGCTTTCATTCATCACATCAGTAACAACAGGGTTAAAAAGCTCAATGACCGGTGTTGGGTTCAGATTACTATCACGTGTAAACATGGACGTAAAATAATCTTGCACCACTGCACTCATCGTATGATGATCCTTCTGCATTATCCCTTGATTATCCACTAAGCTCTTCACTCTATTTTTTTCGAGCCCGCCACACTGCTTTCCGGTGAATTTTTTTGTATTTCGGTCCCCTTCCTTGAGCCAATCAACACGCGACCGTTGCAGCCATAACATCTCCTCCTGATAAAGTAATTCGTTCATATGATCGGTCACCTTTTTTATCTCATCTCTATCTGCGTTCATGTTCAAGAGCTCTTCAAGCCTGGTTCTCGACTTTTCTAACTCTCTTGTTACATCCTGAACCTTTTCTTTCCCAATCATGGAGTTTCAGCAACAAGCTACTCAGACCAGCCCTCACATCACCAAGATTAAATTTCAACCCAGCCTCCTCCCACGCTTGCGCCACCCGTTCTGGCAAGCTCCCATCACGTTCCCATAGTATCTCATACCTCCTGTAACATGGCTTATAAACTTTCTCTTCATCTCTTTCACATTTCAGCAGGATTGGAAGGTGATCCGAGCAAGGCGGGACATGGTGCATGACCTTAGCAGCAGAGAACAAATTACGCCAATTATTATCAGCCACGGCGCGGTCCAGCCGAACCTTAACGTTCCTGTTTCTTCACTGCTTGTTGTCGTACGTGAGTGGTAACCCTTGGAAGCCCAACTCCACTAGATTACAACATTCCAAGGCGTCCCTGAATGCTATTATTTGGTTTTCATTTCGTTGAGTTGCTGCAAGGTGCTCAAAGAACCACATGGCTTTCTTAAAATCACCAATGACACACCATGGCAAATCTGAACTTACGTGCAAATTCTGTAAACTTGTCCACATACGATGCCGGTTTTCCACCCTAGGTTCCCCATACACACAAGTCAGCCGCCAAAGAGGTGCAGTAGGAGATACACGGACATATGCATCGATAAACCTTTCATTCATATCCTTGACATGAACGTATATCTGATCACACCAAAATAATGCAAGTCCACCACTAAGACCCACACTATCAACACCAGCAAAACCTCTGAGACCCAACCTATTACGCAGACGCCGAACTTTTTCTGAACTTTGCCTGGTTTCACATAAGAACACTATCCTCGTCTCGGTAGCCTTAACAAGGGCTACCAGATCCGAACTGTCGGTTTGTTTCCAACTCCCCGACAGTTCCAACTGAGGCAATTCATGGCTCCTGACGGGGCACCACACCTGGCCCCGTCCATATCCACCTCACGCTCCCTGTTGCTCCCTGTTTCCATTCCTATCAATGTCCTTGTCGGTTCCGGTAACACCCTAGGGTTCACCATAACAATCTAGCAAGCTCCTTTGTTTCTTCCTGATCCTCATCCTCCATACAAACTTTTGGTCCGTAACCCGCTGACTGTTCCTTTGCTGTGTCCGCGGATTGACCAACCATCCAAGAAGGTGCCATCTCCAGCATAGTGACGATCGCACGCGCCATTGAGCTGTCCGCCCCAAGAGCCTCAGATCCTCCAGCTATCGGCTTCGGGCGGGTAGCATCCGCAAGGGGAGCCCCTTTGTCGCCCCCACCAACATCTGGTTTCACCTCGGTTACCTCCGATGCGATCGCTAGTGGTGGCGCCGGCGGCGACGTCGTGCGGTCGTGGACAGTACGAACAGTATGAACATCAGATGAGGTGTACAGTCAGGCGCCAAGCTCCGTGGGTCGCTGATCTTGAGATGAGATGCGCACAAACTCCTTGATGCTTCAGGATTTTTGATTGGAGTTGCCACGGAGTAGAAGTCCCGTAACATTTCTGCTTTGGAGTTCTTGGATCGGATGCATCTAGGTTTACCCATCAGATGAACCAGCGTAGTACGCCCAGGCAGCGCACACGGCAAGGACGCTGCCGGAGGCCAAGGCCAGGCCCGGCAACGGTGGCGGCGGCGGGGGCGTCGCCCAGAAGACGCCACAGGCGCTACGCCCTAGCGAAGCGTTTTCCATGGGCCATCCCATGTGAGTGTTAGAGCTCCCAAGTCGCACAACCATCAATGGCTGACACTAAGGCCGGAACATGCAAGGACACCACACGACAAACCTAACTTTAGTCTCCTCTCAAAACAAATATCCTCTACAACAACGACCCCACAAGATATACAAATGAAAAATAATTAAAAGCCAAGCCACTGTAGATAAAACCAAAATGAAACAACCGACCACAATAATCTACTAGGGAAAAAAGAAGTAATCCCACGAGTGAAGAATAGCGCAACGAAGCGCACATAGCCTCTAGTATATGCATATTTGCTGGTGTGTGACAGACAGAATTTCTAGTCTTAATCAGAAATGCCCTCAATTTAGATTGCATCCCCATCGATTAAGTAGACCAGTTGATCCAGTCATACTCCTGGAATTAGCAAAAGGAACATGTACCAAGAAAAGAAGAATGCTTCCATAACCCCGTTAAAAAAGACCTGAATCTCAACGCAAGTTTAAAATGGTATTTCCGTACGAGTGCATGCCTCGATACTCTTTGTCTCAAGCATCTGCCAATAACGAAAGTAAAGGCGTATCGATCATAATGGGGAGTACTATACTAGAGGTTTTGGTTTGCAGCAACATGAGGCCAAGGCTTCTTGTTTAAGTATTCTCTCGGTGCTTCCTCGGACCGGATCGGAGAATTTATTTCACCGCAATGAGCTCCAAGCTGTATATCCACTAACAAAAAATTCCAACTTCTTTCGTCTTTACTTATTGTGGTTACTGCCATGCCGGCATTTTGCCTATTAACATAACAACACTCAAACATATACATGTTCCTTATCTCATAACACTACCAGACAAAGCGGCACGTATGAATCACATTTCTAACATCATGATATTCCTTCTACAGATAAAAATACACCTTGGTTATCAGACAAACTAAAAGGAACCCAGGAGGCATGGAGTTTGACAAAACAATTATATATAGGTGCTTAGGGAAATATTACACATTTGCCCGACGGCTAAAATAATAATATAACAATACAATAATCAACAATAGGGACGCTCCTAGGACCGACTACCGCCACTTGGCGCCCATGCACAATGACACTAGCTCCAGGATCGACTCGGCCTGCTGTCCAGAGATTTATTCATTGTCATACCTCGGATACCTAGCGCATAAAGTCCATGATGAGATCTCGGTGTGGGTAGTCGTTCAGCAGGGAGTCTTCGTCGTTCGCATAGTGGACGGATTTAGCGTCCTCCTCCTCCTCCTCCTCGTACGCCATTAAGGGCACCCTCATGGTCGGCATGGTGGTCGCAGCAGCGGCGACGGCGGCAGCGGTGGCAGTGGCGATGGGGGAGGAGAAAACATCGTCCCCAGTGATGGCATAGTATAGGCTCAGCATGCGAAGCCTATTTGGAGTGGCCTGCAGGGTGACGTCGTCGAACAGCTGTGGAGTTGGAACATCCTGCAGACGCGTCACCGAAGTGGATGGAGCACGCTGGAGGATGTGGGGCGGCGTCCGCGGCATGGCAAAGGTCGAAGATGGCACCGCTGGAGCGGTGAAGGCGGCCATGGAGTCCTCAACCCTGAGCTCGCGGGTGAAGTGCGCAAAGAAGCAGATCTGGCGTTGACAGCGTGTGCCTGCATCACACTTGCGTGTGCGGAACCGGGATGGGTGCAGCCACAGCTCGAATACGCCGTGTGCGAAGCGGCACCTGAGGCCGCGCGTGCAGGTCGGCGGCGGGTGCCCGGCACCGGCGAGCCGGAGCTGCGCATGCGTACGCGCATTGACGCGGTACTCCGGGCAAGAGATGGCGATGTAGTTGAAGCGACGCGGGTCACGGCGGCGTGCGCGTTCTTCCTTGTGCGCGTAGGGGCACGCCGTCCAGTCGTGGCTGTACGGCTGCGGGCACATCCGCACCTTGTACTCGTATAGCCAGAAGTCTTCTGGCATGGACGCCCACAGTCGGTGCCCATCGTGAGCCCACGCGCCCCATGTCGTCGGGTCGGTCAGCTGGTATGTGACCTCGCCGTTCTCCTGCACCACCATTTTATACATGTCCATTTCCATGGTTGTCATCCTTAATCACACACAACAAACTCTCCAACAGATGAACAATACTGATCAAAGACTAGGAACTCATGGACATTATGTGTGGCTAGGCCATGGTTTTGAAAGAATGTTGAGGATATGGGGGATGATTTAAACTAAAAACCATGGACAATATATGGAGTTAGGGCATGGCTGTGAAAGAGTGGTGAGGATGGGATGATTTAGACTAAAAGCTCTGGCCAATATATGAAGCTAGGATATGGCCGTTAATGAATGTTGAGGATGCCGGAATATTTGGTTCTACAAACCATGCATTGTTAAGGTGTATGGAGATGTGTGATCTGCGTTTGCCCGGCCGTGGGTATATATAGCTCTAGGGGATGCGGTGATTAGCATTGGGTGAGTTGGCTATTTTGTCTCGTACCCATTTGTGTTTGTTGTAAAGATAATGAAGATGTCTGGGTATTTGGACATTGAGTCTCCAATAAGACTCCCTGACTAAAAGCTAGATTCTTGACCCTTCCTCCCCTTGGAAAGGAGACTTTGTGTGAGGGACTAGGATATCCATCTCGTTTTGTGGTGGCAGGGAGGAGCTAATGTGATAAGATGGGTTGTGCATATGGTGGGTGTTCATGTATCCCTTGGTGTGGTGGGCCATCTCGAGCAAGGGTGTGGTTGGGTGCCTACACGAGCCATTTGTCTAAGACCATAAATAACATCTTTTGGCTAGGTTCAACAGTACTCCCTAGCCGTCCCCCGAGAGATGAGCTCAAATGCTGCAAAGTGCACAATTGCATGTTGCGTAAAATCGGTAGGCCGAGTGTAGAAACCCACCATTTTCTCCTCTCCTCCCGGTCAATTAAGACTTATTTGTCGTCTCCTGTCCTCGCTATTTGTTCGTATTGTTGGTGATTGTGGCCACGATGACTACACCAATTTGTAAACGACAAATATAGGTGTCGGTTTGCGCTGGTCATAACTCCACGCATAAAATATGGCCCCTCCCCCTTCCGCACTTAGGATTTTCACACCCATGACATCGTATGGAACCCTCGAATTTGATACCAAGTGATGTATAGAAACTTCCAGTAGCCATTGGTACTACCCCTAATATCTTCTCTCTTGCTCTCACTCAGAAGCCTCCTCGGACATTGACACTAGCACCTAGAGGATACATTGTGTAGTGTTGACCTATTAACTCACGGGTGAAATTTGAATAAAGAGTGTTGTGCTACATTGGTTAATGCAATGTTGGCCTTGAACCCTTTGGGTAGGGGTGATATACCTATTAGTACTACCCCTTTTGATATTTTTGTTCCTAACGTGTTCGATAACACAAACTCGTCGTAGGTTCATGGAGATTCGTGCATGATATTGTGGTGTAATAATTTGTTGGGGAATACATAAGGTGGTTAATAGGAATGTACAATGTGCGGTGTAACATCTTTTGGCTAGGTCCGTTAGTAATTCCTTCGCCGTCCCATGTGAGATGAGCTCAAGTGTTATAAAATGCACAAAGACATGTTGAGTAAACTTGGCATGGGTGCAGCAACCCTCCATTGTCTCCTCTCCTTGGGTCAATTGAAACCTATTTGGCATCCCATGTCCTTATTATTTGTTTGTACTGTCAGGGATTGTGGTCGCGGCGACATCATCAATCTGTTAACGACAAATATAAATGTCAGTTTGCGCTAATCATAACTCCGCCCACAAAATATTGCCCCCTCCCCCTTCCAATTAGGATTTTTCACACCAATGACATTGGGTGGAACCCCGAACTTGATATCAAGTGATGTGGAGAAACTTCCGATAGCCATGCGCACTACCCATGGTGCCTTCTCTCTTGCTCTCACCCGGAAGCCACCCAGGACATCGGTGCCAGCACTCAAAGAAAACATTGTGTAACATTGACCTGTTAACTCACATGTGAAATTCGAATGAAGAGTACTATTCCAAATTGGGAAATGTGATGTTGTCTTTGACCTATTTGGGCGGGGTGAGGGGGAGGGTGCTATAGTTTCTCATTTTGGAGGTTGGTTATCAGTACTAGATCTTTTTAGAAAAGAATAACATGTACACCAGCATGAATCCGTTGTAGATTGCCTCGTGGAGATTCATGTGTGAGATTGCGGTGTAATGATTTGTTCTGGAATACATGGGGCCCATTGAAAGCAAAATATATATACTTGTCTAGTGGACCTGCCCCCCCCCCTCATTTTCTCAATGCATTAACGAGAGAGTATATGACGGCGTGAACTTTGTGTTGAGCAGTGGTACCTAAAGACACGATGGAAGCGGTGGTTCGTTCCTCTACGACTCCCCAGTGTGTGGCTTTCCACGATTGGGGTGTGGTAGCACATGGTGAAGTTTGGTGGCGGTGCGAGGAAGCGGGAGGGGTTGGGCCTAGGATGATGTGTCATTCCACGAAGTAGCGCGAGGAGGTGGGAGGGGCTAAGCTTAATATGATGCAGCACTCCTCGACGGTAGCGCGAGGAGGTGTGGGAGGGGTTGGTCCTAGGATGATGTAGTGCGCCTCAATGGCAGGGCAAGGATGTGAGATGGGCTAGGCGTAGGAGGACGCGACACTTCACAGCGGCCCAGTCACAACATCCGATTCCGACGTCTCAAAGCCTCCCTACACTGGCAGCAAAATATCCTGATTAGGATGATGTGGGAAATGTATGTGTGCTTCGCCAAGCAGTATGGGCCTTTTCCTTGGATTCAATTTCTCCTGGATGTTTAGCATGAAGTCATGTGTGATGTTGCGTTTTGTTCTCGTTTAGTTTCTTCATGTGGACAAGAGTTAAGGAAGTCGATATATGTATTTCCCAGGGGACAAATTTGAAACATGACCCAGATTTGTTGATTTTATTGATAATTTGAGAGTGTGTCTTTGCTGCCTCAACTTTTCGTGAGAGCCTTAAAACTTATATTAGTCCAATGAGTTATGTGAGAAATATACATCGATAATTTTACCAAATGTAATTATTGTGTTTTTTGTGAAATGCATGTCTAGTATCTTTGAAATTTTGAAGAAGGGAAATAAAAAGCCAATAAACGTTGTTCGGTTTTCGATAGTGAGGAGGGATGTATTTAGAGATGTGTGTATGTGGATGCACTACTAGGAAAAGACTAATTAGTGGCGCACCTGTTTTTGCCATTAATGGCGCACTACAGGTGCGCCACTATTATCACGCCATTAGTAACAAAATAGTAATGGCGCACCTCTGGTGCGCCATTAGTATCCCAGATAGTAATGGCACACCTATAGTGCGCCATTACTATCTGACATAGTAATGGCGCACCACATAGAAGTGCGCCATTACTAACAATTGTTTTTCAAATTTTTTTCAGAAATTTATTTTTCAATTTATTTTTTGTTTTTCATAATCTCGGGTCACTATGGCTTAATCTCAGGTCAATATGCTTAATCTCAAGTCAAATCGCACTCCGTGGTCAAACTTCCCGGAAGGTCACCCATCCTCACACAACTCCAGCTCGAGCACGCTTAACTTCACAGTTCTATCCAACCCCAGCACCAGCTCACTTCATAGGTACTTGTTGATATATCTATCATATCAATCCTATTAAACCTTATTGATGTCTAGGACTTTGTTCATGTTCATGAGTGTGATGAAATTTTGAAAAAATATTTCAAACTTCCCGATCATATTACGTATCATATTTTGAAAAAAAAATCCAAATTTTTTTTGAAACCAAATTTTCTTTTCTGTTACTAGTGGCGCACCTAACAAATGGTGCGCCACTAGTAAGTTTGATTTTTTTTCATTTTCCCCCCTCTAGATCTTAAAAGCCCCGTATCTTTCGTTCTGTTAGGTTTTTGTGGATTTTGAAGATGTTGAACAAGGTTCCCCCAGTTCAATTCGTATGTAACTTTTCGAGTAGATGATTTTTCATATAAAAAACTTTTTAATCCGAGTTTGTATGCAAAAGTTATGCCCATGTTACTAAATTCCAGAGAGATTTTGCAAATAAAGTCGAAATTCAAATTTGTAAATTTTCCCAACAACTAGACCACATATCACATAGGAAACTTATTTTTTTGACATTTCCATCATTTTCTTTTATTTTTTTAAAGCTGAAAAGGCGGTCCAGGGGGGTGCATTTAGCACCAGGGTTACTAATGGCGCACCTGGTGTGTGGTGCGCCATTAGTAGTTTTGAAAAAAAATTAAAAAAAATTGTTAGTAGTGACGCACCAGTGGACAGTGCGCCATTACTAGTTTTAACTAGTAATAAACTAGTAATGGCGCACTATCCCATGGTGCGCCACTACTAACAATTTTTTATTATTATTTATTTCAAAACTACTAATGGCGCATGGTGGGCTAACAATATTTTTTCAAAACTACTAATGGCGCACCACACACTAGGTGCGCCATTAGTAATATGTCAATAATGGCGTACCTGTATCTGGTGCGCCACTGCTATATAGCAATGGCGCACCACATACATGGTGCGCTATTAATGTCCATATCAGCTATAGCCCTTTTTCTAGTAGTGATGTTATTTAGTAATGATATGAAATGACACTAAAATTTATGCAGAATGTATATAATAAATGAAATGTGAATAAAATATGTTACTCTTGATTTCTATCGAAAAATTCATGGAAATGCATTGTAAATTTCATACATCGTAACTGAATGGATCTAAAATGAATATTAAATGCTCTAAAGAGTCTAAAAGCATTCTAGAATGGATCTATGGAGTTGAGCTAAGAGGTGCCTAAATTCTGAAATTTTAAATTTTGTGAATTGTTCTTGAAATACAAGGAATCATGGTAACATGCATTTGGTGAAATCGAGTGAAAATATCTCTTGAAATGATTTTGAAATCATGACCAGATCATGAGTGCATACTGGTTGAAATACGCTTAAATTTTGAATTAGAGCAGCAAATTGTGAAAGTTCTAGATATGGTCAAAATGACCCTGGAATGCTTCTTGAATAAATAAAGTTTTTGACACCAATTTGTATGAATTTGAATTTAAATTGTTTCTAGAATGTATTTCAAATCTTCAATATTGGAAAAACATTTGTAACTATCATAAATTCATTTCTAACTTACTGTTGATAGATTTTTGTCAAGTCCTAACATCACTACATCGATACATGATTGTTGCCGGTGTCGAGATATGTGACATCAACATAAAAGCCCTACTTTCTACTACATACGATATTTGGAAAGTAGGCAGAAAGTTTACTGGCAACAACATGTCATGAAGAACGTATAGGGGTAGGAGTCCAAGCCGTTATTAGTACCAATAAGCGTGAACCTTACTATATATTGTAATGGTTTTCCTTATATGGTGTTTGTTTGAATGGAAAGTTTCCTCGCCAACCCATTGGACATGGGCTCAAATTTTAAAAAATGCACATATACATACTTTGTAAGCTCTGTAGCATTGCTGAAATCAACCACTCTCTCCTCTCCTTTGTTCAATTTGTAAAGTTTAAATAGAGATGGAAATTTGTGCTAATCATAACTGCAAACACCAAATACATCCCCTTCTCAATTAGGCCTTTTCACACCCATGACATCAAGTGGAACCCCGAAATTGATACCAAGCTATGTGGAGAAATTTCTAATACCCATGGACACTACCCCTACTACCTTCTTGCTTGCTCTTACTTGGAATACTCCCTGGACATCGGCGCTAACTCCCCAAGAAGACATTATGTAATGTTGAACTTTTAACTAACATATGAAATGGAATGTTGGTTTGACCTCATATACGGGATGCTATAGTTTCTCAGTTAGAAGGTCGCTTATCAATACTACCTCTTTTGAGAATTATTTTTCTAATGTGTATGCAAACATGAATCCGCAGTAGGTTGCTTTGTCGAGATTCGTGGGTGAGACTAATGCATAAAATTATAACGAAACAAAGAAGGGGTTAAGAGGAATACACAATGTGTGGGGACCTTCCAAATAAAAATATACTCGGCAACTGAATTTCCCCCGCACCCCTCATTTTTCAATCCATAAACAGGAGAAGAGACAATGGAATGAGCCTTGTGTTGGGTAGTGGCTCTGAAGGACATGGTGTCAGATGTAGGCCTTTGCTATGCAACTCCCACCGTGCCTATTTTCATGCTCGGGGGTGTAGTAACACATGACAAAGCAAAGTGTTGGTACGAGGAAGAAGGATGGGTTGGGCATGGTAGGATGTGATGCTCCTCGATGTCCCAATCATAGTATCTAGACCCTGCATCCCATGGTCTCCCTGATGCCGGCAATAACATATCCTGCCGAGGATTCTGCGAAAGATGGTTTTTGGTTGTCCAAGCGGTATGGTTTGTTTCCTTGGAACCAATTCCTCACTGGATTTAGCATGGATTAAAGAAGCCAAAATGTGGGATACCATGCAAAGTAGTAGTGTGTGGCATTGTGTTTTTTTGCTTTCTTCCTGTGGAGGAGAGTTGAGCAAATCAATATGAAGTGGTCAGGAGACAAAATAAAACATAATTTAAATTTGTTGATAATCTGATAGCATCTTTGTTGCTTCAAATTTTTGTGAGAAATATCTTGAAACTTATATTAGTCGAGCGAACTTCGTAAGAAATATACACAGACAAATTTACCAAACGTAATTGTTATTTTGTTTGTGAAGTTCACATGTAGTCTCTCAATTTATGGTAAATGAAATGAAATGATATGACAACAGTTTTGGTTTTGGATGAAGAGGAGGGACGTACGTGGAGATGCATGTATGTGGATCTAGTTTAGTAGATGTATGAAATGGCATACTTTGTGTAGAATGTATCTAAAATTATGAAATGTGAATGAAATAATTGTAAATTATATCTAAGACTACTCTGGAAATGCATGGGAAATGTATTAAATCATCATGGAGTTGATATAAAATGTATATTAAATGCTCTAAATATCTCTAAAATCATTCTAGAATGGATATTAGGAGTTGAGCTGAATGGCATCCAAAATCTAAAATTGTAGTTGCATGTTAACCATAATTACTATTTTTAATTGCATGTTAATCATGATTAACATGCAACTGAACTAGTAATTTGGGTGCAGACTTATGAATTATGATATATGAGATCCAGTGAAAATGCCTCTTAAATGTATTCTGGAATCATGACTGTATAATAGTTGAAATTTGCTTGAGCTTGAATTTGAATTTGAGTACAAGTTTATGACATTTGTGGAAGCTGATGAAAATAAGTTAGGAATGATTTTGAAATAAATAAAATTTGTGATTGAATGAACTTGAGTCGATATCGTATTCAGAATGCATTTGAAATGTTCAAATGTTAGAAATGCATTTGTATCTTTCCTAAAATGCATTTCAATGTCATGACTCATGAATGAAACGAACTAAATCTTAATTGAATCCATTATACATGCATTTGAAACATTCGTATCATTTATTCAAATCTTACTGAATGGTGACTGAAATACACTTGAAATGTTGAATATGCGTTTGATGTTTTGTGAGATGGAATGAAATACAACCGAATCATTATATAATTAAAATGACATGTATTTTGAAATTAATTGAAATATGTACCTTCTTAAGATTTGCTTCAAACACTTGGAAAAATGGTTCTACCTTAAACCAAAACTTTGTAATTTTTCTAAGATTTGAAACTTCAACTATTGATTTAGGGTCTAGTAAAATTTAATTTTAAAGTGTCCAAAAGTCAGTGAATATATAGATACATACTATGCTAAAAATTTATGATCAGAATCTCAAAGCAAACACATATGATATATACCTTGCTAGCACATGGCGTGCATGGCTAAAATGATTTTCTCGAGGCTGGATATCCATATTATTATGTGTTTGCTAGAGGAGAGCAAGTTTCGGTACCAATGTGATAATATTAGATGTGCAAATGGTGTGACATGTACCTGTAGGTATGGTGGATGACCTTGAGTAAGGGTGCATTCGGGTGTATACACGATTCTTTTGTCTAATGCCATAGAGAACACTTTTTGGTTAGGCTCGAGAGAAACACTGACACAATTCTAAGAGAGGTGGTGTTGTGCTGTGTAGACTCAAGTATTGCGAAATGCGCGATGGCATGCTTTGTGCGATCGGGATGAAGAAATCCCCCATTTTCATCCTTTCTTCTCGTTTCTGTCTCCATTGCCAACATCAATCCATAGACAAAAATATAGATATTGGTTCATATTAATCATAACTCATCACACAAAATACCCCCATTTTCTCACTCGGTTTTCTTTCACATCCATCCAATCGAGCGGAACCCTGAACTTTGTACCAAGTGATGTAGAGAAACTTCTGATAATAATGGACAATACCACCGATACTTTCGTGCATTCTTCCACTCATAACCCTCCCCGGCCAACGGGGCCAACTCCCCAAATGGTATGTTATGTTGACCTTTTAGTTCAATCGGTTGACAAATGAGAAGCTACATTTGAAAGATGTGTGTTTTGATAAATTCAACAATGCAATTTGGTTTTGGTCTCATCGAGGAAATGTTGTACTTTCTTTAATTAGAAGGTTGGTTATCATACTACCCATTAGGTGGGGTCAAAGGTCTACAAGGGGCTTAATCCCACCTAAACATTTTCCATTGTCGCACACCAAGAACGAAGGGGAAGAAATTATAGGGTAAGTGCACACAAGTCATAGTGAAAAGAAAAAGTATACAAAGGGTGGATATCGTAGCAAAAGAATACACACAAAGAGATAGAATACAACTGAAAAAAGATGGAGGAAACCTGAGCCAACCGAATCTTCCCAGGAGCCAACGCCCCATGAGACGACCACCACGGTTTGGAAAGGCAATTCAACAATGATGAAGGAAGACCTAGTGAGTCGATACCATGACATAAACATGTGTATGCTTCCCAGAAGGCAACCCGTACTTGAGCCAAGACATAAGTACAAAAAAAAACTAGAGCCACAACTCAGATGCCATTACAAGAACCTAGTCAAACTCATACGTGTAGCTATGCTAAGAACTTCAGAACGTTGAAGGCGGGAAGACCATTTGAAGGATCAATATGAATTACATAGACACCGAGCAATAACACCCAAGGATCATGACCAGCACATTCGAAATGCATTACATAGTGAGAAAGTATGGTGATATAGACGTGTTTCCCATGAAGCCAAAATACGATGAGCTAGTGAGACAAGCAACATTCGCATGTCACCAGTAAGGATGAAGGGAAACACACAATCAATAGTACCCCATGACGCCCAGGTAGACCCCGAGCGGGCCACCATGACCACAACCAGCCTTGCCGAGGCTCCGGGACAAAGGATTGGCCAGAAGGTGAGAAGAAAAAACGCCCAACATAGGCCAAGATTTTAGGTGATGTCTCCAAGGAGGAAGAACAAAATGTTGGGGAACGTAGTATTTCAAAAGATTTGCCTACGATCACGCAAGATCTATCTAGGAGAAGCATAGCACCGAGCGGGGAGAGGGTGTCCACGTACCCTCGTAGACCGAAAGCGGAAGCGTTTAGTAACACGGTTAATGTAGTCGAACATCTTCGCTATCCAACCGATCAAGTACCGAACGCACGGCACCTCCGCGATCTGCACACGTACAGCTCGGTGATGTCCCTCGAACTCTTGATCCAGCTGAGGCCGAGGGAGAGTTTCGTCAGCACGACGGCGTGGTGACGGTGATGATGAAGTTACCGACGCAGGGCTTTGCCTAAGCACTACGACGATATGACCGAGGTGTGTTTCTGTGGAGGGGGGCACCGCACACGGCTAAGAGAAACTTTGATGTGCCTTTGGGGTGCGCCCCTCCCACGTATATAAAGGGGGGCCAGGGGAGGAGGCGCGACATGGGGGGGGGCAATCCTACTCCAAGTAGCATTCGGCCCCCCTTTCCTTTTCCAACAAGGAGAAGGGGGAAGGAGAGGGAGGAGAGAAGGAAAGGGGCCCGGCCCCCCTAGTCCAATTCAGTTCGGGCTAGGGGGAGTGCATGCCACACCCTGGCCTGCCTCCTCTCTTCCATCACTAAGCCCATGAGGCCCAATATGTTGGGGAACGTAGTATTTCAAAAAATTTGCCTACGATCACGCAAGATCTATCTAGGAGAAGCATAGCAATGAGCGGGTAGAGTGTGTCCACGTACCCTCGTAGACTGAAAGCGGAAGCGTTTAGTAACGCGGTTGATGTAGTCGAACGTCTTCGCGATCCAATCGATCAAGTACCGAACGCACGGCACCTCCGCGATCCGCACACGTTCAGCTCGGTGACGTCCCTCGAACTCTTGATCCAGTTGAGGCCGAGGGAGAGTTTTGTCAGCACGACGGCGTGGTGACGGTGATGATGAAGTTACCTGCGCAGAGCTTTGCCTAAGCACTACGACGATATGACCGAGGTGTAAAACTGTGGAGGGGGGCACCGCGCACGGCTAAGAGATTGTCTGTTCTGCCTTTGGGGTGCCCCTGCCCCCGTATATAAAGGAGGGGAGGAAGAGGCCAGCCAACAAGGGGCGCTCCAGGGAGAGGGGAGTCCTACTAGGACTCCAGTCCTAGTAGGATTCGGCCCCACCCTTTTTTCCTTCTACCGGAGGGGGGAAACGGAAGGAGAGGGAGTAGGAGAAGGAAAGGTGGGTGGCGCCCCCTTCCCAAGTCCAATTCGGCCTCCTCCCTTGTGGGGGGCGCACCAGCCCCTTGTGGGCTGGTTAGCCTCCCTCCTATGGCCCAAAAGGCCAATATCTTTCCCCGGGGGTTTCCGGTAACCTCCCGGTACTCCGAAAAAATGCCCGAATCACTCGGAACCATTCCGATGTCCGAATGCAACCTTCCAGTATATGAATCTTTACCTCTCGACCATTTCGAGACTCCTCGTCATGTCCGTGATCTCATCCGGGACTCCGAACAAACTTCGGTCATCAAATCACATAACTCATAATACAAATCATCATCGAATGTTAAGCGTGCAGACCCTACGGGTTCGAGAACTATGTAGACATGACCAAGACACATCTCCGGTCAATAACCAATTGCGGAACCTAGATGCTCATATTGGCTCCTACATATTCTACAAAGATCTTTATTGGTCAAACCACATAACAACATACGTTGTTCCCTTTGTCATAAGTATGTTACTTACCCGAGATTCGATCGTCGGTATCATCATACCTAGTTCAATCTCGTTACCGGCAAGTCTCTTTACTCGTTCCGTAATGCATCATCCCGCAACTAACTCATTATTCACATTGCTTGCAAGGCTTGTAGTGATGATCATTACCGAGAGGGCCTAGAGACACCTCTCCGATACACGGAGTGACAAATCCTAATCTCGATCTATGCCAACTAAAACAAACACCATCGGAGACACCTGTAGAGCATCTTTATAATCACCTAGTTACGTTGTGACGTTTGATAGCACACTAAGTGTTCCTCCGTTATTCGGGAGTTGCATAATCTCATAGTCAGAGGAACATGTATAAGTCATGAAGAAAGCAATAGCAATAAACTAAACGATCATTATGCTAAGCTAACGGATGGTTCTTGTCCATCACATCATTCTCCAATGATGTGATCCCGTTCATCAAATGACAACACATGTCTATGGCTAGGAAACTTAACCATCTTTGATTAACGAGCTAGTTAAGTAGAGGCATACTAGGGACACTCTGTTTTGTCTATGTATTCACACATGTATCAAGTTTCCGGTTAATACAATTCTAGCATGAATAATAAACATTTATCATGATATAAGGACATATAAATAACAACTTTATTATTGCCTCTAGGGCATATTTCCTTCAGTCTCCCACTTGCACTAGAGTCAATAACCTAGTTCACATCGCCATGTGATTTAACACCAATAGTTCACATCGTCATGTGATTTAACACTCTATAGTTCATATCACCATGTGACCAATACCCAAAGGGTTTACTAGAGTCAATAATCTAGTTCACATCGCCATGTGATTAACACCCAAAGAGTACTAAGGTGTGATCATGTTTTGCTTGTGAGATAAGTTTTAGTCTACAGGTCTGCCACATTCAGATCTGTATGTATTTTGCAAATTTCTATGTCTACAATGCTCTGCACGGAGCTACTCTAGCTATTTGCTCCCACTTTCAATATTTATCTAGATCGAGACTCAGAGTCATCCGGATCGGTGTTAAAGCTTGCATCGATGTAACTCTTTACGACGAACTCTTTATCACCTCCATAATCGAGAAACATATCCTTATTTCACTAAGGATAATTTTGACCGCTGACCAGTGATCTACTCCTAGATCACTATTGTACTCCCTTGCCAAACTCAGGGCAGCGTATACAATAGGTCTGGTACACAGCATGGCATACTTTATAAAGAACCTATGACTGAGGCATAGGGAATGACTTTCATTCTCTCTCTATCTTCTGCCGTGGTCGGGCTTTGAGTCTTACTCAACTTCACACCTTGCAACACAGGCAAGAACTCCTTCTTTGACTATTCCATTTTGAACTACTTCAAAATCTTGTCAAGGTATGTACTCATTGAAAAAACTTCTCAAGCGTCTTGATCTATCTCTATAGATCTTGATGCTCAATATGTAAGCAGCTTCACTGAGATCTTTCTTTGAAAAACTCCTTTCAAACACTCCTTTATGCTTTCCAGAAAATTCTACATCATTTTCGATCAACAATATGTCATTCACATATACTTATCAGAAAGGTTGTAGTGCTCCCACTCACTTTCTTCTAAATACAGGCTTCACCACAAGTCTATATAAAACTATATGCTTTGATCAACTCATCAAAGCGTATATTCCAACTCCGAGATGCTTGCACCAGTCCATAGATGGATCGCTGGAGCTTGCACACTTTGTTAGCACCTTTAGGATTGACTAAACCTTCTTGATGCATCATATACAACTCTTCTTTAAGAAATCCTTTAAGGAATGTAGTTTTGATATCCATTTGCCAGATTTCATAAAATGTGGCAATTGCTAACATGATTCGGACAGACTTAAGAATCGCTACGATTGAGAAAATCTCATCGTAGTCAACACCTTGAACTTGTCGAAAACTTTTTTCGACAATCCGAGCTTTGTAGATAGTAACACTACTATCAGCGTCCGTCTTCCTCTTGAAGATCCATTTATTCTCAATGGCTTGCCGATCAACGGGCAAGTCAATCAAAGTCCACACTTTGTTCTCATACATGGATCCCATCTCAGATTTCATGGCCTCAAGCCATTTCGTGGAATCTGGGCTCATCTTCGCTTCCTCATAGTTCATAGGTTCGTCATGGTCAAGTAACATGACCTCCAGAACAGGATTACCTTACCACTCCGGTGTGGATCTTACTCTGGTTGACCTACGAGGTTCGGTAGTAACTTGATCTGAAGTTTCATGATCATCATCATTAGCTTCCTCACTAATTGGTGTAGGAATCACTGGAACTGATTTCTGTGATGAACTACTTTCCAATTCGGGAGCAGGTACAATTACCTCAACAAGTTCTACTTTCCTCCCACTCACTTCTTTCAAGAAAAACTCCTTCTCTAGAAAGGATCCATTCTTAGCAACGAATATCTTGCCTTCGGATCTGTGATAGAAGGTGTGCCCAACAGTCTCATTTGGGTATCCTATGAAGACACACTTCTCCGATTTGGGTTTGAGCTTATCAAGCTGAAACTTTTTCACATAAGCATCGCAACCCCAAACTTTAAGAAACAACAGCTTAGGTTTCTTGCCAAACCACAGTTCATACGGTGTCATCTCAACGGATTTAGATGGTGCCCTATTTAACGTGAATGTAGTTGTCTCCAATGCATAACCCCAAAACGATAGTGGTAAATCAGTAAGAGACATCATAGATCGCACCATATCTAATAAAGTATGGTTACGACGTTCGGACACACCATTACGCTGTGGTGTTCCAGGTGGCGTGAGTTGCGAAACTATTCCACATTGTTTCAAATGAAGACCAAACTCATAACTCAAATATTCACATCCACGATCAGATCATAGAAACTTTATTTTCTTGTTACGATGATTTTCCACTTCACTCTGAAATTCTTTGAACTTTTCAAATGTTTCAGACCTATGTTTCATCAAGTAGATATACCCATATCTGCTCAAATCATCTGTGAAGGTCAAAAGATAACGATACCCGCCGCGAGCCTCAACACTCATCGGACCGCATACATCAGTATGTATTATTTCCAATAAGTCTGTTGCTCGCTCCATTGTTCCGGAGAAGGAGTCTTAGTCATCTTGCCCATGAGGCATGGTCCGCAAGCATCAAGTGATTCCAAAAGCCCATCAGCATGGAGTTCCTTCATGCGCTTTACAGCAATATGATCTAAACGGCAGTGCCACAAATAAGTTGCACTATCATTATTAACTTTGCATCTTTTGGCTTCAATATTATGAATATGTGTATCACTACGATCGAGATTCAATAAACCATTTATATTGAGTGTATGACCATAGAAGGTTTTATTCATGTAAATAGAACAACAATTATTCTTTGACTTAAATGAATAACTGTATTGCAATAAAGATCCAATCATATTCATGCTCAACGCAAACACCAAATAACATTTATTTTAGGATCAACACTAATCCCGAAGGTAAAGGGAGTGTGCGATGGTGATCTTATCCTTGGAATCACTTCCAACACACATCATCACCTTGCCCTTAACTAGTCTCTGTTTATTTTGCAGCTCCCGTTTCGAGTTACTACTCTTAGCAACTGAACCAATATCAAATACCGAGGGGTTGCTATAAACACTAGTAAAGTACACATCAATAACATGTATATCACATATACCTTTGTTCACTTTGCCATCCTTCTTATCCACCAAGAATTTGGGGCAGTTCTGCTTCCAGTGACCATTTCCTTCACAGTAGAAGCACTCAGTTTTAGGCTTGGGTCTAGCTTTGGGCTTCTTCATGGGAGTGGCAACTTGCTTGCCTTTCTTCTTGAAGTTCCCTTTCTTTCCCTTGCCCTTTTACTTGAAACTAGTGGTCTTGTCAACCATCAACACTTGATGCTTTTTCTTGATTTCTACCTTCGCCGATTTCAGCATCGCGAAGAGCTTGGGAATCGCTTTCGTTATCCCTTGCATATTGTAGTTCATCATGAAGTTCTAGTAACTTGGTGATAGTGACTAGAGAACTCTGTCAATCACTATCTTATCTGGAAGATTAACTCCCCCTTGATTGAAGTGATTGTAGTACTCAGACATTCTAAGCACATGCTCACTGGTTGAGCTATTCTCCTCCATCTTGTAGGCAAAATACTTGTCAGAGGTCTCATACCTCTCGACTCGGGCATGAGTCTTAAATGCCAATTTCAGCTCTTGGAACATCTAATATGCTCCATGTCATTCAAAACATTTTGAAGTCCCGGTTCTAAGCCGTAAAGCATGGTGCACTAAACTATCAAGTAGTCATCATACCGAGCTTGTCAAACGTTCATAACGTTTTATCTGCTCCTGCAATAGTTCTATCACCTAGCGGTGCATCAAGGACATAATTTTTCTATGCAGCAATGAGGACAATCCTCATATCACGGAGCTAGTCCGCATCATTGCTACTAACATCTTTCAACTTATTTTTCTCTAGGAACATATCAAGAATAAAACAGGGGAGCTATACGCGAGCTATTGATCTACAACATAGACATGCAAAATACTATCATGTACTAAGTTCATGATAAATTAAAGTTCAATTAATCATATTACTTAAGAACTCCCACTTAGATAGACATCCCTCTAATCATCTAAGTGATCACATGATCCAAATCAACTAAACCATGTCCGATCATCATGTGAGATGGAGTAGTTTTCAATGGTGAACATCACTATGTTGATCATATCTACTATATGATTCACGCTCGACCTTTCGGTCTCAGTGTTTCGAGGCCATATCTGCATATGCTAGGCTCGTCAAGTTTAACCCAAGTATTCTGCATGTGCAAAACTGGCTTGCACCCGTTGTATGTGAACGTGAAGCTTATCACACCCGATCATCACGTGGTGCTCGGCACGACGAACTGTCGCAACGGTGCATACTCAGGGAGAACACTTATACCTTGAAATTTAGTGAGAGATCATCTTATAATGCTACCGCCGAACTAAGCAAAATAAGATGCGTAAAGGATAAACATCACATGCAATCAATATAAGTGATATGATATGGCCATCATCATCTTGTGCCTTTGATCTCCATCTCCAAAGCACCGTCATGATCACCAGCGTCACCGGCTTGACACCTTGATCTCCATCGAAGCATTGTTGTCGTCTCGCCAACTATTGCTTCTACGACTATCGCTACCGCTTAGTGATAACAATTACATGGCGATTGCATTTCATACAATAAAGCGACAACCATAAGGCTCCTGCCAGTTGACGATAACTGTTACAAAACATGATCATCTCATACAACAATTTATATATCATCACGTCTTGACCATATCACATCACAACATACCCTGCAAAAACAAGTTAGACGTCCTCTACTTGTTTTTGCAAATTTTACGTGGCTGCTACGATCTTAGCAAGAACCGTTCTTACCTACGCATCAAAACCACAATGATTTTTTGTCAAGTGTGTTGTTTTAACCTTCAACAAGGACCAGGCGTAGTCACACTCGATTCAACTAAAGTTGGAGAAACAGACACCCACTAGCCACATGTGTGCGAAGCACGTCGGTAGAACCAGTCTCGCGTAAGCGTACGCGTAATGTTGGTCTGAGCCGCTTCATCCAACAATACCGCCGAATCAAAGTATGGCATGCTGGTAAGCAGTATGACTATTATCGCCCACAACTCTTTGTGTTCTACTCATGCATATAACATCTACGCATAGACCTGGCTCGGATGCCACTGTTGGGGAACGTAGTATTTCAAAAAAATTGCCTACAATCATGCAAGATATATCTAGGAGAAGCATAGCAACGAGCGAGGAGAGTGTGTCCACGTACCCTCGTAGACCGAAAGCGGAAGCATTTAGTAACGCGGTTCATGTAGTCGAACGTCTTCGCGATCCAACCGATCAAGTACCGAACGCACGGCACCTCCGTGATCTGCACACGTTCAGCTCGGTGACGTCCCTCGAACTCTTGATCTAGTTGAGGCCGAGGGAGAGTTCCGTCAGCACGACAGCGTGGTGACGGTGATGATGAAGTTACCGGCGCAGAGCTTCGCCTAAGCATACTACGACGATATGACCGAGGTGTAAAACTGTGGAGGGGGGCACCGCACACGGCTAAGAGATTGTCTGTTCTGCCTTTGGGGTGCCCCCTACCCCTGTATATGAAGGAGGTTTGGAGGAGGCCGGCCATCAAGGGGCGCGCCAGGGAGAGGGGAGTCCTACTAGGACTCCAGTCCTAGTAGGATTCGGCCCCACCCTTTTTCCTTCTACCGGAGGGGGAAAAAGGGAAGGAGAGGGAGTAGGAGAAGGAAAGGAGGTGGCGCCCCCTTCCCAAGTCCAATTCGGCCTCCTCCCTTGTGGGGGGAAGACCAGCCCCTTGTGGGCTGGTTAGCCTCCCTCCTATGGCCCATAAGGCCCATATCTTTCCCCGGGGGGTTTCGGTAACCTCCCGATACTTCAGAAAAATGCCTGAATCACTCGGAACCATTCCGATGTCCGAATGCAACCTTCCAATATATGAATCTTTACCTCTCGGTCATTTCGAGAATCCTCGTCATGTCCGTGATCTCATCCGCCACTCCGAACAAACTTCAGTCATCAAATCACATAACTCATAATAAAAATCGTCATCGACCGTTAAGCGTGCGGACCCTACGGGTTCGAGAACTATGTAGACATGACCGAGACACATATTCGGTCAATAACCAATAGCGGAACCTGGATGCTCATATTGTCTCCTACATATTCTACAAAGATCTTTATCGGTCAAACCGCATAACAACATACGTTGTTCCCTTTGTCATCGGTATGTTACTTACCCGAGATTCGATCGTCGGTATCATCATACCTTGTTCAATCTCGTTACCGGCAAGTCTCTTTAATCGTTCTGTAATGCATCATCCCGCAACTAACTCATTAGTCACATTGCTTGCAAGGCTTATAGTGATGATCATTACCGAGAGGGCCCAGAGATACCTCTCGAATCCACGGAGTGACAAATTCTAATCTCGATCTATGCCAACTCAACAAACACCATCGGAGACACCTGTAGAGCATCTTTATAATCACCCAGTTACGTTGTGATGTTTGATAGCACACTAAGTGTTCCTCCGGTATTCGGGAGTTGCATAATCTCATAGTCAGAGGAACATGTATAAGTGATGAAGAAAGCAATAGCAATAAACTAAACGATCATTATGCTAAGCTAACGGATGGGTCTAGTCCATCATATCATTCTCTAATGATGTGATCCCGTTCATAAAATGACAACACATGTATATGGCTAGGAAACTTAACCATCTTTGATTAACGAGCTAGTTAAGTAGGGGCATACTAGGGACACTCTGTTTTGTCTATGTATTCACACATGTATCAAGTTTCCGGTTAATACAATTCTAGCATGAATAATAAACATTTATCGTGATATAAGGAAATAAAAATAACAACTTTATTATTGCCTCTAGGGCATATTTCCTTCACAATAACCCCCCGGGGGGTTCCGGTAACCCCCCGGTACTCCGAAAAATACCCGATAGACCTCGGAACTATTCCGGTGTCCAAATATAGTCTTCCAATATATCAATCTTTATGTCTCGGCCATTTCAAGACTCATCGTCAAGTCCGTGATCTCATCCGGGACTCCGAACTACCTTTGGTACATCAAAAGACATAAACTCATAATACCGATCGTCATCAAACGTTAAGCGTGCGGACCCTACGGGTTCGAGAACTATGTAGACATGACCGAAACTCATCTCCGGTCAATAACAAATAGCGGAACCTGGATGCTCATATTGGCTCCCACATATTCTACAAAGATCTTTATCGGTCAAACCGCATAACAACATACGTTGTTCCCTTTGTCATCGGTATGTTACTTGCCCGAGATTCGATCGTCGGTATCCTCATACCTAGTTCAATCTCGTTACCGGCAAGTCTCCTTTACTCGTTCTGTAATGCATCATCCCGTACTAACTCATTACTTACATTGCTTGCAAGGCTTATAGTGATGATCATTACCGAGAGGGCCCAAAGATACCTCTCCGATACACGGAGTGACAAATCCTAATCTCGATCTATGCCAACACAACAAACACCTTCAGAGACACCTGTAGAGCATCTTTATAATAACCCAATTACGTTGTGATGTTTGATAGCACACAAGGTGTTCCTCCGGTATTCGGGAGTTGCATAATCTCATAGTTAGAGGAACATGTATAAGTCATGAAGAAAGCAATATCAATAACCTAAACGATCATAGTGCTAAGCTAACGAATGGGTCTTGTCCATCACATCATTCTCTAATGATGTGATCCCGTTGATCAAATGACAACACATGTCTATGGCTAGGAAACTTAACCATCTTTGATAAACGAGCTACTCAAGTAGAGGCATACTAGGGACACTCTATTTGTCTATGTATTCACACATGTACTAAGTTTCCGGTTAATACAATTCTAGCATGAATAATAAACATTTATCATGATATAAGGAAATAAAATAATAACTTTATTATTGCCTCTAGGGCATATTTCCTTCAGTCTCCCACTTGCACTAGAGTCAATAATCTAGTTCACATCGCCATGTGATTTAACACCAATAGTTCACATCACCATGTGATTAACACCCATGGTTTACATCGCCATGTGACTAACACTCAAAGGGTTTACTAGAGTCAATAATCTAGTTCACATCGCTATGTGATTAACACCCAAGAGCACTAAGGTGTGATCATGTTTTGCTTGTGAGATAAATTTAGTCAACGGATCTACCACATTCAGAGCCGTATGTATTTTGCAAATTTCTATGTTTACAATGCTCTGCACGAAGCTACTCTAGCTAATTGCTCCCACTTTCAATATGTATCTAGATCAAGAATCAGAGTCATCTAGATCGGTGTAAAAGCTTGCATCGACGTAGCTCTTTATGACGAACTCTTTATCACCTCCATAGCCGAGAAACATATCCTTATTCCAATAAGGACAATTTTGACCACTGTCCAGTGATCCACTCCTGGATCACTATTGTACCCTCCTGGCAAACTCATGGGGAGGTACACAATAGGTCTGGTACATAGCATAGCATACTTTATAGAACCTATGACTGAGGCATAGGGAATGACTTTTCATTCTCTTTCTATTTTTTGCCGTGGTCGGGTTTTGAGTCTTTACTCAACTTCACACCTTGCAACACAGGCAAGAACTCCTTCTTTGACTGTTCCATTTTGAACTACTTCAAAAACTTGTCAAGGTATGCACTCATCAAAAAAACTTATCAAGCGTCTTGATCTATCTCTATAGATCTTGATGCTCAATATGTAAGCAGCTTCATCGAGGTCTTTCTTTGAAAAACTCCTTTCAAACACTCCTTTTATGCTTTCCAGAAAATTCTACATCATTTCCTATCAACAATATGTCATTCACATATATTTTATCAGAAAGGTTGTAGTGCTACCACTCACTTTCTTGTAAATACAGGCTTCACCGCAAGTCTGTATAGAATATGCTTTGATCAACTCATCAAAGCATATATTCCAACTCTGAGATGCTTGCACCAGTCCATAGATGGATCGCTGGAGCTTGCACACTTTGTTAGCACTTTTAGGATTGACAAAACCTTCTTGTTGCATCATATACAACTCTTCTTTAAGAAATCCATTAAGGAATGTAGTTTTGACATCCATTTGCTAGATTTCATAAAATGTGGCAATTGCTAACATGATTCGGACATACTTTAAGCATCGCTACGAGTGAGAAAATCTCATCATAGTCAACACCTTGAACTTGTCAAAAACATCTTCTTCTCCTTTTTGCGACAATTCGAGCTTTGTAGATAGTAACACTATTATCAGTGTCTGTCTTCCTCTTGAAGATCCATTTATTCTAAATGGCTTGCGACCATCGGGCAAGTCAACCAAAGTCCACACTTTGGTCTTCATACATGGATCCCATCTCAGATTTCTGGGCCTCAACCCATTTTATGGAATCTAGGCTCATCATCGCTTCCTCATAGTTCATAGGTTCATCATGGTCTAGTAACATGACTTCCAGAATAGGATTACCATACCACTGGTGCGGAACATACTATGGTTGACCTACGAGGTTCGGTAGTAACTTGATCTAAAGTTTCATGATCATCATCATTAACTTCCTCACTAATTGGTGTAGGAATCACTGGAACTGATTTCTGTGATGAACTACTTTCCAATTCGGGAGCAGGTACAATTACCTCATCAAGTTCTACTTTCCTCCCACTCACTTCTTTCGAGATAAACTCCTTCTCTAGAAAGGATCCATTCTTAGCAACGAATATCTTGCCTTCGGATCTGTGATAGAAGGTGTACCCAATAGTCTCCTTTGGGTATCCTATGAAGACACATTTCTCCGATTTGGGTTTGAGCTTATCAGGTTGAAGCTTTTTCACATAAGCATCACAGCCCAAACTTTAAGAAACGACAGCTTTGGTTTCTTGCCAAACCATAGTTCATACGGTGTCGTCTCAACGGATTTAGATGGTGCCCTATTTAACGCGAATGCAGCTGTCTCTAATGCATAACTGTCGGTGTCAAAACCGGCGGATCTCGGGTAGGGGGTCCCGAACTGTGCGTCTAAGGTCGATGGTAACAGGAGACAGGGGACTCGATGTTTACCCAAGTTCGGGCCCTCTCTATGGAGGTAATACCCTACTTCCTGCTTGATTGATCTTGATGAATATGAGTATTACAAGAGTTGATCTACCACGAGATCGTAATGGCTAAACCCTAGAAGTCTAGCCTGTATGACTATGGTAATGAGTCTCCCCCCTCCGGACTAAGTACTCCGGTTTATATAGACACCGGGAGGATCTAGGGTTACACGGGGTCGGTTACAAAGAAGGAAATCTACATGTTTGATCGCCAAGCTTGCCTTCCACGCCAAGGTGAGTCCTATCCGGACATGAGGGCAGTCTTCGGTCTTCGTCTCTTCATAGCCCATCAGTCTGGCCCATGGGTAACAGGCCGGATGCCCGAGGACCCCTTAGTTCAGTACTCCCTCAGTAGCCCCCGAACCAGTCTTCAATGACGAGGTGTTCGGCGTATGGATTGTCTTTGGCATTGCAAGGCGGGTTCCTCCACCGATGAATTCCAAGTAGTATGTTCGGCCTTCCATTTAATGTTGTACCCCTCGGCTTCTGTGTATCAACAACTTCAGCTTCCACGCGCCGAGCGGATGCGAGAGGTCAGGGCATTTTTGCACATAACACCCCGGCCACGGGAGGCACAGCATCTATTTAACGAGGTGGGATCCCAAATCCATTCAATCATCTTGCGGAGAAAATCCTCAAAGGTTGCTAGGAAAGAACACTCCAACATGTCTATCGTTCCTAGCCCCTCCTCCCGTCCCTGCGGCCCAGAGAGAGGCGAGTGGGAGAAGTGGTCCGTATCCCACGGTCAGCTAGTGAAGCTGCAAACGCAGGGGTTTCTCCCCCCTACGGATCAGATCCCTGTTCGAGCAGGGTTGGCCTCCTTTGACAGTAAGACCCAAGCAGAGGATTTCCCCAATCTATCCGGGGTGGAACGAGTGTGTTTTGTCCCCTATCTACTAAGAGGCGTCGGATTTCCAATTCATCCGTTCCTCCGAGGGCTTCTGGAATATTATGGCCTCCAACTGCACAACTTTACTCCCGCCTCTATCCTGCACATTGCGGGTTATGTTGCTTTATGCGAATTATTTCTGGGTATTGAGGCCCATTTTGAACTGTGGAGAAAGTTGTTCTGTCTTGTCCCGCGTAACCACGAAGGATCAATATTTGAAGTGGGCGGAGCCGAAATATGGCGCATTGCCGAGACCGGATACCTATCCGGCACGCCGAAGAAGGCGTCTGAAGAGTGGACCTCTGAGTGGTTTTATATCGAGGACGTCGTACTTCCAGATCCAGTCCGGAGGGGTCTCCTCGAGTTTACAAGTGCTCCTCTGAAGAAACGCCACAACGCCACAGTTGGCGTCCTCGGAGCCTCGAGGAGGAAGATAGTGCGGAAGTTTGCCAACTCCTGAGCAAGATCAGGACGCTCGCCCAGTCCGGATATACGATAGTCGAAGTGATGGCGACCTCCATAGTGCGGGGGGTCCGGCCACTCCAATACAGAGGACTTCCCATGTGGAACTACAATGCGGAAGATGACGCCACCCGCTGCGGCAGGAAAGGTCCGGACACCCCTGCCGCCCTAGCCAAAATATTGGCCGAACTGTTCAAGAGTGAGGAAGAGGAGTTCATGCGCATCACGCACAGAGAAGGATATTCCATGTACAGTCCTCCTAGCTGGGTAAGCCCCCAGCTCTTCTGCTCTACTCATTCCACTCCCTGTTTAAGGAATACTAACCCACCCATTGATAACAGCACTGGCGAAAGATTTCCGAAGGGCTTTACAGCCCCGCCTCGTAGCCCGAGGGCCACAATCAGGTCCTTGACCCTGGATTCGAAGAGGATCTGGATATATTCGTGGTTCTCGAGAATGGCGTGTTTTACCAGGCAAGCTACGACGGCACCAAAGTGGCCATCATCGCCGATTACCCTGGCCTTCTCCCCGCTTCACACGTAAGTAGTTAGGAGACATCTCCCCCAAAAGGGTTCCCCCGTTCCGCCTCACCCACCACACTGTCTCGTGCTTCGAAGGGGAGGCGTTCGACATGCCGTGCTACTCCAGGAGTGACTCCAAAGAGAGCGGCTCCCGCACCGGGCAAGCCTTCGAAGAGGAAGGCAAACGAAGACACGGTCGGGCCCTCCTCAAAGAGGTATGGGTTTGCAAATATGTTTTTTAATAGTCGCATCCAACTCGTGACTTTCATGTTCGTCCTGTATCAGGAAAAGAGTCTGCCGGACTGTGTCCGGTGGACCGGTCAATAATACTCCCAACAGCCGGGATCCAGCCCCAGCTGAGGGGACAGGGGCCGATACGGGAGTGACGCCGGACTGTCCTTCGGCCGAGGGCTCGGAAAATATGTCCGTCACCAACTCGGAAGTGGAGAGCGCCATGAATCATCGGCTCTGGATGGCCATTTTATGAGACCCCCGCTTTTCGGAAGAGGCGTTTAATGCCTTCAGGTCGGCTCATGCATACATCCGAGCTGCTCAAGATGGGCTTAGCAGAGCCACAAAGCAGCATTTAAAAGATGTGCAGGTAAGTTTACTGTGTCTCAGTATGATAACCATATACCAGTAGCCCCCGAAACTTAAAGTAGTTGGAACAACTGTGTGACGCCCCGATTTGACCGTACACAAATCATGCACGCAAATGTGTACGATCAAGATCAGGGACTCACGGGAAGATATCACAACACAACTCTAAAACATAAATAAGTCATACAAGCATCATAATACAAGCCAGGGGCCTCGAGGGCTCGAATACAAGTGCTCGATCATAGATGAGTCAGCGGAAGCAACAACATCTGAGTACAGACATAAGTTAAACAAGTTTGCCTTAAGAAGGCTAGCACAAACTGGGATACAGATCGAACGAGGCGCAGGCCTCCTGCCTGGGATCCTCCTAACTACTCCTGGTCGTCGTCAGCGGGCTGCACGTAGTAGTAGGCTCCTCCAGTGCCGTAGGAGTCGTCGTCGACGGTGGCGTCTGGTTCCTGGGCTCCAGCATCTGGTTGCGACAACCAGGTAGAAAGGAAAGGGGGAAAAGATGGAGAGAAGCAACCGTGAGTACTCATCCAAAGTACTCGAAAGCAAGGAGCTACACTACATATGCATGGGTATATGTGTAAAGGGGCATATCAGTGGGCTGAACTGCAGAATGCCAGAATAAGAGGGGGATAGCTAATCCTGTCGAAGACTACGCTTCTTGCCATCTCCATCTTGCAGCATGTAAAAGAGAGTAGATTGAAGTCCTCCAAGTAACATCGCATAGCATAATCCTACCCGGCGATCCCCTCCTTGTCGCCCTGTTAGAGAGCGATCACCGGGTTGTATCTGGCACTTGGAAGGGTGTATTTTATTAAGTATCCAGTTCTAGTTGTCATAAGGTCAAGGTACAACTCCGGGTCGTCCTTTTACCGAGGGACACGGCTATTCGAATAGATAAACTTCCCTGCAGGGGTGCACCACATAACCCAACACGCTCGATCCCATTTGGCCGGACACACTTTTCTGGGTCATGCCCGGCCTCGGAAGATCAACACGTCGCAGCCCCACCTAAGCTCAACAGAGAGGTCAGCACGCCGGTCTAAACCCTATGCGCGCAGGGGTCTGGGCCCATCGCCCATTGCACACCTGCACGTTGCGTAAGCGGCCGGAAGCAGACCTAGCCCCCTTAATACAAGCGCGAGCTTATGGTCCAATGCGGCACGCGCCACTCAGTCGCTGACGTCAAAAAGAGCTTCGGCTGATACCACGACGTCGAGTGCCCATAACTGTTCCCGCGTAGCTGGTTAGTGCGTATAGACCAAATGGCCAGACTCAGATCAAATACCAAGAACTCGTTAAGTGTGTTATGTTGAAGTAACCGCGGACGCCGTCCAGGGCCAGGCCCACCTCTCACCTAGGCGGTCTCAACCTGCCCTGTCGCTCCGCCACAAAGATCCACTTGCGGGTACTCCTACGAGCCGACCCGACTTTAGTCACCACATGTATCATGTATAGAGTATATAAGTATATACCCGTGATCACCGCCCAAGTGATCACGGCCCGATAGTATAGCACAGCAGACGGACAAGAATTAGGGCCACTGATTGGAAACTAGCATCCTATACTAAGCATGTAGGATTGCAGGTAAAGGTAACAACAGTAGTAGCAAGGACAGGCTATGCATCAGGATAGGATAAACGGAAAGCAGTAACATGCTACACTACTCTAATGCAAGCAGTATAGAGAAGAATAGGCGATATCTGGTGATCAAGTGGGGGGGGCTTGCCTGGTTGCTCTGGCAAGTAGGAGGGGTCGTCAACTCCGTAGTCGAACTGGGCAGCAGCAGCATCGGTCTCGTAGTCTACCGGAGAGAAGAGGGGGAAGAAACAGTAAATACAATGCAAACATAAGCATGACGATGCATGACATGACAATGAGCAGTGCTAGGTGTGCCCTAACGCGGCAGTAGGTGGTACCGGCGAAGGGGGGGAACATCCGGGAAAGTATTCCCGATGTTTCGCGTTTTCGGACAAATGGACCGGAGGGGAAAAGTTCCATGTTCACTATGCTAGGAACGTGTGGCTGACAAACGGACTACGTATTCGGATTCGTCTCGTCGTTCTGAGCAATTTTCATGTACAAAGTTTTTTCATCCGAGTTACGGATTATTTTATATGAATTTTCAAAGATTAAACCATTTTTAGAATTTAATAAATTAATTTAATTCGAAAATTAATTAATGCGTCAGCATGACGTCAGCAGTCAACGTTGACCATTGACCTGGTCAACCTGACAGGTGGGTCCCACCTGTCAGGGGCTTTTAGCTAATTAACAGTAGTTAATTAGGTTAATTAGTTATTAGGTTAATTAATCTTAATTAGTTAATATTGGCAGGATTAATTAAGTTAATTAATTAAGTTATTAATTATCTTTATTATTTATTTATTTATTTTTACTAATTTAATTTTTTTAATCATTTTTTTAACGTTCTCTGGGCGTGGGGCCCATCTGTCATAGGCCCCAGGGGCCTAAGCGGGCGCACGGGCTTGCGGGCGTGCGGGCTAACGGGCGCAGGGGCGCCTGGCGCGAGGCGAACCCGGAGGCTGTTCGGGCGACGCATGGACGAGGCCGCCAGCGCCCACGACGCCGGCCAGGAGGGGCGGCGGAGGCCCGCGGGCGGCGCGGGGGTGGAGGTAGTGGCGGGGCTGGCCGGATCGGGCGCGCACGCGGCGACGAACGACGGTGGCAGAGAGCATGCGGGGGGAAGGCGTGGCCCCAGGCGGTGCGGTGAGCGGCGGGGCCGGGCGCGGTCGGCGCGGAGCAGAGCAGCGGAGCGGGGCCGCGCCGCGTGGGGCGCGGCGGCCAGCCGCAGCAGCGGCGACGGGGATAGCCGCAGCGGGGACAGAGGCGGGGCGAGGGGCGTGGCCCCGAGCGTCGTGCGCGGGTGCGGGACGGCGAGCTGCGGCGCGGTGGCGCGGCCACGGGAGGAGGAGATGGCAGGGACGAGGCGCGCCGAGGCACGGGGCCATGGGGCGCCGGCCGGAGCGGGACGCGGGGTGCGGTGAGCGCAGTCGCGGGCGCGACCAGGGGCGAGCCCGGGCGCGGCCAACGGGCGCGAGGGCCACGGTGAGCGCGGGGGCGAGGGAGAGGGTAGGAGAAGGGGAAGGGCTCGCGCGAAGACGAGCGCGGCGGCGGGGCTCACATTGCCGGTAGGGGAGTGGCAGCGGGGCGCGAGGTGGAGGTCGGGGACGTCGTACGTAGAGGGAAGCAGGCCGGCGAGGTCCAGGCGAGGGGGGGGGGGCGACGGAACCGGCGGTGGCGTCGGTGAAGGCCGACGGGCGGCGGCCTCCTCCTCGATCCCGATCCAATCGGGGGGAGAGAGGGGGATATTTTCGGGGGAGTGGGGGGAAGTGTCGGTGGGGGTTTCGGGGTCCAGGGGGGTTAAGGGAAAGGGTGGGCTGGCCGGCTGGGCCTGGGGGGGTTGGCCCAGTTGGGCCACGGTCCAGGGGTTTTTTTTCTATTTTGTAATTTCTTTTCTTTTATTTATTTTCTTTTCTGTTTTAAATCATTTTAATTTATCTAGGCATTTTATAAAAATGTGTTTATTACACCATATTTACTTATGCAAAATATGGCACCTCCCGAACATTTTTGTTTTAAATTTTGAAAAACTTTTATTGTAGACATTAATTTGAATTCGAATTTTTCAAACGGTTTGACCTAACGGTAGATTAGCAACAGTAACTGTGGTGACGTGGCACCATTAGCGTGGGATTACTGTAGCTTGATTATCCAGGCGTAACAAAACTCCTCCACTACAAGAAATCTCGTCCCGAGATTTAGGAGGTAGAAGGAAACAGTGCGGGGTATTCATCACGCAGGCGATCCTCGCGTTCCCAAGTGGCTTTATCTTCAGAATGGTGCGACCACTCGACTTTGAGGAACTTGATCGCCTTCTGACGTGTGCGGCGTTCAACTTGGTCGAGAATGCGGACCGGGTGCTCTTTATAGGAGAGGTCCTGCTGCAATTCGAGCACTTCATGATCCACTGCTCGGATTGGGTCCTTGAAGCAACGGCGGAGCTGTGACACATGGAACACATCGTGAACCTGCGAAAGGTTCGGCGGAAGCTCCAGTTGGTATGCCACTTTTCCACGCCTTTCGAGAATAGTGAATGGGCCAATATATCGAGGAGCTAGTTTGCCCTTGATTCCGAAGCGGTGAGCACCCTTCATTGGTGTGACTCGAAGATAAGCCTTTTCGCCAGGTTGATAGACCATGTCTTTATGATGACGGTCATACTGACTCTTCTGACATGACTGAGCAGTCTTGAGATTCTCACGAATAATGCGGACTTGTTCTTCGGCATGTTGGATAATATCCGGACCGAAGAGTGGACGTTCCCCTGTTTCTGACCAGTTCAGAGGGGTTCGGCACTTTCGTCCATATAACACTTCGAAGGGGGCCATCTTCAGACTAGCTTGAGAGCTATTATTATAAGAGAACTCAGCATACGGGAGAGATTCCTCCCATTTCTTGCCGAAGGAAATAATACAAGCTCGAAGCATGTCTTCGAGAACTTGGTTGACGCGTTCAACTTGTCCTTGCGACTAAGGATGAAACGCAGTACTGAATGACAGATGAGTTCCCATAGCTTCTTGGAAACTTGCCCAGAATCTTGAAGTGAATAAGTTGCCACGGTCTGAGCTGATAACCAATGGAATACCGTGGAGTGAAACAATCCTGGACATATAGCGCGTTGCCAGCTGACTAGCAGTGATCGTTTCTTTGACCGCCAGGAAATGTGCAACTTTGGAAAGCCGGTCAATGATGACAAGAATAGCATCATTACCTTTCTGTGATTTGGGAAATCCAGTGACGAAGTCCATCTCAACATGGTCCCATTTCCATTCAGGAATAGAGATAGGTTGCAGAGTTCCAGCAGGCCTTTGATGTTCTGCTTTGATACGACGACAAACGTCACACTCAGCAACATAACGAGCAATGTCTTGCTTCATATTAGACCACCAGAATCTCTGACGGATGTCTTGGTACATCTTTGTACTACCAGGATGGATACATAGAGGCGTATCATGAGCTTCTTTTAACTTCCTGTGTCATATCCAGGTTTTTCTCTGCACATGGCACCACTAGGCGGCCCTTGAAGTACAAAGTGCCATCTTCAGCAATAGTGAAGAATGAGGGCTTTCCTTCTGCAAGGTAGCGCTTAATCTTGTGGGCTTGAGAGTCATACTTCTGTAGCCTTTTGATGATGTCCACGAGATCTGGTTTAGCAACTAGGGTATTGAGGGAACCCTGGGTAACAACGTGGAGGTTCATCTTGACAAACTCCTTAGGAGGGGGAGCGAGTGCACCCGGAGGAACAATATGGAGGTTCAGCTTCCTGAATTCTTCAACAAGCGAGGGCTGAACGTTGTGAACCTGGAGGTGGTTGCAGTAAGACTTGCGGCTCAAGGCCTCAGCCATTACATTAGCCTTGCCTGGCGTATAGGAATTACCCAAGTCAAAGTCTGCAACAAGCTCCATCCATCTCTGCTGACGGAGGTTCAGGTCTGGCTGAGTAAACAGATACTTTAGACTTTGGTGGTCAGTGAAGATCTCGCAATGATTACCGAGAAGGTAATGTCGCCACTGCTTCAGCGCATGAATGACAACAGCTAGTTCGAGGTCGTGAACTGGGTAGTTCTCTTCGTGAGGGCGCAATTGCCGAGAGGCATAAGCAATCACTTTGCGGTCTTGCATTAGGACACAGCCTAATCCTTGACGGGAAGCATCGCAGTAAATGACGAAGTCCTTCTTAGTATCAGGTGGAGCTAGAACTGGGGCAGAAGTCAACTTGTCTTTGAGTGCCTGGAAACTTTCCTGACATTTGTCTGTCCATTGGAACTTGACGCCCTTATGCAACAGGTTAGTCAGAGGCCTGGCGATCTTGGAGAAGTTCTCAACGAATCGACGGCAATAGGTGGCGAGACAGAGAAAACTTCTGACTTGCTTAACATTCTTGGGAGGAGTCCAATCAAGGATAGCCTGGACTCATTCAGGGTTGACGACAATACCATCCTTAGAGATGACATGCCCAAGATAGGTTACTTCGGGTAGCCAGAATTCACATTTGGAGAACTTGGCATATAGTTGATGCTCTCGTAGCTTTTCCAGCACAAGTCGAAGATGTTCAGCATGTTCTTCTTCGTTCTTGGAAAATACCAGGATATCATCCAGATAAACCACGATGAACTTGTCGAGGTAATCCATGAATATATAGTTCATCAGACGAGAGAAGGTGGCTGGAGCATTGGTTAAACCGAAAGACATGACGGTGTACTCGTATGAACCATAGCGAGTCACGAAGGCGGTCTTTGGGATATCCTCTTCGCGAACACGGATCTGGTGGTAAACCAACCTCAAGTCGAGCTTAGAGAACACTGATGAACCCGCCAGTTGATCATATAGATCATTGATCCGAGGAAGAGGGTATTTATTCTGAATGGTAGTTTGGTTTATAGGACGGTAGTCTTGAACTAATCGGTTTGTCCCATCCTTCTTTTTGACAAAGAGAGAAGGTGCTCCCCAAGGAGAGCAACTTGGGCGAATGAATCCTTTGCGAAGAGATTTGTCGATTTCCTCCTTAAGCTCAAGGAGTTCATGCGGCGGCATTTTGTAGGGTCGCTTGGCTATAGGAGTGGTGCCTGGTTTCAAGTCGATGATGAATTCGACAGCTCTAGCAGGGGGAATCCCTGGAAGTTCTTCAGGGAAGACGTCGAGGAATTCACGCACGGCGGGAATGTTTTCAATGCCCTCGAGTGGTGCGGCGTTCAATGCATTCAATGCATAGAGCCCGGCCTCGGCATTTTGCACCAGATGAGCTTGGTAAGCAACTATTTCATCTGAAGGGTGTAGCAGATGGACGGTCTTAGTGGCGCAAACGATTGAAGCAGTATGCGCTTTCAACCAATCCATCCCCAAAATGAGGTCGATGTTAGACGACTTCAGGATAATGGGAGAGGCATAGAATTCCAGCCCTTCGATTTCCACGGGGACGTCGATGCCAACCAGGGAGGTTTGACACTGTCCCACTGGGGTTTTGACCAATACCGAGGTGTTCATCTCCTCACATTTAACGTCGTGCTTGTATGCAAAATCTTCTGACATGAATGAATGCGATGCACCTGTATCAAATAAAACGGATGCTAGTACTGAATTTACGAGGAGTGTACCCATCACAGTAGCAGGCTGGTCTTGAGCTTCGTTCAGATCAACGTGGTTGGCATGAGCACGACCATAAGACTTAGCATTGTTGTTGCGGGGCTGGTTGTTACCACGGCCAGCTGCGGGAAGGGCAAGCTGATTCTGATTCTGATTGCAGTCCCTGGCACGGTGACCTGGTTGCCCACACTTGTAGCACAGATCATTATTGGGAGTGGGAACAGGAGCTTGGGATGGTGGAGCTGGAAGTCTTGACTGCCTAGATGGTGGTGGAGGCAGACGAGGTGCAGCATAGGTCTGCCTTGGGGCAGATGCATTTGGATAGTACATGCTGTTTGGGATCCAAATCTTACGCTTCTGTGAGGGCGGGCCCGAAGATGAGCCCGTGTCACGGTTGCGCCTGTGAGAGCTCTGGTATTCCTGCAGACCAGTTTCGACATTGATGGCCATGTTCACCAAGGTGGCAAAATCAGCAAAGGCATGCACTAGAAGTGCGAGCTTGATGTCAGCTTGAAGGCCATCACGGAACTTCTCCTGTCTGCGTGCATCAGTTGCAATGTCCTCTTCAGCATAGCGAGACAAGTCCAGAAACTCCCGCTGATAAGCTTCAACAGTTTTGTTGCCTTGGGTGAGGTTGCGGAACTCACGCTTCTTCCGGTCCATGACTCCCTGAGGAATGAAGCGGGCACGGAAAGCTGCTTGGAAGTCTGGTCAGGTGATGATTGTTCCAGCTGGCAGAGTACGCCTGTGGCTATCCCACCATTGAGCTGCGGGTCCCTTCAGAAAGAAGGAAGCAAAGTTGACATAGCTGGCAGGGGCTACATTGGCAGACTCCATCTCATAGGTGATGTCACGGAGCCAGTCATCAGCATCCAGAGGCTGAGTTGAGCTGCGGTACACAGTTGGATTGAGGCGCATGAAATCCTGCAGAGTTATTGGGGTTGGTTGCTGGTCCATATTGGGACGAGGAAACTGAGCCATCATATTTTCCATGAATTGGCGGTTCAGTTCGAACTGTTGGATCATACCAGCCATGTACTCAGGTGGTGGTGGGGCATTGCCACCACTACCATGACCACCTGGTCTAACCATCCTGCTAATATATAACAGGGGTAGTTCAGCATTGAGAAATTTGCAAAGACAATAATCATTCATGACGAAACATGCATAATGAAAAGAGCACGGTAGCTACTACATAGTAGTCGGCATAACTTACAAAAGGGGTCATGCATAGAGTTCAGTACACAGAGTTCAGTACACAGAGTTCAGTACATAGACTAAAACAACATAGGCGGCACACAGGCTCGCGGCGAATGCATCTAACACTAATAAGCAAGCCTACATCAGTCCCAAGAGGTACTGTGGAGGTAGGTGTAGCCTGAAAGCTGGTAGTGTCGCATCGGGAACTCCACGTCAGCAACCTGGGGTCCGCGAATACTCTGGTGCAGAACTTGACGCTCAGGTGGCAGAAGAGGTCCAAGTGCGGGAGAGTGGCTCCCACATCTGGCCAGCCGACACCCTGGGGCATCACAGTCCTGGCTGGGTAGATCGCAGAACGGGGCAGCTCCCTAGATCGGACAAAGGGGTGCAACAGCGTCAGAGCACGGTAAAGGTGCTGACGGGTGGTGTACAACTCGTGGCGAAGAGCTCGGTTAGCTCGATCCAGCCCATCAGCATGCAGAACCAGGTTCTGATGGTAGAAGGGCTCTCGGGTGACAGTGGAGTAGGCAGCAGTATAGTATCCCTCCGCACCAACATCAGATGCGATAGCAATGTGCCTGAAAGGGGAGGTGTCCAACTCCCGATACTCTCCACGAAGGCGTGTCAGAGCAGCATAAGCAGCATCGTGGACAGCCATATCGATGGTCACACCAACACCATGAGCGGTGTGCAGCACAGTAGTGGAGTCATACTCCCGCGAGTAGAGGTGGACGATGGCACGGTACTGCTCCTGGTTAAAGTCCTGGTACTCCTCGTAGACGGTGTACTCAGGGTGCCAGCGATAACCCAGATATGTCATCATCTCAGCTAGCACAGCAGGTGATCCCGAGGCACCAATGGCCGTCGTGTGGCGCAAGACCTACCTCGTGGGTTCCATCTGAAAGCAAAGATGTTTCAAAGGAGTCAAATGACAGTGTGTGAATTGTTCAAAATACTATTCTAAGAAATAACTATGGCTTATCCAACTTTGGGGTGAATGCGGTCACGGTATCCTAGTGTTAGAGTTAGTAAATTCGTTTAACCCGAGTAGAAGAGAGTTCAGAGTCCCAGAGTAAAGGTCGAGGAGTAAAAGATCCTACTACCACCCAATGGCGACGTGGGCCCGTAAGACACACAGCCATGTTAGTAAAAGTTTTGTAATGTCTAGACTCGACTTCGGCCAAGGAGTGTGGAAAGGGGGATTCCTATAGGCAGTCGGCTCTGATACCAACTTGTGACGCCCCTGATTTGACCGTACACTAATCATGCACGCAAATATGTACGATCAAGATCAGGGACTCACGGGAAGATATCACAACACAACTCTAAAACATAAATAAGTCATACAAGCATCATAATACAAGCCAGGGGCCTCGAGGGCTCGAATACAAGTGCTCGATCATAGACGAGTCAGCGGAAGCAACAACATCTGAGTACAGACATAAGTTAAACAAGTTTGCCTTAAGAAGGCTTGCACAAACTGGGATACAGATCGAACGAGGCGCAGGCCTCCTGCCTGGGATCCTCCTAACTACTCCTGGTCGTCGTCAGCGGGCTGCACGTAGTAGTAGTAGGCTCCTCCAGTGCCGTAGGTGTCGTCATGGACGGTGGCGTCTGGCTCCTGGGCTCAGGCATCTGGTTGCGACAACCAGGTAGAAAGGAAAGGGGGAAAAGAGGGAGAGAAGCAACCGTGAGTACTCATCCAAAGTACTCGCAAGCAAGGAGCTACACTACATATGCATGGGTATATGTGTAAAGGGGCATATCAGTGGGCTGAACTGCAGAATGCCAGAATAAGAGGGGGATAGCTAATCCTGTCGAAGACTACGCTTCTGGCCATCTCCATCTTGCAGCATGTAGAAGAGAGTAGATTGAAGTCCTCCAAGTAACATCGCATAGCATAATCCTACCCGGCGATCCCCTCCTCGTCGCCCTGTTAGAGAGCGATCACCGGGTTGATCTGGCACTCGGAAGGGTGTATTTTATTAAGTATCCGGTTCTAGTTGTCATAAGGTCAGGGTACAACTCCGGGTCGTCCTTTTACCGAGGGACACGGCTATTCGAATAGATAAACTTCCCTGCAGGGGTGCACCACATAACCCAACACGCTCGATCCCATTTGGACGGACACACTTTTCTGGGTAATGCCCGGCCTCGGAAGATCAACACGTCGCAGCCCCACCTAAGCTCAACAGAGAGGTCAGCACGCCGGCCTAAACCCTATGCGCGCAGGGGTCTGCGCCTATCGCCCATTGCACACCTGCACGTTGCGTACGCGGCTGGAAGCAGACCTAGCCCCCTTAATACAAGCGCGAGCTTACGGTCCAATGCGGCGCGCGCCACTCAGTCGCTGACGTCAAAAAGAGCTTCGGCTGATACCACGACGTCGAGTGCCCATAACTGTTCCCGCATAGCTGGTTAGTGCGTATAGACCAAATGGCCAGACTCAGATCAAATACCTAGAACTCGTTAAGCGTGTTATGTTGAAGTAACCGCGGACGCCGTCCAGGGCCAGGCCCACCTCTCACCTAGGCGGTCTCAACCTGCCCTGTCGCTCCGCCACAAAGATCCACTTGCGGGTACTCCTACGAGCCGACCCGACTTTAGTCACCACAGGTATCATGTATAGAGTATATAAGTATATACCCGTGATCACCGCCCAAGTGATCACGGCCCGATAGTATAGCACAGCAGACGGACAAGAATGTAGGGCCACTGATTGGAAACTAGCATCCTATACTAAGCATGTAGGATTGCAGGTAAAGGTAACAACAGTAGTAGCAAGGACAGGCTATGCATCAGGATAGGATAAACGGAAAGCAGTAACATGCTACACTACTCTAATGCAAGCAGTATAGAGAAGAATAGGCGATATCTGGTGATCAAGGGGGGGCTTGCCTGGTTGCTCTGGCAAGTAGGAGGGGTCGTCAACTCCGTAGTCGAACTGGGCAGCAGCAGCGTCGGTCTCGTAGTGTACCAGAGAGAAGAGGGGGAAGAAACAGTAAATACAATGCAAACATAAGCATGACGATGCGTGACATGACAATGAGCGGTGCTAGGTGTGCCCTAACGCGGCAGTAGGTGGTACCGGCGAAGGGGGGGAACATCCGGGAAAGTATTCCCGATGTTTCGCGTTTTCGGACAGATGGACCGAAGGGGAAAAGTTCCATGTTCGCTATGCTAGGAACGTGTGGCTGACAAACGGACTACGTATTCGGATTCGTCTCGTCGTTCTGAGCAATTTTCATGTACAAAGTTTTTTCATCCGAGTTACGGATTATTTTATATGAATTTTCAAAGATTAAACCATTTTTAGAATTTAATAAATTAATTTAATTCGAAAATTAATTAATGCGTCAGCATGACATCAGCAGTCAACACTGACCGTTGACCTGGTCAACCTGACAGGCGGGTCCCACCTGTCAGGGGCTGTTAGCTAATTAACAGTAGTTAATTAGTTATTAGGTTAATTAATCTTAATTAATTAATATTAACAGGATTAATTAAGTTAATTAATTATCTTTATTATTTATTTATTTATTTATTTTTATTAATTTAATTTTTTTAATCATTTTTTTAACGTTCTCTGGGCGTGGGGCCCATCTGTCATAGGCCCCAGGGGCCTAAGCGGGCGCATGGGCTTGCTGGCGTGCGGGCTAACGGGCGCAGGGGCGCCTGGCGCGAGGCGAACCCGGAGGCTGTTCGGGCGAGGCCATGGACGAGGCCGCCGGCGCCCACGACGCCGGCCAGGAGGGGCGGCGGAGGCCCGCGGGCGGCGCGGGGGTGGAGGTAGTGGCGGGGCTGGCCGGAGCGGGCGCGCACGCGGCGACGAACGACGGTGGCAGAGAGCATGCGGGGGGAGGCGTGGCCCCAGGCGGTGCGGCGAGCGGTGGGGCCGGGCGCGGTCGGCGCGGTGCAGAGCAGCGGAGCTGGGCCGCGCCGCGTGGGGCGCCGTCGAGCGCGGCGGCCAGCCGCAGCAGCGGCGACGGGGATAGCCGCAGCGGGGACAGAGGCGGGGCGAGGGGCATGGCCCCGAGCGGCGTGCGCGGGTGCAGGACGGCGAGCTGCGGGGCGGTGGCGCGGCCACGGGAGGAGGAGATGGCGGGGACGAGGCGCACCGAGGCACGGGGCTATGGGGCGCCGGCCGGAGCGGGACGCGGGGTGCGGTGAGCGCGGTCGCGGGCGCAACCAGGGGCGAGCCCGGGCGCGGCCAACGGGCGCGAGGGCCACGGTGGGCGCGGGGGCGAGGGAGAGGGTAGGAGAGGGGGAAGGGCTCGTGCGAAGACGAGCGCGGCGGCGGGGCTCACATTGCCGGTAGGGGAGTGGCAGCGGGGCGCGAGGTGCAGGTCGGGGACGTCGCGCGTAGAGGGAAGCAGGCCGGCGAGGGGGTCCGGCGAGGTCCAGGCGAGGGGGGCGACGGAACCAGCGGTGGCGTCGGTGAAGGGCGACGGGCGGCGGCCTCCTCCTCGATCCCGATCCAATCGGGGGGAGAGAGGAGGATATTTTCGGGGGAGTGGGGGGAAGTGTCGGTGGGGTTTCGGGGTCCAAGGGGGTTAAGGGAAAGGGTGGGCTGGCCGGCTGGGCTTGGGGGGGTGGCCCAGTTGGGCCACGGTCGAGGGGTTTTCTCTTTTTTGTTTGTTTTCTGTTTTGTAATTTCTTTTCTTTTATTTATTTTCCTTTCTGTTTTAAATCATTTTAATTTATCTAGGCATTTATAAAAATGTGTTTATTACACCATATTTACTTATGCAAAATATGGCACCTCCCGAACATTTTTGTTTTAAATTTTGAAAAACTTTTATTGTTGACATTAATTTGAATTCGAATTTTTCAAACGATTTGACCTAACGGTAGATTAGCAACAGTAACTGTGGTGACGTGGCACCATCAGCGTGGGATTACTGTAGCTTGATTATCCAGGCGTTACAGAACAACTGATTTGAGGATCGTTGCATAATCAGGTTCTTTTGGAGAAGAACGACTTGCTAGCCCAAGAGCTAGAAAAGTGCCGGACACAGTTAAATGTAGTGACCGTCGAACTGGAAAAATCCAAGGAGGCGTCTTCCGGTAATATTTCCCTCCATCGAGAAATAGTTATTGTATAGCGACTGTGCTAACACTGCGGTTTTATCTCATAACAGGATCATCGGATCAACTGGAGGAAAAAGAGTCGAAAAGACTGCATGCTGCAGGCGAGCGGGTGTTAGCCCGAGTCAGACAGGAGAAAAACAAACTCCAAGATGCAAACACCCAGCTGGGCGAAGAGCTGAAAGATGTGCGGGCCTAGTTGGCCGACTCCGTAAAGGAGAACAAAAGGCTGCGAGGCGGCATATTCAGTATGTGGCCGAATTTACGTTATAACAGTTTGGATGTAAAAGTAGCTGATATAGCTATGATTGCAGGTATGTTGACGGGCCGTCCCGAAGAGGAGGTGTTCGGATCATCAAGTGATCTTCTGCAAGGGCTGTCGCAATTGCACGAGCAAGCTCGGCAGGCAATACGGAGTGTAGCCAAGGCCTTATGGCCATCCACCTCCCTTCCAGGGAGTATGGAGGAGCTAGTAGAGCTGTTCAAGGGAGCGCGGCGGCGTCCGATTATGGAAGATATCGGCCTACCGGGAGGGTGCGCGAGAGGCCTGGGCCATGGTGAAAACACGGTATACCAAGCTGGATCCAAATCACATGGCCTGGGTCGGACATCTAGGGTCAGATGGGAAAGAAGTTCCCGTGAGTTTGGTATATAACCAAGTAAAAGTAGCCGCCAAGTATTCCCAGCAGGATTGTAAGTTAGATACCCTGCTAGACGGCGTAGAGGAGGAAGTTTTTGAGTCCTAAGTGACTATGTACTTTCCTTTGCATACGCAACTCTAGCTGGATTATAAAACGATTGTTATGGCAGACCTTTTCGCTTCAACCTCTGGACCCGAAGGTGCGGAGTATTTCTGAATACCAGAGCGGCCGAATAGACCGGGTATGCATGGAAACCAGGCGTAGGGGTCATAGTTGCTTGAACAGACAATTATCCGGATAGTTATGTTATATTACATTAAGATTGTAAGAAACATCTTCCAGAGAGAATAGTTCCGTTAAGGGTTCCTTTCCCTGGGTGTGCATGCATCGATGTGCATGTCCGAATTGTGATGAAGAAATCACAATGTGTACAGCTTCTGGGGGTTCACGATGGGATGAATGTAAAAACATCTTTAGTTCACCAACCGAATATTCCCTTAAGAACGCTAGCTTTCGGCTTCACCCAGTCTGAGGTACACATCCAGATGACCCGGCAGTAACAATCGCAGAGGTGCTCCCTTTATGCCCTAGCCGAACTAACGGGAACGTAGGGCATAAGCACAGGAGCTAGGCAACCCAGCTTGGCCAAAACTTAAGTCATATCGATGCATATAATGGCGAAGAAAAGGTACAAATGGGAGAAAACGCATATGTGAGGAGCTTAATGCTCGGAAAATAATAATAGCAAGCTTCTGTCCAGGAAGCCACCAGGTATAATAGACATACATACTTTAAGATGTATGCGTCGGGGGTGCACAGTCTAACCGCACGAAAGCTTTTAAGGCTAAAGAGAAGAAATCAAAAAAGAGAAAAAATGACGGAAATAATAGGGGGAAGGAGACGAACAAAGATTTCGGCGCTAGGCATAGAATCTTCGGAGTCTAGCCGAGTTCCAGGGGTTCGGCTCTAGTCGATTGTCTGAGGTATCACGCAGGCGGTATCCCCCTCCGGTGAGAACTTCGTCGATGATGAAGGGACCCTCCCACTTGGGCTTGAGTTTGTCCTTTTTCTTCTCCGGCGGGCTTAGAACGAGTTCGCTGACGTTGTAAGTTTTGGTGCGCAGTTCTCTGCTTTGATACCTATGAGCCTGCTGTTGATAAAATGCGAAATGGGCTTTTGCGACGTCGCGCTCCTCCTCCAGGGCATCTAAGCTGTCCTGTCGATCGAGCTCGGCCTCTCTCTCTTTGTACATGCGCACTCGAGGTGAGTCATGAATAATGTCGCAGGGTCGCACTGCCTCTACGCCGTACACCATGAAGAAAGGTGTGTATCTGGTAGTGCGATTGGGCGTGGTCCGCAGCCCCTAGAGTACGGAGTCGAGCTCCTCAACCCAGTGCTTGTCTGATTCCTTCAAAGACCGCACTAGTCTATGCTTAATGCCGCTCATAATAAGACCATTGGCTCTTTCAACTTGACCGTTTGTCTGTGGGTGATAGATAGAGGCATAATCGAGCTTGATGCCCAGATTAGCGCACCAGGTTTTCACTTCGTCGGATGTGAAGTTGGAGCCGTTATCGATGATGATACTGTGTGGAACACCATAATGGTGTACAACGCCGGATATGAATTCTATCACCGGCCCGGACTCGGCCGTTTTAACTGGTTTGGCCTCTATCCACTTAGTGAATTTATCCACCATGACCAGCAGATATTTTTTCTTATGGCTTCCTCCTTTAAGGCGTCCAACCATATCCAGTCCCCAGAGCGCAAAAGGCCAAGTGATGGGGATTGTTTGTAGGGCAGTGGGGGGCATATGGCTTTGGTTGGCGAAGAGTTGGCATCCGACGCAAGGTTGGACAAGGTCCTGTGCATCTGCTCGGGTAGTCGGCTAATAAAACCCTGTACGGAAGGTCTTGCTAACAAGGGCTCGAGCTGCGGCGTGGTGCCCGCCAAGACCGGCGTGAATCTCAGCGAGGAGCTGCCGCCCCTCCTCCTCGGAGATACATCTTTGAAGGATCCGGTAGCGCTTTTCTTATAGAGTTCTCCGTCGTGAACCTTGTAGGCCTTCGAACGCCGGACAATGCGGCGGGCCTGATTCTGATCCTCAGGAAGTTCTTTCCTATTAAGGTAGGCCAAGAAGGGTTCGGTCCATGGGGCAATGACTGCCATAATGAGATGTGCAGATGGTGTTATTTCGGTGGCTGAGCCTCCGATGATATCGGTGTGTTCGGAATCTGAGGTTGTGTTCGGATCCGGACTAGTGTTTCCGCTTTCCCCCTGCCACACCACGGATGGCTTAAAAAGCCTTTCCAAAAAGATATTAGGTGGGACAGGGTCGCGCTTGGCGCCGATACGGGCAAGAACGTCCGCCGCTTGATTACTTTCTCGGGCCACGTGATGGAACTCGAGCCCCTCGAACCGAGCCGACATTTTTAGGATGGCATTACGATAAGCTGCCATCTTTGGATCTTTGGCATCAAAGTCTCCATTTATTTGAGATATTGTGAGGTTTGAGTCCCCGCACACTTCCAGGCGTTGTATGCCCATGGAGACAACCATCCGGAGACCGTGCAATAAGGCCTCGTATTCGGCTGTGTTATTGGAGTCTGTGTATAGTATTTGGAGTACGTACTGAACAATGTCTCCTGTGGGGGACGTTAAAACGACGGCCGCTTCTAGCCCTGCCAGCATTTTGGAGCCATCAAAATACATAACCCAACTGGGAGTTCGGCCTCTGTCCATTCGGCGACGAAGTCTGCCAGTACTTGGGATTTAATAGCTCGACATGGTTTGTATGTAATATAGAATGGAAGGAGCTCAATGGCCCATTTGGCAATCCGGCCCATGGCATCGCGGTTGTTTATTATGTCGTTGAGTGGTACTTCGGAAGCCAGTGTAATCGAACACTCCTGGAAGTAGTGTCGTAGGTTTCGGGATGCCATGAAGACCGCGTATGCTATCTTTTGATAATGGGGGTACTGGGTTTTGCATGGTGTAAGGACAGTGGATACGTAGTATACTGGCTTCTGAAGCAGGAATTTGTGTCCGTCCTATTCTCGTTCAACGATGAGCACGGCGCTCAGCACCTGATGTGTTGTCGATATGTATAGTAACATGGGTTCGCCGACGTTTGGCGCGGCCCGGATTGGGTTGCTCGCTAGAAGGGTTTTTATTTCTTCCAGTCCGGCTGTTGCCGCGTCCGTCCACTCGAAGTGATCGGTTCGCCGTAGAAGGCGATAGAGTGGCAGTGCCTTTTCTCCCAATCTGGAGATAAAGCGACTTAGAGCTGCCACGCAACCCGCGAGTTTTTGGACTTGTTTAAGGTCTGTTGGCGTAGCCAATTGTGACAGAGCTCGGATTTTGGCTGGATTTGCTTCAATTCCTCTATTGGAAACGATGAAGCCCAGCAGTTTTCCAGTGGGGACGCCGAAAACACACTTTTCCGGATTGAGCTTAATGTCATACGCGCGGAGGTTGTCAAATGTGAGACGTAAATCATCTATTAGTGTTCGACGTGCCTAGTTTTGATGACGACGTCATCCACATAAGCTTCAACTGTCTTGCCGATCTGTTTCTCTAGGCATGTTTGAATCATGCGTTGGTATGTGGCGCTGGCGTTCTTGAGCCCGAAGGGCATGGTGTTGAAGCAGAATGGCCCATGTGGGGTAATGAATGCTGTTGCAGCTTGATCGGACTCCTTCATTTAGATTTGATGGTATCCGGAATATGCATCAAGGAAACACAGTGAATCATGTCCTGTGGTAGCATCAATGATTTGATCAATGCGGGGGAGGGGGAAGGGATCCTTAGGGCAAGCCTTATTGAGGTCTTTAAAATCGACGCACATGCGCCAGGATTTATCCTTCTTTGGTACCATCACCAGGTTTGCCAGCCAGTCCGGATGTTTTCTTTCTCTGATGAATTCGGCCTCGATTAGCTTGGCTAGCTCCTCCCCCATAGCTTGGCGTTTAGGCTCGGAAAAGCGCTGCAGTGTTTGTTTGATCGGCTTATATCCCTTTAATATGTTGAGGCTGTGTTCGGCCAGCTTGCGCGGGATTCCTGGCATGTCTGAAGGGTGCCAGACGAATATATCCCAGTTTTCGCGAAGGAAATCCCGTAGCGCTGCATCGACCGTTGGGTCTAGTTGTGCTCCAATAGATGATGTCTTCTTGGGGCCTGTTGGGTGGACCTGGAATTTGACTATTTCTTCTGCTGGTTTGAAGGAGGTGGATTTGGGTCGTTTGTCTAAGATCACATCGTCCCTATCCACTATGGAGCGCAGTGCGGTTAATTCTTCGGCCGCGAGGGCTTCGGATAATGCCTCAAGGGCCAGGGATGCGATTTTGTTTTTGGCGCGGAGTGCTATGTCCGGATCACTAACAAGAGTGATTATGCCATTGGGCCCGGGCATTTTGGGCTTCATGTACCAGTAATGACGTATAGCTTGGAAGCGTGTAAAAGCATCTCGCCCCAACAAGGCGTGATATCCACTGCTGAAAGGAGCCACTTGGAAGGTTATTTCTTCGGACCGATAATTATTCGGGGTGCCAAATACCACGTCGAGTGTGATTTTTCCCGCACACCGCACCTCCCGACTGGGAATGTTTCCTCGGAAGGTCGTGCTGCTTTGCTCGATGCGGCTCCTGTCTATTTCCATTTTGTGGAGTGTACCCTCATAGATGAGGTTTAATCCGCTGCCGCCGTCCATGAGGACCTTGGTGAGTCTAAAGCTGTCCATGATGGGACTGAGGACTAATGCGGCTGGCGCTCGGACTGTCCTGTATTTCGGTTCGTCACCGGCATTAAAGGTTATAGCCGTGTCGTTCCAAGGGTTTATCGCGGCGATTTGACAGACTTTGGCGAGGTCGCGGAGTGCCCTTTTGCACTTATTGTTTGAAGCGAATGTCTCGAAGACCGTCAATACTCTGGGGTCGTCGTCTTTTGGGGGGGTTGTTCTGGGATATTCTTGGTGACGATATCCTCGCCGCTCTTGGCCACTTGCCGGAGTATCCAACATGCTCTAAGGCTATGTGTTGGTATGTTATCCAGTGTTGTGTGTATTTTGCATGGCCCATCGAGCCATCCTTCCAGAACGGTTTCGCGCCCCGTAATGGACTTATATTTCTTTACTATTGGACCGGGCGTGTTACCAGGGTGTGCCCTTTTCACCTGAATGAGGGGTTGAGTGGGGGCTGATGGTTGCCAACGGGCTGCCTGAGTTTTCCAGGCGCTTTCCATTGCGTTGTACTTCTGTATGATAGTTGCCAAGTCAGCGAAGTGTAATAAGCGACGGCGGTTGATGGCGTTGAGGGTTCCTTCATCCGTGCAATTGTTGCAGAACGCTAATATCACGTCCTCGTCGCGACAATCATTAACCTTGTCCTTGACAAGGAGGAATCTAGCCCAGTAGTGGTGGATCGTTTCCTAAGACTGTTGTTGTATGCTCATAAGATCTCTTATGTCTGGGTGGGTGGGTGGAATTGAATCCGGACCCTAACCCGATCGATGATCAAGAGTCTGAAGATTTTCCATACTTAACAGTCCGGACTCCGGAGTATCTTCTAATTGCTTATGTCCGTCGTCCGATTCTATGTTCGGAAGGCCGGTCACATCCTTTCGCTGGTGGGTATCCGGCTCTGCAGGGTCGGAGACCTGAACATAGTCCGTCTTCAGTATAGGGGAAGAGTCGCCGTCTTGCTCCTCGACTACCGCTATCTGGTGGGTGACCAGTGGAGATTTAATTTCTCTTTGGTCGGGGTTAAGCCCGATCCGATCATAATCTGTGGCGATTCCCAGGGCGGCGACGCGATCCAGGAGCTTGTTTAAAGACGAGAACTCCGCCGGATCCATCTGCTTGGAGTGTTTGGAGTCGATACGGAGGGGATTTTTGATGGCCCGAGAGGTCATCGTCGGCTTAACGGCCGAACGGGCGGTCATGGTAAAGCTGCCCAGCCAGAGGGTTTGGTCTGGGGCCAGTCCTCCTCCGGCGGTGATATTGTCTTTAAGGACGAGGTGAGTCATCGATCCTGTCGTCGACGTCACAGTGGAACTCTCAATGAAAGCACCAATGTCGATGTCAAAACCGGTGGATCTCGGGTAGGGGGTCCCGAACTGTGCGTTTATGGTCGATGGTAACAGGAGACAGGGGACACGATGTTTACCCAGGCTCGGGCCCTCTCTATGGAGGTAATACCCTACTTCCTGCTTGATTGATCTTGATGAATATGAGTATTACAAGAGTTGATCTACCACGAGATCGTAATGGCTAAACCCTAGAAGTCTAGCCAGTATGACTATGGTAATGAGTCTCCCCCCTCCGGACTAAGTCCTCCGGTTTATATAGACACCGGGAGGATCTAGGGTTACACTGGGTCGGTTACAAAGAAGGAAATCTACATGTTTGATCACCAAGCTTGCCTTCCACGCCAAGGTGAGTCCTATCCGGACACGGGTGCAGTCTTCGTATCTTCACAGCCCATCAGTCCGGCCCATGGCTAACAGGCCAGATGCCTGAGGACCCCTTAGTCCAGGACTCCCTCAATAACCCCAAAACGATAGTGGTAAATTGGTAAGAGGCATCATAGATCGCACCATATCTAATAAAGTACAGTTATGACGTTCGGACACACCATTATGATGTGGTGTTCCAGGTGGCATGAGTTTGTGAAATTATTACACATTGTTTTAATTGAAGGCTAAACTCCTAACTCAAATATTCGCCTCTGTGATCAGATCATAGAAACATTATTTTCTTGTTACGATGATTCTCTACTTCACTCTGAAATTCTTTGAACTTTTCAAATGTTTCAGACTTGTGTTTTATCTGCTCAAATCATCTGTGAAGATTAGAAAACAATGATACCCGCCATGAGCCTCAACACTCATCGGACCGCATACATTGGTATGTATTATTTCCATTAAGTCAGTGGCTTGCTCCATTGTTCCGGAGAACGGAGTCTTAGTCATCTTGCCCATCAGGCATGGTTCGCAAGCATCAAATGATTCATAATCAAGTGATTCAAAAGTCCATCCGCATGGAGTTTCTTCATGCGCTTTACACCAATATGACCTAAACGGTAGTGCCACAAGTATGTTGCATTATCATTATCAACTTTGCATATATTGGCATCAATATTATGTGTATCACTACGATCGAGATTCAATAAACAATTTATATTAAGTGTATGACCATAGAAGGTTTTATATTCATGTAAACAGAACAACAATTATTCTTTGACTTAAATGAATAACTGTATTGCAATAAACATGATCAAATCATATTAATGCTCAACGCGAACACCAAATAACATTTATTTGAGGTTCAACACTAATCCCGAGGGTAAAGGGAGTGTGCGATGGTGATCTTATCAACTTTGGAATCACTTCCAACACACATCATCACCTCGCCCTTAACTAGTCTCTGTTTATTTTGCAACTCCCGTTTCGAGTTACTACTCTTAGCAACTGAACCAGTATCAAATACCGAGGGGTTGCTTATAAACACTAGTAAAGTACACATCAGTAACATGTATATCAAATATACCTTTGTTCAATTTGCCATCCTTCTTATCCGCCAAGTATCTAGGGTGGTTCCACTTCTAGTGATTGTTCCCTTTGAAGTAGAACTACTCAGTTTTAGGCTTAGTTCTAGCTTTGGTCTTCTTCACGGGAGTGGCAACACTTGCTTGCCATTCTTCTTGAAGTTCCATTTCTTTCCCTTGCCCTTTTACTTGAAACTAGTGGTCTTGTCAACCATCAACACTTGATGCTTTTTCTTGATTTCTACCTTCGCCGATTTCAGCATCGCGAAGAGCTTGGGAATCGTTTCCGTTATCCCTTGCATTTTATAGGTCATCACGAAGTTCTAGTAACTTGGTGATAGTGACTAGAGAACTCTTTTAATCACTATCTTATCGGGAAGATTAACTCCCACTTGATTCAAGTGATTGTAGTACTCAGACATTCTAAGAACATGCTCACTCGTTGAGCTATTCTCCTCCATCTTGTAGGCAAAGTACTTGTCAGAGGTCTCATACCTCTCGACATGGGCATGAGACTGAAATATCAATTTCATCTCTTGGAACATCTCATATGCTCCGTGGTGTTCAAAACGTTTTTGAAGTCCCGGTTCTAAGCCGAAAAGCATGGTGCACTAAACTATCAAGTAGTCATCATACCGTGCTTTGTCAAACGTTCATAACGCCTGCATCTGCTCCTGCAATAGGTCTGTCACCTAGTGGTGCATCAAGGACATAATTCTTCTGTGCATCAATGAGGATAATCCTCAGATCACGGACCAAGTCCGCATCACTGCTACTATCATCTTTCAACTTATTTTTCTCTAGGAACATATCAAAAATAAACGGGGAGCTACATCGCGAGCTATTGATCTACAAGATAGTTATGCAAATACTATCAGGACTAAGTTCATGATAAATTAAAGTTCAATTAATCATATTACTTAATAACTCCCACTTAGATAGACATCCCTCTAATCATCTAAGTGATCACGTGATCCATATCAACTAAACCATGTCCGATCATCACGTGAGATGGAGTAGTTTTCAATGGTGAACATCACTATGTTGATCATATCTACTATATGATTCACGCTCGACCTTTCGGTCTCAGTGTTCCGAGGCCATATCTGCATATGCTAGGCTCGTCAAGTTTAACCTGAGTATTCTGCGTGTGCAAAACTGGCTTGCACCCATTGTATGTGAACGTAGAGCGTATCACAACCGATCATCACGTGGTGTCTCGGCACGACGAACTGTCGCAACGGTGCTGTAACGCCCACGATGCGGCTATATCTCCCACGTGTCGAGGCACGATTTAGAGGCATGGGATAACGAGTGTTGGCTTACAATCGCCACTTCACACAATACATAAATATAATTCATACATCATCCAAAATCCACACATATAGACCGGCTACGGTCAAATCCAAATGAAAATAAGATAACCCCAAATGCTAGATCCCCGATCGTCCCAACTGGGCTCCACTACTGATCATCAGTAAAAGACACATAGTAACGACCACGTTCCTCGTCGAACTCCCACTTGATCTCGGTTTCGTCATCTGCACTAGCATCGTCGGCACCTGCAACTATTTTGGTAGAATCTGTGAGCCACGAGGACTCAGCAATCTCACACCCGCGAGATCAAGACTATTTAAGCTTATAGGAAAGGATGGTGTAATGAGGTGGAACTGCAGCAGGCACTAAGCATATATGGTGGCTAACATACGCAAATGAGAGCGAGAAGAGAAGCAGCGGAACGGTCATCAACTAGTAATGACCAAGAAGTGATCCTGAACTCCTACTTACGTCAAACATAACCCAGAAACCGTGTTCACTTCCCGGACTCCGTCGAGAAGAGACCATCACGGCTACACACGCGGTTGATATATTTTAGTTAAGTCAAGTGACAAGTTATCTACAACCGGACATTAACAAATACCCATCTGCCTCATAACCGTGGGCACGGCTTTCGAAAGATAATACCCTGCAGGGGTGTCCCAACTTAGCCCATTATAAGCTCTCACGGTCAACGAAGGATAAACCTTCTCCTAGGAAGACCCGATCAGTCTCGGAATCCCGGTTTACAAGACATTTCGACAATGGTAAAACAAGACCAGCAAAGCCGCCCGATGTGCCGACAAATCCCGATAGGAGCTGCACATATATCGTTCTCATGGCAACACCGGATGAGACTAGCTACGAGTAAAACCAGTCCTCAAGTTTCCCCAAGGTGGCCTCGCAGGCAGCTCGGTTCGAACCAACACTCGAAGGAGCACTGGCCCGTGGGGGTCTAAAATAAAGATGACCCTCGGGCTCGCGAAAACCCAAGGGAAGTGTAGGTGGTAGGTGGTCAAATGGTAAAGCCAAGGTTGGGCCTTGCTGGAGGAGTTTTATTCAAGGCGAACTGTCAAGGGGGTCCCATAAATCACCCAACCGCGTAAGGAACGCAAACTCAAGGAACATAATACCGGTATGACGGAAACTAGGGCGGCAAGAGTGGAACAAAACACCAGGCATAAGACCGAGCCTTCCACCCTTTACCAAATATATCGATGCATTAATTAAATAAGAGATATTGTGATATCCAAAATATCCATGTTCCAACATGGAACCAACTTCAACTTCACCTGCAACTAGCAACGCTATAAGAAGGGTCGAGCAAAAGCGGTAACTTAGCCAAACAACGGTTTGCTAGGACAGGATGGTTAGAGGCTTGACATGGAAATATGGGAGGCATGATATAGCAAGTGGTAGGTAGCACAGCATGGCAATAGAACGAACAACTAGCAAAGCAAAGATAGAAGTGATTTCGAGGGTATGGTCATCTTGCCTGCAAGGTTCTCAGAGTTGTCGAAAGCTTGATCCTCGTAAGCGTACTCAACAGGTTCCTCGTTCACGAACTCGTCTCCCGGCTCTACCCAAAACAAGAACACAAGCAACGGAACCACAATCAATCACGGGAAATGCACAAGCAACATGATGCAAAACATGTATGATATGCGAGATGTGGTATGTGATGCATATGCGTGCTCCGGAAGAAAAAATGATGAACAAGGCATTAACTTGGCAAACCAAGCATTCCACTGGAAAGATGAGATGATTTCGGTCGAAACCGATATAAAGATCACCGGAAACGGATGCACGGTTTGCAAATGGCAAGCAAAACAAGAATGACACGAATATGTGATTAACAGCATGATAGCACTTAGAATGCAACAAGAAACTATGGTACATCACTCCAACATAGCAACAAAGCATATGGAAGTAATCTACAGGTGATGCTTGACAAAAGATGAACACTGAGCTACGGCTAGATCAGAACATAACAAGCTCAAACAAGCATGGCAAAAGTGAAAAAGATAACAGGTTCACAGACTTGGAGAAATTACTGGACATGGCAGAAACAGCATCAGATAGCAGTGTTCAGAGCAAGAAAACAACATTCTACAGGAACTTAACATAGCAAAACAAGGCATGAAAGTAATCTACTAAATGCATATGACAAAAATCCCTTAATGACCATAAGCCAAATAGGACTAGAAGATATGATGGCAACCATGTAAACATAGCAAGTTTCGTTAACAGGTTTCAGACTTAGCAGAAAACAGAGCATGGCATAAACAATAATATGAAGGCATCTTGGTGAGCTTGATGCACTCATCACAAAGCAATGCATGACAAAACAAGCACACCTACAGAAATATGGCATGTTTATGAAGCTATCCATGGCAAGAGAAAGTACATAGCATGTATGAAACAACTACAACAAGCTTGGCAAAATTGAATATCATGTTAAGAATCTGCCAGAAATATTTTATAGCAAAAATAGAGCAAGATTGAGTGATTCTATGGTACTCCATAATTGCAAACAAGGGCATTGATGGATATAGCATAACCATATCTACAAAACATCCTTAATGAACATCTCCAAAAGGAGCATGGATCTCTCTATAGCCAGATGGATACATAGCAATAAAATAACAGCAGACAAAGACTTAGCAAAATCCTAAGTCCCTGAAAACAGAAACATCACGAAGCCTAGTTTGCAAGCTTGTGCTAGTCACCACAGAGATCACAAAAGTACATGGCATACACCTCTGTAAAGATGGCATGGCATACATCAAATAACATGTAGGTCTCATGCCCATAAGATGCACAGATTAAATGCAACAAAAATAACAAAACCCTAAGTACTGATAAGTAACAGCAGATAACAGCAACTAGCAATCTTGCACCAGAGATTTGGGCATCAAGATGGACTCAAATGAACATCGCGTAATGGAACAAAGTGAAGAGCATCTAGAGACGGACATTTTGATATATTATACGCACGAAACGGAGCTATATGCAGAGAGTTATGATGCAATGAACAGGGGCATATAATGTAAAAACTTCATAACTTAGAGAAAAATCGGGGAAGAGGAGAAGAAAGTCAACCCTGCGTTTGGACCGGATCGGGCCCGAGGCTCGCCGGAGTGCTGCTCGCCGGAGCTCGGGGCGGAGCGGCCGGAGCTCGGGGAAGAGGAGGGAGAGGGCGAGGAGGAGTGGCCGGAGGGAGGCGCAGCCGGGGAGGCGGCGGCGACCGGCGACGAGGGCGGCGGAGGCGACGGGGCGCGCCGGACCTCGCGGCGGCCGGTGACGAGGCGCCGCGGAGGACGGCGGCGAGGCGGCGGGGCGACGGGATCCGGCGGCGGCGCGGGGAACCGAGGGCGGAGGCGCGGCGCGCGGGCGAGGCACGGGCGAGGCGCGGGCTCGGCGGGCCCGACGCGGGCTCGCGGGCCGGCGGCGTACGGGCGGCGGGCTCGGCCACGTGGCGCGCTGAGATTGGCGCGGGGCGGCGGCGCTGGTTCGTCCGGCGGCGGCGGACGCGTCCGGCCGCGGAGAGGTGAAGGGGACTAGGGTTAGGGTGGTTTTTGCCCGAGATTTTGGAGGGGGGAGGTATGTTTATAGGTAGAGGGAGCTGGGAGACTCCAAATGGAGTGCGGTTTTCGCCCACACTATTGTGATCGAACGACCTAGACCATGGAAGAGACTTAGAGGGGTTTTGGGCTGTTTAGAGGGGGGGTTTGCTGCAACACACAAACGGACTTTGCGGTTACCCGGTTAACCGTTGGAGCACCAAACGACCTCCAAATGGAACGAAACTTGACAGGTGGTCTACCGGTGGTATACCAAGGTCACTTGGAAAGCCTCGGTCCATTCCGAGAACGTTCAACACCCGCTCACGAAAAGGAAAACAAGAGGGGTGCGCCGGAGGAGGTGGGAGTGTCGGATTGCAAAACGGACAACGGGGAAAATGCTCGGATGCATGAGACGAACACGTATGCAAATGAGATGCACATGATGACATGATATGAGATGCATGACATGAACAAAATGCAAAACGAAAGACAAAACCCGACCACGAAGGAAATATCATAACACATAGCCGAAAATGGCAAGAGTTGGAGTTACAAATATGGAAAGTTACATCCGGGGTGTTACAGGTGCATACTCAGGGAGAACACTTATACCTTGAAATTTAGTGAGAGATCATCTTATAATGCTACCGCCGTACTAAGCAAAATAATATGCATAAAGGATAAACATCACATGCAATCAATATAAGTGATATGATATGGCCATCATCGTCTTGTGCCTTTGATCTCCATCTCCAAAGCACCGTCATGATCACCATCGTCACCGGCTTGACACCTTGATCTCCATCGAAGCATCGTTGTCGTCTCGCCAACTATTGCTTCTACGACTATCGCTATCGCTTAGTAATAAAGTAAAGCAATTACATGGCGATTGCATTTCATACAATAAAGCGACAACCATAAGGCTCCTGCCAGTTGCCGATAACTTCTACAAAACATGATCATCTCATACAACAATTTATATATCATCACGTCTTGACCATATCACATCACAACATGCCCTATATAAATAAGTTAGACGTCCTCTACTTTTTTGTTGCAAGTTTTACGTGGATGCCACGGGCTTAGCAAGAACTGTTGAGGATATAGACCTTAGAGTCACACGCCAGGAAGGGCCGGGTTACTCGTACGGTCGTGGCCAGAAGCCCGGAGCCAAGTTTCAAGACGATGGGCCAGAGATGGGCTGAGACCCGGATACGGCTTAAGGCCCATAGTTACAATCGTTATTATAGTAGAACTTGTAGTGTAAGGCAAGTAGGATTGAGAGTCCGGGCCGGACACTCTTATGAGCCGGCCGGGACTCTAAGGGCTACTGGGCGTCAGCCTCCCTATATAAAGGGACGACCCGGCAGCAGTTTAGGGTGATAACAATCTCATCGAGAGCCGGGCATAGCTGTTTAGCTCTTGGCGATCGTAACCCTAATCAATATCACCCCCAAACTGGACGTAGGCTTTTACCTTCACCGTAAGGGGCCGAACCAGTATAAACCCTCGTGTTCCTTGTCCCGCATAACCCCTTCAAGCTTCCTAGTTGCGATGGCTCCACGACTAAGTCCTAGCTCAAGGACATCTCCCGTGACAATTCCACGACAGTTGGCGCCCACCGTGGGGCTCGCGCACGGTGGATTTGAGTTCTTGAAGGGCAGCTTCGAAGGGCTCAAGGGATACGATGTGGGCCGGATGACCAAGAGTCGTCGCGGCAAGCTCTACATCGACGATGCGGACTGGGGCCCCGACGCCGGCTCAATTGAGTACGGGTACCGGGTCCCCTTTGGCGGAATTCATGTCTTCATCGGCAAGATTGGGGAGCCGGGCCCCGAGCCGGATCTCTGCGCCGATCTCATCGAAACGGCTCAGCGTGCTCGACCCGCCCGGGCCCGGCCTACCTTAAGGCGTGCTTTTGTGGGATGCATCCATGAAGGGCCCTTTGATCCATCCGGGTCTGGTGATGAGGCGGCCGCCGGCTCTGACGGTGAGTCGGCCACTGATGAATCAAACTCGTTGTACCAACTTCAAGATGGCAGGTTCATGGGTTGTTCCGATGGCGACAATATTCCGGACCTCTTTGAGCCGCCAAGTCAGGTCGGAGTTTTTATGGCTGGTGCGCAGCCTGTTCAGAACCTCGCTGCCGGATCGGGAAACCCGGTGCCTTCCCCGGCTCAGGTGCTGATGGATCTCACGGACAAGATGACGGCCCTGTTAACCGCCACAGTTGACCCGGCGGATCAAGCTCAGCATGATGCGGAGGTGGCACAGTTAAAATTGGATCTGATAAAAGCTAAAGAGGATCTTGCCGCGGAAGGGATCAGGCTGGCTGCGGAGCGGGCGGCTCTCGACGCCCGGACTCAGCTGATTCAGGCGCGGTCCTTCCAACTCACGATGGATCAGAACGCGGCCAACGAGGTCATGAGAAGGAGGCATCAGAAGGCCCAGTCTCGACTCCCACCGGTTTACGATCCACGCAATCTCTTCAACACGCCGGGTGCAGGATCTAGTAACCCGCCAAGGGTCATTGCGTCCGGGTCTGGACCCATTATTCAGCCACGAGTGATGGGGCCTCCCCAGGTACTCCCTGCCCCGCCTCAGTATGTGCCAATACCCCCGGGTCATTATGATAACCCGCTGGAGAACATGGTGGCTGCGGCAGCACGACTGGCGGCTCTCCCCGTTGACGGCAACTCTCCGGCGACCATCGAAACCCGCCGGGTCAGGGAACTCCTGCAGACGGCTCTGGCACAGCAAGAGGCGTACTCCTACAGCCGGGACAGGATCCACTCGACCCCTCGTCCAGGCCAGAGCCCGAGTTACAGCCGGCACATGGTCTCGGCAACCGGCTCAAGTAATGTCCGACGCCATGACCCGCCCCCTGGCCATGGCCCGGTTCATAATGGAGCCTTTTACGCAGCGGACCAAGCGCGGCAGGAGGCGGAGCAGGTGCCTCAATTAACGGCTTACCAGACCCCCCCGGCTTATCCGACGACTTCCGTTGATGTGGGTATCCCTACCAGGACCGGGGGTGTCCCTTGTTTGGTGCCAGCTATCCGTAATGAACGTCTACCTAAGGATTTCAAGGGCCCTAGGAAGGTGCCTAACTATACAGCTGACTTACAGCCTGCGGCCTGGATTGAGAGTTATGAGATGGCTATGGAATTACTAGAGGTCAGTGAGGCGGCCATGGCCAAATATTTCACCATGATGTTAGATGGAACTGCCCGCACGTGGTTAAAAGGGCTGCCACCAAACTCCATTGGGTCTTGGGCTGAGCTGAAAGCCCGGTTCATTCAAAACTTCAAAGATACCTGTAGGCAGTCTATGTCAATTGTGGATTTGACTAACTGTAAGCAGCAGGAGGGTGAATCCATGACCCATTGGGTTCGCCGGGTCAAGGAGATCATACATTCATCGGATAAGATGGATGCCGGCTCTGCAGTCTTAATGTTGGAACAAAACTGTCGCTTTGTGCCCCTAAAGATGAAACTTGGGCGGCTTAAACGTGACTGCACTGATATGGGTACGCTAATGGCGGCTCTTGTCAAGTACGCCGATTCCGATGGTACCAAGGATCCCCCTTCAGATGATGAAAGGACAGGGAAGGGAAAGAAGAACGGCAATGGCAAGGGTCCTCAGTTTAACCCGGGGAACCAAGGAGGAAGCAAGCGCAAGGCCGATGGTAGCCTAGAGTTCGTAGCCAATGCCAACTCCCAAGGTAACAACCAGCGACGCAAGGGGAGGCCCCCTCCCCGAGGCGGCGGGTCAGGACCTTCTCTGGAGCAGCTGTTGAATGAACCTTGTCCGAGACACGGCTCCAGGGAGAAACCAGCAACTCATCTGTGGAAGGATTGTGCAATCATGAAGGCCTTTAAAAACTACAATGGCCCGGGGGGCGGCTCTGGTGCCGGCGGCTCAGGCGCCGGCGGTTTTCATGGCCCGGGGGGCGGCTCAAATTCTGGCCCTCAAGGCGGTCAAGGGGGCTTTAATCAACAGACTGGCCAGGGTCATCAACACCAGCAGGGGGGTTATCAGCCCAATCCAAAACAGCTTAGCGGTGGACAGTATCATGTGTTCACCACTAGTTTGTGCAAACGAGATCAGAAGCTTCACAAGAGGGCTGTGAATGCTGTTGAGCCGGCAGTTTCACGCTACTTGCGGTGGTCTGAGCAGCCTATAGTGTGGAGTAGGGAGGATCACCCTCCCCGGGTGGATAACCCGGGCCACTTGGCTTTAGTGCTGGCTCCTCAGGTGGGAGGCTATAAGTTCACAAAGGTACTCATGGATGGAGGCAGCAGCATCAATATCCTCTATTATGAGACTTTTCGCCGTATGGGGTTGGTTGACAAGAACCTCAGCCAGTCAAACCCTATCTTCCATGGTGTGGTACCTGGTAAGTCGGCTTATCCAGTCGGCAAGATCGAATTGGAAGTGGCTTTTGGTGATGAGAACAACTACAGGGTGGAGAAGTTGACCTTTGAGGTGGTCAAGATAAGAAGTCCATACCATGCTATATTTGGACGGCCAGCTTACGCCAAGTTCATGGCACGGCCGTGTTATGTGTACTTACAGCTCAAAATGCCGGGTCACAACGGGACTATTACGGTTCACGGCAGCCGGAAAGTGGCTCTAGAGTGCGAGGAAGGCGACGCGGCTTATGCAGAGTCTGTTTGTGCTACAGAGGAGTTAAAGTTTTACAAAGACAATGTAGACCCAACAGACATGACCTCTCTGAAGAAGCCGACTACGGAGACTGAGCCGGCGATGAAATTTAAGTCGGCTGATGAAACTAAGCTTGTTGATTTTGTTCCAGGAGATTCATCTCAGCAGTTTAGCATCAGTGCCAATCTGGATCCAAAATAGGAAAGCGCGCTCATCGAGTTCATCCGTGAGAATAGGGACATCTTCGCGTGGAAACCTTCTGACATGCCAGGTGTACCTAGAGAACTCGCTGAGCACACTCTCAATGTTGATCCGAAATTTAAGCCGGTCAGACAGTTCCTTCGGCGGTTTAATGAAGAGAGGCGAAAAGCTATTGGTGAAGAAGTGGCCCGGCTCTTGGCGGCCGGGTTTATCGTTGAGGTCTTTCACCCAGAGTGGTTAGCTAACCCGGTGCTCGTGCTCAAGAAGAACGGCACCTGGCAGATGTGTGTGGACTACACGGACTTGAACAAGACCTGCGCCGTTATCATAGCCGCCGGGTCAAATCCCGGGTCTTCCAGGAAGGCGACCTTGTGCTCCGGCTCATCCAGGATCAAACAGATGCACACAAGTTATCCCCACCTTGGGAAGGGCCCTTTGTGGTCAGCAAGAACTTGCACAACGGGTCATATTACCTCATTGATATTCGGGAGCACAAGGATTCGCGTAAGTCTGAGGAAGAGACCCGTCGGCCGTGGAACATAGCTCAGCTTCGGCCTTACTACACTTGAGCTACCGGCTCTCGTGGTGTACATATTTATCTCAGCCATGTATATATTATGATAAGCAATAAAGCAGGACCTCTGTCCTTTTCTCTCCTCCAAATATGTGTGTGTTGTTTTTTACATGCTGACTTAAAGGAGGATCCGGCTTATGATCGTATCCGAATCTAGCCGTAAGCAGTAAAGTCACTTGGGGGCTTCCTGTTCAAACATGGGTCGTATTCGAACCAAAGACAACATAGCTGTCGATACCCATTTGATTGGCAAAGTGCCGAGCTCATTGGGAGGTTGCCTTTGGTCATATTTGAACCATAGTTTAACCCCTCTGAGAACCGACATAGATCATATTCGAATCAGCGTCGTTAAACAATTTTAAGAATCACTTGGGGGCTTCCTATTCAAACATGGGTCGTATTCAAACCAAAGAGAACATAGCTGTCGGTACCCTCTTGATTGGCATCGCCACACCCGCTGGGGGCTATATGGTCGTATCCGAATCTTGGCTTAACCCCTTTGGGCCAGGTCTCTGGTCGTATTCGAACCGGAAGCCCCTAAGCTCTTCTGCTTTTTCACAAGTTTACCCTGAGGTATGCATGGCCGGGTCTCACTTGCCGGCTTAACTTTGGTTTACAGTGTTAGCTGCACGTCATGAGTGTCATCAAGGCAAGTAAATCAGAGTTAAGGTGTCAACCTTACTACCCGGGTTATTTAAACCGGAAGTATACCTACAGGTCGTTAAGTGTGTTTGTTACGGCTATGTTCAGAGTATAATTAAGGACCAGTCTTTTTTGATTCATATTCCGGGTTATCTATCTCAAACACCTGATTCTCAGGGCGGTAAGCCGCCTCGAGACTTGTGATTTGCCTTTCTATGCAGATATTTAAAGGCACCTTTTGAGGTTGAGAAAAACAAAGGGATGGTTATGACCCGGAGAAACATCAAAGAGACAAATTCAACGAGATTTCACATTCAAACGTGCACGATGGCACGGCAGAGATAAACTGTTGCACCTACTCTATTACAATAACTCTTCAAGTCTAAAAGGTGGAACAATGTTTGATAACCCGCCAGCTAAATTATGATGCCCGCTGGGTTGAAGTCCCCGGTTCATTCTTGTCTTCTCCTCCGGCTGATCCTAAGACCTCGAAGGTGGATGATTTCCAGTTGATGCCGCTGAGAGCTTCGAACTGGGCTTCTTCGTCAATTAACCCGGCCGGGTCAATCTCCGGGGCGAAGGTGTGCCGACGAGCCGGAGGGATCAGATTGAGAGCTTCATAGCGAGGGGTTGGAATCCTCTGATTCTCCGCATCATAACCCGGTTGGTACTTGGTTAAGTCGGTGTCGTTCCCGAGGAGGGTGGCCACCGGGCGTACAGCCTTCACACACGCCGCGAAGTCCTTCTGGTCGAAGGCTGAGCCGTCTTCCTTCAGGCTTGGGTAACCCAGGGCGATGTCTGCCGAGTCTAGCTCCGGCAAGAATGCTTTGGCCCGGCTCAGCGCGGCGATTGCTCCGGCTCTCGCGGAGGCCCGTCGTAGCTCCTGGATCCGTTGCGGCAGCACAGCGAGCCGGCGCAAGACTTCGGCCAGATGAGTTGGCACCTCGTTGGATAGGGCCACCACAGATAAGGCACGCTGTGACCCGGTGTAGAGCTGTTCCACCAGGGTGTACACGGCCTTTAACTTGGTGACCATGCTCTGGTTGAGGTTGGCACTCCTAGAACCTGTTTAACAGAGTCAGATAAGCCGGCGACAAGGAGGAATCAGGACATATGCAAACTTGATGAAAGCCGGTGAGGCGACTTACCGAAGATAGCGGCCACCATTTGGGAAACCTGGCGCTTTAGACCGGAGAGCTCGGCGGTCTTCTCAGCGAGAGCCTTCTCCGCTTGTTCCGCCTGGGTCACCAGTGCGGCCTTCTCTTCGACCCGGGCTTTTCTCTCAGCATCAAACTCGGTCTTCAATTTTTCTTGGGTGGCGATGCTGGATACAAACTTGGCGTTTGCCTTCCGGGTCTCCATCTCCTGCATCTTCAGCCAGCTCTTGAAATCCGCAAGATCCGCTTCTAGTTTCTTGCCAACAGCCTGCATATATTTCCGGGTTAATTGACAGTCATTATATAAGTCCCAAGCGTTTTCCAAGCAAAGACACTTGGCACTTGGGGGCTAATGCATATTGAACGTATCTATTTACATACTGCCGGCTCAGTTGAGTAAGCCGGAATCTAAGTCTACAACATATTCAAGTATAAGTCGTCGACTTGGGGGCTAGCATGGCAAAGGTAACTATGCAGTAAAGTAAAAAGACAGCAGAAGGGTACCTCGGATTTTTGTTGGATCTGGTTGACCATGGCAACCTCGGCGTCCCGGCTCTTGTGGACTTGGCTGATGTAGCCTGAGACGAGCTCTCCAATGCTCAAGTCGGTGTAGCCGGAGAGGTCCAGGTTCACCCGGTGGGGCTGCAGCAACTCCCCCTTCGCGGAGCATTTGGCCAACGCGGTCGGTCTCCCCGGTTCAACGAATTCCGTCCGGGTGATTACCACGTCCGGGTCGTCGGCTGGTGGAGTTGAGCCGGAGGCCTCCGGGGTAACCGAAGCTTCGGTCGTTGCCTGGGCAGTCGGGGCAGGAGCCTCAGGCGCCGTGTCCATTGGAGTAGTGGCTTCGGGGGCGGACGAAGCCGGCGGTTCTTGAGCCGTCGCCTCCGGGTCAGGCAAGTCTGGCACTCCGGCTGACCTGGTTTTCTTTGCTCTTTTGGTGAGCTTTGCCTGGGCACTGAAGAGACAGAAGTGTTAGGCACACAAAGAGTAAGTACAGATAAAGATAATGTAAGAAGATTGTTGTTACCCGGGTGCGGTCTTGAAGGCCGGTAAATTTGACTGCATGGAGTCACCCGAAGAGGGGGAGGTCTCCTGATAATTGGAGTCAGAAGAGTTGAGTGGCTGACGGATAACACCCGCCAACGGATGAAAAGGGTACAGGTGAGAAAAAACCTCAGTGCGACGCTTCCTTGTTGCGTCGGGTAACCCGGCGGAGAGGTCGGTGTCCTTGCGGGCCCGGGTGTGACGCCGGCTTTCGTGAACTTGCTGCTTCAAAAGAAATTGAGGGTCTTGATAAGCTAACGGATGTGAAAAGCTTACTTTCCGGGTTACTCTTCGGACTTTCAGCTGTGGCAAAGGCTCCGAGTCGGAGGAAAGTGACATTACCTCTTCAACCACCGGGTTACTGGCGCCGGTGTCATCCTGTAAATGAGCAAAGTGTCGATAAGGCGGACAACAACAAACAACAAATATAGCAGGAATTTAAAGATTTAAGGGTTACCTCTGACTCGGAGCTGTCGCTTAATTGCATTAGCTCCGAAGCAGTGGGTCGGCTTCCCTTCTTGCGAGGGGCGGCTTTCTTGGCGGCTTTCTTCGCCTTTCTGGCCTTCTTGGCCGCTTCGTGGTCATATTTGACCCGCCAGAACTTATCATCAGCCTGAAAGATACAATGATTGATTCTTAAAACGGTTCAGTTAAAAGGTATATACGGATGAAGATAAAAGTTAAAGTCAGCAGCTTACCGCTGGGGCTGGGTTGGTCTTGCAGAAGGGGGCTAACCCGGTTCTTCCGCAATCTGCCAGGCTCTCGTTTAGAAGAGCCTTGGTCTCTTCCTCTGCGACGTCTTCTGGAAGATCATTGCGACTGTGCCTCTGCGGGTCATCCTTTCGCCCGGTGTACTCACACATTAAGCCGGGGCGGCGGCTCAATGGGATCACCCGCCATGAGATCCAGACCCGGACGAGGTCAATTCCGTTCAGGCCGTTGCCTAGCAGGGCCTTGATCTTGTTGATAGTTGGAAGCAGAGGCTGGCGTTCCGCTGCAGTCAATTTGTCCGACAGCGGACGAGTCGGCTCTAGACGTGTTGGGCGAAAGCCGGGCAGCGGGTTCTCGTCAGCCGGGGACGTATCTTGGCAGTAGAACCAAGTCATATTCCAGTCTTTGGGGTGGCTGGGCGGCTCTGCGTAAGGGAACAGACAGTCCCTACGCCGCTGGATGGAGATGCCGCCTAATTCCAGACTTGGCCCGCTGGCACACTCATTTTGGCGGTTTAAGTAGAACAACTCTCTGAAAAGCAGTAAACTGGGCTCTTCTCCAAGATACACTTCACAAAAGACTTGGAAGTTGCAGATGTTGGATACGGAGTTGGGTCCTATATCCTGAGGCCGTAGGTCAAAGAAGTTGAGCACGTCCCTGAAGAACTTTGAGCCGGGCGGTGCGAAGCCCCGGCTCATATGGTCTGCGAAGATCACTACCTCCCCGTCCCTTGGCTGTGGTCTCTCTTCCGACGGGTCAGGGGCACGGTAGGACATGATTTCCTTTTTAGGCAAATATCCAGACTTAACGAAATTGGCCAGGGTCTCGTCGGTAACGTTGGACTTCATCCAGTTGCAAGTGATGGGAGCCTTGGGAGGCATGGTGAAGGTTGGTGGTCTATGATAAAGAGAAAGGTATCCGGGTTAATTATAAGCCGGAGAGCTATCGTTCAAACTAAGGTGGCGGCTTATGAAGGGGACTAATGATATATATTCAGATACGGTGGATTATTTAAGCCGCAGGGGGGTTCAGAGTAAATTGGTTATTTACGGCTTTACTACAGTTAAGCCGGAGGATTCTACAGAGCATGGTTCTCTTTAAACCGGAAAGTTCTACGGCGCGTGTTTTCTTTAAGCCGGAAATGTAAGCCGCCAAGATTCAAGGGCTGCAGTTTTTACTAAGTGTGGTAAAACAGGTTTCACATATTGCAGTAACTTTTTTGGATCAAAATGGTCGGGTGAAATGAAAATTTTCTAGACCTAAAAAACAGAGGCAGGAGAAGTTCTTGAGGTTGAACACGTTTCTTATGCAGTAAAAAGAGGGTTTCTTGCAGGTGAAATGGATCTCAAACATCTACCGCAGTGGTTCTACGCAGAGTTAAGATCAAGAGAAGGGTGGTAAAAGAACAAAACTACCGCAGGCCGCAACGAACTATGAAGAACTGGAGGAACCCTACTGCAGATCTACTCTACGGGGTGGTGAGAACTTACCGGAGCTGAAGAGGTGCGGGAGTCGCCGCCGTTTGTCTGGTCCGGGTCAGGGTGATGCAGCGGCCAAGGTTGACGAAGACCGGAGGCGAGACGACGGCGGCGGAGCACGAGCTCGGGCAGAGGAGCGACGGCGCGAGGAGGAAGAGGAGAGCGTGAGAAGAGCCCGTTGGTCAGGCCTATTTATAAGGCAAGGTCATAAGTGGGCGCGAGATTCAAGGAGACCACGGCGTGGTTATCTCCCCCCCACGATGCCTCGATTTTCGGAACGATAGTAAAAGCAAAGATCCGTTGCGGATCTGGCGGAGTAAAAAGCGGACTTAATGGAGGATGACGTCACGGCGGATTATCCGGAGTCCAGAGGATGACGTCACTCCGGGTTATGGCCATTCACATGAATTGTAAGCTGGAGATTCTTTCTGTCAGAAGAGTTGAAGATTGACATGAGCCGGCTCAAATCAATCTGGGGCCTAATGTTGAGGATATAGACCTTAGAGTCACCCGCCAGGAAGGGCCAGGTTACTCGTACGGTCGTGGCCAGAAGCCCGGAGCCAAGTTTCAAGACGATGGGCCAGAGATGGGCTGAGACCCGGATACGGCTTAAGGCCCATAGTTACAATCGTTATTATAGTAGAACTTGTAGTGTAAGGCAAGTAGGATTGAGAGTCCGGGCCGGACACTCTTATGAGCCGGCCGGGACTCTAAGGGCTGCTGGGCGTCAGCCTCCCTATATAAAGGGATGACCCGGCAGCAGTTTAGGGCGATAACAATCTCATCGAGAGCCGGGCATAGCTGTTTAGCTCTTGGCGATCGTAACCCTAATCAATATCACCCCCAAACTGGACGTAGGCTTTTACCTTCACCGTAAGGGGCCGAACCAGTATAAACCCTCGTGTTCCTTGTCCCGCATAACCCCTTCAAGCTTCCTAGTTGCGATGGCTCCACGACTAAGTCCTAGCTCAAGGACATCTGCCGTGACAATTCCACGACAAGAACCGTTCTTACCTACACATCAAAACCACAACGATTTTTCGTCAAGTGTGCTGTTTTAACCTTCAACAAGGACCGAGCGTAGTCACACTTGATTCAACTAAAGTTGGGGAAACCAACACCCACTAGCCACCTGTGTGCGAAGCGGTAGAACCAGTCTCATGAACGCGGTCATGTAATGTCAGTCTGGGCCGCTTCATCCAACAATACCGCCGAATCAAAGTATGACATGCTGGTAAGCAGTATGACTATTATCGCCCACAACTCTTTGTGTTCTACTCGTGCATATAACATCTACGCATAGACCTGGCTCTGATGCCACTGTTGGGGAACGTAGTATTTCAAAAAAATTGCCTACGATCACACAAGATCTATGTAGGAGAAGCATAGCAACGAGCGGGGAGAGTGTGTCCATGTACCCTCGTAGACCAAAAGCAGAAGCGTTTAGTAACGCAGTTGATGTAGTCGAACGTCTTAGCGATCCAATCGATCAAGTACCGAACGCACGGTACCTCCGCGATCTCACACGTACAGCTCGGTGTGTTGGGCAACGTAGTAATTTCAAAAAAATTCCTACGCACACACAAGATCATGGTGATGCATAGCAACGAGAGGGGAGAGTGTTGTCCACGTACCCTCGTAGACCGAAAGTGGAAGCGTTATGACAACGCGGTTGATGTAGTCGTACGTCTTCACGATCCACCGATCCTAGTACCGAACGTACGGCACCTCCGCGATCTGCACACGTTCAGCTCGGTGATGTCCCACGAACTCACGATCTAGTAGAGATTCGAGGGAGAGCTTCGTCAGCACAACGGTGTGATGACGGTGATCATGAAGTTACCGGCGCAGGGCTTCGCCTAAGCACTACGATGATATGACCGAGGTGGAATATGGTGGAGGGGGGCACCGCATACGGCCTGGAACAATCAACTTGTGTGTCCCTAGGGCGCACCCTGCCCCCGTATATAAAGGAGCAAGGGGGAGGCCGGCCGACCCTTGGTGCGCTCCAAGGAGAGGAGGAATCCTCCTCCTAGTAGGAGTAGGATTCATCCTTTCCTAGTCCTACTAGGAAGGGGGAAGGGGGAAGGAAGGAGAGGGAGAGGGAGAGGGAAAGAGGGGCCGCGCCCCCTCCCCTAGTACAATTCGGACTCCCCTTGGGAGGGGCGCACCACCTCCTGGGCTGCTGCCCTCTCTCCCCTAAGGCCCACTTAGGCCCAATACTTCCTCGGGGGGTTCCGGTAACCCCTCCGGCACTCCGGTTTTCTCCGAAATCACCCGAAACACTTCTTGTGTCCGAATATAGCTGTCCAATGTATTGATCTTTATGTCTCGACCATTTCGAGACTCCTCGTCATGTCCGTGATCACATCCGGGACTCCGAACTATCTTCGGTACATCAAAACACATAAACTCATCATACCGATCGTCACCGAACGTTAAGCGTGCGGACCCTACGGGTTCGAGAACTATGTAGACATGACCGAGACTCATCTCCAGTCAATAACCAATAGCGGAACCTGGATGCTCATATTGGTTCCTACATATTCTACGGAGATCTTTATCGGTCAAACCGCATAACAACATACGTTGTACCCCCTGTCATCGGTATGTTACTTGCCCAAGATTCGATCGTTGATATCTCAATACCTAGTTCAATCTCGTTACCGGCAAGTCTCTTTACTCGTTCCGTAATGCATCATCCCGTAACTAACTCATTAGTTACAATGCTTGCAAGGCTTATAGTGACGTTGTGACGCCCCCGATTTGACCGTACACTAATCATGCACGCAAATGTGTACGATCAAGATCAGGGACTCACGGGAAGATATCACAACACAACTCTACAACATAAATAAGTCATACAAGCATCATAATACAAGCCAGGGGCCTCGAGGGCTCGAATACAAGTGCTCGATCATAGACGAGTCAGCGGAAGCAACAATATCTGAGTACAGACATAAGTTAAACAAGTTTGCCTTAAGAAGGCTAGCACAAAAGTAGCAACGATCGAAAAGGCAAGGCCTCCTGCCTGGGACCTCCAAACTACTCCTCGAAGCCGAACTCCATGTAGAATCATCCTCGGGATCTCTAGCTCCTGGACTCCAGCATCTGGTTGCGACAACCAGGTAGAAGGGAAAGGGGGAAAAGAGGGAGAAAAGCAACCGTGAGTACTCATCCAAAGTACTCGCAAGCAAGGAACTACATTACATATGCATGGGTATAAGTGTAAAGGGCCATATCGGTGGACTGAACTGCAGAATGCCAGAATAAGAGGGGGATAGCTAATCCTGTCGAAGACTACGCTTCTGGCCACCTCCATCTTTCAGCATGTAGAAGAGAGTAGATGGTAAGTTCACCAAGTAGCATCGTATAGCATAATCCTACCCGGCGATCCCCTCCTCGTCGCCCTGTTAGAGAGCGGTCACCGGTTTATATCTGGCACTTGGAAGGGTGTGTTTTATTAAGTATCCAGTTCTAGTTGTCATAAGGTCAAGGTACAACTCCGGGTCGTCCTTTTACCGAGGGACACGGCTATTCGAAAAGATAAACTTCCCTGCAGGGGTGCACGACATAACCCAACACGCTCGATCCCATTTGGCCGGACACACTTTTCTGGGTCATGCCCGGCCGCGGAAGAATAACACGTCGCAGCCCCACCTAGGCACAACAGAGAGGTCAGCACGCCGGTCTAAATCCTATGGCGCAGGGGTCTGGGCCCATCGCCCATTGCACACCTGCACGTTGCGAACGCGGCCGGAAGCAGACCTAGCCTAGCAGGCGTTCCAGTCCAATCCGGCGCGCGCCACTCAGTCGCTGACGTCACGAAGGCTTCGGCTGATACCACGACGTTGAGTGCCCATAACTGTTCCCGTGTAGTTGGTTAGTGCGTATAGACCAAATGGCCAGACTCAGATCAAATACCAAGATCTCGTTAAGCGTGTTAAGTATCCGCGAACGCCGACCAGGGCCAGGCCCACCTCTCTCCTAGGTGGTCTCAACCCGCCCTGTCGCTCCGCCACAAAGTAACATTCCGGGGCCGTCAGGAACCCAGGCCCACCTCTACCGGGATGGAGCCACCTGTCCTTTCAGCCCCCTCATCAGAATCACTTGCGAGTACTCAACGAGCTGACCCGACTTTAGTCACCACATGTGTCATGTATATAAAGTATATAGTATATACCCATGATCACCTCCCGAAGTGATCACGGCCCAGTAGTATAGCATGGCAGACGGACAAGAGTGTAGGGCCACTGATGGAACACTAGCATCCTATACTAGGCAGTAGGATAGCAGGTAAGGGTAACAACTATAGCAACAATGAGAGGCTATGCAACAGAATAGGATTAACGGAAAGTAGTAACATGCTACACTAGTCTAATGCAAGCAGTATAGAGAAGAATAGGCGATATCTGGTGATCAAGGGGGGGCTTGCCTGGTTGCTCTGGCAAGAAGGGTTCGTCGTCGATGTAGTCGATCACAAGGGTACCAGCAGCGGTCTCGGAGTCTACTGGAAAGAAGTAACGGAGGGGGAACACAATAAATAACAGAGCAGTCAAAGCATCACAAAGCATAACATGGCAATACGCGGTGCTAGGGGTGACCTAACGTAGTACTAGGCGATACTGGCGAAGAGGGGAAACATCCGGGAAAGTATTCCCGGTGTTTCGCGTTTTCGGACAGATGAATCGGAGGGGGAAAGTTGCGAGTTCGATAGGTTAGGGATGTGTGGCGGGCGAACGGGCTGCGTATCCGGATTCGTCTCGTCGTTCTGAGCAACTTTCATGTAGAAAGTATTTTCATCTGAGCTACGGTTTATTTTATATGATTTTGTAAAGTTTTAATTATGTTTAGAATTTATTTAATCATTTTAAATCAACATTATCCAGAATAGTGTATGCTGACGTCAGCATGATGTCGGAAGTCAACAGTGCGGTTGACTGGGTCAAAACTGACCTGTGGGTCCAGTGGGACCCACGTGTTATTGACTGTTCAATTAAGTAACAGTAGTTAATTAGTTTAATTAGTTAATTAGGTTAACTAAACATAATTAATTAAGTTAATTATTTTAGTTAATTAATCAGTTAATTAATATTTTTATTTATTTATTATCACTTTTATTAATTCCTTTTAAAAAAATTGTTCTGGGAGGGGCGTGGGCCCCATGTGTCTGTGGCCTAGAGGGGCCTAACGGAGCGGGCGAAACGGGAGCGGGCGTGGGCGCCCATGTGCGCCCGAGGCCACCAGGGGGCGGCGACGCCGGGCACGGCAGAGGCCGACCGCGGTGCGGCCAGCGTGCGGGCCGGGCGGCAGCGACACGTCGACATGCGTGGGGGCGAGCAGCGGAGGCGAGGGGAGGCGTGCGCGGCCCAGTGGTGCAGGGCGAGGCCAAGGCAGGGGGTGAGCACGGCGGGAGGCCGTGGACGTGCAGCAGCGCGCAGGGCCGCGTGGTGCGCGGCGCATCCGCGTGCATGACGAACGACATGGGGAGGCAGAGAGCGGGAGGAGGGCGGCGCAGCTCACAAGGGGCCGGTCGGGGATGCAGTCGAGGGAGCCGGAGCTTGCCGGTGGTGACAGATCCAGCGGCAAGGTGTATTGGCCGAGGTGGAGGACGACGGGTCGATGGCGGCGCCTGGCATGCGTCTGCGCTGTGGAGGGCGGCGGTGCTGAAGGAGAGCGAGGGGGAGGGAGCTCGGACGTCGAGGACGGGCGCTCGCGGCAGGTAGCCCACCATCCGGAGCGACGGCATGGTCGGGTGCAGCGCGAGGGGCGTCCAGGTCGGGGAGGGAACGGAGGAGGTGACGCGGTTGGGGCGGCGGTGACGAGGTCCGGTGGCGCCGGGGTCGGCTTCGGGCGACGGGTTGCCGCGGCGGCGCCGATCCAGTTGGAGGGAGAGGGAGGAGTGGATCCTAGGGGAGTGGGGATCGTGGGTGGGAATGGGTGTCGGTTAGGGTTACGGTGGGAGGGGGAGTGGGTTAGTAGGCAGGGGGTGGGCCGGCCTGGGGTTGGCCTGGTGGCCCAGTGGCCAGCTGGGCCGAGGCCCAGCGGGGGGGGTCTTTTCCTTTCTTTCTTTTTTTTGTTTCATTTTCTTATTTTTATTTTTATTTTTCTGTTCTGTTTTATTTTAGAGACACATTGTTTTTAGCTTAGAAAAAAAATGATAACAACTCCTAAATTGATTTTTGAGAACCACCCACTGCCATAAATGTTTTACCCCGAAATAAATTAGTTTAGAATTTTATTAATCGAAAAAGGTATTTCCTTAATTGTTTTGCTGCAGTTCTAATCACTTTAGAGCAATTAATTATTTTATAAAAATGGTGTTTCTCCACCAATACTATCGATGATTTAATTGTCACAATATGAACATTTTAGTTTTTAGAATTGAAAACTTTTATTGTTTGACTTTAATTCAAATTTGAATTTGGATCGGTTCTGAACTATCGAGAGTTTATCAACAGTAAACGGGGTGACGTGGCATTGTTAACGTGGGTTTACTGTAGCTTAATTATCCGGGCGTCACAATTCTCCTCCACTACAAGAAATGTCGTCCCGAGATTTAAGAGGGGAGTAAGGGGGAAGTTCTGGTTACGATATTCTAACGGATCTTCTCGAAGAAGTTAATCCTTTGGTTGATGTCTTCAATTCTTTATTCCAATGCATCATGATGAAGTCGTCGTCCTTTCTTCGGGAACTCCATCGTACTTACGAAAGAATAAGGGGGTATTCTGGGAGTATGGGACCTCTGCAAGGTTGACTATGCGGTCAATAACATCGGGGAAGGTGGTGGAAAGTAACTCTCGAATTGAACTTAAGAAAATATCAAGAGCAAAGTAAGAAGGTCGCATGAGAAATTTCGAGCGGGCATGCAATCGCTCGTTGCCTGAAACGGAGTGTGAAAAGGGGTTCAGAGCAACGAGAATAGGTATTGCGTCTGATACCAGAATAGATCACTAGGAAGGTGGCTCGCGAATTACCTACGAAGCCATGTGCGTGGAATACTTTGTGAACAGGGGGTGAACAGGAGAGTCAGGTTTCGATCCTGTGGAACTGTGGGTTATGGGCCCACCATGTGGGTTAAGGTAGAAGGAGCGGTGACATCTCACACGGTCATGATAGCAAGACCTGTCAGAGGGTAACCTATCAGTTATGTCGGCAACAATGTCGGTACCAAGGGCAAGGACGAAGAGAACCATTTTCCTGCTCGTTGAAACGAGGCGGAACAGTAGACAAAGTTCTCGTCCATCGGCGGTTACCGGAATGTCATCAACAAAAGTATCAGGGTCTTACTGACAGAATTATACACCGAGGTGTTTACATAATCAGGGAATATTAATGCTTAGATCATATAGATCACAAAAAGGTTAAACCAAACAATGGAAAGGAAAATATGTTTATCAGAGTAAACAGAACAATGGAAAGGAAAATGTGTTTAAGCACATATTTCAGGGATATATCCTTCCCAAGGACAAGCCAAGAATGATATCCATGACAGGATATAATGTAGAAAACTCTTTGGGTAAGCGGAGAGAAATTTCAAGAGATTACCCATACAGCGGTGTTTGGATAATTGAGCAGGAAACATTTAGCATTGGGCTCCAAATGTTCTTGTTGAAAATCGGAGTATCACAAACATGCTTCGAGATAGCATCGACATGGACTTCAAGCAAAGGTCAGACTTTGGAAACACAAAGGATCCATCCGGAATAACTTGTGGAATAAGGCTTACAATTTCCTCATGGAAGAATCGCTAAGCTTGCTAAAAGGAAACTATAACAATAGGTCCTCCGGCCAGGTGTGCTAGGCATGACATCACCTTACAGGGTCACATAAAGACCATTGTTATAACTCTTGGAAATATGTTCCAACCATCATATCTGACTGAGATTCAGATCTGATCAGGGTCAAAATACCTCAGACTCAGGATGCCTGAGAGGAAAAGGTGTAATACAAATTGACGAGATGACATTGTAGATTCTAGGGAGATGAACTATGGAAGCGAGTTCCGAACAAGGGTTCATCATTAAATCAAGGAGAGGTGAGGAGGTGACTGATTGACTCAGCGACAATCCATTGAGATTTCCAAAAGATGGATTTCCACAACTATGTGAACAAGGAGATAACATTAGCTAGATCGAATGACTTAATGATGTATGCTCGAGGAAAACATACACAGTTAAACATTGGTTGAAATGTGCACCCGAAATATGGGCTAGGTAGCACGATCAATGTTCGAATGATGATTCTTTAAGCCATAGACGTAGAATGAAACTATAGACCAATAACTTCAAAGCAATAGGGTTGCTAGAAGTTTAGAATTTACACATCACAGACCATTTGTCGGTATTTTGTTTAGAAACAACACGGGGACCAAGAAAGAATGGTGATGGTGAGAAGTATCACTGTACCAAGAATTCTTAAGAGGTGGAGTAATGCTCACGACATTCTTGACATCAAAGATGGTAATACTCCACGGTAGAACATAACATAAGTTGGATAGCAGGGAAATCAAGAGACAACACAAAATATGAACAAGTTTGTGTTGGGGGGAGGCAAGAATGTTGTCGATGATAACACAATTCATCGAGGGGCAAGGATGGTATTTCTCATCCTGAATTTCAACACACAACTTGGAAGAAGTCAAATTGTTGACAATGATCACGACAAATTTGTCGAGAGGGTTTCAAGAAGATGTAATTGATCGACGATGACATCAAGTCAAAGGAATGATGAAAGCGAAAGGTTATTGGAACCACGGGTAGGACACAAACTCGAAATCAAGTTTGCTGTTCAAGGAGAAGTGATATGACGAGGAAGATCGACGCAAGATTAGCTCACTGTCGAAATTTGTGCGCTGGGAAGGTCCAGGTAGCACAGTTAAAATCGGCACGATAATGACATAGTCGAGGAGGCTAGGAATGACTTGAAGGATTATTAAACTCGTAAGCAACAAAAATTACTTAGAGTTATTGAATCGGAGTGCGGAATTGATTCACTTATCGGTGTCCTTGAGGGGTTCTAACAACTCAGAACCCGTTGGAAAAATGGAATCGGCAAGAATATTAGTTGATGAAGAACTCATAAGAAGTTAAGTAGTTCCTTGGCATTCTCGAGATACCAGGGGGTAATACTCGATGACAGACCAAAGTAGAGGTTGGACGGAGGTATTGCTCTGCAGAGGACAAGTGCTAAAACTTGCACGAGAAATGGTATTTAAAGGAGAACATGGTCAGAACCACGATTGAAAAAGGCCAGATCCCAGATATAAGATGAACTTATACTCAGGGAATAATTAATTTAAGAGAAGCTTTAATGATAAGATCTACATCGTGTCCATGGGCATGAACACAAAGTTCAAGGTCGACTCCCACTTCTCCAATGCATAACCTTTCATTTAATTCTCGCGTTCGATGAAGTTGTATGGTAGAAAATTATCTGGTAAAATACCAGAAGGGTATGGCTTGTGAAAACCTTCGGGTTCATACGGTTTTTAGGGAAGGTATAGGTTCAATCCATCGGGGCATCTTAGAAACATATACCTCAAACTTCAAGAGTAAAATCACCAGCTCAAAAGTAGAGTATGGTTATCAAGCAGAGGATAAAAATTACCAAAGGCATTATATATCCATGGAAATGATCACAAGGTTATTGAATATGAAGGACACTGTCGGATAATAACCCAACAAGGGGTCTTGTGGTCTACAACGGAGCTGATGCGAGTATCGGTACTCTATCAGAGGAAGAAGGAACGAAAGGGCATTGGACTATAAAAACAACTGAGTAATTCAAAGCTCAAATGCAAACGAATTATCATTTCCAAATCAAGGGATCAGAAGCCAATGGTCTGATTAAGAATGGATAAGTTGAACAGACTTAGGGGTACAACCGACGTCAATTTGATTGGTCGATAACCAGTTCACGTTTCAAATGACGTCTGAGCCGGAAGGATGAATTCTAGGCTCTGATTGAGGATTGCGATCATTCGCAACAAATTGAATCAACGGACTCAAAATGATAATGACAAGAGATGCCAATAAGATTATGAGACTTAAGATTAGTCATAATGCAAGCAAGCAAGAATTTCAAGAGCAAAAGGCTCCTGAGGATTTTTGGAAGATCGAATGGTATTTTCAACACTTTTGTGAAATACTTGAATCAACTGGGGATGAGTGGATACTCGGTAAGTGCGAGAATTTTCCGTAGGGGTATTCAGGTGACAAACAACAGCAAGGCAGTAAGCTCAAAGGATTATCGGAACAACAGAGAGAATTTCGGGGTATCTTGTAATAACAAGATCAACTGGGAAACATTGTATGAATGGCGAGTATACGTGGTTATCCATAGGAGTTTATCGATGAAAGGGAATTGCAAAAGCGATGAACACAAGTTCTCAGGTTATCAGCGGAGAGTATCTTCAGGGTCTTCACGTGCAGCAGACGATCAACAGTAATAAGAGGCTCTCCGGGTGAAAGTGATAACGAGATCCTAATGTTAGATTTAGCAAAATTCACTTAACCCGAATAGAAGAGAGATCAGAGTCCCAGAGTATAGACAAGGAGTAAAAGATCCTAATACCACCCAATGGCGACGTGGGCCCGTAAGCCACATAGCCATGTTAGTAAAAGTTTTTCAATGACTAGACTCGACTTCGGCCAAGGAGTTGGAAAGGGGGATTCCTACAGGCAGTCGGCTCTGATACCAACTAGTGACGCCCCCGATTTGACCGTACACTAATCATGCACGCAAATGTATACGATCAAGATCAGGGACTCACGGGAAGATATTACAACACAACTCTACAACATAAATAAGTCATACAAGCATCATAATACAAGCCAGGGGCCTCGAGGGCTCGAATACAAGTGCTCGATCATAGACAAGTCAGCGGAAACAACAATATCTGAGTACAGACATAAGTTAAACAAGTTTGCCTTAAGAAGGCTAGCACAAAATTAGCAACGATCGAAAAGGCAAGGCCTCCTGCCTGGGACCTCCAAACTACTCCTCGAAGCCGAACTCCATGTAGAATCATCCTCGGGATCTCTAGCTCCTGGACTCTAGCATCTGGTTGCGACAACCAGGTAGAAGGGAAAGGGGGAAAAGAGGGAGAAAAGCAACCGTGAGTACTCATCCAAAGTACTCGCAAGCAAGGAGCTACATTACATATGCATGCGTATAAGTGTAAAGGGCCATATCGGTGGACTGAACTGCAGAATGCCAGAATAAGAGGGGGATAGCTAATCCTATCGAAGACTACGCTTCTGGCCACCTCCATCTTTCAGCATGTAGAAGAGAGTAGATGGTAAGTTCACCAAGTAGCATCGTATAGCATAATCCTACCCGGCGATCCCCTCCTCGTCGCCCTGTTAGAGAGCGATCACCGGGTTATATCTGGCACTTGGAAGGGTGTGTTTTATTAAGTATCCAGTTCTAGTTGTCATAAGGTAAAGGTACAACTCCGGGTCGTCCTTTTACCGAGGGACACGGCTATTCGAATAGATAAACTTCCCTGCAAGGGTGCACCACATAACCCAACACGCTCGATCCCATTTGGCCGGACACACTTTTCTGGGTCATGCCCGGCCGCGGAAGATCAACACGTCGTAGCCCCACCTAGGCACAACAGAGAGGTCAGCACGCCGGTCTGGGCCCATCGCCCATTGCACACCTGCATGTTGCGAACGCGGCCGGAAGCAGACCTAGCCTAGCAGGCGTTCCAGTCCAATCCGGCGCGCGCCACTCAGTCGCTGACGTCACGAAGGCTTCGGCTGATACCACGACGTCGAGTGCCCATAACTGTTCCCGCGTAGTTGGTTAGTGCGTATAGACCAAATGGCCAGACTCAGATCAAATACCAATATCTCGTTAAGCGTGTTAAGTATCCGCGAACGCCGACCAGGGCCAGGCCCACCTCTCTCCTAGGTGGTCTCAACCCGCCCTGTCGCTCCGCCACAAAGTAACAGTCAGGGGGCCGTCAGGAACCCAGGCCCACCTCTACCGGGATGGAGCCACCTGTCCTTTCAGCCCCCTCATCAGAATCACTTGCGGGTACTCAACGAGCACTAGTAGGAAAAGGGGCTTTTACCCCGGTTCATAAGGGCCTTTAGTCCCGGTTCTGGAACCGGGACTAAAGGGTCGTTACTAATGCCCTAGCCCTTTAGTCCCGGTTCTTACACGAATCGGGACTAAAGGCCGTCCACGTGGCCGGTGCGGGGAGCCCAGGCAGGAGGGCCTTTGGTCCCGGTTGGTGCCACCAACCGGGACCAATAGGCATCCACGCGTCAGCACCTGGCAGGAGCTGAGGTTTTTTTTTGAAAGGGGGTGGTTTAGGGGTTTTGGGGGGTTAATTTAGGTGTTTCATATATTGTGTTAGCTAGCTAATTAATAGAGAGAAGTGTCCTCTCTTATCTCCGTGCTTTGTCGACGCTACGTACTATATACGTATGGAGAGGAGTAGACACGCTAGCTAGTAATCAAATGAAGGAAACAGAAGATCGTCATGAACATATATATATGCATACAGAGAGAAGTGATATCGACCACCTCTCCTTCTCCGAGATATTGGTCGAACAACAAGTTCTCGTATATCTATCCGACACTACCGGCTACATATATACAATAATTATCTCTTACAATACAATCTCCTAATTATATTGTAGGAACACAGGGTCCACATAGTATTCTCCGTTTTCAGGGATCACGTGGTCAAGGAAGAATGCCGCCAATTCCTCTTGAATTCCTCGCATACGAGCTGGTGCTAGGAGTTCATCCCGCTTCCGAAAAATCTAATTTGAAGAAGGGGGTCAATACATATATATATGAATAAATGAAACTCAACACAAATGATGGTAATAAAATAAAATTGTGAATATTATTGCTTACACACTTCGTATTGTTCTCAGTGTAGCCCCGCTCACAGGTATGGTAGCGGATGGAATCGCAAATGTAGTATCCACAGTAATTATTCCCGGGTTGCTGCCACAACCACTTTACAAGAAATAGAGGTCAATCAAACTGATAAGCAAGCATGCTAAATGGTATTGATCAAACTAGCGCTTGAATCACTAGGAGATGCGCGGAACATGCTACTATAGTACTTACTTTTGGGTGTCTAAATTGTAGCTGGTTCGGCAGTCCCGGGGCTTTTGAGGTGAATTTTCTCCAAACCCTGCCAGACAAAGAAAACAATTACTTGATATCAGGAAATGAACAAAGTTGCTGATATGGTGGATAATGATCGATTTAACTTACTTCTGGAGCATTTGAGTCATGTTCGCATAGTCCTGGGGATCTTTTCGTCTCGAGTCTAAGACGGTTACTACTCCCGGCTCAAGCTTAATCTCTAGGAGAATATAGTGGAAGCTGCGCATGCATGCATAAGTCATCAATTACATTACCATAACCTGGACTAATAAAGGGAAACCGAATATGCAGAAGACAGTAACACTCACTTGAAGTTGTAAGGAAAGAGTATTATATCTTTGTTTTGATTTATTACCAACGATTGTAGCAAGTTGGCCTCGGCTTCTTTGGCATGAAATTTAACCTGAGTTGCATCTATGAGATTTGTGTTAATGAACCCAATATCACCGATTTGTCTTTTCTTCAATTCGGCGATCTTCAATCTGCATAATATAGTGAGGATAAGTATAAATACATGCAATGAAAGAGCTGACCTATATAGAGAGACTTAATGACAGAAGTAGTACTACTTACAGACAGTAGCAAGTGATCGTTGTTTTATCGAGGGACATTAGATTGTAAAACTGGAAGAAATCCTCAAATGGAACATTCAGCAGTTCAATTCCAACAAGGTCATGCTCGGTTTAACTCTCAGCGTTAAAGTACTCATCCCATCAGACTCTCTGCAATTTTTCATGTACCAATCATGTAGTCTTCGCATCATCGTGCTTAGAGATTTGACATCTTTGACGAGAGGCTTCCCGTAATGGTATTTGTGTTCGTCCACCTCCATGATTTCATAATGTACATCGTCGGGCAGGTAATCTCCAAGATCGGTATAACCGGGCACCATACCCGGATCATTAGCGATGATGTCTTTTGACACCTTGAGCGGGGGGCACGATTGGTTCTCTTGTTCGCCGAGCTGGGCAATTTTTTTCCCAGCTCGTCGTTCTTTCATCCTTTTATCACTGACAGTACTTCCCGACCGCTCCGCTTCGGCATATGCCTTTGCAAGAACGCGCTCATAGTTGCCTTTTGGCGGAGACTTTGGTGGTTTTGTCAGGGCAGCCAGAGTGCGCTTTGCTTTCACCGGATCTACCTTCTCCTCCGAAGGTGGATGTTTCTTTGCTTTGTCCCCTTCAAAGAAGTTCTTCACTTCGGCTCGCACGATCTTCGCATTCTCCTCCTCGGTCCTCTCATATGGTAACTTCTCTGGAGTCTTCAGAGAAGGACCGAATCTGTATTGCCTCCCGCCTCTGGTAGCTGTACTGCTAGACGCCGGCAGAGCAGACGGAGCGGCTGCGGCTGTCTTCTTTCCTTGCTTACGAGGCGGAGGAGAAGGACTACGACGCGCCGGAGTAGCCGCAGCAGCGGCGGGTCTCTTCCGCCCTTGCTGATGAGGCGGAGAAGGAGGAGGCTGGCTGCTCTGGCGCGCCGGCGCTGGCGGAGAAGGAGGCGGAGTGACGCCACGCGCCGGAGAAGGAGGCTGAGTGCCCTGATCACTCGCCGGAGGAGGAGGCGGAGTGCCCTTACTCGCCGGAGCCGTCCAGTTCGGAAGCTTGATGAGCTCCTTCCGCCATAGGCATGGAGTCTTCAGAGCTAAACCCAGCCGAGTCTCCCCTTCACCGGTAGGGTGGTGAAGCTGGAGGTCCTCAAATCCCTCCGTTATTTCATCCACCATCACCCTAGCATATTCTTCAGGAATCGGCTGGCAGTGGTAGGTTGCACCGGGTTCAGTAGGTAAAACAGAGCCAACAGCCGCCTTGACTTTCAATTTCTGCCATTCCGCCATAAGGTGGCAATGTTGAGACTCCGTGATAGCATCCACGGGGTAGCTAGGAGTAGCCGCATGCTCCAGCTGAGGCAGCTCGGTGGAAGCCACGCTGCTTCTACGCTGAGATGGCGGTGTAGCTTCGGGGGCAGTTTCGGCATCTCTATTGCTGTCTCGTTCCTCTAGCACTTGAAACCTTTCGTGCAGACGCTGAATTTAGATCTACTCCACTTTTTTCCTCCTCTCCTGGGTTTTGTAACCGCCCGCGTCCGGAAAACCAGCCTTCCACGGAACGGAGCCTGGCGTGCCTCGTGTCCGTCCAGGGTGCTCAGGATTCCCGAGGGCCATTGTGAGCTCGTCGTTCTCTCTGTCTGGAACGAACGTCCCTTGCTGCGCTGCATCGATATAGTGCTGAATCTTCTTGACGGGTATTGCAAGTTGCTCGTCTGTCCAACGACACCTCCCTGATACAGGGTCCAAGGTTCCGCCAGCCCCGAAGAACCAAGTCCGGCAACGGTCTGGCCAGTTCATTGTCTGTGGTTCAATCCCTTTATCAAGCAGATCCCTCTCAGACTTGGCCCACTTAGGCCGGGCTTTGAGGTAGCCACCTGACCCCGTGCGATGGTGAAGCTTCTTCTTCGCAGCATTCACCTTGTTTGTCGCTGACATCTTCTTACTCTTTTCCGATGTCTTGTGGGCCACAAATGCGGGCCAGTGATCTCTGATCTTCTCATACCGGCCGATGAATTCAGGTGTCTCTTCTTTGTCGACAAACGTTTTCAGCTCATTCTTCCACCTCCTGAATAGGTCTGCCATCTTCTTAAGAGCATGAGACTTGATTAATTGCTCTTTAACTGGCTTCTCCGGATCCTCCTCTGGCGGTAGGGTGAAATTTGCCTTCAGCTCAGTCCAAAGATCATCTTTCTGCATATCATTGACATAAGACACCTCAGGGTCTTCCTTCTTAGGCTTATACCATTGGTGGATGCTGATCGGGATCTTGTCCCTAACTAGAACCCCGCACTGAGCAACAAAAGCATCCTTTGTCCAGAGGGGTTCAATCGGTTGGCCGTCGCGCACGATTGCTGTGATCTCAAACCTTTCATCCGAGCACAACTTTCTCTTCGGGCCTCGTCTCTTTACCGCAGTTGTGCTCGATCCGGAGGGCTAGAAAAAAGAAGAAAGACGAGTGTTAATTAATATGTGTACATACCAAAACAATGAATGCATCAATTAGCAGCACAGGCTTAACTAATATATTTACCTGGCCGGACTCTGTTCGGTCACCGGAGCCGTCACCACGGGCTCCTTCTTGCACCAGCATTGGGTCACCAGAGCCATCATAATCATGTCTTTCCTCCTCCACTCTTCGATCACCGCAGCCTGCTTCTTCACCTTGTTCTTCCAGACCATCATTGTCATTAAGATACGACAAGATATCACCTCCGGCTAAGATTATGTCCCCCAACACCTCTTCTGCTTGCTCATCTCGTCTGTGCTCCATTGTTTCTGCAAATATTACAACATGGCAATTATTACACAAACATGACAGCAGGTGGATATATTAGTGCAAACGTAGACCTAGCTTATTCCGGGTTTGGGGTGGCCTAGGCAACGCTTCAAGGGTAGGGGCGCGGCGGGAGGGGGGTAGGAGACCGACATCGTTTTTTTCTAGGGTTTGGGTGTCCTCGAGAGTTTTGGTCGAGCGAGAGGGCTGGGGGGTGCTCCCGTGGTATAAGTTATCACGGTCGAGAGGGGGTATACATATCGACCGTCCATCATGTCGATGTTATCTGGGAGGGAGTTATATATATCGACAACGACGACATACATACATGGGAAAATAATGTTATCGGGGAGGGGGTATATATCGACCCCCCCCCCACGTGTTCAAGTTATCGGGAGGGGGTTTTATATCGACAACGACGACATACATACACGGGAAAATAATGTTATCGAGGAGGGGGTATATCGACCCCCCCTCATGTTGAAGTTATCCCCCCTCGTGTTGAAGTTATCGGGAGGGGGTAATATCGACAACGACAACATACATACACGGGAAAATAATGTTATCGGGGAGGGGGTATATCGACCCCCGCCCACGTGTTGAAGTTATCAGGAGGGGGTTATATCGACAACGACGACATATATACACGGGAAAATAATGTTATCGGGGAGGGGGTATATCGACCCCCCCTCGTGTTGAAGTTATCGAGAGGGGTATATATCGACGACGACAGACCCGATAAAACATAAGAAAACGAAGAAGAAATAAAAAGAGGAGAGAAGAAGAAAGGAATAGAGGAGAGGATTGAAGAAAAAAAAGAAGAAAAAAAAGAAGAAAAAAATAGGAGAAGAAGAAAGGAATAGAGGAGAAGAAGAAAAAATAGAATATTTTCTATTTTTTCTTCTTCTCCTCTATTCCTTTCTTCTTCTCCTCTTCTTTTTCTTCTTTTTTCCTCTTCTTATTTATATCTCCTCTTCTTCCTCTCCTCTTCTTCTTTCTTTCCTCTTCTTATTTTCTTCTTTCCTATCCTTCTTTTTCTTCTTCTTCCCTTCCTAACTAGATATATAAAACTTTTCTAAAATTGTAACTTTTGCATATATAAAACTTTTCCATGTGGATCATCATTTCTCATATATATCGAATATATATCCATTTTCATATATAAAAACTTTCTATATATGAACAAAAAACTCTCTATGAACAAAAAAACATTTTTGACATATATATTCATACATTTTGAACATCTACATACATACAATTTTTTTTGTTCACATATACATTATAGCCACATACACATATACATCACATATGAACAAAAAAATAAACTAATAAAAATAAAAAACAGAGCCGGGGCGGCGGCTCTCACAGCGGGGGCGGCTAGGACGATGGCGACGGCGGGGGCGGGGGCGGCGATGGCGCCGGCGAGCACGCGCGGGCCGGGCAGGGGGGCTCGGGGCGCCGAGGCGGCGCGCGCAAGCAGGGGAGCACGAGGCAGGGCGGCGCGTGTGGGCAGGGTGACGGCGACGAGCCCCGGGCGGCGACCCGTCGAGGCAAGGGCGCGGGGCGACGGCGATGAGGAGCGGGCGGCGACGGCGAGCACGAGCAGCCTGGCGGCGTCGGGGCCAACTGGCGAGGTATGTTGAAAATTTCCTAAGTGTGGACTTATATAGAAAATCCTTTAGTCCCGGTTCGTGGCACCAACCGGGACTAAAGGTGGGCATTAGTCCCGGTTGGTGCCACCAACCGGGACCAAAGGCGAAGCGGCGGCCTTTGGTCCCGGTTGGTGGCACCAACCGGGACTAAAGGGGGGGCATTGGTCCCGGTTGGTGCCACCAACCGGGACCAAAGGCCTCTTGCTGCCCGCGTCGCAGCCAAAAGTTTAGTTCCACCTCGCTAGTTGAGAGGGGCTCGGAGTGGTTTATAAGCCCCGCTGCAGCTGCCCTCTCGAGCTCCTCTCAAATGCAGGCTTACGAGCCTAATCTCACACTATGCTGTCTGTTGGCCTATTGGGCCTTCTGCGGGCCTGAATCCTGGCCCAGGTTGGGTTTCTAGTCGTATTCAGGCCGTGGTGGCCCAATAGGTGGCAGTTTTTTAATTTTTTTGCATTATTTATTTTCTTTTGTTTGTTGCTTTATTTTTTAATTCTTTTTGCTTTTAGGTCAGCAAAATTATAAACTGTCTGTTAGTGCCATTAGTTTTAGAAAACATATAAACTTTCTATTAGTGCCATTAGTTCTTTATGAAAATTCTTTTTGCTGTATTTAGTTTTTTTATTTTCTTTTTTGCTATATTTATTTTGTTTTATTTCTACTTACAACAAAAAACTTATTTATTTTGTTTCTAATTACTTATTTGTTTTACTTTATGATAATTCTTTCTGCTATTAAAGTTTCTATCAAAAAAAGTTATTTATGAAAATTCTTTTTGCTTTTAATGATTAAAAATAAAAAAGAGGCGCAATGCGCGTTGATTTGCTTCAAGCCTTTCGGAATAGTGTAGACTGCACTGCACATAGCTCGATGCAGTCTACCTTATTCCTCAAGGCTTGAAGCTAAGCAACGTGAGCATTGCGCCTCTTCTTCATCATCTCTGCACTCAGGGCTTATAAACCGCTCCTAGTGCCTCTCAGCTAGCGAGGTGGGACTAAAAAACTGCTTAGCTAGTAAGAAACTCTAGTACCGGTTCGTACCACGAACAGGTACTAAAGGTTCTCGTGGGGCCACAGCCTCATTAGTACCGGTTCGTGGCACCAACAGGGACCAAAGGGTGGAATTGGTCCCGGTTCGTGCCACCAACCAGGACCAATGGCCTTGCACAGCGGCGTGGTGGTGAGTTTAGTCCCACCTCGCTAGCTAAGAGAGAGCCGCACCTGTTTATAAGGTGCGGTGCGCCTGAGCTGTCGAGCTCCTCTCTAAAGCAGGCTTACGGGCCTAACCTCTCTGCACTCAGGGCTTATAAAGCATTTCAAATGAACTCTGAAAAGGTTGAAAGTTGGCATGGTATCATCATTTCATCCACATAGCATGTGCAAGAAAGTTGAGAGGGTTACGGCAAAAACTAGATGCACTTCTTGTACAAAACGGACAATGGTATCATACTCGTCTATTACAAAGTTGGCATGCTATCATCATAATAGTTGCGGGAGAAAGTCTTCACTTTTTCTTCGATTGTGTAATTTGCTTATTGCGCCGTAACCATGGATAATCTTCATCGTTTATCAGGATGCTTGGGTCAGCCTTGACTTTGAAGGGAGGAATTTCATGAAACTTTTCATAATCTTCAGACATGTCTGTCTTGCCCTCCACTCCCACAATGTCCCTTTTACCTGAAAGAACTATGTGCCGCTTTGGCTCATCGTATGATGTATTCGCTTCCTTATCTTTTCTTTTCCTCGGTCTGGTAGACATGTCCTTCACATAGATAACCTGTGCCACATCATTGGCTAGGACGAATGGTTCGTCAGTGTACCCAAGATTGTTCAGATCCACTGTTGTCATTCCGTACTGTGGGTCTACCTGTACCCCGCCTCCTGACAGATTGACCCATTGGCACTTAAACAAAGGGACCTTAAAATCATGTCCGTAGTCAAGTTCCCATATGTCCATTATGTAACCATAATATGTGTCCTTTCCCCTCTCGGTTGCTGCATCAAAGCGGACACCGCTGTTTTGGTTGGTGCTCTTTTGATCTTGGGCGATCGTGTAAAATGTATTCCCATTTATCTCGTATCCTTTGTAAGTCAATACAGTCGAAGATGGTCCCCTGGACAACGAGTACAACTCATCACAAATAGTGGTATCACCTCTGAGACGTGTTTCCAACCAACTGCTGAAAGTCCTGATGTGTTCACATGTAATCCAGTCGTCACACTGCTCCGGGTGTTTGGAGCGCAGACTGTTCTTGTGTTCATCGACATACGGGGTCACCAAGGTAGAGTTCTGTAGAACTGTGTAGTGTGCTTCAGACCAAGAATATCCATCCCTGCATATTATTTGGTTCCCCCCTCCAAGCGTGCCTTTTCCAGTCAGTCTCCCCTCATACTGCGATTTAGGGAGACCTATCTTCTCAAGGCCAGGAATGAAGTCAACACAAAACCCAATGACATCCTCTGTTTGATGGCCCATGGAGATGCTTCCTTCTGGCCTAGCGCGGTTACGGACATATTTCTTTAGGACTCCCATGAACCTCTCAAAGGGGAACATATTGTGTAGAAATACGGGCCCCAGAATGACAATCTCGTCGACTAGATGAACTAGGACGTGCGTCATGATATTGAAGAAGGATGGTGGGAACACCAGCTCGAAACTGACAAGACATTGCGCCACATCACTCCTTAGCCTTGGTATGATTTCTGGATCGATCACCTTCTGAGAGATTGCATTGAGGAATGCACATAGCTTCACAATGGCTAATCGGACGTTTTCCGGTAGAAGCCCCCTCAATGCAACCGGAAGCAGTTGCGTCATAATCACGTGGCAGTCATGAGACTTTAGGTTCTGGAACTTTTTCTCTGGCATATTTATTATTCCCTTTATATTCGACGAGAAGCCAGTCGGGACCTTCATACTGAGCAGGCATTCAAAGAAGATTTCTTTCTCTTCTTTCGTAAGAGCATAGCTGGCAGGACCTTCATACCGCTTCGGAGGCATGCCGTCTTTTTCGTGCAAACGTTGCAGGTCCTCCCGTGCCTCAAGTGTATCTTTTGTCTTCCCATACACGCCCAAGAAGCCTAGCAGGTTCATGCAAAGGTTCTTCGTCACGTGCATCACGTCGATTGAAGAGCGGACCTCTAGCTCTTTCCAGTAGGGTAGGTCCCAAAATATAGATTTATTCTTCCACATGGGTGCGTGTCCCTCAACGTCATTCGGAACAACTAGTCCGCCGGGACCCTTTCCAAAGATTACGTGTAAATCATTGACCATAGCAAGTACGTGATCACCGGTACGCATGGCGGGCTTCTTCCGGTGATCTGCCTCGCCTTTGAAATGCTTGCCTTTCTTTCGACATTGATGGTTGGTCGAAAGAAATCGACGATGGCCCAGGTACACATTCTTTCTGCTTTTGTCCAGGTATATACTTTCAGTGTCATCTAAACAGTGCGTGCATGCGTGGTATCCCTTGTTTGTCTGTCCTGAAAGGTTACTGAGAGCGGGCCAATCGTTGATGGTTACAAACAGCAACGCGTGCAGGTTAAATTCCTCCTGTTTGTGCTCATCCCACGTACGTACACCGTTTCCAGTCCACAGCTGTAAAAGTTCTTCAACTAATGGCCTTAGGTACACATCAATGTCGTTGCCGGGTTGCTTAGGGCCTTGGATGAGAACTGGCATCATAATGAACTTCCGCTTCATGCACATCCAAGGAGGAAGGTTATACATACATAGAGTCACGGGCCAGGTGTTGTGATTGCTGCTCTGCTCCCCAAAGGATTAATGCCATCCGCGCTTAAACCAAACCATACGTTCCTTGGGTCAGCTGCAAACTCAGCCCAGTACTTTCTCTCGATTTTTCTCCACTACGACCCGTCAGCGGGTGCTCTCAACTTCCTGTCTTTCTTACGGTCCTCACTATGCCATCGCATCAACTTGGCATGCTCTTCGTTTCTGAACAGACGTTTCAACCGTGGTATTATAGGAGCATACCACATCACCTTCGCAGGAACCCTCTTCCTGGGGGGCTCGCCGTCAACATCACCAGGGTCATCTGGTCTGATCTTATACCGCAATGCACCGCATACCGGGCATGCGTTCAGATCCTTGTACGCACCGCGGTAGAGGATGCAGTCATTAGGGCATGCATGTATCTTCTGCACCTCCAATCCTAGAGGGCATACGACCTTCTTTGCTGCGTATGTACTGTCGGGCAATTCGTTATCCTTTGGAAGCTTCTTCTTCAATATTTTCAATAGCTTCTCAAATCCTTTGTCAGGCACAGAATTCTCTGCCTTCCACTGCAGCAATTCCAGTACGGTACCTGTCGGAGTAAATGGCCACGGGTAGCCTAACCGACTACCCCTGGTTCTTCAGAAAAATTACCAGGCCTTCGGGCCCCCCAACGCTCCAAGCATTAGACCCCCTTCCCTGGCCGGCTACCTCCGAAGCCGACTCATGGAAGGCGGCCCAGCCTCAAGCGACCTCTCTCCCCAAGATAACCGCGGGGAGGCCGACTCCAAGGAGCCGGCCGAGACCACAACCACCAAAGCTACTCCCTCATAACGGTGACAAGACGGGGTGTGGCCACAGTGCGGCCCACTACCCCCGAAGCCCGAGGCGGGCATGGCTACAGGAGGCCGTACGGGACGGCCGTCTCCCGTTCGGCTCGGCACTGTAGCCATGCTAGCCTCGACGTCATCCACGACAGACTCACGTACGGCCCACGAGCGGCGGGCCCCTTCAGCCAGAGAGAGGCGTGAAGGCGGCCCGGCCTCCCCCAGTCGGCCAAAGGCGTAGCCGTCCCCCAGAAGCTGGCTACCCCCTCCCTCGAAGCATGAGCCCCATTAAGAAGACAAGACGAGGTAAGGCTACAGTGAGAGCCCTCGAGGCGGCCCACTATAGCCACGCTTACCTCAACGAAGCCCTCATCATCAAGGGTGAGGCTACAGTAGACAGCCGCCGACAAGACCCTAGGCGGTGGGGCCGGCCTGTCGACCAAGAAGCCGGCAGCCGGCGGGACCCACCAGACGGCGGGACCCAACAGCCAGCGGAGAAGCCGGCGAGCGTAGACATTGACGGCTGGGACCGGTGCCCAGCCGGATTACCATTGTACCCCCGGGGGGTAGGCCTATATAAACTCCCTGGAGCACCCATGCAAAGGGTTGGTTTTTCCAAACATAGCACAGACACCACAGATAGAGAGAAGAGAGAGCTATCCTTGTTCTTCTCCTCCCTTGAGCCCAACAGCTCCAGGAGCGATTGTAGCTACTTTCACCGATCTAGTGATCATGCGGAGACCCCGCAGAGCAGGACTAGGGGTGTTATCTCCTCGGAGAGCCCCGAATCTGGGTAAGATCCGCCGGCATGCATGTCTTCGCCTCATCCCGTTTCCAGGCACCGGCGACGTCTTATTGGCACCCACAATGATAAGCCATCCGTTGGCATATGTCGCACCAACCACCCGACAGTACCGAGCTTTGTGTTGCCATCTTCACAATTGGGGTACAACCCTTTTTTGTGATCCTCTAACATGCGATCGAACTTCAGCTTCTCCTTTTGACTTTCGCATTGCGTCCTTGCATCGACAATGACCCGACGGAGATCATCATCATCGGGCACTGGTTCCTCTTCATCTTCAGCAGCTTCCCCCCTTGCAGCATCATTGGGCACATCGTCTGGTTCCTCTTGATCTTCACAGCTTCCCCCGTTGCAGCATCACCGTATTCAGGGGGCACATAGTTGTCATCGTCCTCTTCTTCTTCGCCGTCTTCCATCATAACCCCCATTTCTCCGTGCCTCGTCCAAACATTATAGTGTGGCATGAAACCCTTGTAAAGCAGGTGGGCATGAAGGATTTTCCGGTCAGAGTAAGACTTCGTATTCCCACATGTAGGGCATGGACAACACATAAAACAATTCTGCTTGTTTGCCTCAGCCACTTCGAGAAAATCATGCACGCCCTTAATGTACTCGGAGGTGTGTCTGTCACCGTACATCCATTGCCGGTTCATCTCCGTGCATTATATATAATTAAGTGTGTCAAAAACCATTAAAGAACATCATGAATAGATAATTAAGTGACCAAATTAATAGAAGTTCATCATCACATTAGAACCAAAGTACATACATAGTTCTCATCTAACAACATATATATAGCTCTCCAGAGCATCTAATTAATTAAACCATACATTGAAACTATGTAAAACATTTCAATGCGAAAACAAATGCGATCATAATCGCAACCAAGGTAAAAATTGATCCAACGGCATAATGATACCAAGCCTCGGTATGAATGGCATATTTTCTAATCTTTCTAATCTTCAAGCGCATTGCATCCATCTTGATCTTGTGATCATCGACGACATCCGCAACATGCAACTCCAATATCATCTTCTCCTCCTCAATTTTTTTTTATTTTTTCCTTCAAGTAATTGTTTTCTTCTTCAACTAAATTTAACCTCTCGACAATAGGGTCGGTTAGAATTTCCGGTTCAACCACCTCCTAGATAAATAAAATCTATGTCACGCTGATCGGTATATTTGTCATAAACAATAAATGAATCAAATAGTTATAAAAAGATAATATATACCACATCCGAATCATAGACAGGACGAGGGCCGACGGGGGCGGATACCAAAACCATCGCACTATGTAATAAGAAGGAATAAAATAGTAAGAAAATTAGACAAGTATCTATCTAAAGTAAGAATTTTTTTCTTTCAAAAAGAAGATAAGAACAAGAGGCTCACCACGGTGTTGCCGGCGACGAGATCGGCGCAGGCGGTCGACGGCGGTGAAGACGGGAATGGGACGTGATGGGCCGCTAAACCTAGACAAATCTCGAGGAAAATGGAGCTCGGAGGTTGAGTTTCGAGAGGAGAAAGATTAACTAGTGTGGCTCGGGCATTTCATCGAACACCTCATGTGCATAGGAGGTGAGCTAGAGCACCACAAAGCCCTCCCCTCGCCGGCCAGAGAAAAACAGAGCACTGTGGGGTGCTCTGCCGTGGCGATGGGGTATATATAGGCACCTCATTGGTCCCGGTTCGTGGCATGAACCGGTACTAAATCCGGGCCTTCTGTCCCGGTTCATGCCAAGAACCGGGACAAATGGTTGTGGGCCAGGAGCGAGGACCATTAGTCCCGGTTCTTGGCTCGAACCGGGACAAATGGTTCCATACGAACCGGGACCAATGCCCACGAGGCCCCGGCCGGCCCCCTGGGCTCACGAACCGGGACGAATGCCCCCATGGGTCCCGGTTCGTGACTGAACCGGGGCTAATGTGAAAACTGCCCTGTGACCTTTGCCCTGTTTTCTACTAGTGGAGCTGACCCGACTTTAGTTACCACATGTGTCATGTATATAAAGTATATAGTATATACCCGTGATCACCTCCCGAAGTGATCACGGCCCAGTAGTATAGCATGGCAGACGGACAAGAGTGTAGGGCCACTGATGGAACACTAGCATCCTATACTAGGCAGTAGGATAGCAGGTAAGGGTAACAACTGTAGCAACAATGAGAGGCTATGCAACAGAATAGGATTAACGGAAAGCAGTAAGATGCTACACTACTCTAATGCAAGCAGTATAGAGAAGAATAGGCGATATCTGGTGATCAGGGGGGGCTTGCCTGGTTGCTCTGGCAAGAAGGGTTCGTCGTCGATGTAGTCGATCACAAGGGTACCAGCAGCGGTCTCGGAGTCTAACGGAAAGAAGTAACGGAGGGGGAACACAATAAATAATAGAGCAATCAAAGCATCACAAAGCATAACATGGCAATACGCAGTGCTAGGGGTGACCTAACTAGTGCTAGGCGATACTGGCGAAGAGGGGAAACATCCGGGAAAGTATTCCCCGTGTTTCGCGTTTTCGGACAGATGAATCGGAGGGGGAAAGTTGCGAGTTTGATAGGTTAGGGATGTGTGGCGGGCGAACGGGCTGCGTATCCGGATTCGTCTCGTCGTTCTGAACAACTTTCATGTAGAAAGTATTTTCATCTGAGCTATGGTTTATTTTATATGATTTTGTAAAGTTTTAATTATGTTTAGAATTTATTTAATCATTTTAAATCAACATTATCCAGAATAGTGTATGCTGACGTCAGCATGACGTTGGCAGTCAACAGTGCGATTGACTGGGTCAAAACTGACCTGTGGGTCCAGTGGGACCCACGTGTTATTGACTGTTCAATTAAGTAACAGTAGTTAATTAGTTTAATTAGTTAATTAGGTTAACTAAACATAATTAATTAAGTTAATTAATTTAGTTAATTAATTAGTTAATTAATATTTTTATTTATTTATTATAACTTTTATTAATTCCTTTTAAAAAAATCGTTCTGGGAGGGGCGTGGGCCCCATGTGTCTGTGGCCTAGAGGGGCCTAACGGAGCGGGCGAAACGGGTGCGAGCGTGGGCGCCCGTGTGCGCCCGAGGCCACCAGGGGGCGGCGACGCCGGCCACGGCAAAGGCCGACCACGGTGCGGCCAGCGCGCGGGCCGGGCGGCAGCGACGCGTCGACGTGCGTGGGGGCGAGCAGCGGAGGCGAGGGGAGGCGTGCGCGGCCCAGTGGTGCAGGGCGAGGCCAAGGCAGGGGGTGAGCACGGCGGGATGTCGTGGACGTGCAGCAGCGCGCAGGGCCGCGTCGTGCGCGGCGCATCCGCGGGCACGACCAACGACATGGGGAGCAGAGAGCGGGAGGAGGGGGGCGCAGCTCACAAGGGGCCGGTCGGCGATGCAGTCGAGGGAGCCGGAGCTTGCCGGTGGTGACAGATCCAGCGGCAAGGTGTCGTGGCCGAGGTGGAGGACGACGGGTCGATGGCGGCGCCTGGCATGCGTCTGCGCTGTGGAGGGCGGCGGTGCTGAAGGAGAGCGAGGGGGAGGGAGCTCGGACGTCGAGGACGGGCGCTCGCGGCAGGTAGCCCACCATCCGGAGCAACGACATGGTCGGGTGCAGCGGGAGGGGCGTCCAGATCGGGGATGGAACGGAGGAGGTGACGCGGTTGGGGCGGCGGTGACGAGGTCCGGTGGCGCCGGGGACGGCTTCGGGCGACGGGTTGCCGCAGCGGCGCCGATCCAGTGGGAGGGAGAGGGAGGAGTGGATCCTGGGGGAGTGGGGATCGTGGGGGGAATGGGTGTCGGTTAGGGTTACGGTGGGAGGGGGAGTGGGTTAGTAGGCAGGGGGTGGGCCGGCCTGGGGTTGGCCTGGTGGCCCAGTGGCCAGCTGGGCCGAGGCCCAGCGGGGGGGGGGGGGTCTTTTCCTTTCTTTCTTTTTTTTTGTTTCCTTTTCTTCTTTTTATTTTTATTTTTCTGTTCTGTTTTATTTTAGATACACATTGTTTTTAGCTTAGGAAAAAAAATGATAACAACTCCTAAATTGATGTTTGAGAACCACCCACTGCCATAAATGTTTTACCCCGAAATAAATTAGTTTAGAATTTTATTAATCGAAAAGGTATTTACTTAATTGTTTTGCTGCAGTTCTAATCACTTTAGAGTAATTAATTATTTTATAAAAATGTTGTTTCTCCACCAATACTATCGATGATTTAATTGTCACAATATGAACATTTTAGTTTTGAGAATTGAAAACTTTTATTGTTTGACTTTAATTCAAATTTGAATTTGGATCGGTTCTGAACTATCGAGAGTTTATCAACAGTAAACGGGGTGACGTGGCATTGTTAACGTGGGATTACTGTAGCTTAATTATCCGGGCGTCACAGACGTGCATTACCGAGAGGGCCTAGAGATACCTCTCCGACAATCGGAGTGACAAATCCTAATCTCGAAATACGCCAACCCAACAAGTACCATCGGAGACACCTGTAGAGCACCTTTATAACCACCCAGTTACGTTGTGACGTTTGGTAGCACACAAAGTGTTCCTCCGGTACTCGGGAGTTGCATAATCTCATAGTCATAGGAACATGTATAAGTCATGAAGAAAGCAATAGCAATATACTAAACGATCAAGTGCTAAGCTAACGGAATGGGTCAAGTCAATCACATCATTCTCTAATGATGTGATCCCGTTAATCAAATGACAACTCATTTCTATGGCTAGGAAACTTAACCATCTTTGATTCAACGAGCTAGTCAAGTAGAGGCATATTAGTGACACTCTGTTTGTCTATGTATTCACACATGTATCAAGTTTCCGGTTAATACAATTCTAGCATGAATAATAAACATTTATCATGATATAAGGAAATAAATAATAACTTTATTATTGCCTCTAGGGCATATTTCCTTCAGTCTCCCACTTGCACTAGAGTCAATAATCTAGTTCACATCGCCATGTGATTTAACACCAATAGTTCACGTCACCATGTGATTAACACCCATAGTTCACATCGCCATGTGACCAACACTCAAAGGGTTTACTAGAGTCAGTAATCTTAGTTCACATCTCCATGTGATTAACACCCAAAGAGTACTAAGGTGTTATCATGTTTTGCTTGTGAGAGAAGTTTAGTCAACATGTCTGCCATATTCAGATCCGTATGTATTTTGCAAATTTCTATGTCAACAATGCTCTGCACGGAGCTACTCTAGCTAATTGCGCCCACTTTCAATATGTATCCAGATTGAGACTTAGAGTCATCTGGATCAGTGTCAAAACTTGCATCGACGTAACCCTTTACGACGAACCTTTTGTCACCTCCATAATCGAGAAACATATCCTTATTCCACTAAGGATAATTTTGACCGCTGTCCAGTGATCTACTCCTAGATCACTATTGTACTCCTTTGCCAAACTCGGTGTAGGGTATACAATAGATCTGGTACACAGCATGGCATACTTTATAGAACCTATGGCCGAGGCATAGGGAATGACTTTCATTCTCTTTATATCTTCTGCCGTGGTCGGGCTTTGAGTCTTACTCAATTTCACACCTGTTGTAACACAGGCAAGAACTCTTTCTTTGACTGTTCCATTTTGAACTACTTCAAAATCTTGTCAAGGTATGTACTCATTGAAAAAAGCTTATTAAGCGTCTTGATCTATCTCTATAGATCTTGATGCTCAATATGTAAGCAGCACCACCGAGGTCTTTCTTTGAAAAACTCCTTTCAAATACTCCTTTATGCTTTCCAGAAAATTCTACATTATTTCCGATCAACAATATGTCATTCACATATACTTATCAGAAATGTTGTAGTGCTCCCACTCACTTTCTTGTAAATACAGGCTTCACCGCAAGTCTGTATAAAACTATATGCTTTGATCAACTCATCAAAGCGTATATTCCAACTCCGAGATGCTTGCACCAGTCCATAGATGGATCGCTGGAGCTTGCACATTTTGTTAGCACCTTTAGGATCGACAAAACTTTCTGGTTGCATCATATACAACTCTACTTTAAAAAATCCATTAAGGAATGTAGTTTTGACATCCATTTGCCAGATTTCATAAAATGTGGCAATTTGCTAACATGATTCAGACAGACTTAAGCATCGCTACGAGTGAGAAAATCTCATCGTAGTCAACACCTTGAACTTTGTCAAAAACATTTTTCGACAAGTCTAGCTTTGTAGATAGTAACACTATCATCATCCGTCTTCCTCCTGAAGATCCATTTATTTTCTATGGCTTGCCGATCATTGGGCAAGTCAACCAAAGTCCACACTTTGTTCTCATACATGGATCCCATCTCAGATTTCATGGCCTCAAGCCATTTCGCGGAATCTGGGCTCATCATCGCTTCCTCATAGTTTGAAGGTTCGTCATGGTCAAGTAACATGACCTCCAGAACAGGATTACCATACCACTCTGGTGCGGATCTCACTCTGGTTGACCTACGAGGTTCGGTAGTAACTTGATCTGAAGTTACATGATCATCATCATTAGCTTCCTCACTAATTGGTGTAGGAGTCACAGGAACAGATTTCTGTGATGAACTACTTTCCAATAAGGGAGCAGGTATAGTTACCTCATCAAGTTCTACTTCCCCCCACTCACTTCTTTCGAGAGAAACTCCTTCTCTAGAAAGGATCCATTCTTAGCAACGAATGCCTTGCCTTCGGATCTGTGATAGAAGGTGTACCCAACTGTCTCCTTTGGGTATCCTATGAAGACACATTTCTCCGATTTGGGTTTGAGCTTATCAGGATGAAACTTTTTCACATAAGCATCGCAACCCCAAACTTTAAGAAACGACAACTTTGGTTTCTTGCCAAACCACAGTTCATATGGTGTCGCCTGAACGGATTTAGATGGTGCCCTATTTAATGTGAATGCATCTGTCTCTAATGCATAACCCCAAAACGATAGTGGTAAATCGGTAAGAGACATCATAGATTGCACCATATCTAATAAAGTACGATTACGATGTTCGGACACACCATTACATTGTGGTGTTCTAGGTAGCGTGAGTTGCGAAACTATTCCGTATTGTTTCAAATGAAGACCAAACTCGTAACTCAAATATTCTCTTCCACGATCAGATCATAGAAACTTTATTTTCTTGTTATGATGATTTTCCACTTCACTCTGAAATTATTTGAACTTTTCAAATTTTTCAGATTTATGTTTCATCAAGTAGATATACCCATATCTGCTCAAATCATCTGTGAAGGTCGGAAAATAATGATACCTGTCACGAGCCTCAACACTCATCGGACTGCATACATCAGTATGTATTATTTCCAACAAGTCTGTTGCTCACTCCATTGTTCCGGAGAATGGAGTCTTAGTCATCTTGCCCATGAGGCATGGTTCGCAAGCATCAACTGATTCATAATCAAGTGATTCCAAAAGCCCATCAGCATGGATTTTCTTCATGCGCTTTACACCAATATGACCTAAACGGCAGTGCCACAAATAAGTTGCACTATCATTATTAACGTTGCATCTTTTGGCTTCAATATTATGAATATGTGTATCACTACGATCGAGATTCAATAAACCATTCACCTTGGGTGTATGACCATTGAAGGTTTTATTCATGTAAACAGAACAAAAATTATTCTCTGACTTTAAATGAATAACCGTATTGCAATAAACATGATCAAATCATATTCATGCTTAACGCAAACACCAAATAACATTTATTTAGGTTCAACACTAATCCCAAAAGTATAGGGAGTGTGCGATGATGATCATATCAATCTTGGAACCACTTCCAACACACATCGTCACTTCACCCTTAACTAGTCTCTGTTCATTCTGCAACTCCCGTTTCGAGTTACTAATCTTAGCAACTGAACTAGTATCAAATACTGAGGGGTTGCTATAAACACTAGTAAAGTACACATCAATTACATGTATATCAAATATACGTTTGTTCACTTTGCCATCCTTCTTATCCACCAAATACTTGGGGCAGTTCTGCTTCCAGTGACCAGTCCCTGTGTAGTAGAAGCACTTAGTCTCAGGCTTAGGTCCAAAGCAACACATGACGCTAGTGATAATTGCACCCACAGAGCACCGCACCAACCAGGACGGGGTAGACATGAATCCCGGTGAGTCCTCACTGCCTATAAGAGTGAAGATGACACCTTTGCGTGTCGGACGTAGGCAGGCGAGCTGGCACATGCCGCATAAGGCAGACACCAAGCGCCAATAGGAAGAACTAGCGAGGCACGAGGAGCCGCGTAAGCGGAACACCAAAACTAATGTTGGCTGGAGAAAGAAGGCAAGGAGGCGGCGGAGCGGTGACAGGTTAAGGAGAGGCGAAGGAAGGAGACAGTAGGTTAGATGTAAATTATATGTCGTCGTGCTCCGCTAAAACTCGACCTCATTCATCGACGGTGGGGGCGAGTTTTTTTGGGGTGGTGGTGTCTATGAAGTCGCCCGAGAGCGTCGGGAGGTGGCTAGGGTTTTTCCACAGCATGGTTACTATGGGTGTTATATATTTCCATATTATGGGTTGTTATATATTTCCATATTGACATTAAAACTGGATCATTTTTCATGGAACTTATGAACCGACGTTCTCTGGGAGTGGTTTTTCTAGGGAACACCTTGTGGCACGTTCGGTCTCTTCACATGGCGCATGATAGCTAGCAATTCGCATGGGTCACCTATTCACTCCACCACCCTCCCTGAGCGAATCAATCGAAATTATGGAAACGCTCGCTCCAGCCAACCCCCCTCCACCCAGTGAATGGTGCACTGTTTTTTGAACAATGACATTCTTTTTGTATAAGCATGGCAATTTCTATGTGTAGCATCGCACCTTATTCTGATGCAACATGGCAGTTTCTCTGTTGCAATATGACAATTCTCCGTATTGTAGCATGACAAACCATGAACATTTTGTGGCAACTTTCTTTGTAGGATGATGATGATGATTCTTTTTGTATGTAGTATGGCAATCCTCTGTCTTTCTAGCATGGCAATTATTGAATAGGTAGCACAGTAATTCCTCCATGTCGCGGCATGGCAATCTTTGCACACATGGCAACATGGCAATTTTTTCTGCTAATAACATTGACAAAGCATGATAATTTCTCTTGGATAGCATGTGAAAAGAGGGTGTTGAGGAGTGGGGGGGGGGGGGGGGTTAGTGGTGTGCAGGGGAGAGCCCTTCGAGTGTTTAATTTGTTGGCAGCGGTTTTTCAGAGCGAACGATCCGCGAGAACCACCCAAAACGCACACTTGTTCTCTCAAGGGACATCAGAGAGGACACGCTCCATACTTACTAGGGTTCTTTATGATGAATTTTGAATAATATTTGCAATGCAAACACAAACCTATCTTATAAATTAATGAAAAATAAAATATTTTACTATGGATTGACCCGTCGACAATAAAGACCTTTTTGCGGGTGTATAGACTCAAGGGAGTACTATGCAATTCCCTTGAGAAAAAGTGTTATGCAATTGCACTGACAAGAGTGAACCACAGACATGCACTCCACAATCGATCATCAACGATCCGTACCTACCTACCTACCAACCGACTCCCTCAAGCCAAAATCCAAGCGAAACCTGCTTATCCAACAAGGCAGCCTACCCACTTTTCTTAAAGCGCTAATGGACATCCTTGCAACTAATCTGCATACATCCCTCTCAAGCAAGCTTGCGTGGCAGCGGCAACCGTTTGTGGGACAAGTGGTCAATCAGCCGCCTCCTCCACGCGAGTGTCATTTCCGTGGCCGTGCGCTTAGGACGGGCACGAGCCTGCGTGTACCAGTGTAATGGTCATGGAACCTCTTGGCTTTCGGTTCGGCAACCGGACAAAAACCATCAGCTCCCTCGTCCGTCCGTCCGTCCCTTCCGGCCGCCCTATGAGTCACTCTGTGCATCTGAAATCGAACTGAAAAATCATATAAAAAATAAACCAAACCGAACCAATTTTACGGTTTTATGGTTTCTGGTTTCGTTATGGTATGAACTTTTTATCCGTTTTGAACTTTAGTTTTTATGGTATATATCAAAAAACCAAACGGTTAACCGAATAAACCAAAGTAAAAAATAAATTTATATTTCTTGAAATGAACAACCATACAAGTTGTTGTTTTTTTTACATGAGTCAAATTCATTATTAAGCACGTAAATTTTTCTTGTAACATAGTTATTTTTCTCTTTTTAAAATGCTAAACACGTCCATAAACATCAACAGATGAATCAATGCATGCATATACACTTATATATATATAGTTATATACTATTTGTGTAAAATAATATGTGTTTTGAGTCATAAAGTTGTAAACTATTATTACGTCATTTTCAAATTCGCGACAACTTTGGTTTTTATGGTATATATCGAAACCATACCGAAATAATTTGGTATATATCGAAAGCGAATCATATCTTAATTTCATATTGTATTTACTGAAGTATTACTACCGTACAAACCGAAAAATCGTATAAACCGAATAAACCGAACGCATAGAGCGACCTATGAGCGCGCGGTGTGATGGGGTGCAGTGCAGTTCGGGGCATCGATCCCGGGTTAAGGCTAACTGACCCAACGCGTGCAGTGTGACGCTAACCGCCCAGGCTGTTCTCCACTGAACCGTTTGGTATTTGCGGGCACATAACAGAACTCGTTTGGATTGAGAAGCCCGGGAATAGGATAAGCATTGAGATGTGATATGTTTGCCGGCACGGATTAGAGGATCGCGAAACACGCAGCAGTAGTCGTTTGGGTGGATCACAGGAAACGTCTACTGTCTTGTGTGATTGAATCGTAGAAAGATGTCGAGGTGGATGTTCACGTCCGTTCGGTGACGGCGGAATGGACAAGGGAGGCAGCAACGGACGAACGGCCGAGGGTGCTCAAGGCGGGGCGTCAGAGGAACGGCAGTGGAGGCCTGGCTTTGGAAAAGCGAGGCTGCAAGGCTGGCTATCGCGCCGCCGGCCGTGGTTCTCTGCTGCTCCCGCCGGCTGCTCGTGGGCGGCGCGCACAACCAGCAGCCGGATCTGACCGGGGTCGGGACGCGTGGGGCTGGCCGGTTGGGTCGCTCGGACCGTGTGCTAGTGGGCTATTGGGCGGCTAAACTACAGATACAACAGAACCCGTGTGCTTAGAGGGCTGGGCTTGGCCTCGTTAATTTCGGTTTACCAAAAAAATCGTATTATAGCAAAAAAAACAATATATATGGCTTTTAGATTTCATACCATACCATAAACGAAAAAACAAAAAATTAGACTCAGTTCAGTTTTTCTTGTTATGGTTGTTCGGTTCAGTTTTAAAATGCACAGTGACGCACAACTAATTGGAGGGCAAGCGGCCCTGCCCTGGCGCGACCAAATCCTGACAGGATTTTTCTTCTCAGTTTCAGCAACTTTCCATATTTGGAAATTTTGGTTTTTTCAATTTTTGCCAGTTCTAGAAGTTATAGTACCGACTCTAAAAAAATTATACCGATACCAATTTTTTAAACTTTCTAAAATTTCAAATTTCAAAACTTTGAACTTTTGGAAAAACAACTTCTGAAATTTAAAATTTTAGAAAATTTGAACTCCCAAAAGTCAAAAAAATTGTTTTTTTAAAACCTTAATACACGAGAAGAGCTAACAAAATACATACGGGCGGACCCAACAGTGGAGAGAGAGAGCCCAGAGAGGGAGCCAAAGCCATGTGGTGCCCCTGCAAGTACTGACAACCACGGCCACAGTGGCGCGTGTGTTTTTTTTAATCATCAATAACTTTTATTCCTCAAATGATGGCCAAATCGTTTACAATTTTTGGAAGAATAAAGTCAGGGGAAAAGGAGTCCCAAACTTCTGAAACTCTAGTACTAAAGCAATGTTTTGCTAAGCTATCAGCTACTAGGTTGGCTTCTCTACAGCAATGGACGAAACTAACAGATGAAAACTCCATAGCCAAGATTGTTGCTTCGGTTATAACTGTAGCATCACCGCCCATGTATGCCTCTGGGTTTGAAGCCGCCTCAAGAGCATTCAGGCTATCTGATTCAATAAAGTTTTTGGTGCATCCAACGTTAGCAGCAAGAATAAGTCCAAACCTGATTGCATATATTTCTGCGGAATCTGCCGAAACAACATGAGGCAGAATCCAGCTCGCCCCTGCGATGAAGGCCCCATGTTCATCTCTCGCCACGGCTCCACAGGCTCCGGCCATTGTATCAGCATGGAACGATGCATCCACGTTGATTTTCACTATACCCGAGTCAGGTTTCCTCCATATCTGGTCTAACTTTCGGGTTGGCTGGTTTGGTGAGTTTGCTCGAACAAAATTTGTAGCCAGTACCTTAATCGATAGGGCCGTTCTATCAGGAGTCTGTATGGTTCCCCCATTCACCGCTTGTCTCCGCTGCCACCAAATGTACCACATTTCCACAAGTATGAGTTCTGCTGCCGGTATTTCATGTATCACAAAATCAGATTGTAGGAGGATCTCTAGAGTAATGGACCCCGAGCGATCTTGTACCACTGCCTTCTGTACTGTATCTGCCAGCTGAAGTTCATTCCACACTTCCATGGCCCTTGAGCATGTGAAGATGCAGTGTTGTATATCTTCCAAACCGATTTTACAGAAGGGACATTGGGGGATTATAGGAATGTGTCTTCCAGCTAGAACACCGAAACATGGCAACACCCCCTTTAGAACCTTCCAACCAAAGTGCTTGATTTTTCCAGCGATGCTGAGCTGCCAAAGTTGTTTCCACACTAAGTTAATTCGAGAACCACCTGGAGTATCCCATCGACCAAACTGACGGCCGAACTGGTGGTTGAACTCTACGTGATAAGCAGATCGCACCGAAAAGGTACCAGACCTTGTAAAGTGCCAAGCAACAAAATCTTCTATAGCTTCAACATGCAAAGGAATTTGTAAGATTCTTGCAACATCCACGGGTAAAAAATTGTCTCGAAGGAGCTCCACATCCCACTGACCCGTATGTGGATGTATAAGTTCTTCAACCTTCGACAGAATGGTTCCTCCCTTAGGTGTGATGATCCTTCTTGACTCACTAAGGAATCCAGGGATCATCCCATATGTTAATATGTGAGCCAGACCCTATCCGCCAAATACACCCTCGCTTGAAAGTCTGTATACCTGCAACAATGCTTTGCCAAGTGAATGATGAACCCTTTTTAGGCCCTGCCTTCAGAATATCACCATTTGGATAATACTTGGCACTCAGAACACGTGCACATAAAGAATCAGGATTTTGGAGAAGTCGCCAACACTGCTTTGCTAACATAGCAAGATTAAAGCTGTGAAGGTCCCTAAACCCCATGCCACCCTTCTTCTTTGGGACACATAATTTCCACCATGCAAACCAGTGCATTTTCTTTTTCTCCTCTCCATCTCCCCACCAAAAACCTGCGATTCAATCTGTTATTGACTTGCAAACCCCCTTGGGTAATTTGAAGACCGACATAGCATAAGAAGGGATTGCTTGTGCCACCGATTTCACCAAAATTTATTTGCCTTGTACTGATAGTATCTTTTCCTTCCATCCCTTCAACCTTTGGCAAACTCTGTCAACAAGGTGTTGGAAGCAATCGCTTCTGTCCACTCCTACCATAGTAGGGAGACCCAAGTACTTGCCAGTCAGTGCTTCCGTTAGGATATCCAGGATGCCACAAACACCTTCCTTGACCAACACTCCAGTATTAGGGCTAAAAAAATACTGGATTTTGCATTACTAACCCGCTGCCCTGAGCTTGCACAATAAGTATCCAAAATCCTCTTCAAGGTATTTGCGTTTTGATCTGTTGCTTTCATTAAAACAAGTGAGTCATCAGCGAAAAGAAGGTGTGAGATTGAGGGCGCATTTCTACAAACCCTTAAACCTTCAATTCCTCCAATGCTTTCTTCATGGGCCAGTAAACTGGATAAACCCTCAGAGCATAACAGAAATAGGTAAGGGGATAAAGGATCCCCCTGCCTAAGCCCCCTCGTGGGCATAAACTCATTCGTCTCTGTGTCATTAAACCTGATCCTGTAGCTTACAGACGAGACGCACTCCATAATCATATCCACCCAACTCGGATTAAAGCCCAGTTTCAACATCATTCTCTGTAAGAAGCCCCATTCAACTCGATCATACGCTTTGAGCATATCCAGCTTGACTGCACAAACACCATTTGATCCATGTGTCTTCTTTTTTATTGCATGAAAACACTCATAAGCCACTAGCACATTATCTGTAATTAATCTACCTGGAACGAATGCCGACTGATTTGGGGAGATTACCTCAGGCAAGATCATCTTGAGTCTGTTTGCTAGCATCTTAGAAATAATTTTGTAGACCACATTACATAAGCTAATGGGTCTAAACTGAGTTAGTACCTCCGGGCTGTCCACCTTTGAGATGAGCACAACATTTGTAGAATTCCACCCTTCAGGAATTTTTTTGTGAATGATCGCATCAAGGACTTGTTTTGTCAGCTCATCGCCTATAATATGCCAGAACCATTTAAAGAAAACAACATGTAATCCGTCCGGTCCAGGAGCCTTCATATCTCCTATTTGGAAGAGAGCTTTTTTAACATCCTCCTTCGTGAATGGCGCCATTAGTATCCTATTCATATCCTCAGTTACAACCTGCTTAACAGAATGTACTAGTCCTTCATTGATCACACCTGCATCCGAGTTAAAAAAGGCTCTGGAAGTAATAAAAAATAAGGGGCTTGAGGTTATCATTACCCTCAATCCAAGCATCATTATTATTTTTCAGTTTTTTGATCAGATTACGCCGCCTACGAGCTGAAGCAGATTGATTAAAAAACTTTGTGTTGCGATCTCCCCGACGCAACCAATTCACTCGCCCACGTTGTGCCCAATATATTTCTTCTTGCTCGAGCAGGTTCTCGATCAACACCGTAAGGTCCTTCCGTTTCAACTTGTCTCGGCCGTAAACGATGAGCGCATTAGATTTTCTAGCTCCTTCTGTGTCGTTCGCAGGCGAGCACGTGGCCCTTTCAACACGTGTGGTTAGTGTCAACTACAGGCGCAGATAGACACCGGGGAGGCGTTTCATGTTAAGAGCGAAAAGGCTCATACGCGGCCGCGCGTTGCAACGCTCGACCTGGGCATCGCGCGTACGACACTGTCGGAAAGGGCGCAAGACCCACCCACATGTCCAGACCATCCATAAAACTCTGCCCCGTGATTTCAATGGTGGGGCCTAGTGTCTCCTTCCATATATAAAAGTCTGCCCCGTGATTTCAACCGATGGGGGCCTGCTATGCCTGATTAATTAGCCTCACCCTGATTTCTTTACAAGGAAACTTGAGTTTCTAACACGCTGTCGGAAATCGATCGTTCTAACGCACGCTCGCGTAAGACTAGCCACAGTGGGAGTAACTTCAGCAGTAACATCGAGTCCAACTCAGCAAATTTGCTTATGTGGCAATGATTTAATGAGGAGAGAGGTAGTTTCAGTAACTTAGCTAGTTACTGTAACATCACATGTCCCAATACAATATAAGTCTATAACCTAATAAATGAAGCTTTACATGTTACCACACTTATGTTATTACCCATTATGAAGGTAGTAACATAGTTTAGGGAAATGTGTATGTTACTAATGTATGTTACTCTTCATTGTGGCTAGTCTAATAGCATCCCACTGTTAAGAGTATCCCATCTAGGCACGACAACAAAAGGCGGTGAGTGGCGGGGTTGTACGTAGGTATGCTCGCGTCACATATTTACGTATGTGGCCTCAGATTTCGAGGCCTTGGTTGTGGGTTCTGTGGCGTTGTAATATATTAGTGCGGGGCCTTGTCGCTTGTATTTCCCCGTAGAAGGAAGTTCCCAAAATATGACACTGCTGATCTTACCTCTATAAAAGTATTAGTGTCATTATATATTGTTAATGCAGTGCAGCTTAGCGGGTAGTCGTGCCCTTGTCATAGTGTACACAAATCTTGATATGATATCATTAATTTTTTTCATTTTTTTCAAGTTTCCATGTTTGGCAAAAAAAAATGAAAGTTCTTTTGACACTTCCGGAAGTTATAGTATCGGATTAAAAAAAATCTAGGCCCAGCATTCATAATTTAAATCTTTCAAAATTTCAACTTTCAAAAACTTTGAACATTTGAAAATTTTAACTTTCAAATTTAAACTTCCAAAAAATTGTGACCTTCCTATTTACATGAGTAAATAATCTACAAAAAGAGATAAGGGTGGGCCCACAGAGTGAGACGGGAGAGGAAAGGAAGGCCACATGATGGCCCCCTACACGCATCGGCAAGCGTGCTGCCCATCGCATGGGTGTGGGTGGTCGGGGTAAACTGTGGTTGCGGATAGACACCCAGGAGGCATTTTGTACTAAGAGTGTCACATCCAGACACGGCGGCAAAAGCATCAAGCGTCGGGTTGTGTGTTAGTGTACCCGTGTCACACATTAACGTGCACGGTCTTAAATTTTGGGCCTTGTTTATGGGTTTTGTGGTGTCATCCATTTGCGCAATGCTTGTTGCCTATTTTTTTCAAGGAGGAAGTTCTCAAAATATGACGCTATTGGTCATACTTACATAAAATGTATCAGTTCATTACATATTGTTAAGATGGGCACAACTAACTGGTGGGAAGTCGCGCCCTTGTCCTAGTGCGGTCAAATCCCCATGGGATATTTTTTCGTTTTCGGAAAGTCCATATTTAGCTATTTCTGATTTTGGGAAGTTTTTCTCGCACTTTCTGAAGTTATAGTATTCGTTTGAAATACTAGTGGCCCATCTTTCAATATTGTTTGAATGTTTTGAAATTTCAACTTTAAAAGGTTTGAAGTTTCAAAAAAATTACTATTGACATTTAAATTATTACAAAATTTGAACTTTCAAAAAGTGGAACTCCAATAAATGTGTACTTCCAAATTTACAAAATCTTCATAGAGGATAACTTTTGTTTGTGAAAAAACATGTGAGCGAGCCCACTAGTGAGAAAGAAAGAGTAGGCCCATGTGAGCCTCAGTCATGTCAAGCCCACAAGTGCATGTGGTAGGGCACAACTACGGACACAGATAGACACAAGATGGTCATCTCATGTCAAGAGTGTTATGATGAGAACAAATCAAAGTATAGACTAGCTAAGTGAAACATACTTTGTAGGCCGAAATACCAAGGAGGTTTAAGTATCAAAAACCTTGAAGTAAAAACAGGTGCTTGCTCAGTAAGTGGTTATATGTTATACTAGATGATACCCACACGTTGCTGCGGGAACTCTTGGTTTATCCACATAACAATAGATAAATTGAAACTTTCTTTACATAGTAGATAGATGAAAATTTTAAAAATACAATGAACACAATACTTGGACTATAATTAAAGATTGTCAAATATGAAAAAGAATGAAAACTAAACACAGACATTGTCCATTGTAGTATATTGATATACTTGACAGTGAGTAAGCTCCAGTATCATGAGTAATGAAAGCAGTCATCATGTTCATCAAAGCAAAAGAGTACCGTGTCATTTTCTCTTTTTTGGCCAAAGTAAGTACGACACAATGCTGTAAAGAGCATGAGAACCTATACATAGATAACCAATGAGACCCACATGTACCGCCTTGTTGCCTGAATTTGCTTGTAACAAAAATAAAATTATACATAGAAATTTATGAGCTACATAAAAAAAGATAATTCTTGAGGTTTATGATCTCAAGCATGACGTTTTTTAGACCTCGGACAATACGATTATTCTGATTATTTTTTCCATTTCAGCGAGTCAAAATAGAATACAAATGGCATGGACTGAGACAACCATATAGTACACAAAAATTACCGGATTTGAGCTGTGGCTTTTAACTTCCCATCTATCATGTATCATTGTCCTCAATGGCATACCAGAGGAAGTTTATCCTTACAATATTGTAGGGTAACATAATACTAACTGATTCGCATGAGTCATATCTCTCTATTTGTGGCAGCAAAGGTATTTACCTGAAATAAGACCATGTAAATGGAAAGGTCATTAAATCTAGCTGGAAATATTATCGGCATCAAAGCAACGTGTCAAAGTCCCAGTGGTGAACATCCCAATATTCAGGTCGAGTGCCACATGTTCTTCATATAAATAACAAAAATAGACCGTCGTGACGACAGAGGTCCGAGGAGATGGAGGCTACAATGGAAGCCTTGACATGCAGCGTTAAGAATGATAAAAAATATATTCTCTACTCTCTTGAATAAACTTCATAGATAGTATTCCAGAAACATGATAGCCAATAAAAAAGGCGTACCGACATTTACTTGTGACCCACGAGCAAGCTGGAAAAGAGCATAGCCAGCTAATTAAGAAGTACTATGAAATACTGCAATCTTATCGACTTGTTCGATAAATGCCAATATCTTACACCTAGAAGAACCACTTGGTCAGTTCATCATTTGCAATTGCAGAACACCTGAGCACAAAAATGCACTCAGTAGGGATTTATTTGTTTGGATTTAACTGAAACAGAGGAAGAAAGGTAGATCTACGACCCAACTATGCTTAGTGAACGGAGGTGAGTCGAACTGAAAAAGTAAGAAAGGTTGAAACTTTAACTGAATAGATACCATAAATAACACATGTTGCTGATGATATGTTCACATATATCTGCCTTCCTTGAAAAGGCACCAAAAGGATTTATGACATGCCTGTACTTTGTTTCCACATCTGAAGAACCAATTTCAATATCTAGCTGCAACATAACAAAGGTCAAATGCTAGATAATATGAAGTATGTAAATCCGTCGTAAGGACTTATACTAAACCATCTTTGGTCCTCTAGAAAGAATCTTCTCATGATTGTAGTCCTGGACATACCAAATCTTCCCATACAACTGAACATCATTAACTTTTGTTTTTCTAATGCTACAGCTAGCCTTTCATACTTCTCATTTAATCTCATCAAATCATGGGATGCGGAATGGTCGCCCCTCAATGCGTTTTCATATTTGAGGGAGGAAAGATACATCATGGGATAAAAAAAATAACAGATCCATGTCTCTGAAGAAAATCAAGCATAATGACCATATCTTATCATTATATACCTCAGGTTTCCGGTAGTCAGGTACAAAAACAGTGATTCTAAATTTCTAATTGCAGATGACCTTGAGCATGGAAGATTGATCTTGGTTTGGCTATGCATGCCTTGGATTAGTCCCTATGCCACGTAACTGAAATGCAGAAGTGAGGAAACACCTCGTAGTCACCGGCAGCCACGCATATTTTGGGCAGAGCATCCATCTTGATATAAATAAGATAATAAGATGACCAACAGCTTGATGACCAGAGTTCAGTGGCTAGTCCTGGTGTTTCGACTAAATGAATCGGCATAGAACAAATCGCCATAGTCACCAAACAGAAAATTGTGCAAGGTTCATGTTCACCTGTATAATTTTGACCCCAGGAAAGGAAGAAAATAAAAACTCCAATCTGATTTCCTCACTTTGCTCCAATCTCTCAAGATCCGAATTGCACAGGGCAGCCGGCCACACGGCAACTTCGCCGCGGAGGTAGGCCGACGGCTTAGTGCGCTGGTAGGTCGTCCGTGAACCCGTGGCAAGGCGCACGGGGGCGGCAGGAGGATGTGAGGCTAGAGGCGCGGTGGGCCGCGAGGCAGCTGGCGGCGTGAGAGAGAAGGATGTGGAGAGATTAAGAGATCGATGAGATGCAATCTCACTGGAGAAAAGAATGGACCTTTGTGGTTACGGAGTAACCGTGGAATGTGGAAGAGCGGATCGTTTAGACTGACCTGTCAGTTACGGAAGGAGCGGAAGAGGAAACGACCGCTTGCTTCATTGACCAGGGAGGTGGGTGCTTAGTACAAAAGAAAAACTGAATCATGCGATTAGTCTCTATCTCTACTACTATTAATCTCTACTACTATTAAAAGAGCAAACTTAAGTACCCCTAAAACCACACAACAAATTATACACATGAGTACCAGAGACGTTAGATCAATCAAACTAACTCATATCTGACAATCCATATTACATCAAAGATCAGCTGCACAAATTAACGCTCCAGATTAAATGTTCTGCCAGGCAGACTCTACGCACGTCCTGCCCCCAGTGATGCGCGATCCACCCCAGGCAAACAAACCTCCGCACATCATGCTGCTAAACGCATCATCCCCTACCCCCAACTGCACCCCGCCTCCCTCCCCACCGTCGTGCTCCCCTCTCCCCACGGACGCCCTCCCCGCCTCCGCTGCTGCCCGCGCAACGGACGCCATCGTTGCGGTCGCCGATCTGCTCAAGACCCCAAAGCACGTCGCGAGGACCTGGAAGGCCACCACGGAGCTGACGCCGCTCCCTCCGGGCCTGCTGCACCAAGGAAAAGCGGATCGAGTGGGGCGCGGAAGGAGCCGAGGTCGGCACGCCGCCGTCGCGTGGGCGTGTCGGCGGCGAACATGGTGTCCCCCAAGAACCGGTCGTGGGCCAAGAAGACGGTGATGTCGCACGCAGACGTCGCACAAGTTCCTGGTGGCAGCATGATGAGTGGGCTCAAGCAGCGACCCGGCGTCAGCTTGACGGCGTGGACTGTCAGGATATCATCCTGATGCGTGGTGATCAATTCAGTCATGGTGAGAAGATGAGCTCTGCTATACTCAAAAGTGTGCACCACAAAGGAACAAGAAACTCTGAAACTGTACATGGGTCAGCGATCTATGGATCAGTTACATTTCGCTTGATCTTTTTTTTATCTTTAAAGGATACCAGCAGTTGGTTTCGTTTTCAAACTAATTAGGTAGATATTTGTGCATGTTTATAGAAATTTGTCATGCTTAGCTAGCTGCTCTAGCAGTCAGTTGAATCTGTGTTTGGGTTAATTTTTGAGGTCTGGTCTGGCACAACTATATTTCAACGGAGGTAGGAGACACTCTTGAGGCAAGATCACTTCACAAGGGCTGTTATAGCAAATAAAATCGATGGGTCTGCAATTCTGGATCAAAGGTAAGCTCTTCTTGCTTCTTCCATGATCAATTAGGCTTTAAAATAACTCTTTTCTAGATCATGCTTGAAATACTAAATATGTTATCTGCAGGACAGAGAAAAGATCCAAATTTGTTGATGGAGTTAGAGCTTCTGTACAGCAGAGTCTTAGGTAATTTATGTTCTGACCAAGATTTTACTGCAGAACCAAATTATGAATGCTTAATTTGAGCTATTTCTCACTCAGTTTCGTCTAGGTCTCTACCAATTATTGTTTTTCTTTTGAGGTGGATGCAGCTGCTGGTCACACTTTAACCCCACGACAATTGCACGAGTGGTGCGGCGCCATCCTGTACCACAAATCATGCGAAGAATGATGGGTGGTGTAATCCTATGCTAGCTATAGTGCTAGACTGATTTCGGAAACTCTTGGAGCTCATCTTTTGGCCTGAAACACCAAGAACTAACCTGCCGCCTCACTGACTACTGATTAATACAATGGAGTTCATTTGATCCATCTGATAAAATACCTATTGGCGAATAAGCGTGAAAAGTAATCACCCACTCTTTCCGCAGTGGAATTCAGGTATGCCCGCTCATCTATTTATTTGACTGTTGTTACAGATAGGTTCATCCGGGTCTGAAATGTTAATGGAGTTGTTTCATTCCTCACACAATCCCTTTCAATTGGATCAGTTTTCCTTTTTGAATTACTCTATATTCCATACATCACTAGTAGAAAAACGACTTTTAGTACCGGTTCGTAAAGATCTTTAGTACCGGTTATGGAACCGGTACTAAAGAGTGGAGACTAAAGGTTCCCCCCTTTAGTCCTGGTTCAACACGAACCGGGACCAAAGGCCCACCACGTGGCACGAGGCGCGCCGTGGTCTGGGGGACCTTTAGTCCCGGTGGGTAAGGATTTTTTTTATTTTTGAAAAAGCAAAAACAGCCAGCCTACTGGGCCGGCACGACCTACATACGACTAGAAACCCAATCTCCAGTTGGGCCAGGATGCAGGCCCGTACGGCCCAATAGGCCCCACAGGGCAGAAGACTTGCAATAGGCCCACAAAGGCCTGCTTCAGAGGAGCTCGACACGGTAGCCGCGGCGGGGCTTATAAACCGGTGTGAGCTCCTCTCAACTAGCGAGGTGGGACTAAACATTGTGCATTGCGGGTGGCAGCGCACCACCTTTAGTACCGGTTGGTGGCTCCAACCGGAACTAAAGGGGGGGGGGGTCTTTAGTACCGGTTGGAGCCACCAACCCGTACTAAAGGCCACCACCTTTAGTACCGGTTGGTGGCTCCAACCGGTACTAAAGACCCCCCCCCCTTTAGTACCGGTTGGAGCCACCAACCCGTACTAAAGGCCACCACCTCTTTAGTACCGGTTCGTGGCACGAACCGGTACTAAAGGTTCGCCACGAACCGGTACTAATGAGCGCCGCCCGCCCGGCCGTTGGAACCTGCACTAATGGTCACATTAGTGCCGGTTCAATTACAAACCGGGACTAATGAGTTTCACATTAGATCCTTTTTCTACTAGTGCATATATGTTTATTATGTTAATCGAGACTTTAGAGCAAGACATTTATTTTGTTGATACCATGCACTAGAAACTATCAGTGTCAGGCGCATTCTCAATAAAATCTTTGTATGTAGATTTGATAAACACCGATCCAATCCCAAAGTCACCTCATATTTGGAAAATTAAGATGACATTAAAAGTAAAGGTCTTTATGTGGTTTGTGCACAAGAAAGTGATCTTAACAAAGGACAACTTGGCAAAACGTCGATGGGAGGGTAGTAAATGGTGTTGTTTTTTGTGATTAGAATGAATCAACCCAACCTTTCTTTTCTCATATACCCACTAGCCAAGTTATTGTGGCGTGCAATACATGTGTTTTTAATGTATGTCCTTATATTAGCATCTCCAGTTTATTTGGGACATGGTTAAATAAGGTAGAGCCTAAGACAACTGCACATATTTGATCCAGAGTGTGTGCATCACTTTGTTCTATTCGAAACTGTTGGAGTGACATTATATTTAACCAAAACAACATCACATTTTTTTGCAAGTCATCTTCCGAGCGTCTGGGTGGATCCATACGTGATCTTTACTCAGCCGTGCGGCAGTTAGTGACCATATGGCCTATACGTGCAATCACTGGGAGACGGTAGCACGAGATACACAAAGCCGGTTTGACACTAGCACTACAAAAAAAAGACACATCCGTGACATTTTGGGCCGAACGAAATTTTTTTCTGTCATACATATGACACTTCTATGACGATAATTGTGACAAAACCAGGTATCATCATAGATGTGGTGGGCTCCTACTTCTATGACAAAAAATCATGACAGAAAATGGGCTTTTCGGGCGGGCCGGAGACGCAGCTGCATGACATTCTTTGGGCCGTCCATGACGGAAAAAACCGTGGTAGAAGCGAGGGTGAGGAAAATTTCGGGGAGTTCCCGGTTACGGTGGGAGGTCGGGGGCCGAGCGATGCGCGTTTCCCTCGTACACGTACGCACGTGTGTGCGAGGCGTTGGCTCTAACTGAACCCGAGCGAGGCGTTGGGCTCTAACTGAACCCGAGCGATTGCACTGCAGGCTACGCGTTACTGAACCCGAGCGATCGATCGATGGCTGTTAACTGAACCCGATCGAGCGATTCCTTCGCTACTGCTGCTAACTGAAGCCGATCGATGCTGCCTCTGGGATGAACAGTGAGCGTTGCGGGGGGGGGGGGGGGGGGTTGGATGAATAGTGAGCGGTGGCGTTGCCTCTGGATGAACAGGACCCCGTGGTGTGGTGGAGGGCTGGATGAACAGTAGACGGTGGAGGGGTGCCCGTGGAGGGGTGGTTGAACAGGACCCCGTGGTGTGGAGGGCTGGATGAACAGTAGACGATGGAGGGGTGCCCGTGGAGGGGTGGTTGAACAGGACCCCGTGGTGTGGAGGGCTGGATGAACAGTAGACGGTGGAGGGGTGCCCGTGGAGGGGTGGTTGAACAGGACCCCATGGTGTGGAGGGCTGGATGAACAGTAGACTGTGGAGGGGTGCCCGTGGAGGGGTGGTTGAACAGTAGCCGGTGGAGTAGTGCGCGGTGGAGGCTGGATGAACAGGAGCCCGTGGAGGCTGGAGGAGGTCGACGGTAGCCCGTGGAGGCTGGAGGAGGTCGACGGTGGAGATGAACAGTATCCCGTGGAGTCCCGTTTTGCGGTACGCCACACCCCTCCCGATGAACAGGAACCCCGTTTCGACCGTTTTGCGGTACGCCACACCCCTCCCGATCAACAGGACCCCCGTTTCGACCGTAGGAGGTCCGTTTCGTCTGTTTTGCGGTACGCCACACCCCTCCCGATCAACAGGACCCCCGTTTCGACCGTAGGAGGTCCGTTTCCTCCGTTTTACGGTACGCCACACCCCTCCCAATCAACAGGACCCCCGTTTCGACCGTAGGAGGTCTGTTTCCTCCGTTTTGCGGTACGCCACACTCCTCCCGATCAACAGGACCCCCGTTTCGACCGTAGGAGGTCCGTTTCCTCCGTTTTGCGGTACGCCACACCCCTCCCCATGAACACGACGCATTCCGTTGCCTCCCCATGAACACGACACATTCCGTTGCCTCCCCATGAACACGACGACGACGATGTTTCTCCGTTCCGACCCAGCCATGTACACGAGCCCTGGCCGTACGTTTGCGTGAGTAGGCGTTCGAGACCCCGCCCGTATGTACACATACGTGGCCGTATTTTCTTTCTTGCACCCTGGCCGCTGTACGTACGTGTACATGCTACGTGCGCGCCTCTACTACGACACGTACGCGCCTCTACTACGACACGTGCGTGCCTCTACATCCACCAGTATATATGTACGTACACGTTCGCGACCAGAATGACCACGCTACGTACGCTTCGACCAGGTGGGTCCCGACTGTCAGGCACTTCCTTGCCTGCGAAGATGTAGCTGGTGGGTCTCAGCAGTCAGGGGGGCGAATCGTCGTTTTTGCCCGGACGCACTTCCTTGCGTGCGAAGATGTAGCTGGTGGGTCCCAGCAGTCAGGGGCAAACGTTTTTTTCGCGAAATACGGTGGCCCGTCCGGTGGGTCCCCGCTGTCAGGTGGAGGAATAATTATTTTGCACGTAATAAGGAGGCACTTCCTTGCTGCGGCCATGGACCCAGCTGTCAGCCTCTCCACGTACAGTCCATGTCCGATGGAAGCCGTTCCTTGACCACGTTGACCACGCCGTGCCGAGAGCACCAGGGCGGTGGACGACGGCGAGGCCTAGGAAGGGGACAACGCGGAGCCGGGGAAGACGCGGCAGTGGATGCCCACGCGTAGAGGAGTACGTGGGTTCACTGGTTCGCTGCGGTGTGAGGCTGCCGTCGCCGCAGAATAACACGGGGTGTGGGTGAGTAGAGGGATGGCCTGGTTAGCGGTGGGAGTAGTAGGGGGCGGTGAGGCCTCCGCCGCATCGCAGCCGGCCACGGGAGGCAGGAGCACGAGGCACGACCGGCGCTGGTTTGGGCGGCTGGAGCAAGAAGACCAGAGGTTGAAGAAGCACTACGGCCGTTGGATGGACATCGTACGGTCACTGGAGCTAGAATCGTGCATATTGACTAAGTTGACAAAGCCCTCCGTCCCCGTCAACTTAGTAGGCTCACAAGTCAGCCTGCCACTATACTGGGTCCCAGCTAACAGGGGGAGTATTCATTTTTTTGTGCGTAATAAGGAGGCACTTCCTTGCGTGCGAAGATATAGCTGGTGGGTCCGAGCTGTCAGCAGCGGTAATGTTTTTTTCGCGAAATACAGAGGCCCTTTCGGTGGGTCCCTGATGTCAGGTGGAGGAATCATTATTTTGCGCGTAATAAGGAGGCATTTCCTTGCGTGCGGCCGTGTACCCAGCTGTCGGCCTCTCCACGTACAGTCCACTTCAGATGCATGTCGGTCATTGACCACGTTGACCAGGCTGCGCTGAGAGCACTAGGGCGGTGGACGACGGCGAGGCCTAGGAAGGGAATGACACGGAGGCAGGGAAGACTCGGTAGTTGTTTCCCACGCGGAGGGGAGTACGACTATACGAGGGTTTACTGGTTCGTCTGCCGTCGCCGGAGAATAACAACAGGTGTGGGTGAGTAGAGGGATGGCTAGGCTAGCGATGGGAGTACGGTGGGCGGTGAGGCCTGCGCGGCAGCAGAGCCGGCCGCGGGGAGGAGGGAGCAGGCAGTCCCGCCGGCGCTTGTTTGAGCGGCTGGAGCAGGAAGAGCAGAGATTGAAGAAGCACGACGGCCGTTGGATGGCCATCCAATAGTCACTGCTTCTGCGTCAACCTTTTTTTAGGAAAGCCTCAAATCTGTGGAAAATAGCATACTGCCCATCTGCCATTATTTCTAATAATTTACAGCCCATTTGCTAATTATTAAGGTTTTTTTGGAGCCCATATTATTTTTGTTAGCATTACAACCCATATTTTGGCCACGGTTAAAAAATTATACGAAATTTTGCATATTTCGGTGCGGTCCAAACTGTTTTTAATCCCGAAATTTCGACTCACATTCAAACTGATTTTAAAAATAAATGTATATCAATATAAAATCCAACAAATTCTCCACGCATAAAAATTAATGTAATTTAAAATCTCGAAATGAAAAAAAAGATATTTGAAACTAATTGCCGGTTTGATGTGTTTTAAAAATGTACAACCCATTTCTCATTACTGATGGGCCATTTTCTCGGCCAGCCGAATGAAAGCTCTCCTCGTCTTGAAATATTTGCAGCCCAACAGGCCTGACAAAGCGACTTACTTGGCAAATCACAAAAAAATTGGGATGTGGCCGTGGACCCAGTTATCAGCCTCTCCACGTACAGTACTCTTCCGATGGAAGTCGTTCCTTGACCACGTTGACCACGCCGCGCGGAGAGCACCACGGCGGTGGACGACGGCGAGGCCTAGGAAGGGGACGACGCGGAGCCGGGAAAGATGCGGCAGTGGAAGCCCGCGCGGAGAGGAGTACGAGGGTTCACTGGTTCGGCTGCGGTGTGAGGCTGCCGTCGCCGCAGGGCCTGGCCAGCGGTGGGAATAGTAGGGGGCGGTGAGGCCTCCGCGGCAGCACAGCCGGCCACGGGAGGCAGGAGCATGCGGCACGACCGGCGCTGCTTTGGGCGGCTGGAGCAAGAAGACCAGAGGTTGAAGAAGCACTACGGCCGTTGGATGGACATCGTACGGTCACTGGAGCTAGAATCGTTCATATTGACTAAGTTGACAAAGCCCTTCGTCCCCGTCAACTTAGTAGGCCCACAAGTCAGCCTCCCACCAAGGTGGGTCCCAGCTAGCCGGGGGAGTATTCATTTTTTTGTGCGTAATAAGGAGGCACTTCCAGTGGGTCCGAGCTGACAGCGGGGGGAACGTTTTTTTCGCGAAATACGGTGGCCCGTCAGGTGGGTCCCAGCAGTCAAGGGCAAACGTTTTTTTTTGCAAAATACGGTGGCCCGTCCAGTGGGTCCCTGCTGTCAGTTGGAGGAATCATTATTTTCCACGTAATAAGGAGGCACTACTTGCTGCGGCCGTGGACCCAGCTGAGACTCTCCACGTACAGTATACTTCCGATGGAAGTCGTTCCTTGACCACGTTGACCTCGCCGCGTTCCGTTGCATGCATGCGTCCATGGGCGTGGTGCGTCCCCACTGTCAGCCTCTCACGTACAGTCATCTTCCGATGACTCTCGGTTGTTGACCACGTTGACCACACCGTGCCGAGCGCACCCAGACTGGAACGACCCGGAGATGGGGAAGACGGGGCAGTGGAGTCGCAGATGGAGAGGAGTGGGAAACTTCACTGGTTCGGGTGCGCGGCAGCACAGCCGCGGTGCCGCCCACGGGAGACAGGAGCAAGATCAGAGGTTGAAGAAGGAGGACGGCTGTTGGATTAACATCCAACGGTCCAGCTGCTAGAATCATTTGTTGATTAAGTTGACAAAGCCGTGCGTACACGTCCACTTAGTAGGCCCACAAGTCAGTCACCAAATCTGACGGGTCCCAGCTGTCAATGGGATGAATAATTTTTTTCGCAAAACAAGGAGGCACTTCCTTCCGTGCGAAGATACAACCGGTGGGTCCCAGCTGTCAGGTGGAGAAATATTTTTTTTCGCAAAACAAGGAGGTCCCTCCTGTAGCTGGTTCGAATCCAAACCTAGACTATGACTATATATGGTGCTATGCTACTCTGCAAGTAATGAAACTGACATATCCAACGTTCGCTTCTCCTCTTCTCTACTTACTCTGCCTAGCATCAGAAGCTCTGGCCGCAGCAACCATGTCCGCTGGCTGCTCGACCACCTGCTCTTCAGTAGGCAACAACTAGATATGCGCCAAGTCGCCACCCGTACCATCGCCTGTGGGTCTCAGTACACCCCCGCCGGCACGCGCACCACAGCCGATTGCTCATCGCAACCCGCTGCCGTTGGTGTGGTGCCACTGCTGCAAATCATGCAGAGTCATCCGTCGCGTCTCAACCACAATCCGCAACCCTGGCCGAGTCTTCTACAAATGCCCGAATCATGGGGTAATAATATGTTTAAGTGTTGTTCTGCTCCTTTCAGTTGCTGATTTTTTTAATAGTTTGGTTGATGATCTTCCAATTTGATTCGTGTAGAAATGGGAAGATTCGTGTGATTTGTATTTCTGGGAAGTTGCTGATGTGGGGGAATGCAACTACGCTGATTATTTGGTTAGCCGAGGAATCCCAATACCAGCAGGTTGGGGTGTTGGACAAGTAACTGAAGGAACGGCAGAAGAGGAAGATGCAGAGCAGAAGGTTAAAGATGCAGTTCCTCTGATCAGCTGCTGAACGGCCTTGACAGCAATGAGGAGATGAAAGAGCTTGTGAAGATAATGGGCAAAATCGATGTGCTCTATAGGATGATTGTCTCTTTATTTGCAGTGTATGTAGCACTCGTGATGTATTCAGTGGCTACGACATGAGGACTTTGCTGAAACTAGTAATGAATGAAACCTGTGTAGCAGGCTGGGCGTAATGTTGTGAACATCTAATGATTTCTATTAACAGAAATCAGGGGGTATCCCCTTTTGCTCATATAAATAAATAAATAGCAGAGGCCCTGTCGGGTCAGCTTTGTTCTCATTCGAAGACGTCGAGCAAATTGCAGTCCAACAGCAAACTATGTCATCAAATTCAAGTTTCACAGCCCAATATGAGTACAACTAAACAATAATGTCATCATGTTTTAGTTGTCATACAATCACCAAACACAAATCAGCATACATAACAAGTGATGTTCTCACAGCAAAATACTAAACAACATGTTCATCAGGTTTCAATTGTCATAGCAAACACAATTTCACATAGTAGATAAAAAAACGTCTTCTGACAGGCAAATACGACAAAAGCAATGTAATCATCATCCGCAGCAGCAGCGTCAACATCTTCGCCATGTGTATCAGTCTGCATCGTAATTCCCCACGGTGTCATCTTCTTCTTTGTCGTCAACGTCCTCGAACGTTGGCTTCTTCTTGATCAACTCTTGTATGTCCACAGCACGACAGGCAATCTTTTCGCCGGCGTCATTGACGTGATGGTTCTCAAAGATATTAGGAACATCTGTGTTATATTGTACATCAGGAGCAGTGTAAGCATCATCTTGTTGTGCAACTTCATTAAACGAATTCCTCTGCTCAAACCTTTGCAATACTCTCCAGTCATCGCTACGTGCAAATGTGTCTTCCAAGAAAAATATCTGTGTTGCTTGATTTGCCAAAATAAAAGGCTCGTTGGTCTGGTACGCCGCCTTGACATTGATGGATTTGAAATAATCATCAGCTCTGGGTTTTGCGATCCTGGAAAACAGGTTATACCAACGACAGCACAACAGAACCACACACTGATGATCCTCGAAACTGGAGATATACTGCAACTGAACAATGTGTGTTATGTTAGCATACATTTTAGTTGTCTCTTTGTCATACGTATCCGTGCTCATGATGGCACTGTTTTGTGTCTTCCCGCCTTCGTCTCGTGCAAGGGTGTTGTAGCGCACATCTCCAACAACGCAAGATTCATAATGTCTTACCCGAGTATCAGGACCCATTGCTAGTGAGTAAAGGGCATCATCAACTGCCTGCCCATCCTCCCGCATCTTCCTAACCTATGGTTAGAAAATAGACAAGCTGATCATCTTATGTACTCAATGTATTAAAAAAACTAACAGTGCACTTCAAAAGCTTACATGGTTCTTGAACCATTTCGCAAATCCTGCCATAACCAGTTTGTCAATGTTTCTTGGATTTTGCGGCAGTAACTCCTCTTTGTAGATGCTGCACAACATAGTGATCGCATCAAACATCTAAATATATAAGAATGTGCTGCAAGTTTAGTAGATTACGATGTATAAGCTGCAGTACTGCACTTACTTGATATAAGGTAGTATCTCAGGACAGTTATTCAACACATACCAAACCATTTTGTCCAAATATTTAGGTTTGTCCTCTTGTCGACTCTTCCCTGTAACTCGAATAGAATAATCGAAAACATTGAGCCCGGGATTGTCTTCACGCACCTCTTTGCTAAGCTGATCAGCTGTTTCAATGTATTTTGAGCAGAATGTCAACGCTTCTGTAGCAATGTAGGCCTCTGCAATGGAACCCTCGGGTCTAGCTCTGTTCCTAACATAGCCCTTGAAAGTGCCTAGCCGCCTTTCAATAGGGTACATCCAGCCATACTGTACTGGACCTCTAAGTAGTGCCTCATCAGGTAGATGAACAGCCAAATGCACCATCACATCAAAGAAGGCTGGAGGATATATCTTCTCAAGGTCGCATAGGATAGTTGGTATCTTGTCTCTAAGACGCTCCAAAGCATCTACCCTGATATTCCTACTGCAGAGTTCCCTGAAGAATTGTCCCAACTATGCAACTACTCTGTATAAGTCAGGGCGGCCCAATCCTCTAAGGATAACAGGTAAAACCCTTTGAAGTAGGACGTGGCAGTCATGAGTTTTCAACCCTTGTACCTTGTTTCCATCTACACTGACTCTCCTTTCAGGGTTGGAAGCAAATCCATGTGGGAATCTCACACGTGACAGGACCTCGCAGAATTCTTTTCTTTTTACCTTGTCCAAGACGTACACAGCTGGTGCCATATCCCGTGGTTTACCTTCATCTTGCACTGGACAGTGGTCAAAATTATCCTTACTGGAATAAGGATATGTTTCTCGATTATGGAAGTGACAAAAGGCTCGTCGTAAAAGGTTACGTCGATGCAAGTTTTGGCACTAATCTAGATGACTCTAAGTCTCGGTCTAGATACATATTGAAAGTGGGAGCAATTAGCTAGAGTAGCTCCATGCAGAGCATTGTAGACATAGAAATTTGCAAAATACTTACGGATCTGAATGTGACAGACCCGTTGACTAAAATTATCTCACAAGCAAAACATGATCACACCTTAGTACTCTTTGGGTGTTAATCACATAGCGATGTGAACTAGATTACTGACCCTAGTAAACCCTTTGGGTGATGGTCACATGACGATGTGAACCATGGGTGTTAATCACATGGTGATGTGAACTATTCATGTTAAATCACATGGCGATGTGAACTAGATTATTGACTCTAGTGCAAGTGGGAGACTGAAGGAAATATGCCCTAGAGGCAATAATAAAGTTATTATTTATTTCCTTATATCATGATAAATGTTTATTATTCATGCTAGAATTGTATTAACCGGAAACATAATACATGTGTGAATACATAGACAAACAGAGTGTCACTAGTATGCCTCTACTTGACTAGCTCGTTAATCAAAGATGGTTATGTTTCCTAGCAATAGACATAAGTTGTCATTTGATTAACGAGATCACCTCATTAGGAGAATGACGTGATTGACTTGACCCATTCCGCTAGCTTAGCACCCGATCGTTTAGTATGTTGCTATTGCTTTCTTCATGACTTATACATGTTCCTCTGACTATGAGATTATGCAACTCCCGTTTACCGGAGGAACACTTTGTGTGCTACCAAACGTCACAACGTAAATGGGTGATTATAAAGGTGCTCTACAGGTGTCTCCAAAGGTACTTGTTGGGTTGGCGTATTTCGAGATTAGGATTTGTCACTCCGATTGTCGGAGAGGTATCTCTGGGCCCACTCGGTAATGCACATCACTATAAGCCTTGCAAGCATTGTGACTAATAAGTTAGTTGCGGGATGATGTGTTACGGAACGAGTAAAGAGACTTGCCGGTAACGAGATTGAACTAGGTATCGAGATACCGACGATCGAATCTCGGGCAAGTAACACACTGATGACAAAGGGAACAACGTATGTTGTTATGCGGTCTGACCGATAAAGATCTTCGTAGAATATGTGGGAGCCAATATGGGCATCCAGGTCCCGCTATTGGTTATTGACCGGAGACGTGTCTCGGTCATGTCTACATAGTTCTCGAACCCGTAGGGTCCGCATGCTTAAAGTTACGATGACAGTTTTATTATGAGTTTATGTATGTTGATGTACCGAAGGAGTTCGGAGTCCCGAATGAGATCGGGGACATGAAGAGGAGTCTCGAAATGGTTGAGACATGAAGATCGATATATTGGACGACTATATTCGGACTTCGGAAAGGTTCCGAGTGATTCGGGTATTTTTCGGAGTACTAGAGAGTTACGGGAATACGTATTGGGCCTTATTGGGCCATACGGGAAAGAAGAAAAAGGGCCTCAAGGGTGGCCGCACCCCTCCCCTTGGTCTGGTCCGAATTGGACTAGGGAAGGGGGGCGCCCCCTTCCTTCCTTCTCTTTTTCCCTTCCTCTTTTCCTATTCCATATGGGAGGTGGAATCCTACTAGGACTAGGGAGTCCTAGTAGGACTCCACACTTGGTGCGCCCCCTCCTAGGGCCGGCCTCCTCCTCCCTTGCTCCTTTATATACGGGGGCAGGGGGGCACCCCAGAGACACAACAATTGATCCTTGAGATCTTTTAGCCGTGTGCGGTGCCCCCCTCCACCAAATTACACCTCGATAATATCACTGCGGAGCTTAGGCGAAGCCCTGCGTCGGTAGAACATCATCATCGTCACCACGCCGTCGTGCTGACGAAACTCTCCCTCAACACTCGGCTGGATCGGAGTTCGAGGGACGTCATCGAGCTGAACGTGTGTAGAACTCGGAGGTGCCGTGCGTTCGGTACTTGATCGGTCGGATCGTGAAGACGTACGACTACATCAACCGCGTTGTGATAACGCTTCCGCTGTCGGTCTACGAGGGTACGTGGACAACACTCTCCCCTCTCGTTGCTATGCATCACCATGATCTTGCGTGTGCGTAGGAATTTTTTTGAAATTACTACGTTCCCCAACAGTGGCATCCGAGCCAGGTTTTATGCGTTGATGTTATGCACGAGTAGAACACAAGTGAGTTGTGGGCGATATAAGTCATACTGCTTACCAGCATGTCATACTTTGGTTCAGCGGTATTGTGAGATGAAGCGGCCCGGACCGACATTATGCGTACGCTTACGCGAGACTGGTTTCACCGTTCGGAGCACTCGTTGCTTAAAGGTGACTGGCGGGTGTCTGTCTCTCTCACTTTAGTTGAACCGAGTGTGGCTACGCCCGGTCCTTGCGAAGGTTAAAACAACACCAACTTGACAATCTATCGTTGTGGTTTTGATGCGTAGGTAAGAACGGTTCTTGCTAAGCCCGTAGCAGCCACGTAAAACTTGCAACAACAAAGTAGAGGACGTCTAACTTGTTTTTGCAGGGCATGTTGTGATGTGATATGGTCAAGACATGATGTGATATAATGTGTTGTATGAGATGATCATGTTTTGTAACCGAGTTATCGGCAACTGGCAGGAGCCATATGGTTGTCGCTTTATTGTGTGAGATGCAATCGCCATGTAATAGTTTTACTTTATCACTAAGCGGTAGCGATAGTCGTAAAAGCAATAAGTTGGCGAGACGACAACGATGCTACGATGGAGATCAAGGTGTCGCGCCGGTGACGATGGTGATCATGACGGTGCTTCGGAGATGGAGATCACAAGCACGGTGCTTCGGAGATGGAGATCACAAGCACAAGATGATGATGGCCATATCATATCACTTATATTGATTGCATGTGATGTTAATCCTTTATGCATCTTATCTTGCTTTGATTGACGGTAGCATTATAAGATGATCTCTCACTAAAATTTCAAGATAAAAGTGTTCTCCCTGAGTATGCACCGTTGCAAAAAATTTTCGTGCTGAGACACCACGTGTTAATCGGGTGTGATAGGCTCTACGTTCAAATACAACGGGTGCAAAACAGTTGCACACGCGGAATACTCAGGTTAAACTTGACGAGCCTAGCATATACAGATATGGCCTCGGAACACAGAGACCGAAAGGTCGAGCGTGAATCATATAGTAGATATGATCAACATAGTGATGTTCACCATTGAAACTACTCCATCTCACGTGTTAATCGGACATGGTTTAGTTGCTTTGGATCACGTAATCACTTAGATGATTAGAGAGATGTCTATCTAAGTGGGAGTTCTTAAGTAATATGATTAATTGAACTTAAATTTATCATGAACTTAGTCCTGATAGTATTTTGCAAATTATGTTGTAGATCAATAGCTCGCGTTGTTGCTTCCCTGTGTTTATTTTTTGTTCCTAGAGAAAAATTATGTTGAAAGATGTTAGTAGCAAAGCTGCGGATTGGATCCGTGATCTGAGGATTATCCTCATTGCTGCACAGAAAAATTATATCCTTGATGCACCGCTAGGTGACAGACCTATTGCAGGAGCAGATGCAGACATTATGAACGTTTGGCTAGCTCAATATGATGACTACTTGATAGTGGACTTCAAAGACGTTTTGAACGTCATGGACCATATGAGATGTTCCAGGAGTTGAAGTTAATATTTCAAGCAAATACCCGAGTTGAGAGATATGAAATCTCCAACAAGTTCTATAGCAAAAAGATGGAGGAGAATCGCTCAACTAGTGAGCATGTGCTCAGATTGTCTGGGTACTACAATCGCTTGAATCAAGTGGGAGTTTATCTTCCAGATAAAATAGTGATTGACAGAATTCTCTAGTCACCATCACCAAGTTAGTAGAACTTCGTGATGAACTATGGTATGCAAGGGATGACGAAAGTAATTCCCGAGCTCTTCGTGATGCTGAAATCGACGAAGGTAGAAATCAAGAAAAACATCAAGTGTTGATGGTTGACGAGACCACTTCAAGTGTTGATGGTTGACGAGACCGCTAGTTTCAAGAAAAGGGCAAAGGGAAAAAGGGGAACTTCAAAAAGAACGGCAAGGAAGTTGCTGCTCAAGTGAAGAAGCCTAAGTCTGGTCCTAAGCCTGAGACTAAGTGCTTCTACTGCAAAGGGACTGGTCACTGGAAGCGGAACTACCCCAACTATTTGGTGGATAAGAAGGATGGCAATGTGAACAAAGGTATATTTGATATATAGATTATTGATGTGTACTTTACTAGTGTTTATAGCAATCCCTCGGTAATTGATACTGGTTCAGTTGCTAAGAGTAGTAACTCGAAAAGGGAGTTGCAGAATAAACAGAGACTAGTAAAAGTGAACAAAGGTATATTTGATATACAAATTATTGATGTGTACTTTACTAGTGTTTATAGCAACCCCTCGGTAATTGATACTGGTTCAGTTGCTAAAGAGTAGTAACTCGAAAACGGGAGTTGCAGAATAAACAGAGACTAGTAAAAGGCGAGGTGACGATGTGTGTTGGAAGTAGTTCCAAGATTGATATGATCATCATCGCACACTCCCTGTACTTTCGGGATTAGTGTTGAAACTAAATAAGTGTTATTTGGTGTTTGCGTTGAGCATGAATATGATCTGATCATGTTTATTGCAGTACGGTTATTCATTTAAGTTAGAGAACAATTGTTGTTCTGTTTACATGAATAAAACCTTTATGGTCATACACACCAACGAAAATGGTTTGTTGGATCTCGATCGTAGTGATACACATATTCATAATATTGAAGCCAAAAGATGCAAAGTTAATAATGATAGTGCAACTTATTTGTGGTACTGCCGTTTAGGTCATATTGGTGTAAAGCGCATGAAGAAACTCCATACTGATGGGATTTTGGAATCACTTGATTATGAATCACTTGATGCTTGCGAACCGTGCCTCATGGGCAAGATGACTAAAACGCCGTTCTCCGGAACTATGAGAGAGCAACAGATTTCTTGGAAATCATACATACAGATGTATGTGGTCCGATGAATATTGAGGCTCGTAGCAGGTATCATTATTTTCTGACCTTCACAGATGATTTGAGCAGATATGGGTATATCTACTTGATGAAACACAAAGTCTGAAACATTTGAAAAGTTCAAAGAATTTCAGAGTGAGGTGGAGAATCATCGTAACAAGAAAATAAAAGTTTCTACGATATGATCGCAGAGGTAAAATATTTGAGTTACGAGTTTGGCCTTCAGTTAAAACAATGTGAAATAGTTTCACTACTCACGCCACCTGGAACACCACAGTGTAATGGTGTGTCCGAACGTCATAACCGTACTTTATTGGATATAGTGCAATCTATGATGTCTCTTACCAATTTACCACTATCATTTTGGGTTATGCATTAGAGGCAGCTACATTCACGTTAAATAGGGCACCATCAAAATCCGTTGAGACGACGCCTTATGAACTGTGGTTTGGCAAGAAACCAAAGTTGTCGTTTCTTAAAATTTTGGGGTTGCGATGCTTATGTGAAAAAATTTCATCCTGATAAGCTCAAACCCAAATCGGAGAAATGTGTCTTCATAGGATACCCAAAGGAGACAGTTGGGTACACCTTCTATCACAGATCCGAAGGCAAGACATTCGTTGCTAAGTATGGATCCTTTCTAGAGAAGGAGTTTCTCTCGAAAGATGTGAGTGGGAGGAAAGTAGAACTTGATGAGGTAACTGTACCTGCTCCCTTATTGGATCACAGAAATCTGTTCCTGTGACTTCTACACCAATTAGTGAGGAAGTTAATGATGATGATCATGTAACTACAGATCAAGTTACTACCAAACCTCGTAGGTAAACCAGAGTAAGATCCGCACCAGAGTGGTATGGTAATCCTGTTCTGGAGGTTATGTTACTAGACCATGACGAACCTACAAACTATGAAGAAGCGATGGTGAGCCCAGATTCCGCAAAATGGCTTGAGGCCATGAAATCTGAGATGAGATCCATGTATGAGAACAAAGTGTGGACTTTGGTTGACTTGCCCGATGATCGGCAAGCAATTGAGAATAAATGGATCGTCAAGAGGAAGACGGACGCTGATAGTAGTATCACTATCTACAAAGCTAGAATTGTCGCAAAAAGGTTTTTGACAAGTTCAAGATGTTGACTACGATGAGAGTTTCTCACTCGTATCTATGCTTAAGTCTGTCCGAATCATGTTAGCAATTGCCGCATTTTATGAAATCTGGCAAAGGGATAAACAAAACTACATTCATTGATGGATTTATTAAAGAAGAGTTGTATATGATACAACCAGAAGGTTTTGTCAATCCTAAAGGTGCTAACAAAATATGCAAGCTCCAGCGATCCATCAATGGACTGGTGCAAGCATCTCGGAGTTGGAATATACGCTTTGATAAGTTGATCAAAGCATATAGTTGTATACAGACTTGCGGTGAAGCCTGTATTTACAAGAAAGTGAGAGGGAGCACTACAACATTTCTGATAAGTATATGTGAATGACATATTGTTGATCGGAAATAATGTAGAATTATTCTGCAAAGCATAAAGGAGTGTTTGAAAGGAGTTTTTCAAAGATAGACCTCGGTGAAGCTGCTTACATATTGAGCATCAAGATCTATAGAGATAGATGAAGACGCTTGATAAGTTTTTCATTGAGTACATACCTTAACAAGATTTTGTAGTAGTTCAAAATAGAACAGTCAAAGAAAAGAGTTCTTGCCTGTGTTACAAGGTGTGAAATTGAGTAAAGACTCAAAGCCCGACCACGGCAAAAGATAGAAAGAGAATGAAAGTCATTCCCTATGCCTTGGCCATAGATTCTATAAAGTATGCCATGATGTGTACCAGATCTATTGTATACCCTACACTGATTTTGGCAAGGGAGTACAATAGTGATCTAGGAGTAGATCACTGGACAGCGGTCAAAATTATCCTTACTGGAATAAGGATATGTTTCTGGATTATGGAAGTGACAAAAGGCTCGTCGTAAAAGGTTACGTCGATGCAAGTTTTGACACTAATCTAGATGACTCTAAGTCTCGGTCTAGATACATATTGAAAGTGGGAGCAATTAGCTAGAGTAGCTCCATGCAGAGCATTGTAGACATAGAAATTTGCAAAATACTTACGGATCTGAATGTGACAGACCCGTTGACTAAAATTATCTCACAAGCAAAACATGATCACACCTTAGTACTCTTTGGGTGTTAATCACATAGCGATGTGAACTAGATTACTGACCCTAGTAAACCCTTTGGGTGATGGTCACATGACGATGTGAACCATGGGTGTTAATCACATGGTGATGTGAACTATTCATGTTAAATCACATGGCGATGTGAACTAGATTATTGACTCTAGTGCAAGTGGGAGACTGAAGGAAATATGCCCTAGAGGCAATAATAAAGTTATTATTTATTTCCTTATATCATGATAAATGTTTATTATTCATGCTAGAATTGTATTAACCGGAAACATAATACATGTGTGAATACATAGACAAACAGAGTGTCACTAGTATGCCTCTACTTGACTAGCTCGTTAATCAAAGATGGTTATGTTTCCTAGCCATAGTCATAAGTTGTCATTTGATTAACGAGATCACCTCATTAGGAGAATGACGTGATTGACTTGACCCATTCCGTTAGCTTAGCACCCGATCGTTTAGTATGTTGCTATTGCTTTCTTCATGACTTATACATGTTCCTCTGACTATGAGATTATGCAACTCCCGTTTACCGGAGGAACACTTTGTGTGCTACCAAACGTCACAACGTAAATGGGTGATTATAAAGGTGCTCTACAGGTGTCTCCAAAGGTACTTGTTGGGTTGGCGTATTTCGAGATTAGGATTTGTCACTCCGATTGTCGGAGAGGTATCTCTGGGCCCACTCGGTAATGCACATCACTATAAGCCTTGCAAGCATTGTGACTAATAAGTTAGTTGCGGGATGATGTGTTACGGAATGAGTAAAGAGACTTGCCGGTAACGAGATTGAACTAGGTATCGAGATACCGACGATCGAATCTCGGGCAAGTAACACACTGATGACAAAGGGAACAACGTATGTTGTTATGCGGTCTGACCGATAAAAATCTTCGTAGAATATGTGGGAGCCAATATGGGCATCCAGGTCCCGCTATTGGTTATTGACCGGAGACGTGTCTCGGTCATGTCTACATAGTTCTCGAACCCGTAGGGTCCGCATGCTTAAAGTTACGATGACAGTTTTATTATGAGTTTATGTATGTTGATGTACCGAAGGAGTTCGGAGTCCCGGATGAGATCGGGGACATGAAGAGGAGTCTCGAAATGGTTGAGACGTAAAGATCGATATATTGGACGACTATATTCGGACTTCGGAAAGGTTCCGAGTGATTCGGGTATTTTTCGGAGTACTAGAGAGTTACGGGAATACGTATTGGGCCTTATTGGGCCATACGGGAAAGAAGAAAAAGGGCCTCAAGGGTGGCCGCACCCCTCCCCTTGGTCTGGTCCGAATTGGACTAGGGAAGGGGGCGCCCCCTTCCTTCCTTCTCTTTTTCCCTTCCTCTTTTCCTATTCCATATGGGAGGTGGAATCCTACTAGGACTAGGGAGTCCTAGTAGGACTCCACACTTGGTGCGCCCCCTCCTAGGGCCGGCCTCCTCCTCCCTTGCTCCTTTATATACGGGGGCAGGGGGGCACCCCAGAGACACAACAATTGATCCTTGAGATCTTTTAGCCGTGTGCGGTGCCCCCCTCCACCAAATTACACCTCGATAATATCACTGCGGAGCTTAGGCGAAGCCCTGCGTCGGTAGAACATCATCATCATCACCACGCCATCGTGCTGACGAAACTCTCCCTCAACACTCGGCTGGATCGGAGTTCGAGGGACGTCATCGAGCTGAACGTGTGTAGAACTCGGAGGTGCCGTGCGTTCGGTACTTGATCGGTCGGATCGTGAAGACGTACGACTACATCAACCGCGTTGTGATAACGCTTCCGCTGTCGGTCTACGAGGGTACGTGGACAACACTCTCCCCTCTCGTTGCTATGCATCACCATGATCTTGCGTGTGCGTAGGAATTTTTTTGAAATTACTACGTTCCCCAACAATTCCAACTGCACGAAGGAAATTCTTCATTTTACTGTAGGTGTGTGGCAGCTCAGACGCATCTGGAAAAGATTCGCGGAAAGCAGCCAACATCGCATCGAATGATTTGTTGGTCATCCGCTCAGATGTCTTCACCTGAAGAAAGGTGACCATAGCTGAGAATACTGACAGCTTATTTCCTGGGGTGACAACAACGTTGCATTGTTCCAACATGCGGGCCCACCATTTTTCTTCTGCAGGTGAAAGTTCACGGAATGCACGAGCATTTCGTAGTATTGTTTCAATGTTTGTCAAACTCACTGGATCCGCCACCACCACCACCTCCTCCTCTTCCACCTGAGCATCAGGTAGATCAAGATGGTGATCTGCTGCTTCCACATAGTCAATAACATTGACGTTCACAGCTTCACCATGATGAACCCACCTAGTATATGTGACCGACATCCCATACAAGTGTAGATGATTTTGCAGAGTTGACTGGGGTCTTGTAACTGAATTCATACAACTGCTAGACGGGCAGAGCACATCTGATTTCGTACCACCGTACTCAGCTTTGATAAAGTTCATGAAGTTTTCAACCCCCTCGACATATGCAGCGGAGAATCTTCGAGCAGAAGTTATCCAAGTCCTGTCCATCTGTTAGACATACAAATTAGTTCTTCTACTAGATATTACAGGAAAAACATATATGCTTTTTTATGAAGTCCAGAAAAAAATACCTAGGTCGATGTCTAAATCTATGGCAAGATATTTGGACGAGCAGATCTAAGTAACGAAATATATGTAAAGCTAATTCAGCAAACAGATTTGAATGCCAAATTATGGCAGGCTGTTTCAGCAGTCAATGAGGCCGAGCACACCGCCATCGAACTACCGAAGGCCATCACAGCAACAAAGATCGAGTATAAAACGGTGTAGAGCTATTTCACCTAACAGATTGGCTACTAGACCATGGCAATCTATGTCACAATAAATATATGGCAGGATATTTTAGCAACTAATCGGCCTTGGCATGCCATCTCAGCTAAGCATATTGAGTGCAGAACAGGGCAAGGAGGCTTCTTAAGCAGAGCATATTGACAGTAAACTACTTCGGCAAACAGTGAGATTAACAGCGTCTATCGGCTAACATTCAGTGCTACACCGACATGAACGAGGACTCAGTCTAGAATGAGCGTACCGTGGGAGAAGCTGACCGCCGTGTGTCTCCACACGAACGTCGCCAGCGGTGGCAGCGCTGACCGCCGTGCGCCTCCACAAGAACGTAGCCAGAGGTGGCGGCGCGGCTAGAGGACAGCAGTCTACGAGAGCGTACTGTGGGAGCGAGAGGATCGCCGAACCGCGGCGCTGACGTATCGGCGCGGCGGGGAGGGCGGCTTTGGCGGAGCGAATGGAGTGGAGGGGGACAGGGGGAGGGGGGTTTGGGGAATATTATTGGCTAGTTGGCCGAAGGGCGGTTGAATCGGATTTGGGGGGAATTTTTGGGTGTGGGGGGGGGATTTTCGCGTGGTGGGCGGGGGGAGTTTGGCGCATGGTCGGTTTCTCCAAGTGCAGTCCCACATGTCAGTGAAGAGGCAAGCCGAAGCGCATTCCATTTGCGTGAGCCGTGTGCAGGACCGAACGTGTGTGGGGTGCAATGCGACCGCGACAGGAGTGCTGTGAGTGTACCGCCTTTTTTCCTTTTAAACTAGGTGCTTCGCCCCCTCAAAAAAAAAATTTGTTGCTTCGCGCGATCCATCGATAGTACTACTAGTAATCTGGTAATCCCGACTAAAACGGCGCGGCCGGGTCTTTTCCCGCACGATATGTTGGGAGGTTGGCTTAGTTGGGTTTTTTAGGACGAGTAATGCTACACCTATGTAATCCCAGTTACGTAATTAACGTAATGTGAAACATGTGAGCTGTTGATTGTAGATTGGGGGGAGGGAGGGGCCCACCACCATGAAAATCGGGGGAGGAGAGAGAGAGGCAATTTACGTTAACCCTTTCGTAGGTTCCCGTAGATGTAGAAAGATGTGAAATGCGTGAATGTGTAGTGGACGTACTATTGGAGTGCCTAAGATAATTTGTGTATGTATAGACCCTATGTGTTTATTTTACTTTGCATGTTAGATTTGTCTCGGTTCAATAAAAAGCAGAGTTGGTGATGATGGTGTGCCTGTCATCCTGCAATATAGGCCGTCCGATCTATATCTAACGGATAGGAAGGAAACTATGACAATTTACCCGCACTCGTCTCCACATTTGCAGATAAGGCTTTCCCTCGTTCATCCTTTTCTCCCACAAGATCTTGATCTTCCGTGCAACGCACGGGCATCTTGCTAGTACTCCTACAATATGTATATTATTGTGAAAGTTCATATACACCGGCCGAGATTAATGCAAACACGGCAGATTTTCATTACATTTCGAACTTTCATAGGACAGAAAAATAAAAGAAACCCGACCCTAAACCTATTCTACGGCGGCGACCGACGTCCTCCATCTGCGATCTCTATGTACGGGGGCGGGGTTCAAGACCTGTGAAGTGAAGGTGCGGTATTCGGCGAGGAAGAGTAGAACACGGGATACGGACCGGCCAGTTGGCACACCATGCCCTGCCGCCTCCCATGCCCTACTCATCCTCGGAGGAGTCCCCGACCTCGGCGGTGCCGGACGTTGGACGGCGGCAAGTAGGACGCGTGGCTGACGGTGCTCCCGTCGTCGGCCGCCAGCGTGGCCACCGCTTGTGCGGTCGCGTCCGCGTCCGGCTACGCCGCTATTGCATCACGAGAGGCGACTTGAGCGAGGGCGGCGACCTCGAGCTTCATCCCTGAAGACAAGCTCTCCCGCAGAGCGTTCGCACTTGCGGTCATGGCGGATGTGGTGCCAGGTAGGAGGACGATGCACTATGGTGTGGAGGTTAGCTGGGCGTTGCCGCTTTAAGTAGCGCATTCCGGTGAGGCCAAGCATCCGGGTGCGTCATTAAGTCGCCGGAGTTGGTTCCTCGGGCACCGAGCCTCTTAACGACGACATACGAATGGACGGCATGAATGCGGGCAGCTGGCGCCGGCTGGGAACGCACCGCGCGACGGCGCAAGGGACGAGGGTTTTGGTGTGCCAGGGTAGTTAGCTGCGGTCGTGACAACGTTGGAGATGCCCTTTGCTCACATGCGATCCCCGCATGTCATTGAAAAAGCAAGACGACCCGGCATGGTCTCAGGTCCAGAGGATGCAGTTGGCCGCGCTACACCACTCCGCGGACGTGTCACGGCGCCCCGTGCATCCTCGACGAGCCGGGTGTTGGGGTGTGTTTGGATTGTGGCCAAAGTGCACCTTACCAAAATTTTGGTCATGACCCAAAGATTGGTCTTTGTTTGGATGGTTGCCATTTTTTTGGCATGCCAATGAACTCTAGCCAACTCTAGTTCATTTTTCTTGCCAATGTCGGCCAAATTATGGGCAACCAATACCTTAACCAAAATTTTGGTCATGACCCAAAGATTGGTCTTTGTTTGGATGGTTGCCATTTCTTTGGCATGCCAATGAACTCTAGCCAACTCTAGTTCATTTTTCTTGCAAATGTCGGCCAAATCATGGGCAACCAATACCTGAACCAAAATTTTGGCTACCCAATGCTTTGATGGGGAAACCTTGGGCACAAACCAAACATACCGTTGGTCGTGCCACAGCACTAACGCCACCCCCGGCACACTGAAACCGACCGTGTCTAGCAACGATATGAGCGTGTCGCTCACCGCGGTCGCCGTGTCCAGAGGCGGTGCTGGAGCTGCGCCCCGTTGTTGGCCCCAACGACCCACATGAACGGCTGTCGGTGGCGAGGAGGTCGTGGGCCAGCTCCTCCATTGGACTAGTCTGCGCTACGTCGTCCCGACGGGTGTGCCCCACATGTCGGTTTCCATGTTTTCCCAGCCATATTCGAGCGTCAGTGCTCCGCGTTGCGCATTAGGCCTTTCACTATGTAGGCCAAACGAGACAACTTATTGTTTATTTGAGCCGTTCAAGTATAATCATGTGGCGTTTGCTTATTTCTCATTCCACTCCAACCCACTTCTCCATCGATCATGTCGCCCTCCAGTCGAGTCCATCCTCCCGCATGCCTCATTTGAACATTCTGCCGAGTATCATTCTCATGTACCCACCCTAGTCCTCTTTCAATAGATCTCCGGACCCCGAGATGAAATCGAGAGGGAACGAGTGGGGGCACGTGATACCTAAGGCAGATTCAAAATTTTGAACTGGTGATCATAGCATCCGCAAATCAAATATAAAGGGTATTCAATGTTCGTTTCGTTTTTGAACGTACAATATACTCCCCCTATCATTTCTAGTTTACATATAAGTTTTATGTGTAGTCAAAGTATCTCTACTTTGATCAAAAAGGTATCAACATTCAACAACGCCCAATCAATATTGTTAGATTCGTACGTACTCCTAGATTTGTACTCGAGATGGTTTCCAATTTGACTATTGACAAGATTAATAGTACATGAGATGTATAATGTGAAAATTATACCATTGGAAACTCCTTTCACATACGAATTTGACTGTATGCTTTGTGTAAGTTGCATGTCATATATTATTACTCTAACATTTGGTCAAAGTTAGCCTCGAAAAATGCATTAGACCCTGTATGCTTTGTGTAAGTTGCATGTCATATATTATTACTCTAACATTTGTGTAAGATGCATGTCATATATTATTACTCTAACATTTGGTCAAAGTAGTATAGTGGAAGTGGATCCTCTGACGTAGGTATCCCTGCCTTACCCTCCCTTTCGGTCACTTACTGGCGGACCCCATGCTTGCTAGGCCCTGCATGTCAGTTACTCAATGGGTTCGGCCACGTCAGGGGATCCTCATCCGTATACTCGCTCTGTTTTTATTTACTCCGCATAAAATGGAGGGAGTGGTGTTATAATAAATGACGCGGGCGGGGGAGGGGGAGGGACGTCGGTTTGCTCTCAACTGCGGTCCCACAAGCGAGTCAAAATGCAAGACGAAGCGCGTTCCATTCGGTGAGCGACGTGGAGGGTCCAGCGTGCCGGGCTGCAACACGAACGCGACAAGAGCGATGTACAGTCAAAACCGATTGGCCGGTTGTCACCGGAACCACTATTCACACCAGAACCTTCGCTGCTCGGCCTACGCCAGCCACTGCCCTAAAACCACACCAAATCTCCAGCCCATTCCCCCACCTTTCGATCCCCTAGCCCGCATCAAGCGTCCCCTAGTTTGCCGGAAAGTCATGGTGTGCCGCAATACTACAAGATGCTGACGCCAGAGCGCCGCGCAGATATCGCGGTGGCGGTCGGCGCCACAGACCTCCGTTCCCAAGCTTGCTTTGCGGCGGGCCAATCCCCGAGTTCTCTGGAGCCAAGCTACGAGGAGGAGGAAGCCGATCCAATGTTCATGGCGGAGGTCGCGGCGCAGAAGGCCCCCGATGGGTCTGAGACGATGGACGTCGACTTCGTGACAGCGTCCGAGTCCCCCATGGTGCAGCCGGACCAGCGGTTCAACATGGCGATACTAAAGGAGGACCGGGAGGCAGAGGCTCAACTCGACGCGAAGCGCGCGCATGTCGCTGCCATCGAGGCTCTCCTACAGGCGGAATCGGATGTCGTGGATGTGTATCGGGCAGCGGAGGCTCAACTTGAGGCGGAGCGCGCGGATGCCGCTGCCATCGAGGCCCTCTTGCAGGCGGAACCGGACGTCCTGGACTTGAACCGGGCCGCAGAGGCTCGACTCGACGCAGAGCGCGCGGATGCCGCTCTCATTGACGCCGTCCTGCAGGTGGAACCGGACGTCCTGGAATTGAACCGGGCGGCGGAGGCTCGACTCGACGCGGAGCGCGCGAATGCCGCTGCCATCGAGGCCCTCCTGCAGGCGGAACCTGACGTCCTCGACTTGAACCGGGCTGTGCTCTCGTCCGTGGAGAGCACCCGCACGCTCCGCTTGAACGAGTAGCTGGAGGCCGAGGACAACCACGGTGCGGAGACACACATCGGCAGCGACGGCTGGTTCGCACCGGCAGCCAAAGACGACGAGGTCGTCTCTTTCCGCGAGCAGTGATAGTTTTTCTTCATGTTGTTGTTTTTATGGATCTTTTGCTGTGTAAAAATATATATTTGTTATGCAAGTCGCCTGACTTGGGTCAGTCTACCATTTCAAGCGGTTGGATGAATATCCTACGTCTCCTAACCCTTCTTTCCTTCTTCCTCACCTCTTCTTCTTCCCCAATAGACCACCGCACGGGCCGTATGGATACTCCCCAACATGCGGTTGGATAAACATACTCTATGAACGAAAATTATGTGTCAGTGATAGGATGGCTGAGTTTGGTTTGTTCACATGCAACAACACGTGTAAGTGAGGGTGCATTCCCTTGGTTGGGTTTGCGGCGTGCAGGAGCGACTGTGTGAGGGTGCGGTGCGACCGCGGCGTGCAGGAGCGACCGTGTGAGGGTGCGGTGCGACCGCGACAGCCGTGCGCAAGTGTACCTCCTTCTCATTTTGAAAACTTTAGGCAAGCTTGGCAAAAATGTGTGGCGAAGTTTGGCAATGCAAGGCCTAGACCCAAACAGGATAAGTACGTACGTACTAGGAGTACTAGTGTTAATAAAGAAAGGCGCGGTTTTCCTTCGAGGGATTTAATCAATACAAATCCTCATTTCATGTGTCAATTAATGCATATTTTTTTCTCCAAAGACCAAAGAGCTAACCATCTCACTCCTCATCGCTTGATTAATGCAGCGCCACGCAAACCAACCTTCTCACTTCCGCATGCATGCAGGGGATATTAATGTCCTTGGTTGCTAACCCCATCAATTTTGCCTCGATTAGTGTTAGTGGCCCTTTGCAAATTGTAATTTTGATATACTGGCCTTGTGTACAAAAAAATGGAGGTAGTAACTATATTTGACTTCCTTCCCCATTGCGGTGATGTCGACGATATCTTTCTTTTTTTTGGTGGTTTGGCGAAGCGCGTTCGACGGAGAACACCATTGAGGGATACCACGGTAAGTCGTTCGCAAGTGCCGCCTGCAAGCCGAGACAACCGCCTTATTTGCATCCAGGAAGTCCTTTACTAGTACTACTAGGAGTACTAGTGCGGTGAGATGGTTTCTCGAAGAAGACGATGGAGAAGCGGAGTCAGCGAAGAGTGAAATGATGGTTGCTTCGTCCGTGCTTTCGTGATTTGACGCCTCACTGCTTTGTGATTTGTGATAGAAGGGACAGGGGAGTAGACTCTGTGCTCTATACTGTACTACATGCGTCCAAGCTGTTGGGGAACATAGCAGAAATTCAAAATATTCTACGCATCACCAAGATCAATCTATGGAGTAATATAGCAACGAGGGGAAGGGGAGTGCATCTACATACCATTGTAGATCGCGATGCGGAAGCGTTGCAAGAACGCGGATGAAGGAGTCGTACTCGTAGCGATTCAGATCGCGGTTGATTCTGATCTAAGCACCGAAGAACGGTGCCTCCGCATTCAACACACGTGCAGCCCGGTGACGTCTCCCACGCCTTGATCCAGCAAGGAGAGAGGGAGAGGTTGGGGAGGACTCCATCCAGTAGCAGCACGGCGGCGTGGTGGTGATGGAGGAGCCTGGCAATCCTGCAGGGCTTCGCCAAGCACCGCGGGAGAGGAGGAGGGAGAGAGGGAGGGCTGCGCCAAGAGAGAGATCATCTCGTATGTTTGCAGCCCCAAATACCTCAAGTATATATAGGGGAAGGGGAGGGGCTGCGCCCCCATCTAGGGTTCCCTCCCCAGGGGTGGCGGCAGCACCCAAAACCCATCTAGGGTGCGGCCAAGGGGAAAAGAGAGGGGGGTGCCACTAGGGTGGGCCTTAAGGCCCATCTGGACCTAGGGTTTGCCCCCTCCCACTCTCCCTGCGCCTTGGGCCTTGGTGGGGGGCGCACCAGCCCACCTGGAGATGGTCCCTCCCACACTTGGCCCACGCAGCCTTCTGGGGCTGGTGGCCCCACCTGGTGGACCCCCGGGACCCTCCCGGTGGTCCCGGTACATTACCGATATCACCCGAAACTTTTCCGGTGACCAAAACAGGACTTCCCATATATAAATATTTACCTCCGGACCATTCCGGAACTCCTCGTGACGTCCGGGATCTCATCCGGGACTCCGAACAACATTCGGTAACCACGTATATCTATTCCCTATAACCCTAGCGTCATCGAACCTTAAGTGTGTAGACCCTACGGGTTCGGGAACCATGCAGACATGACCGAGACGTTCTCCGGCCAATAACCAACAGCGGGATCTGGATACCCATGTTGGCTCCCACATGTTCCACGATGATCTCGTCGGATGAACCACGATGTCGGGGATTCATTCAATCCCGTATTCAATTCCCTCTGTCTATCGGTATGTTACTTGCCCGAGATTCGATCATCGGTATCCCGATACCTTGTTCAATCTCGTTACCGGCAAGTCTCTTTACTCGTTCCGTAACTCACATCATCCCGTGATCAACTCCTTGGTCACATTGTGCACATTATGATGATGTCCCACCGAGTGGGCCCAGAGATACCTCTCCGTTTACACGGAGTGACAAATCCCAGTCTCGATTCGTGCCAACCCAACAGACACTTTCGGAGATACCTGTAGTGCACCTTTATAGCCACCCAGTTACGTTGTGACGTTTGGTACACCCAAGGCATTCCTACGGTATCCGGGAGTTGCACAATCTCATGGTCTAAGGAAATGATACTTGACATTAGAAAAGCTCTTAGCAAACGAACTACACGATCTTGTGCTAGGCTTAGTATTGGGTCTTGTCCATCACATCATTCTCCTAATGATGTGATCCCGTTATCAACGACATCCAATGTCCATGGTCAGGAAACCGTAACCATCTATTGATCAACGAGCTAGTCAACTAGAGGCTTACTAGGGACATGGTGTTGTCTATGTATCCACACATGTATCTGCGTTTCCTATCAATACAATTTTAGCATGGATAATAAACGATTATCATGAATAAGGAAATATAATAATAACCAATTTATTATTGCCTCTAGGGCATATTTCCAACAGTCTCCCACTTGCACTAGAGTCAATAATCTAGTTCACATCGCCATGTGATTAACACTCACAGGTCACATCATCATGTGACCAACATCCAAAGAGTTTACTAGAGTCAACAATCTAGTTCACATCACTATGTGATTAACACTCAATGAGTTCTGGTTTGATCATGTTATGCTTGTGAGAGAGGTTATTAGTCAACGGGTCTGAACCTTTCAGATCCGTGTGTGCTTTACGAATATCTATGTCATCTTGTGGATGCTACCATGCGCTACTTGGAGCCATTTCAAATAACTGCTCTACTATACGAATCCGGTTTACTACTCAGAGTCATCCGGATTAGTGTCAAAGTTCGCATCGACGTAACCATTTACGACGAACTCCTTTTCCCCTCCATAATCAAGAAAATTCCTTAGTCCACTAGATACTAAGGATAAGTTCGACCGCTGTCATGTGATCCATTCCCGGATCACTATTGTACCCCTTGACCAACTCATGGCAAGGCACACTTCATGTGCGGTACACAGCATAGCATACTATAGAGCCTATGTCTAAAGCATAGGGGACGACCTTCGTCCTTTCTCTCTCTTCTGCTGTGGTTAGGTCTTGAGTCTTACTCAATACTCACACCTTGTAACACAGCCAAGAACTCCTTCTTTGCTGATCTATTTTGAACTCTTTCAAAATCATGTCAAGGTGTGCGTTCTTTGAAAGTATCATCAGGCGTCTTGATTTATCTCTATAGATCTTGATGCCCAATATGTAAGCAGCTTTATCCAGGTCTTCCTTTGAAAAACTCCTTTCAAACAACCCTTTATGCTTTCCAGAAATTTTACATCATTTCGGATCAACAATATGTCATTCACATATAGTTATCAGAAATGTTGTAGCGCTCCCACTCACTTTATTGTAAATACAAGTTTCTAACAAACTTTGTATAAACCCCAAAAAACTTTGATCACTCCATCAAAGCGTATATTCTGACTCCGAGATGCTTGCTCTAGTCCATGGAAGGATCGCTGGAGCTAGCATACCTTTTAGCATCCTTAGGACAAAACCTTTCTGATTGTATCACATACAACCTTTCCTTACGAAAACTGGTAAGGAAACTTGTTTTGACATCCATCTGCCAGATTTCATAAATGCAGCTAATGCTAACATGATTCCGACGGACTTAAGCATCGCTACGGATGAGAATATCTCATCGTAGTAAACTCCTTGAACTTGTGAAAATACTCTTTGCCACAAGTCGAGCTTCATAGACGGTAACATTACCGTCCATGTCCGTCTTCTTCTTATAGATCCATTTATCTCAATGGCTTGCCAATCATCGGGCAAGTTCACCAAAGTCCATGCTTTGTTCTGATACATGGATCCTATCTCGGATTTCATGGCTTCTAACCATTTGTCAGAATATGGGCCGACCTTCGCTTCTCCATAGCTCATAGGTTCATCGTTGTCCAACAACATGACTTCCAAGACAGGATTACGTACCACTCTGAAGTAGTAAGCATCCTCGTCGTCCTACGAGGTTTGGTAGTGACTTGATCCGAAGTTTCATGATCACTATCATAAGCTTCCACTTCAATTGGTGTAGGTGCCACAGGAACAACTTCCTGTGCCCTGCTACACACTAGTTGAAGTCATGGTTCAATAACCTCATCAAGTCTCCACCATCCTCCCACTCAATTCTTTCGAGAGAAACTTTTTCTCGAGAAAGGACTCGTTTCTAGAAGCAATTACTTTTGCTTCCAGATCTGAAATAGGAGGTATACCCAACTGATTTTGGGATTCTATGAAGATGCATTTATCCGCTTTGGGTTCGAGCTTATCAGCCTGAAACTTTTTCACATAAGCGTCGCAGCCCCAAACTTTTAAGAAACGATAACTTAGGTTTCTCTAAACGGTGTCGTCTCAACAGAATTGCGTGGTGCCCTATTTAAAGTGAATGCGGTTGTCTCTAATGCCTAACCCATAAACGATAGTGGTAATTCGATAAGAGACATCATGGTATGCACCATATCCAATAGGGTACAGTTATGATGTTCGGACACACCATCACACTGTGGTGTTCCAGGCGGTATTAATTGTGAAACACTTTCCACAATGTCTTAATTGTGTGCCAAGCTCGTAACTCAGATACTCATCTCTATGATCAAATCACAGACATTTTATCCTCTTGTCACGACGATCTTCAACTTCACTCTGAAATTACTTGAACCTTTCAATAATTCAGACTTGTGTTTCATCAAGTAAATACACTCAGCATCTACTCAAATCATCTGTGAAGTAAGAACATAACGATATCCACTACATGCCTCAGCACTCATTGGACTGCACACATCAAATGTATTACTTCCAACAAGTTGCTCTCTTGTTCCATCTTACTGAAAACGAGGCCTTTCAGTCATCTTGCCCATGTGGTATGATTTGCATGTCTCAAGTGATTCAAAATCAAGTGAGTCCAAACGATCCATCTGCATGGAGTTTCTTCATGCATATATACCAACAGACATGGTTCGCATGTCTCAATCTTTTCAAAAACGAGTGAGTCCAAAGATCCATCTACATGGAGCTTCTTCATGCGTTCTATACCAATATGACTCAAATGGCAGTGCCACAAGTATGTGGTACTATCATTACTGTTTTATATCTTTTGGCACGAACATGTGTATCACTGCGATTGAGATTCATTTTAGGTGCAAGACCATTGAAGGTATTATTCAAATAAACAGAGTAACCATTATTCTCCTTAAATGAATAACCGTATTGCGATAAACATAATCCAATCATGTTTATGCTCAACGCAAACACCAATCTCGATGGTAGAGGGAGCATGCGATGCTTGATCACATCAACCTTGGAAACACTTCAACACACATCGTCATCTCACCTTTAGCTAGTCTCCATTTATTCCGCAGCTTTTATTTCGAGTTACTAACACTTAGCAACCGAACCGGTATCTAATACCCTGGTGCTGCTAGGAGTACTAGTAAAGTACACATTCATATAATGTAGGGATAATTAGATTTATGCCCCTAGTTGTGTCCCACTCGTCTGTTTTACCCCTAATTCCCAAAAGTCACCGGTTCTGTCCAAGTCACTTTGCTCTTCTTATGCTTTTGCCCTTTGACCGTTTGACCGTCAGTTTGAAGAATTCATAACTAATTCATACTAAATCAGAAAAATGCAAATAAGATACCAAAATGTTCGGAAAAACATCACCTATATGCCAGTGTCATTTGCATTCATGAAAAAAGTGTTGGAAAATGCACATCCGAGTTTTAGCTCTTTTGATACCACCATGAATAGTAAAATCTAAAAAATTTCAACAAAAATCAAAAAATAGGAGGGCAAAGAACGACAAATGTTCTAAGTGCCTGCCAAGTTTCATCAGGGAATAACATTCGTGGGTGCCGCGGCAAAAAAAACAACCAGCACTCCAAAATAGATTATTTTTTTGCCACGACTTCCATGAATGTCATTCCCTGATGAAACTTGGCAAGCACTTAGAACATTTGTCGTTCTTTGCCCTCCTATTTTTTTGAATTGTTTTGATTTTTTTAGATTTTACTATTCATGGTGGTATCAAAAGAGCTAAAACTCGGATGTGCATTTTCCAACACTTTTTTCATGAATGCAAATGACACTGGCATATAGGTGATGTTTTTCTGAACATTTTGGTATCTTATTTGCATTTTTCTGATTTAGTATGAATTAGTTATGAAGTTTTCAAACTGAAGGTCAATCGGTCAAAGGGCAAAAGCATAAGAGGAGCAAAGTGACTTGGACAGAACCGATGACTTTTGGAAATTAGGGGTAAAACAGACGAGTGGGACACAACTAGGGGCATAAATCTAACTATCCCTATAATGTATATCCAATATACTTCTGCCGACCTTGCCTGCCTTCTCATCTACCAAATATCTAGGGTAGTTCTGCTTCAGTGACCGTTCCCCTCATTACAGAAGCACTTAGTCTCGGGTTTGGGTTCAACCTTGGGTTTCTTCACTAGAGCAGCAACTGATTTGCCGTTTCATGAAGTATCCCTTCTTGCCCTTGCCCTTCTAGAAACTAGTGGTTTTACTAACCATCAACAATTGATGCTCCTTCTTGATTTCTACTTTCGCGGTGTCAAACATCGTGAATAGCTCAAGGATCATCATATCTATCCCTGATATGTTATAGTTCATCACGAAGCTCTAATAGCTTGGTGGCAGTGACTATGGAGAACCATCACTATCTCATCTGGAAGATTAACTCCCACTCGATTCAAGCGATTGTGGTACTCAGACAATCTAAGCACATGCTCAACGATTGAGCTTTTCTCCCTTAGTCTGCAGGCTTAAGAAACTTGTCAGAGGTCTCATACCTCTTGACGTGGGCACTAGTCTGAAATCCCAATTTCAGTCTTCGGAACATCTCGTATGTTCTGCGACGTTTTCAAAACGTCTTTGGTGCCACAATTCTAAATCGTTAGCATTACGCACTGAACTATCACGTAGTCATCAAAACGTGTATGTCAGATGTTCCGCAACATCTACACACGACGCTGAGGTTCAGCACACCGAGCGGTGCATTAAGGACATAAGCCTTCTGTGCAGCAATGAGGACAATCCTCAGTTTACAGACCCAGTCCGCATAATTGCTACTACCAACTTTCAACTAAATTTTTCTCTAGGAACATATCTTAAACAGTAGAGCTAAAGCGTAAGATATGACATAATATGCAAAGACCTTTTGACTATGTTCATGAATTAAGTTCATCTGATTATTTAATGAACTCCCACTCAGATAGACATCCCTCTAGTCATCTTAGTGATACATGATCCGAGTCAAACTAGGCCGTGTCCGATCATCACGTGAGACGGACTAGTCATCATCGGTGAACATCTCCATGTTGATCGCATCTAATATACGACTCATGTTCGACCTTTCGATCTCTTGTGTTCCGAGGCCATGTCTGTACATGCTAGGCTCGTCAAGTCAACCTAAGTGTTTCGCATGTGTTCCGAGGCCATGTCTGACATGCTAGGCTCGTCAACACCCGTTGTATTCGAACGTTAGAATCTATCACACCCGATCATCATGTGGTGCTTCGAAACAACGAACCTTCGCAACGGTGCACAGTTAGGGGGAACACGTCTCTTGAAATTTTAGTGAGGGATCATCTTATTTATGCTACTATCGTTCTAAGCAAATAAGATGTAAACATGATAAACATCACATGCAAATCATAAAGTGACGTGATATGGCCAATATCATCTTGCGCCTTTTGATCTCCATCTTCGAGGCGCGGCATGATCACCTTCGTCACCGGCATGACACCATGATCTCCATCATCATGATCTCCATCATCGTGTCTTTATGAAGTTGTCTCGCCAACTATTACTTCTACTACTATGGCTAACGGTTAGCAATAAAGTAAAGTAATTACATGGCGTTTTTTTTGACACGCAGGTCATACAATAAATTAAGACAACTCCTATGGCTCCTGCCGGTTGTCATACTCATCGACATGCAAGTCGTGATTCCTATTACAAGAACATGATCAATCTCATACATCACATATATCATTCATCACATCCTTTTGGCCATATCACATCACATAGCATACCCTGCAAAAACAAGTTAGACGTCCTCTAATTGTTGTTGCATGTTTTACGTGGCTGCTATGGGATTCTAGCAAGAATGTTTCTTACCTACGCAACAGCCACAACGTGATATGCCAATTTCTATTTACCCTTCATAAGGACCCTTTTCATCGAATCCAATCCGACTAAAGTGGGAGAGACAGACACCCGCTAGCCACCTTATGCAACTAGTGCATGTCAGTCGGTGGAACCTGTCTCACGTAAGAGTACGTGTAAGGTCGGTCCGGGCCGCTTCATCCCGCGATGCCGCCGAATCAAGATAAGACTAGTAACGGCAAGTAAATTGACAAAATCGACGCCCACAACTACTTTGTGTTCTACTCGTGCATAGAAACTACGCATAGACCTAGCTCTGATACCACTGTTGGGGAACGTAGCAGAAATTCAAAATTTTCTACGCATCACCAAGATCAATCTATGGAGTAATCTAGCAACGAGGGGAAGGGGAGTGCATCTACATACCATTGTAGATCGCGATGCGGAAGCGTTGCAAGAACGCGGATGAAGGAGTCGTACTCATAGCAATTCAGATCGCGGTTGATTCCGATCTAAGCACCGAAGAACGGTGCCTCCGCGTTCAACACACGTACAGCCCGGTGACGTCTCCCATGCCTTGATCCAGCAAGGAGAGAGGGAGGGGTTGGGGAAGACTCCGTCCAGCTGCAGCACGACGGCGTGGTGGTGATGGAGGAGCGTGGCAATCCTGCAGGGCTTCACCAAGCACCGCGGGAGAGGAGGAGGGAGAGAGGTAGGGCTGCGCCAACAGAGAGATCATCTCGTATGTTTCCAGCCCCAAATACCTCAAGTATATATAGGGGAAGGGGAGGGGCTGCGCCCCCATCTAGGGTTCCCTCCCCAGGGGTGGCGGCAGCCCCCAAAACCCATCTAGGGTGCGGCCAAGGGAAAAGAGAGGGGGCGCCACTAGGGTGGGCCTTAAGGCCCATCTGGACCTAGGGTTTGCCCCCTCCCACTCTCCTTGCGCCTTGGGCCTTGGTGGGGGGCACACCAGCCCACCTGGAGCTGGTCCCCTCCCACACTTGGCCCATGCAGCCTTCTGGGGCTGGTGGCCCCACCTGGTGGACCCCCGGGACCCTCCCGGTGGTCCCGGTACATTACCAATAGCACCCGAAACTTTTCCGGTGACCAAAACAGGACTTCCCATATATAAATCTTTACCTCCGGACCATTCCAGAACTCCTCGTGACGTCCGGGATCTCATCTGGGACTCCAAACAACATTCAGTAACCACGTATATCTATTCCCTATAACCCTAGCGTCATCGAACCTTAAGTGTGTAGACCCTACGGGTTCGGGAACCATGCAGACATGACCGAGACGTTCTCCGGCCAATAACCAACAGCGGGATCTGGATACCCATGTTGGCTCCCACATGTTCCACGATGATCTCGTCGGATGAACCACGATGTCGGGGATTCATTCAATCCCGTATTCAATTCCCTCTGTCTATCGGTATGTTACTTGCCCGAGATTCGATCGTCGGTATCCCGATACCTTGTTCAATCTCGTTACCGGCAAGTCTCTTTACTCGTTCCGTAACTCACATCATCCCGTGATCAACTCCTTGGTCACATTGTGCACATTATGATGATGTCCTACCGAGTGGGCCCAAAGATACCTCTCCGTTTACACGGAGTGACAAATCCCAGTCTCGATTCGTGCCAACCCAACAGACACTTTCGGAGATACCTGTAGTGCACCTTTATAGCCACCCAGTTACGTTGTGACGTTTGGTACACCCAAAGCATTCCTACGGTATCCGGGAGTTGCACAATCTCATGGTCTAAGGAAATGATACTTGACATTAGAAAAGCTCTTAGCAAACGAACTACACGATCTTGTGCTAGGCTTAGGATTGGGTCTTGTCCATCACATCATTCTCCTAATGATGTGATCCCGTTATCAACGACATCCAATGTCCATGGTCAGGAAACCGTAACCATCTATTGATCAACGAGCTAGTCAACTAGAGGCTTACTAGGGACATGGTGTTGTCTATGTATCCACACATGTATCCGAGTTTCCTATCAATACAATTTTAGCATGGATAATAAATGATTATCATGAACAAGGAAATATAATAATAACCAATTTATTATTGCCTCTAGGGCATATTTCCAACACAAGCATGGGAGAAAGAGGAGAGACATTGCATTTTTCTATTCCTTCAATCAATCAATCAGGGAGCTTCGGTTCCATCTTTTTGGCTTTGGCAACACCGTCCACAATGGTTCCCATGATGCCAAAAACTATTTTCACATTTGGCTACAAATTGTGGATGCCCTTAACCGTACCACTTGGTTTTGCTCCTGTGTGCTATCTATACAAATCTCAATTATATTGATCTACAAAATTATAGAATCAAGATTAGTAAAAAGGAGGTGATTTTGCCGCGCGGATGGCGGGGGAGGCTTCTTATTTGAGCAATGCTACATCCATGTAATGGTTTACGTAAAGTTACGAACTGATGTGATGTGGGACTATTTGATTGGATTAAAGGAGAGGATTAGGCCCACCCCACCTGAAAATCAGGGGGCGAATAGAGATTAGATGGAAATTATACGTAGCAGCTACGTAGCCCTTTGTAAGTCTAGGATTAGGCTTCTTATTTTCGGAGGACGTTGTCCTGGCGGTTTGCTAACATGCGGTCCCACGTGCCAGTGCTTTACCAAGGCGATCCGCGTCCCACATGAGGCAGAACAACAGCAGAACCAACACGTGGTTAAGTTGAAGAAGATGAGGGAGAAGCGGATTCAGCAACGAGTGAAATGATGGCTGCTTTGTCCCTCCAACTTTACTGCGGCAAAGGAGCAGCTTGTGATTTGACGCCTCATTGCTCATTACTACGCCGGCGCCATGACTGGGGTGCTTCACCCCGGCTGCTCTACACTGTATTCCGGTATGGCACATGGACCCGGTAGCTTGATGTCCCTGAAGGAAATATGCCCTAGAGGCAATAATAAAGTATTATATATTTCCTTATATCATGATAAATGTTTATTATTCATGCTAGAATTGTTTTAACCGGAAACATAATACATGTGTGAATACATAGACAAACAAAGTGTCACTAGTATGCCTCTGCTTGACTAGCTCGTTAATCAAAGATGGTTATGTTTCCTAGCCATAAACATGAGTTGTCATTTGATTAACGGGATCACCTCATTAGGAGAATGACGTGATTGACATGACCCATTACGTTACCTTAGCACCCGATCGTTTAGTATGTTGCTATTGCTTTCTTCATGACTTATACATGTTCCTATGACTATGAGATTATGCAACTCCCGTTTACCGGAGGAACACTTTGTATGCTACCAAACGTCACAATGTAACTGGGTGATTATAAAGGTGCTCTACAGGTGTCTCAAAAGGTACTTGTTGGGTTGGCGTATTTCGAGATTAGGATTTGTCACTCCGATTGTCGGAGAGGTATCTCTGGGCCCACTCGGTAATGCACATCACTATAAGCCTTGCAAGCATTGTGACTAATGAGTTAGTTGCGGAATGATGTATTATGGAACGAGTAAAGAGACTTGCCGGTAACGAGATTGAACTAGGTATCGAGATACCGACGATCGAATCTCGGGCAAGTAACATACCGATGACAAAGGGAACAAGGTATGTTGTTATGCCGTCTGACCGATAAAGATCTTCGTAGAATATGTGGGAGCCAATATGGGCATCCAGGTCCCGCTGTTGGTTATTGACCGGAGAGATGTCTCGGTCATGTCTACATTGTTCTCGAACCCAAAGGGTCCGCACGCTTAAAGTTACGACGACAGTTTTATTATGAGTTTATATGTTTTGATGTACCGAAGGTTGTTCGGAGTCCCGGATGTGATCACGGACATGACGACGAGTCTCGAAATGGTCGAGACGTAAAGATTGATATATTGGATGACTATATTCGGACACCGGAAGTGTTCCGGAGAAGTTTCGGATTAAACCGGAGTGCCGGAGGGTTACCGGAACCCCTCGGGGAAGTATTGGGCCTTAGTGGGCCTTGAGGGGAGAGAGAGGGCAGCAGCCAGGAGGTGGTGCGCCCCCTCCCAGGAGGAGTCCTAGTTGGACTAGGAGAGGGGGGCGCAGCCCCCTTTCCCTCTCCCTCTCCCTCTCTTTCCTTCCCCCTTCTTTTCCTAGTAGGACTAGGAAAGGGGAGTCCTACTCCTACTAGGAGGAGGACTCCCCCCCTCTCTTTGGCGCGCCCATAGGCAGCCGGCCTCCCCCTTGCTCCTTTATATACGGGGGCAGGGGGGCACCTCTATACACACTTGATATACGATATTTTGGCCGTGTGCGGTGCCCCCCTCCACCAGATTACACCTCGATAATACCGTCGCGGAGCTTAGGCGAAGCCCTGCGTCGGTGGAACATCATCATCGTCACCACGCCGTCGTGCTGACGAAACTCTCCCTCAACACTCGGCTGGATCGGAGTTCGAGGGACGTCATCGAGCTGAACGTGTGTAGAACTTCGGAGGTGCCATGCGTTCGGTACTTGATCGGTCGGATCGTGAAGACGTACGACTACATCAACCGCGTTGTGATAACGCTTCCGCTGTCGGTCTACGAGGGTACGTGGACAACACTCTCCCCTCTCGTTGCTATGCATCACCATGATCTTGCGTGTGCGTAGGAATTTTTTTGAAATTACTACGTTCCCCAACAGTCCCACATGTCGGCGAAAGGGACTAGAAGATTTATGAAAGCGAGCGGTCCACTCTTACGACGGAGGAGTAGATGACACAACGACCCAGTGAACTGTCACATGTAGTACTGTATAGTACTATAGTTTTGCTGTTTCGCACGATCCATCAATACAAACCCGATTAAACAGGAAAGGGCGGGATTTTTCCCGTGCGGTAGATGATACTGGCCATACATTTCAAAGGCAATTTTAATGTATGCAAACTGAATAATTATAAGTAACAATATGATATCTAGTAAAACGAAAAACACATATGATTTATTGTGTTAGAGTGTAGTAGTAGTGCTGTATTGCATAGTTGTTAGATGTAACATGCGAGAACGTGTAGAGATGTAGTTTTGGAGGGCCTACAGAGAGAAAAGTGTAATACGGTCATCGAACTTCAGAATAAGCTGATTACGGTCACTATATACGTTTTGCAGTGATTATACGGTCACTTGCTCATAGTTCAGCATCGGATTGCACTCTGTTGACCGGCCAAATAGTCTGCGTGGCGCCATGTTGACTAGTTAAATTGACCACGTTCCTTGTGGGTCCCACCTGTCAGTTCGCATAGGCAAAAGGTCAGATAAACACAAATTCACGCAGGCGCGACAAGGCTCCAACCCATGCGCGGGAATCACCTGGTTGTGTATGTGTCTGTCAAGGCCTGATGTGTGCGCATGCACGTGTAGGTTGAGCACTTGATCGTGAGAGTGTGTGTTGGTCGTGTGGTGTACTGGTGTGTGCATGCATGCGTGCGTGTGTGCGTGTGAGTGTTGTGTGCGTGTGTGGCTGCGGGTGTACGTGTGAGTGTTGCGTGCGTGCGTGGGTGCATGTGTTTGTGTGAGTGTTGCGTGGATGCAGTTCGTGTGCATGCGTGCGTGTGTGTATAATCACCACACCAGCTCCTGTGTGTTAAAATAGACAGCTCAACATACCAATACAAAGCCACCTTGTCCGCTGTGCCCGCGGTCATGACATCGAACCACTGTCCAAATATTTTTTGTCGTTTGTTTTCATTCTTACTAGCAAGATGCCCGTGCGTTGCACGTAACATCAAGATGCATTTGTATGACTTGTTTATCTTGTGAGAGAAAAGGATGAACGAGGGAAGGCCTTATTTGCAAATGTGGAGAGGTGTGTGGGTACCTTTTTGCAAAATTGCCATAGTTTCTTTCCTATCTGTCAGATATAAATCGGACGGCCTATATTGCAGGATGGCAGGCACACCATCATCACCAACTCTGTTTTTTATGAGTGTATTTTATCTATTTTATAAGAGTGTAGATGTAGAGTAGATACAAGTCGACAGGTGGGCATGATGGTAGTGAGATAATGTGATGCAACACTAGAGGTGCCACGTGGAGCGTTTAACTGGTCAACTAGTCATGTCATGAGCAAATACAGAGTTGTACGGTGAGCCCGTGACTGTATAATAACCACTAAACGTAAATGGTGACCGTAATGAGTGGATTCTGAAGTCCAATGTATGTATCGTGCTTTCGCTTCAAATACAATGATCGTCATTGCATATATCGCGAGAGAAAGATGAAACATGCATGAATTTTCTGGGGGCTTACTTTTAGGGGACCTGGAGATAGTTTTGTGTGCATACGTGAAAGGGGCGTACAGGGGGGTATGCGATGGTGAGAGAGATGCTCTTCGTTTCTCTTTATTATGACTAACTTTGTATATAGTATAAAAATATACAAATTCACATTGCGGAATAAATATCATTGTGGGCACCACGCAATGCAAATTAGCGTTCGTACTCCTCCATATAACTTTGTAATGTTGTATATATGTAGAAACTCTAAAATAATTTTTTGGCCACACTTTATTCAAAAGGAATGTTGTATGCGAAATAAACGTGAAGAGAGGGCTTTTTAGATCAATGGGGTACGTGATGTAACATGTGTGAATGTGTAGTTGATGCATTTGGCGGGGCCTAGAGAGGTATGTGTGTGTATTACGTATTCGAGAGAGGCATGGATAGAGGGGCCGACGGGGGGGGGGGGCGTGGGAGAGATAGCATGAGAAATGAGAGTGGTCTAGAGAGAGAGACGAATATGACGTCACGACAAGAGATTCCATTCCCTTGAGTGTGTATATGCAAGGGGGGAGGGAATAGAGGCACCAGGAGAAATTTTCTGTGTGTGTGGTGTTTGTGTTGGTATGTGTGGGTGTGAGAAGATAATGAGACGTGGGGGCAGAGGGTGTGTCACCGCGTGAGGTCCGGTGGGTCGAGGTGAGGCCCTTCGTGCGGTTCCGACCTGCGCCACGTTGGTCGGCCCGTGACGCATTTAGGAAGACCCATGGATGACTAGTCGTACAAAACAAAGATAGCAGAATTGTGAAGGACTCTATGTCCACTGACAAAGCCGACTAGGATTTGTAACCCTAGGTTCTCGGACTAAGGTAACCCCTTTATCTCTGATATTACTATTCATCCAACCTAACTTTAAGGGGCATCCTACAGAATGCTCTGCTAGAATCATACTCGTCGATTAGGAAGAGAGGTGTGAGACAATGCGTGAGAGACAGGCGTAAAGATAATGTGCGTACATGAGACACGTAGGCAGGTCCATGTATATAGAAAGGGTCGATGAGGATTGTGCGTGTGTATGTTTGCGAGAGGAAGAGTGCTTGTGATAAAGGTTAGTGAAAAAAGTTGTAAATGGTTACGAGAGGGAGGGAGGGTTATATCTAGAGCATGTGTGCGAGAAAGACACCTCGGGAGAGAGTGTGTGAGCATGTGTGAGAGACCACCGATGGAGAGTGAAACTACACGTAAAAGACTGCTCTACACATTGATTAAAGATATAAATTGCATCCAAATATTAGGATTGGATCTTGATATTTGCAATTCGTGTAAGGAGCGGTCATTGATCCATCAGACATCTAGATTCTATCGAATTTGAGCATGTCTATGTTATTATTCGACACAATTGATCCACATAGTTAGTATTTTGAACTCCAGACAATGCATCGCTTTAGCAATCGAATATAAACGTGAGTATAGTTCATGTTGTGTGTGTAAAGCACATTATACATACGAAAGTTATACAATGGACATTATAAATAGCTACCTATGAACTAGCATACATTTGAATTCAACTTAAGGTGGTTTAAAAAAATCGAATTCAACATGAAGTCCATTCAATTATTTGAATTTGATATCATGGCATTTGTAAACCATACCTAAATTATGGGGGCACCAATCTTTGCTCTGATTTTGTACATAATAGCATATGTAGTCGTGTACAAAATAGATTCAAATTTAGCTCCTCCATTCCAAAATAATCATAGTTATAGGATTTTCAAGTGTCAAAATTTCAAAAAGAAGCGGATAATTTAATGAGGTTTTCAAACATACAAGGTCAAATATAACGTTGTCTATTTAGGTCAATCCTGATAGTTCAAGAGTACACTAAACGTGAATGCTTGTGTTTCAAAATTTCGAACGAAGCGCCAAAAGAGCCTCTACTCGCCCGAAACTGTGTGAGACCAATGTTTGGTAGTACAAGGAAATTACTTTTCTAATAACTCCGACCCGTGAAACCTACCGGCCCGACGTCCAAAGGTCTAAACCGGGGTAGGTTTGTAGATTCATCTAGACGCCACGCAACCGCATCCGAAAAACATTCATACACAATGGCCGCCTAAGCACACATGCGCGCGGCCGAAATCGCCCCCGCCCACTATTTGGGACACCTGGGATTACCATCCTACCCCGACCCGCAGTAGGTCCGAAATTTAAGAGGAGGGCAAAGTTTGTACTTCCCCAAATTTCAAACAAGCGCGTCCCATCTTCTGTTCAAAAAAGCCAAAAACAAGCGCGTCCCAGACCGAAACATGGTTCCCCCACCCGTCCGATTCCCCATTCGTACTCCGTGGGCGCCAAAACTACCTCTCCACCAGCCGCGAAACCCCGGCGTCCTCCGTCCGCCACCCCATCCCACCCATCAACCGCCGCCCTCCTCCATCACGCGGGAGCCAATACCCTGATGTTGTCGTCCACCGCAACCTCAACCGCAACGCCCTCCACGGCTAGTTGTTGAAGCCAAGGCCGAGCTGTCCGTACCCGAGCCAGTTCAACCACGCCGTCCTGCGCCTCACCGCTGCCGCTCCAACTTCGCCACCCTCCACCGCACCGGAGCTGTTCCTGCTACGCCGTCCTTCGCCGCCTCGGATCTGCTTCCCCTCCGCCGACATACGGCCACGGCAACACAGTCAACAATTTGGCCATGGGTTCGTCCAAGCCTGCACCCTCCAGAACATCGGTTTCCTCGGTAAAAAGAAGAAGATCGGCGCGACATGTGGAGGTGACCACACCGGCAACCGAAAAAGGTACTCCTCTTCCCTTATTCGTGCAAATCTTACGTCTCTGCTTGCACGGTATTCATCCCACAGAAGACACTAGTTGACCGCTTCTTCTTGATACTAGATGTTCCTAGTAACTCGCGATGCACAAGGTTTCTCCTCATATACTATTTCACCTTAGCTAGAGGTCCGTCGCCCCCCTGAATTTCAATTTCTGGCCAGTTGATTCCCAATTAACAGAAGCATTCCCCAGCGTAACAGGCGCTAGTACGCCTATTACGCCGGGGAAGCAGCGCCTTGGTGTTTATCTTAGGGGCGTGTGCGGCCTAGAGCTACTGGCGCCCGATCTGGAGGTCGGCCGGGATTAAAGGGATGGCCTGGGGGCGCTGCCAAGCACGGCGGTGGTGTGAGGTCGATGGGAGGGCGGGGCGGCGGAGGCAGGGGTCTGGGCCGGTGGTCGCTGGCGGATCGAGAAAGATCGTCAACAGTGACTGGCGGGAGGTAGACAAAGGCCATCTGCCTGTTCCTTATAGATCGGACGGTTCATTAAAAAAATCGACTGACCTATTTATTTTCAGTCGACTGTTATCTTAGATATGACCACATGTGGTGGTGTGCTGGAGGAGTACCTGCATTTCTTGTGCTCATATATTACAAAATCATACAGAGTAGAATCTAATTTTGTTTGCCATGCAATGTTGTAGAGCTATCATATGTCTCCTGTCATTTATTTTTCAGCCACCTGCTATCTGCTACTTTTACAGTGCACTAGTTCTGCACACACTTCACCCTTACTCTCACTATTGTGTTTTTATGCAAGGGTATTTCAGACTCTGCTACCATGAGAGAAGCCAAAAAGAAAAGTGAGAAGTCGCTCCAGCTTTGTGTGCGGTTAGGCAAGACACATTACAGCGCTATAAAGGGTGCAGTGTCAGCAGATGGAGAGGGTAAACGTAGCTCTGGAGTTGATGACCTCGCTCGCAATGAACCACCATCCCAGGTGCTTGCTTTAACTTCGCGGTGTCATATGTGGTTGCATGTTCCATATGGTGTCTAGCTTGTATTCGAAAGGACGAAGTCGGTAAGATAAGGAAAGATATTTTTTTACATGAACCACCATCCCGTGAGCACCAGAAGACAAATAGCTAGTCAGGGCACTGGCCGAGCCAGTGACAAGCCCAGCAAAGATAGGCATCACCTGGAAGCCAACTAAAAAGCTGCGATGGTGGCGAAGCAGCCCGCCTCCCACCAGGCTCTCATGTCCTAGATGATCATGCTCACCACTCCAGCCGGATGTCTAGCTTGTATTGCTTCCAATTTGGTTAAATTGCATCTGCTTAGCTTACACATTATACCTTTGAATATGACATGCCTTTCTGTTTTTGGTACATACTAGTACATCTGTGTATTAACCATGTTCTTACATCAAACTAATGTTCTTGTGTATCCCTCATCAATCACTTATGACGAGGCAGGTAGGCAAGGGGACTGCTCCTCATTTAAAGAATGCAGCGTCAGCCTCCTGACATGATTCTCAAGAAACAGAAATGCTAGATGAAGATAGTGAACGTAGCTCTGTAGTTGATTACAGCATTTCCCCTACACTAGCATCGCAGGTGCTTGCTCTAACTTGGCAGCGTGATATGTGGTTGCATGTTGCATATGGTGTCTAGATTGTAATTCTTCCAATCTGGTTAAACTGCATGTGCTAGTCTGCTTAGCTTATACATTATACCTGTTAATGTGACATGCCTTCCTATATTTAGTACATAGTACATCTGTCTATTAAGCATGTCCTTACATAAAACTATTGTTTTTTTGGTATCCCGCATCAATCAACATGACGAGACACCTTTAGTATATGCAGTGCGATATTAGTTGCATCTTTCATATGATTTATAGCATGCGCTGCTTCTAATTTGTTGAAATTCCATTTATGATGGGACGCTTTTAACTTGGCAGAGTCATATTGGTTGCATCTTTCATGTGGTGTCTAGCTTGCATTGCTTCTTATTTGCTGGAATGGTTTCTGCTTAGTTTACACAAAGCGTTGTGAACATGCCATGCCGTCCTGTTTTTCGTACATATTCCATCCTGGTATCATGTGTTTGCCTTACATCAAAGTAGTGATTGTCAGTATCATGCATGAATGAGTTCTGAAGAGAGAATTTTATTGCTTTTTCTTGTCGGTTTTACTTGACAATTCAAAATCAATAAAGCGGAAGGAAGTTAGCAAGGCAGCGGATAAAGGTGCTCCTTCCGAACGGAGGGCCTCTACAGTTTCTACTCCTCCACACCCCAAGATGATTTCCAAGACAACACATGCATAGACACTCAACAAAGCTGTGTTTATGATGAGCACGTCTCCCCTAGTGCAGCATCACCGGTGCTCCCTCTAACTTGGCACTGTTATATGTGGTTGCATGTTATGTGTGATGTCTAGCTTGTATTGCTTCTAATTTTGTTGAATTCCATCTGCTTACTTTACACATTATACTTGAATAAGACACGTGTTCCTGTTTCTAGGACATACAATATCTGTCTATCACACCATGTTCTTACATCAAATTACTATTGTTGTGTAACCTGCAACAATCACTTATCATAAGACACGTTTGACTTCGGAGTGTGATATAGGTTACATCTCACATTCTTTTCTAGCTTGTACTACTAATTTGTTGAAATGGCACTTATGACGAGACAGTTTTAACTTGGTAGAGTGATATTCGTTGCATCTTTCATATGGTGTCTAGCTTTCATTGCTTCTAATTTGTTGAAATGCATTCTCCTTAGTTTACACATCATAAGCTGTGAATATGCAGTGCTGTGAATATGCAATGGCACTAATGATGAGAGACCTCTAACATAGTAGTGTGATGTTGTTTGCATCTTGCATATGATTTATTTCTTGTACTGCTTCACATTTGTTTAAACGCCATTTATGATGAGACACTGTCAACTTGGCAAAGCGATATTTGTAGCATCTTTCATATGGTGTCTACCTTCCATTGCATTGCTTCTAATTTGGTGAAATGTCTTCTTCTTAGTTTACACATCATAGTTCTGGTTATCTCTTCCGTCCTGTTTTTCATACATATTACATCCTCCTATCATGTGGTTGTCTAACATCAAAGTTCAGTTCGTCTGCATCACGCATCAATTTGTTCTGAAGAACTAAATTGTTATTCGTTTTTCTTGTCAGCTTGACTTAACATGGCACAGAGAAAGAGGAAGAAATACAGAATGGCAGGGAATGAGAAGCGGATGAATCCTGCAGATTCTGCTGGTACTGATGGTGCAATAGAAGGTCAAAGTCCAGCGAAAAATTCTACAAACACGGCATCCCATGCTACACGAGTTGCAAAAAAGCCAAACAGAAACAAATAGCTGCCACCAAACAAGCAAAGACAGCCCTAGTTCTTGCAACACCTACCACAGTACTACCAGCTGCACGACTTACTCGTGCGTCAACTGAGCTAGCAGCACGTTCCCAAGCTCCCTTGCCACCTGACACTACTTCCCTAGCACTCTTGACACAAGACGAGTTGGCAATATCAGATGAACCTTGTGAGCTTCAACAGCAAGAAGGTAGTTGATGGAGTCAAGTTACAGTTGCATGCTTCTTTATATGTAGTCTCACAGTTTGATGTACACTAACACTTCCTATGTTCGTTGTTGGACTAGCACCTAGGTGCAAGAGGAAACAAACATCAGGGATAATGCTCGATAGGTTAACTAAATCTAGAGGAGGAAGAATGGAGATCCATTTTGAGGCAGGTTTAAAAAGGCCACGTGATGCTACAGAGTCAGCCAAGTTAGTATCAGAGGCAGCGGTTGCCGTTAGGTGTCATGTACGTATCCTCCCAACATGGATTCAGTACAGGAATGACAAAGACGAAACCCAGTTCAACACCTTCCTCGACCATTTATCTGTAAGTATGGTTATGTATGGAAACTAGTAATATCGTCTTGCTCTGTCCCATACTTTCTAGGTTGCTGATAATGAGACTCCCATAATTTTCAACAGATGAGGTTCAAGTTGGATAGCCAAGATGATGCAACCAGACAAGCTTGCACCCATGTTTTCAAGTCTGCTCTGCGACAGTATCGGTATAACTTGAGGAAAACTCACTTTGAAGGCAAGGCTAACAGTGAACTTTCCCAAACATCTCCAGTGGAAAATATATCGGATGAAGACTGGAGGGGCCTTGTTAAACACTGGTCTGATCCGAAGTATCAGGTACATTATATATATGTGATCAGATCACATGTTGAAGTCCTATTTACGCATGTGCCACACAAATCTATCTTCTTGTAGGTGAACTGTTCAAAGAACAAGGCCAACCGTACAAAAGTGAAATTCCAACAGACGACAGGATCTCGTAGATATATTGCACACTGCGAGGCTCTTGTAATTAGCTGCTGTTTCACTCTTTTCGATGTACCATATTATCAGATCTATATTGACTTGTTCGAAATGCAGAGGAAAGCCCGCAAGGACCAAAAAGTGCCTGAACCAAATGCTGTGGAAATCTTCAAGGACTGTCACACCAGCAAGAAGAAGGGCATGACTACACCAGTCAAAGCCGCTGTTGTAAGTCCTTAATCCTCGTGCCTTTTAACTACTACTTACTCTGACTTGTGCCTTGAACTGCATGGTTTGTAGCCAATGTCTATTACTCTTTTCAATTTTATACACAATTGTCTTAGCGTATCATTGCACCTTACAAGGTTTAAAAGAGAGGAGTGATGTTCCTTTGATCTTGACCCGTAATCTAGTTCCGTGCTGGACTTGACCACACAACGTTACAATTGCATGTGTGTCTGTTCTCAGTTGTTTTGTGATATGAATGATGTCATACTATGCTTACCGTATTATAAACTTCGTCTCTTTATCCTTAGCCCTCAATACAATGTGAAGAAATAGACAATACATTAGCGATGGTACATGGTCATATGTTTGGAACCTGGTTTTATTATGTACTTTGCAATTAAATACAACTAATATTTTACATGGGTTCACCAGAATAAGTTCTGTATATAGACCAAAGCTATTTTGTTTGGTTTTGCTGCCTCCTTTATATCTTCTGTTCTGGTACTACTAATGTAAAACCTCAACTTTTCAGCAAGCTATGGAAAAAATGGTGGAACCGCCACCTTCTGAAGGTGGCGAGGCAACTATAACCGCAATGTCAGCTCTTGCTGCAGTGGGTCAGTACATGTCCACTAACAGTGCCAAAACCACGTTCCTGCGTAATACTGGGTTGGTTGTTAAGGCAATATCGTCCAAACTGCCTCATGATCAAGATATGCAAGCTCAAAGCAATGTTGTATCTGCGCTCCAGACACAAGTCCATTCCCTAACAGAGACCCTTTGTGAAACAAGGAGAAACATTGCTCAATGTCGTCAAGATATGCATGGTTTTGAAACCAGACTATCAGACATTTGCTATGTTGTTCAGGAGCCTAGGGGAAATGAAGGCGAGGGTTATGGTGCTCCATCGGACAATACAGCATGAAAACGTAACAGTCAGGTCAAATGAACTGAGCTTCTGAACTTCTGGTGGTGCATTTATCTGCTAGACTGTTAAGTTTTATGCCAACCTTCCTTTTGTTATATAGTTGTAATTTGTTTTGGTTTACAAAATTTATTCTTAACGTGCAGCCACCGGCTGAAGAAAACAGCAAGCCATTTTTGTATAGTGTAGGGTGTTCCCTATATTTGCACTGGTGGCGATGTTTGATGCCGAGTGGATGTAATCTGTGCAATCGCGTTAATAGCCTAGCGTTAGTTTCGGCCTTATTTATTTCCTAGTCTTCTTTTTCCCTGGTTTGCTAGTGGCCACAACTACCATGGGCCATATACGGGCCGTAGATCCATGGGTCTCCTACGGGCCGTCGATAAATGGGCCTGTAATCGGTGGGCCTCGGGCCGTCGGATAAATGGGTCTACATGGGCCGTAATCGGGCGTAATTGGTATCGGCCCAGCACGGTAACAGGCCGTTAACAGGCCGTAGGACAGCAAAGGCTTAATTCTATCACAACCATAACGGGTCGTTAATGGGCCAGAATATTGGACGGGCTGGAAACGGTGCAACGGGTTAACAGGCCAGAAACGGGCCGACTCTTGCCATGGGCCGAATTTGGCCCATTAGGGTAACAGGCCAGTAACGGGCCGACTCTTGCCATGGGCCGAATTTGGCCCATTAGGGGAACAGGCCAGTAACGGGCCGACTCTTGCCATGGGCCGAATTTGGCCCATTAGGGGAACAGGCCAGTAACGGGCCGGAAGTAATCGAGGGCCGTAAAGGAGCCAATAACGTATGGGCCGTCAATAGGCCGAAAGCTAACACGGGCTGGAAACGGCCCATGTAAATCACGGGCCGTTAACGGGAATAAAGAAAATTACTGTTCATTATGGGCTAGAGTCACCGTGGGCCTGTAAATGGCCGAAAGATACGAAGGCCTCATATGGGCCGAAAGACGTCGTGGGCCATAATGGGCCGAAAGTGAAATGGGCTGGTGTTATATTCGACGGCCCACATGACGTTGTTGGGCTGATTTCCTTTAGGGCCTAACGGGCCGTGAGTTAACGGGCCGTAAAATGGGCTATTTGCGAAGAGACCATTAATAGGCTTTTCATGGGCCAGCCCGTTAACTTTTGACCAAGTCAAACGAGCCGGCTTTGTAAGCTAAATGGGCCAGTGGTGCGCCGTGGCACGTGTCGACATATCATAGGCGCCTATCTGACCCACTGACGAGCTGACACGTGTTTCGTCCGGCCAATAAGAATTTTACACGTGGAAATTTCCCATTGGTCGGGGCTGTTAACGGGTTATCGGATCCAAAACCCGACCCGATAGCTTAACGGCATTCCGTTACGGTGGATGCCACGTGTCGGTCACCCTTGACGAAAGCACTTCTGTGACGCGTGATTTATCATCATGGAAGTGGACACTTCCGTGATGATAATTTTGGTAATGCCATGGAACACTTCTACGACAACACAGGTATGACTATCTTGATTCTGTCATAAAATCGTCATGGATGTACATGCATGACAAAAAACGCAACCTACTGTGACAAACACGTATCATCACGGAAGTGTATTTTTTTTGTAGTGTAGTGCAGAACAGGGCTGTATTACCAGTTCGTAAGGCCCTTTAGTGCCGGTTTTGTAACCGGCACTAGAGGGTGGGGACTAAAGGCCCCCCCTTTTAGTACCGGTTCAACACGAACCACCACTAAAGGGCAACCACGTGGCACGGGCCAGGTCCGGGGGCGGGGAGACCTTTAGTACCGGTTGGTAACACCAACCGGTACTAAAAGGTTTGAGGGGTTTTGGGTTCATGATTTCTTTTTCCTTTAATTTTGTGTTTTCCATTAATTCTTTTTCATTTGCTGGTATTTTACGATACTACATATTGTACACGTTATGCATATATATAAATAGAATTTCTCATAGAACCGATCATATATATATATCATCGAATGTCTCCCAACCACCATTCACACATACACATGTATATATATACAATTTCTCCTACATGTTACCTTCAGAGCTAGTGGCATTTTCCTTGGTGCCTTTGGAGCACGATGACAATTGGGAGTGGTTCATGGGGCATGTGGCATTTTCCTTGGTTCTTGCGGTAGCGGTGGTAGCGGGTAATGGTATTCTCCTTTGGGATCTATGACCAGGTCGAGCAAAAATCCTGCTATTTCCTCTTGAAGTGCTCGTACGCGCTCCGTTGGTAGAAGCTTATCCCGCACCTCATTGAACTTTTAAGAAGGAGATCAATATGCATGTATTAGTTGTGTGATTAGATATCGATAATGATGTAAAAATTGTGAATAGTGTTCTGCCAAACGTACCCATAACTGTCTAGCAGATCTGCTCCTTTCGGACGTCATCATGCGAATGTTCTCGCAAACATAGTGTGCACATAATTCAGTCCCCGGCGCCTGCTTCAAGGCCTTTACGAGAATAGAATTCAATCAGATAATAACTAATAAATCATGATAATTAATGGTATTGAAACAAGAATTAAAGAGATGGTAGCTAGCTAGTACTACTTAATTACTTACCTTGGGTCAAAACCAATACATCTTTTGTTTCCATTCGCCTGGAACCACGTTGACGAACTTTTCCCAAGCCTTGCCCGCCGGCAAAGAAATGAATAAAGGAGTTATTAAATAGTTGATATCAAGAAATGACGAAATAAAGAGGCCGACATATAGTTCAATAATGATTGAAATTACCTATTGACTATCCCCTTCACGATTGAGTAGTCACTAGCTTTTTTAAGTAGTGAGTCCAGTACATCAACTGTTCCTTCTTCAACTTGAATGATTAACAAGATCCAGTGGTAACTGCATGCGCACACGTTTGCATGTCTAAATTAAGTGGGCATGTGCATAACACTCATCAACTACCCTAAACCCTATACACTTAATAACATCTAGCTAGTAAGCAAAAATAGAATTTGTAGTACAAGACAGTGTGACTCACCGGAAGTTGTAAGGAAGTAGTATATCTCGATTGGTATTGAGGTGCTTCAAGAACTCTAGCATGTTTTTTCTCTACTTCTGCTCGATACCATTCATATGTCCATGTCTCTTCATTAATGGTATTTTCTCTACATAGCGTCCAGTTTTTTTTCATTTCATACATCTTCATCCTACATAATACCACAGAAAAGAATATAGTGAGGATAATTACAGGTAATGATCAACGAGCACTACAGCTAGCTTGAGACTTAAATTAAATAAAGAAATCACTTACAGATAATAGCAACTGACGAGAGATTTGTCGAGTGCATCTTGATTGAATAACTGAAACAGCTCTGTATTCTCCACGGACAAAGCTGTCTCATGGAAGTAATGCTCTTCCTTGACTTTCACCATGAGGGACTCTCGATTGGTACTCTTGGAAATGTTCATGTACCATTCATGCAATTCATACATTCTCGTTGAGAGTTGCTTGACCTCCTCAGGCTTGACCAAAGGTTCGCCGCGGACATATTTGCATTTTATGTCCTCCTCTCTAAGCGTATCCATGGGCCTGATCTCTAGGAGTTGATAAACAGTGATACCGAGCTCTTTAGCCTCCCTTCTATGCTCGTCAGTTATTACCAGTTGATCGGCGCCGGTACTCGCAAGTGTTGGTACAATGAGCGATCGATTGCACCGCCTGTTCTTCCAGTTGGGGAACGGTTTTCCTAGTTTTTTTGCCAGCTGCTTGGCTCGAGCTCGAGCTCGACTCCTTCTTTTGTTGTGCTCGATTTGCCTTCCTGAGTTGGCACTCATAGTCCGAGTCAACAGGCTTGGGAGCTGGTGCTTTAGCCATACGAATAAAGTGGTCAATGGCTTGCTCAGGCAGTTTCTCCTTTGGCGGGGGTGGCGGTTTCGGTCCAAAATGGGCGTCCAATTGGGCCTTCACTCCGGCTTTGTTTTGCTCCTCAGTCATGTCGTAAGGCCTCATCGGAAGAGGCGCGAGGCTTGGAACATATTGAAATCGCTTGCCTCCGCCTGTACCTCCTGTAACTCGACTTGTACCATTACGCACCATAGCTGCGGCGGCTCTCTTCTGCTGTTGCTGAGGCAGCGGACGGCTGCCGTGGCTGACTTGGAGGAGGAGGAGTGGGCTGACGTGGTACCAGACTTGGAGGAGGAGGAGGAGTGGCCTGACGCGGTGCCGGACTCGGAGGAGGAGGAGTGGCCTGACGCGTTGGCGGACTTGAAGGAGCAGGACTCTGCTGAGGCAGTGGCTGATGACTTGGAGGAGCGGGAGTCTGCTGACGCGGTGGTGGACTTCGAGGAGGAGTCGGGTGACGCGGTGTCGGTGGCCTTTGAAAGATCAATCCTTTCTCCATAGGATGATAGGAAGCTTGGCCTCTCCCAGTGTGTGCTCCTCGTCACCTCCAGGAATGTCAAGCTCTAGCCCCGAATATTGGTCCACCACTTCATCAACCACGACACGAGCATAGCCAGTTGGAATCAGGTTGCAATGGAAGGTTGCTTCGGGGGGATTTGTATAAGCAACAGCGTCGGCTACCTTCATGGATATGTTCTTCATTTTGAAGTGTAGTTCACAATTAGTGTTCTCCATGATGTCATCCACAGGGTATCTATCCAGCAGTGCCTCGCCAGGGGCGGAACCCACGTTGCTTCTCGGCATGGATGGGATGGTGCTATCCAATGCTGGATCACCCGCTAGCTACTGCCGCTGCTGAGACCCCTTTCTTGGCTAAGTGAGTCGATCTGCTGCTGCTGCCTCTGGAATTGGAGTGCCAACTCCGTGTGCGCTGATTCTAGGCCTTTAAGGTGTTCTGCTTCCTGCTTCCTCTGCTCCTCCTCCAGCTTCCTCTTCTTCTCCTCCTCCATCTTCCTTCTCGCACGGCTTCGGTAGTCGGCGTTCTAGTCCGCAAAGCCCTCATACCACGGAACAACACCTTTGCCTCGTGTTCTTCCTGGGTGTTCAGGATTTCCCAGGCGCGCGTAAGCTCGTCGTTCTCTCTGTTGGGCATGAACACCCCCGTTCGAGCCTATTCTATTGCAACAAGTAACTTCTCTTCGGCTCCTTTAAGACTTACCTTCTTCGAAACCTTGCCTGTCTTCGGGTCCAACGCCCCCCCATGCACATAGACCCAAGTCCTGCACCTGGGGGGGCCAGCTCAATGTAACTGGAATGACCGCTGCATCCACCATCTCTTGCTCAGACTTATCCCACTTAGGCATTGCCACCGCGTAGCCACCTGGCCCCAGCTTATTGAACTGCTCCTTTTTTGCGGCATTGGCCTTGTTTATTCTCGACCGTTCCTTAGCTAATTCCGATTCCTTGAATTTCACGAAAGCGGGCCAGTGATCTCTTTGCTTCTCCAGTGTTCCCGTGAATTCTGGAGTCTTCTTTCCTCCTTTGACATAGTTGGCCTATATAGTTTTCTTGTGGTTGTTGAATGCAATTGCCATCTTCCTAAGAGCAGCGGCCTTCACTTTCTGCACATCTGCATCTATGAAATGATCTGGTAGGGTGAAATGTTCCATGAGAGATTCCCAAAGCAGATCTTTTGCTCTATCGTTGACCCAAGTAAGATTTGGACGTTCCTGTGCTGGCTTTTTCCATTCTTGCGTGGAGATCGGGAGTTGCTCCTTCACAAGAACTCCTCACTGATGAACAAACTTGTTCGCAATGTTCATAGGCGCGATTGGTTCGCCATCAGTTTTGATGGCATCGATGTTGTACTTTACGCCCTCCTTCAACTTTTTGGCCGGGCCTCACACTGTCCTGCTGCATGTAGAAGATTTGCTTGATCCGGAGGGCTGAAAGAAGAAAGATCGATTCGTTAATACATCTTCAAATCATTTAAAACATGTGATGATCACCAGATGCCTGCTTATATAAATATACCTCGCCGGTCTCTGTTATTTAAAGATCAACATTTTCTTCATGATCATAATCATAGTTCATGACTTCATCAATTCGGTCGTCGTGATCGAATATCATATCACCCTCCCCGGTATTGTTCAGATATTAGGAGTCGTCATCTTTTTCATTCTGATCATCTGGCCCGCGAGGGGAGCGTATGATCTCGAACAAGGCATCTTCTCCTTCTCTGCCGGTATTGTCCGACATAGATTTTATTTAACTAATCCAGAAGAAATATAAAACAATTTAGTATTCAAATTACAATGCATGCATGCAATCAATAAGGAAAAACTGAATCATAGTAGATAATATGCATCATTGAATATAATCTCGAATACATCGTCTTGAATATTATCGAATAATATATATAATCTCGATACATCATCTCGAATATTATATATCGAATACATCACTAGCTAGCTAATAAAACACGCCCAAGATGCGACCCTATCCTAAAGGAACTCGAAGGTCCCACCAAGGATAGAAGCGCATCTTGAAGACGCTTTTGCAAGGTGGATATCATTACCACAACATTACATAATAGATGAGGATACATACAAGGCATACAAATGCCGCAATAATACATCACTATACAAGAGAACAAGATCCAACTACGGATGAAACATAAACAGAAACTCAAACGACATCCACCCGGCTAGCCCAAGCTGCCGACCTGGAACCTAACCCAAGATCGACGACGAAGAAGAAGAACTCCAACACGAATAAACGTCGCTATCGCGTCATGATCATCGCATAACCTGTACCTGCAACTGTTGTTGTAGTAATCTGTGAGCCACGAGGACTCAGCAATCCCATTACCATGGGTATCAAGACTAGCAAAGCTTAAAGGGTATGGAAAGGATAAGTGGCGAAGTTGCAGCAGCGACTACGCAAAGTATGGTGGCTAACTTACGCAAATAAGAGCGAGAAGAGAAGCAACGGAACGGTCGTGAAACTAGCAATGCTCAAGAAGTGATCTTGAACTCCTACTTACGTCAAACATAACCCAAAAACCGTGTTCACTTCCCGAACTCCGCCGAAAAGAGACCATCACGGTTACACACGCGGTTGATGCATTTTAATTAAGTCAAGTGTCAAGTTCTCTACAACCGGACATTAACAAATTCCCATCTGCCACATAACCGCAGGCACGGCTCTCGAAAGTTTATACCCTGCAGGGGTGTCCCAACTTAGCCCATTATAAGCTCTCACGGTCAACGAAGGATATTCCTTCTCCCGGGAAGACCCGATCAGTCTCGGAATCCCGGTTTACAAGACATTTCGACAATGGTAAAACAAGACCAGCAAAGCCGCCCGATGTGCCGACAATCCTGATAGGAGCTGCACATATCTCGTTCTCAGGGCAACATCGGGTGAGCAATACGTACAACTAAAACCAGACCTCAAGTTTCCCTGAGGGGGCGCTGCAAGTGGCTCTAGTTCGGACCAACACTTAGAGAAGCATTGGCCTGGGGGGGTTAAAATAAAGATGACCCCCGGGAGCGCAACTCCCAAGGGAAAAAGGCTAGGTGAGGCAAATGTAAAACCAAGGTTGGGCCTTGCTGGAGAAGTTTTATTCAAAGCGAACTGTCAAGGGGATCCCATAAATCACCCAACCGCGTAAGGGACGCAAAATCAAGGAACATAACACCGGTATGACGATAACTAGGGCGGCAAGAGTGGAACAAAACACCAGGCATAAGGCCGAGCCTTCCACCCTTTACCAAGTATATAGATGCCTTAATTAAATAAGAGATATTGTGATATCCCAACAAAATTCATGATATCCATGTTCCAACATGGAACAAACTTCATCTTCACCTGCAACTAGCAACGCTATAAGAGGAGCTGAGCAAAGCGGTAACATAGCCAAACAATGGTTTGCTAGGAAGGATGACAAAGGTTAGAGGTTCATGGCAATTTGGGAGGCTTGATAAGCAAGTGGTAGGTAGCGCGACATAGCGATAGAACGAAGCAACTAGCATAGCAATGATAGTAATGAGATCCAAGCTGACGGTCATCTTGCCTGAAATCCCGCTAGGAAGAAGAACGAGTCCATGAAGAAGATGAAGCCACGAAGACGAACCAAGCGTAGACGAACGAATCCTCACGATCGCAACGAAACGGGAACTATCGAGAAGAAGCACACAACATGGTAAACACACCACACATGAACAAGGCATGATGCTCAACCAAGTATGATGCATGACAAGGCTACATGAAGCTACTCATGACAAGAGATGATGCATACAAGAACAACACATCAAAGCAAGTTTAAATGAGGCCGGAAACAACATATAACAAATCCGATAAGTCCTCATATGCAAATTTAGAATTTGGACCAGATCTGAATAAACCTTATGTTCAAGTAGTTAAAAAGCAAATTAAAATATACCAAGATGATCTACACGAAATTCTAGTCAAGTTACATATAAAGTTCATTAGATTCGGAGCTACGGCCTAGAAGATATGAGCAAAACAAGTTAAACATAGCATTGATGCAAAATGCATTCAAATATCAAGAAAACACTCTCAAAACAAGGAAGCAACAAGGTAATATGAAACTACATGCAAAACTGAGCAAGTTCCATATAGAGCACACTCCAAACGGAGCAACGGTGCAACACATACACTCCAAACAAGATATAACAACAATCTGTCCATAACAGCAACTAGGCATCTTGCAAGCATCAAAACAACATGCTACAGCACCCTAACATGAAATCAAAAGGCATGGACATGAATTAAAGGTAAAGCATGACAAAACATGAACACTGAGATATCTCCACAAAGCACTAGAACAAGCTCAAAAGTACATGGCAAGATTGCAAATAATAACAGATTCACAGACTTGGCAGAATTCCAGGACATGGCAGAAATAACATCAGGTTGCAATGTTTAGAGCTATCAAACAACATGCTACAGGAACAGATCATAGCAAAAAAAGGCATGGCATGAATCTACTAATTGCATCGAACAAAAGTGCCTTACTGATCACGAGCCAAAAAGGCCCAGAAGATATGATGGCACCCATGTAAACATAGCAAGTTTAATTAACAGTTTCAGACTTAGAAGAAAAACTGAGCATGGCATAAACAGAATTATGAAGGCATTTTGCGAGCTCAAATCACCCATCACAAAGCATTTCATGGCATGGCAAGGTAACCAACAGTAAGAAGGCCTTATCATGAAGCCAAGCATGGCAAGAGAAAGTTCATAGGGTGCATGGATCATTAGCAAATTGAGAGCAAGATTACAACAAGCTAAAGCAGGCTATAAATGCAACCAAAGGCATGGATGGATAGATAATAACATGTAGAACAAAACATCCTTAGTGAATATTATGCATTGAACTCATGGTAGCAGCAGGTTTACATAGCAACAAAATATAACAGACTCAGACTTAGCAGAAAACACAATCACAGAAATCAGCAACATCACGGAGGCTACTTGCATGCTTGTGGTAGTCACCACATAGATCACAAAAATACAAGACAAGCACCCCTATAAAGATGGCATGATGTAGTTCAAAACACATGTAGAGCTCATGCTCAAAGGATGCACACACAAAATGCAATGAAAAAGATAAATCACCAAGTTCTATTAACAGGCAGCAGATAACATCATATAGCACTCTTGCAACGATGATTTGGGCATCAAGATGGACTCAAATGAACATGACACAATAGAATCAAATGTAGATCATCACATGATGAACATTTTGACATATTACATGCACAAAATGGAGTAGCACACATGAAGTTATTGCATGATGCACATGGCATACAAATATCACAGGAAAATGACTTAGTGGAAAACGAGGGGGGGTTCGACCTTCAGATCTGGGGTTTGACCGCGGCACGGATCCCGAGGCGGTGGCGGATCTCGTCGGATCTCCACCGGAGAAGTGGCCGGAGCGCGGGGGAAGAAGGCCGGAGCGCAGGGGCCGGCGATGAGGGGGAGGCCGGAGGCGAGGCGGCGACCGGCGATGGCGGCGCGCCGGCGCGGGGCGCGGGACGCCGGCGAGGGAGCCGGGTGGCGGCGGCGGCGGGAGGCGCGGTGGCCGGCGGCGACGGGCGGCGGAGGGCGCGGGGCGGAGCCCGGGGCTCGGGCGCGCGGCGGCGCGGGGCGTGCGGGCGCGGGGCGCTGCCGGATGGGCTCGGCGGGCCCGCTCTGGGCCGAGCTCGCTGGCAGCACGGGAGGCGGAGGCGGGCCACGTGGCGGCTGCCGGTTGGCTGCGCGCGGCGGCGCTGGACGTCCGGCGGCGGGTCGGACATGTCCGGTGGTGTGGAGGGGATTTGATCTAGGGTTTGCCCGAAAATTCGGGGGAGGGGGCTAATTTATAGATAGAGGGAGCTAAGAGAGTCCAAATGAGGTGCGGTTTTTGCCAACACGATTGGGATCGAACGACCGAGAGCATGGAGGGGGTTTGGATGGGCTGGTGGGCTGATTTGGAGGGGTGTTGGGCTGCAAGACAAAAGGGGTTTCGGGCTACGCGGTTAACCGTTGGGCATCAACCGACCTCCAAATGGAACGAAACTTGATGGGCGGTCTGTCAGTGCTATACCAAGGCCACTCGGCAAATCTCGGCCCATTCCGAGAACGTTTTCCCCCCGCTCACGAAACAAGATCTGAGAGGGGCGACGGGCGCGAGGGAGAGTGAGTCGGATCGCGAAACGGACAACGGGGAAAAGGACCGGATGCAAGTTTTGAAAATCATGATGATGCAATGCAGATGATGACATGGCAAAATGCAACACGCAAGCAAATGACATGGCAACAACGACGAATAACTGGAAGACACCTGGCTCATCGAATCCGGGGCGTTACAATAGAATAATCTAGTTCACTCGCGGTTCCTGAGGCGCGGGCAGTGGACACCCAAAGAGAAGGAACCATCACAGGATCATAGCTCGGGTCATCTCCCCAAAGAACCTGCCAGGTATTGGAGAACCTGACGTCCATAGTAGCCATGTAGCGACGGACGTGCTCGTCCTCCTCCCTGACACGGCGACGTACCACCTCCGGCGGGGCCGGCTCCCTCCGCACCGAAAGTGGCCCACGCGAACGCCACCAAAGGAGCCCAGGGTCGACAACGGGACCCGGGGCCGGGTTCCTCACCAAGCGGTGCGCTCCTGAAGGTAGCACCTCCCAGTGCCAGCCCGGCGGAGCCCAGTCCCGGACATGGGTCCTCTGAAGCAGGACGTCGTCGCGAACGGGTCGACGGCGAGGATGCGGGTCGGGCATCGTCGAGAACAAATACTATATGCAAATGTAACATTTTTTAAATGATTGTTGTGATTTCTTATATACAAATTCAAAAAATGATATCGTTGCATATGTCAAAATTCTATATGCAAATATAACATTATTTAATTCTATATGCAAATTCTAGCTAATTCATCTAACATTAATATATATATCTCTAGCTAATTCATCTAACATTAATATATATATATATATCTAGCTAATTCATCTAACATTTGACATTAATCTAATCTAATTAATTAATTCATCTAAAACCTTTGTATAAAAAACAGAAAACAGAAAAAACTAAAAACTAAAAATAGAAAAACATCTATGTGTGTGTGTGTGTGCGGGCTTGGGGGCGGCCGAGGTTCTCACAGCGGGGCGACGGGCCGGGGCGCGGCGAGGCGACGGGGGCGGCGACGGGGGGCGACGACGGGGTGGCGACAGCAAGACGGCGACAACGGGCCGGGGCGTCTACGGGGACGGGGGCGGCGGCGACAGCGACGGCGATGTCGCGCGGCGGGGTTGGAGACGGGGACGGCGACGGGCGACGGCGCGGGACGGTGCGGCGGCGATGTCGAAGCAGAGATAAGTGGGAGATGAGAAACTGAAATTTTTTGAAGTGCTACTTATATAGGATGGACCTTTAGTACCGGTTAGAGCCACCAACCAGTACTAAAGGTCTATTTTGGCCACGCCAATCGGCAGGAAGCGCACCCCTTTAGTACCGGGTGGTGGCTCCAACCGGTACTAAAGACCCTCCCTTTAGTGCCGGTTGGAGCCATGACCCGGTACTAAAGGGCTGTGCTGGCGCAGGTGCCGTGCGGCAAGTTTAGTCCCACCTCGCTAGCCGAGGGGCGTCCGCACTGGTTTATAAGCCCCAGTGCGGTAGCTCTGTCGAGCTCCTCTCTATAGAAGGCTTCTGGGCCTAATTTTGCCACGCTGCCCTGTGGGCCTGCAGGGCCTTTCGGGCCTGCATCCTGGCCCAAGGCCAAGCAGGCCCACAGGGCAGCATGCAATTTTTTTATTTAGTTTTTTTCTTTTCTGCTTTATTTATTTTCTTTTATTTATTTATGAGTTGTTTTTTGCTGTATTTAGAGTTTCTTTGTGAACATTTTTGCTTTAGGTACAAAAAAATTACAAACTTTCTGTTAGTGCCAGTAGTTTTCAAATTTGAATAGTTTAAATTTGAATTATTTGAAATTTGTGTGAATCACTAGTTTCTGAATAACTTAACTTTAAAAATAGATTTTTAAGCGATTCTTTTTTATTTTGTTTAATATTAGTGTGTTTTATCATTATATTCAATTTGGTAATACTTACGTTATTTAAAAGAATGAAATGCCTTGTAATAGATGAGTTTTCGTCTAAAACCCTGATACTTCGAAAGAGATTATCCATTTTGTACATGAAGTGCATCCAGTTTTTGGCGTAACCCTCTCTACTTTTTTGAACATGCTATGTGGGTGAAATGAGGACACCATGCCAACTTTCAACCCTTTTAGAGTTCATTTGAAGTGTTTTTAAATTACAGGGTCATTTAGCTAAAAAAATCAGTAAATGCATGAAAAATAGCAAATGAAGTCAGAAAGGGTTGAAAATCGATGACGTGGCTTTGAATGGTGCATACTGAACGGACAAAAGGTCTGGAGTTGTAATAAGTTAAAAAAAATGAAATGTCTTTGTAACAGATGAGGTTTCGTCCGAAACCCTGATACTTCGAAAGAGATTCTCCCTTTTGTACACGAAGTGCATCCAGTTTTTGCCGTAACCCTCTCTACTTTTTTGCACATGCTATGTGGGTGAAATGATGATACCATGCCAACTTTCAACCTTTTCAGAGTTCATTTGAAGTGTTTTTCAATTTCAGGGTCATTTAGCTAAAAAAAATCAGTAAATGCATGAAAAATAGCAAATGAAGTCAGAAAGGGTTGAAAATTGATGACGTTGCTTTGAATGGTGCATACTGAACGCACATTTTTTGAAGTTAGAGAATTATGGATCTTCTTGCATTGTTGACAGACTATCCTGTCTTGCATTCATTTGTAGTGCTTTTCAATTTAAGGGTTATTTAGCTCACAAAAAATAACAAATGAAGTCCTACATAATGCATGAAAGAATTTGTTTGCACATAAAATTTCAAATGCCAAAACACATAAGTACCCTAACTATTACAAAGATTCCCTCCAGTTTGTTTGAAGTGGGACTTTCCAGATATATATATAAGTCCGGAAACTCACTAGAGAAGAAAGTGATGATAGTGAAGCCGATCACATCCCAGAGTGGGATCTTTGGGTGTGAAACTTTTTCTTCGCGTGTGTCCCTTTGCGCCGTAAGCATGGACAATCTTCATCATTTAACTGGATGCTCGGGTCAATATTCACTGTGAATGGAGCAATTTCATCAAATTTTTCATAATCTTCTGACATGTCTGTCTTGTCATCCACTCCCATGATGTTTCTTTTCCCTGAAAGAACTATGTGGCGCTTTGGCTCATCGTATGCGCTTCCTTATCTTTTCTTTTTCTTGGCTTGGTAGACATGTCCTTCACATAGAAAACCTCCGCCACATCATTGGCTAGGACGAATGGTTCGTCTGCGTGCGCAAAATTTGTTGAGATCCACTGTTGTCATTCCGTACTGTGGGTCTTCCGTTACCCCGCCTCGTGTCATATTTGACCCATTTGCACTGAAACAAAGGGACATTCAAACCACGTCCATAGTCAAGTTCCCATATGTCCTCTATGTAACCATAATATGTGTCCTTTCCCGTCTTGGTTGCTGCATCAAAGCGGACACCACTGTTTTGGTTGGTGCTCTTCTTATCTTGGGCGATCGTGTAAAATGTATTCCCATTTATCTCGTACCCTTTGAAATTCATTATATTCGAAGATGGTAACTGGGACAGCAAGTACAGGTCATCTTCAATAGCGGCGTCTGATACGTCTCCAACGTATCTATAATTTTTTATTGTTCCATGCTATTATATTATCTGTTTTGGATGTTTAATGGGCTTTATTATGCACTTTTATATTATTTTTGGGACTAACCTATTAACTGAAGGCCTAGTGCAAATTGCTGTTTTTTTGCCTATTTCAGTGTTTCGCAGAAACGGAATATCAAACGGAGTCCAAACGGAATGAAACCTTCGCAAGGATCATTTTTGGAACAAACGCAATCCAAGACACTTGGAGTGGACGTCAAGGAAGCAACAAGGCGGCCACGAGGTAGGGAGGCGCGCCTCCCACCCTCGTGGGCCCCTCGTGGCTCCACCGACCTACTTCTTTTGCCTATATATACTCATATACCCTGAAAACATCTGAGAGCACCACGAAACCCTGTTTCCACCGCTGCAACCTTTTGTACCCGTGATATCCCATCTTGGGGCCTTTTTCAGCGCTCCGCCGGAGGGGGAATCGATCATAGAGGGCTTCTACATCAACACCATGGCCTCTTCGATGATGTGTGAGTAGTTTACCACAGACCTTCGGGACCATAGTTATTAGCAAGATGGCTTCTTCTCTCTCTTTGGATCTCAATACAAAGTTCTCCTCGATTCTCTTGGAGATCTATTCGATGTAATTATTTTTGCGGTGTGTTTGTCGAGATCCGATGAATTGTGGGTTTATGATCAAGATTATCTATGAACAATATTTGGTTCTTCTCTGAATACTTTTATGCATGATTTGATATATTTGCAAGTCTCTTCGGATTATCAGTTTGGTTTGGCCTACTAGATTGATCTTTCTTGCAATGGGACAAGTACTTAGCTTTTGGTTCAATCTTGCGGTGTCCTTTCCCAGTGACAGCAAGGGCAGTAAGGCATGTATTGTATTGTTGCCATCGAGGATAAAAAGATGGGGTTTATATCATATTGCTTGAGTTTATCCCTCTAGATCATGTCATCTTGCCTAATGCGTTACTCTGTTCTTATGAACTTAATACTCTAGATGCATGCTGGATAGCGGTCGATGTGTGGAGTAATAGTAGTAGATGCAGGCAGGAGTCGGTCTACTTGTCGCGTACGTGATGCCTATATACATGATCATGCCTAGATATTCTCATAATTATGCACTTTTCTATCAATTGCTCGACAGTAATTTGTTCACCCACCGTAATACTTATGCTAACTTGAGAGAAGCCACTAGTGAAACCTATGGCCCCCGGGTCTATTTTCCATCATATTAATCTTTCGTCAACTAGCTATTTCTGTCGCCGTTTATTTTGCCATCTTTACTTTTAATCTTTATCATAAAAATACCAAAGATATTTATCTTATTATCTTTATCAGATCTCAATTTTGCAAGTGGCCGTGAAGGGATTGACAACCCCTTTATCTCATTGGTTGCAAGGTTCTTATTTGTTTGTGCAGGTACGAGGGATTTGCGTGTAGTCTCCTACTGGATTGATACCTTAGTTCTCAAAAACTGAGGGAAATACTTACGCTACTTTGTTGCATCACCCTTTCCTCTTCAAGGGAAAACCAACGCATGCTCAAGAGGTAGCAAGAAGGATTTCTGGCGCCGTTGCCGGGGATGCTTACACCAAGTCAAGTCAAGATTTGATCTCCTGACAACGTGCGATTTCTGGCGCCGTTGCCGGGGAGGCTTACACCAAGTCAAGTCAAGATTTGATCTCCTGACAACGTGTGATTTCTGGCGCCGTTGCCGAGTAGGCTTACGCCAAGTCAAGTCAAGATTTGATCTCCCGCCAACGTGCGATTTCGGGCGCCGTTGTCATAGAGATCTACGCACAAGTCAAGACATACCAAGTACCCATCGCAAATTCTTATCCCTCGCATTACATTATTTGCCATTTGCCTCTCGTTTTCTTCTCCCCCACTTCACCTTTGCCGTTTTATTCGCCCTCCTTCCATCCGATCTTGTGTTACCATGTGCCTTCTTTTTGCTTGCATCTTCGCTTGCTAAAAGTTTATGGATCCTCTTCCCCTTGCTAATCTTTTTAAGAGGTCCAGTTATGATGAACCAATTTCTAGTGATTTGAGTGCACTAGATTATCTTTATGAGGTTTTGCTTGAAATTCGTGAATCTGAAAATTGTGATGAAGAAATTTATCAAGTGATTCACGATAGATCTTTGAATAAAAAGCATGATTCCAATGATGTTATTATAAATTCTCTTGATGTCAATTGTGCTAATAATATGCAAAACCCTAAGCTTGGGGATGCTAGTTTTTCTATATCTACTACTTGTTGCAATGATCATGATTGGGGTGATTCTTCTTATGATCTTGAAAATTTATTTAAGCCCCATGATGAATATAAGATTGATAATAGTGTTTGCAATAATATTGAAAGTGGGTTTGGAAGAGTGTCAATTTTAGATCCCACATATTTCGAGAATGTTCAATCTTATGAAGTTTTTGATAAAAGTGGGTTTGGAGAGGTCATGACTTTAGTTAATGTTAATCCCACTATTTTGGAAGAGCGTCGACTTTGCATACATATGGATCGTGTTAAGAATATGTTTTGTGATCGCTATAATGTTGAATTTTCTTATGATCCTACATGCAATTATTATGAGAGAGGAAAATATGGTTGTAGAAATTTTTATCTTACTAAATTAGCTCTCATCATATTGAGATTGCTATCGTCTCTTTCTTCTTCCTTGCATATGCTAATTTTTGCTTGCTATGATAATTTTTTTGCTTATAAATGCCTATGCATAGGAAGTATGTTAGACTTAGATGTGTTTCTCACGTGTTCTATGATGCTCTCTTTGTGCTTTAATTCTTGTCTTTGATGTGAGCATCATTAAAATTATCAATGCCTAGCTAGGGGCGTTAAACGATAGCGCTTGTTGAGAGGCAACCCAATTTTATTTTTGTTCCTTGCTTTTTGTTCCTGTTTAGTAATAAATAATTCATCTAGCTTCTTTTTAGATGTTTTTTTATGTTTTAATTAGTGTTTGTGCCAAGTAGAACCTTTGGGAAGACTTGGGTGAAGTCTTTGCGATCTTCCTGTAAAAAACAGAAACTTTAGCGCTCACGAGATTAGCTGCCATTATTTACTGGAGAGTAATTTTAGGTTGATTCTTTTTGCAGATGATTAATAGACAAATTCCACACGTCCAACAATTTATTTCAGAATTTTTGGAGTTCCATAAGTATTTATTTTATACAGATTACTACAGACTGTTCTTTTTTTGACAGATTCTGTTTTTCGTGTGTTGTTTGCTTATTTTGATGAATCTATGGCTAGTATCGGGGGGTATGAACCATAGAGAAGTTGGAATACAGTAGGTTTGACACCAATATAAATAAATAATGAGTTCATTACAGTACCTTAAAGTGGTTGTTTGTTTTCTTATACTAAAGGAGCTCATGAGTTTTTCTGTTGAGTTTTGTGTTGTGAAGTTTTCAAGTTTTTGGGTAAAGATTTGATGGATTTTGGAATAAGGAGTGGCAAGAGCCTAAGCTTGGGGATGCCCAAGGCAACCCAAGGTAAAATTCAAGGACAACAAAAAGCCTAAGCTTGGGGATGCCCCGGAAGGCATCCCCTCTTTCGTCTTTGTCCATCGGTAACTTTACTTGAGGCTATATTTTTATTCACCACATGATATGTGTTTTGCTTGGAGCGTCTTGTATGATTTCAGTCTTTGGTTTTTAGTTTACTACAATCATCCTGGCTGTACACACCTTTTGGAGAGACACACATGAATCGGAATTTATTAGAATACTCCATGTGCTTCACTTATATCTTTTGAGCTAGATAATTTTGCTCTAGTGCTTCGCTTATATCTTTTTGGGCACGGTAGTGGTTTATTTTATAGAAATTATTGATCTCTCATGCTTCACTTATATTATTTTGAGAGCCTTTTAGAACAGCATGGTAATTTGCTTTGGTTAAAATTTTAGTCCTAAAGTGATGAGCATCCAAGATAGGTATAATAAAAACTATCATATAAAGTGCATTGAATACTATGTGAAGTTTAATTCTTTATGATTCTTTTGAGATATGAAGATGGTGATATTAGAGTCATGCTAGTTGAGTAGTTGTGAATTTGAGAAATACTTGTGTTAAAGCTTGTGATTCCCGTCGCATGCACGTATGGTGAACCGTTATGTGATGAAGTCGGAGCATGATTTATTTATTGATTGTCTTCCTTATGAGTGGTAATCGGGGACGAGCGATGGTCTTTTCCTAACAATCTATCCCCCTAGGAGCATGCGCGTAATACTTCATTTCGATAACTAATAGATTTTTGCAATAAGTATGTGAGTTCTTTATGACTAATGTTGAGTCCATGGATTATACGCACTCTCACCCTTCCACCATTGCTAGCTTCTCTAATACCGCGCACCTTTCGCCGGTATCATACACCCACCATATACCTTCCTCAAAACAGCCACCATACCTATCTATTATGGCATTTCCATAGCCATTCCGAGATATATTGCCATGAAACTTTCCATCGTTCCGTTTATTATGACACACTCCATCATTGTCATATTGCTTTGCATGATCATGTAGTTGACATCGTATTTGTGGCAAGGCCACCTTTACAATTCTTTCATACATGTCACTCTTGATTCATTGCATATCCCGGTACACCACCGGAGGCTTTCACATAGAGTCATATTTTGTTGTAATTCTTGAGTTGTAAGTAAATAAAAGTGTGATGATCATCATTATTAGAGCATTGTCCCAAGTGAGGAAAGGATGATGGAGACTATGATTCCCCTACAAGTCGGGATGAGACTCCGGACGAAAAAAGGGGAAAAACAGGCCATAAAAAGGAGAAAAGGGCCCAAATAAAAAATGAGAGAAAAAGAGAGAAGGGACAATGTTACTATCCTTTTACCACACTTGTGCTTCAAAGTAGCACCATAATCTTCATGATAGAAAGTCTCCTATCTTGTCACTTTCATATACTAGTGGGAATTTTACTTTATAGAACTTGGCTCATATATTCCAATGATGGGCTTCCTCAAAATGCCCTAGGTCTTCGTGAGCAAGCGAGTTGGATACACACCCACTTAGTTTCTTTTGTTGAGTTTTCATACACTTATAGCTCTAGTGCATCCGTTGAATGGCAATCCCTACTCACTCACATTGATATCTATTGCTGGGCATATCCATAGCCCGTTGATACGCCTAGTTGATATGATACTTTCTTCTCCTTTTTTGTCTTCTCCATAACCACCATTCTATTCCACATATAGTGCTATGTCCATGGTGCACGCTCATGTATTGCGTGAAGGTTGAAAAAGTTTGAGAACATCAAAAGTATGAAACAATTTCTTGGCTTGTCATCGGGGCCGTGCATGATTTAAATATTTTGTGTGATGAACATAGAGCATAGCCAGACTATATGATTTTGTAGGGATAACTTTCTTTGGCCATGTTATTTTGAGAATACATAATTGCTTTGTTAGTATGCTTGAAGTATTATTATTTTTATGTCAATATTAAACTTTTGTTTTGAATCTTTCGGATCTAAACATTCATGCCACAATAAAGAAAATTACATTGAGAATTATGCTAGGTAGCATTCCACATCAAAAATTCTGTTTTTTTTCATTTACCTACTCGAGGACGAGCAGGAATTAAGCTTAGGGATGCTTGATACGTCTCCAACATATCTATAATTTTTTATTGTTCCATGCTATTATATTATCTATTTTGGATGTTTAATGGGCTTTATTATGCACTTTTATATTATTTTCGGGACTAACCTATTAACCGAAGGCCCAGTGCAAATTGCTGTTTTTTTGCCTATTCCAGTGTTTCGCAGAAAAGGAATATCAAACGGAGTCCAAACGAATGAAACCTTTGCAAGGATCATTTTTGGAACAAACACAATCCAGGAGACTTGGAGTGGACGTCAAGGAAGCAACGAGGCGGCCACGAGGTAGGGAGGCGCGCCCAGGGGAGGTAGGCACGCCCCCCACCCTCGTGGGCCCCTCGTGGCTCCATCGACCTACTTCTTTCGCCTATATATACTCATATACCTTGAAAACATCCGAGAGCACCACGAAACCCTATTTCCACCGCCACAACCTTCCCATCGATCACGGAGGGCTTCTACATCAACACCATGGCCTCTCCGATGGTGTGTGAGTAGTTTACCACAGACCTTCGGGTCCATAGTTATTCGCTAGATGGCTTCTTCTCTCTCTTTGGATCTCAATACAAAGTTCTCCTCAATTCTCTTGGAGATCTATTCGATGTAATTCTTTTTGCGGTGTGTTTGTCAAGATCCCATGAATTATGGGTTTATGATCAAGATTATCTATGAACAATATTTGATTCTTCTCTGAATTCTTTTATGCATGATTTGATATCTTTGCAAGTCTCTTCGAATTATCAGTTTGGTTTGGCCTACTAGATTGATCTTTCTTGCAATGGGAGAAGTGCTTAGCTTTGGGTTCAATCTTGCGGTGTCCTTTCCGAGTGACAGCAGGGGCAGCAAGGCATGTATTGTATTGTTGCCATTGAGGATAAAAAGATGGGGTTTATATCATATTGCTTGAGTTTATCCCTCTACATCATGTCATCTTGCTTAATGCGTTACTCTGTTCTTATGAACTTAATACTCTAGATGCATGCTGGATAGCGGTCGATGTGTGGAGTAATAGTAGTAGATGCAGAATTGTTTCGATCTACTTGTCACGAACGTGATGCCTATATACATGATCATGCCTAGATATTCTCATAACTATGCGCTTTTCTATCAATTGCTCGACAGTAATTTGTTCTCATAACTATGCGCTTTTCTATCAATTGGTCGACAGTAATTTGCTGTCACTGGGATCGAGCAACGCAAGATTGAACCCAAAGCTAAGCACTTCTCCCATTGCAAGAAAGATCAATCTAGTAGGCCAAACCAAACTGATAATTCGAAGAGACTTGCAAAGATAACCAATCATACATAAAAGAATTCAGAGAAGATTCAAATATTGTTCATAGATAATCTTGATCATAAACCCACAATTCATCGAATCTCGACAAACACACCGCAAAAAGAGTTACATCAAATAGATCTCCAAGAAGATCGAGGAGAACTTTGTATTGAGATCCAAAGAGAGAGAAGAAGCCATCTAGCTAATAACTATGGACCCGAAGGTCTGTGGTAAACTACTCACACATCATCGGAGAGGCTATGGTGTTGATGTAGAAGCCCTCCATGATCGATTCCCCCTCCAGCGGAGCGCCGGAAAAGGCCCCAAGATGGGATCTCACGGGTACAGAAGGTTGCGGCGGTGGAAATAGGGTTTCATGTGCTCCTCGATGGTTTCGGGGTACATGGGTATATATAGGAGGAAGAAGTAGGTCGGTGGAGCCACGAGAGGCCCATGAGGGTGGGTGCGCGCTCAGGGGGGCAGGCGCGCCTCCCTGCCTCGTGGCCTCCTCGTTGATTTCTTGACGTCCACTCCAAGTCCTCTGGATCACGTTTGTTCCAAAAATCACGCTCCCAAAGGTTTCATTCCGTTTGGACTCGGTTTGGTATTCCTTTTCCGCGAAACACTGAAATAGGAAAAAAAACAGCAATTTGCACTGGGCCTTGGGTTAGTAGGTTAGCCCCAAAAATAATATAAAAGTGTATAATAAAGCCCATTAAACATCCAAAACAGAATATATAATAGCATGGAGCAATCAAAAATTATAGATACGTTGGAGACGTATCAAGCATCCCCAAGCTTAATTCCTGCTCGTCCTCGAGTAGGTAAATGATAAAAACAGATTTTTTGATGTGGAATGCTACTTAGCATATTCTTCAATGTAATTTTCTTATTCGTGGCATGAATGTTCAGATCCGAAAGATTCAAGATAAAAGTTTAATATTGACATAAAAATAATAATACTTCAAGCATACTAACTAAGCAATTATGTCTTCTCAAAATAACATGGCCAAAGAAAGTTCATCCCTACAAAATCATATAGTTTGGTCATGCTCCATTTTCGTCACACAAGATGCTCTCATCATGCACAACCCCGATGACAAGCCAAGCAATTGTTTCATACTTTAGTAATCTCAAACTTTTTTCAACTTTCACGCAATACATGAGTGTGAGCCATGGATATAACACTATGGGTGGAATAGAATATAATGATGGGGGTTGTGTGGAGAAGACAAAAAAAATAAAGTCTCACATTGACGCGGCTAATCAATGGGCTAGGGAGATGCCCATCAATTGATGTCAATGCAAGGAGTAGGGATTGCCATGCAACGGATGCACTAGAGCTATAAATGTATGAAAGCTCAACAAAAGAAACTAAGTGGGTGTGCATCCAACTTGCTTGCTCACGAAGACCTAGCGCATTTGAGGAAGCCCATTGTTGGAATATACAAGCCAAGTTCTATAATGAAAAATTCCCACTAGTATATGAAAGTGACAAAACAAGAGACTCTCTATCATAAAGATCATGGTGCTACTTTGAAGCACAAGTGTGGAAAAAGGATAGTAGCATTGTCCCTTTTTATTTCTCTTCCTTTTTTTCTTTTTTTGGGCCTTTCTTTTTTTTATTTGGCCTTTCGCTATCTTTTTTGGGACAATGCTCTATTAATGATGATCATCACACTTCTATTTATTTACAACTCGTTGATTACAACTCGATACTAGAACAAAATATGACTCTATATGAATGCCTCCGATGGTGTACCGGGATGGGCAATGAATCAAGAGTGACATGTATGAAATAATAAGCATGGTGGCTTTGCCACAAATACGATGTCAACTACATGATCATGCAAGGCAATATGATAATGATGAAGCGCGTCATAATAAACGGAACGTGGAAAGTTGCATGGCAATATATCTCGGAATGGCTATGGAAATGCCATAATAGGTAGGTATGGTGGCTGTTTTGAGGAAGATATAAGGAGGTTTATGTGTGATAGAGCATATCATATCACGGGGTTTGGATGCACCTGTTGGGGAACCTAGTAATTTCAAAAAAATTCCTACGCACACGCAAGATCATGGTGATGCATAGCAACAAGAGGGGAGAATGTTGTCCACGTACCCTCGTAGACCGAAAGCGGAAGCGTTAGCACAACTAACTCATTAGTCACATTGCTTGCAAGGCTTATAGTGATGTGCATTACCGAGAGGGCCCAGAGATACCTCTCCGACAATCGGAGTGACAAATCCTAATCTCGAAATACGCCAACTCAACAAGTACCTTCGGAGACGCCTGTAGAGCACCTTTATAATCACCCAGCTACGTTGTGACGCTTGGTAGCACACAAAGTGTTCCTCCGGTAAACGGGAGTTGCATAATCTCATAGTCATAGGAACATGTATAAGTCATGAAGAAAGCAATAGCAACATACTAAACGATCAAGTACTAAGCTAACGGAATGGGTCAAGTCAATCACATCATTCTCCTAATGATATGATCCCGTTAATCAAATGACAACTCATCACCATGGCTCGGAAACTCAACCATCTTCGATTAACGAGCTAGTCAAGTAGAGGCATACTAGTGACACTATGTTTGTCTATGTATTCACACATGTATTATGTTCCGTTTAATACAATTCTAGCATGAATAATAAACATTTATCATGAAATAAGGAAATAAGTAATAACTTTATTATTGCCTCTAGGGCATATTTCCTTCAGTCTCCCACTTGCACTAGAGTCAATAATCTAGTTCACATCGCCATGTGATTTAACACCAATAGTTCACATCACCATGTGATTAACACCCATGGTACACATCGTCATGTGATCAATACCCAAAGGGTTTACTAGAGTCAATAATCTAGTTCACATCGCTATGTGATTAACTCTCACTTTCAATATGTATCCAGATTGAGACTTAGAGTCATCGGGATCAGTGTCAAAACTTGCATCGACGTAACCCTTTACGATGAACCTTTTGTCACCTCCATAATCGAGAAACATATCCTTATTCCACTAAGGATAATTTTGACCGCTGTCCAGTGATCTACTCCTAGATCACTATTGTACTCCCTTGCCAAACTCAGTGTAGGGTATACAATAGATCTGCTATACAGCATGGCATACTTTATAGAACCTATGGCTGAGGCATAGGGAATGACTTTCATTCTCTATCTATCTTCTGCCGTGGTCAGGCTTTGAGTCTTACTCAATTTCACACCTTGTAACATAGGCAAGAACTCTTTCTTTGACTGTTCCATTTTGAACTACTTCAAAATTTTGTCAAGGTATGTACTCATTGAAAAAACTTATCAAGCATCTTGATCTATCTATAGATCTTGATACTCAATATGTAAGCAGCTTCACCGAGGTCTTTCTTTGAAAAAGTCCTTTCAAATACTCCTTTATGCTTTCCAGAAAATTCTACATTATTTCTGATCAACAATATGTCATTCACATATACTTATCAGAAATGATGTAGTGCTCCCACTCACTTTCTTGTAAATACAGGCTTCACCGCAAGTCTGTATAAAACTATATGCTTTGATCAACTTATCAAAGTGTATATTCCAACTCCGAGATGCTTGCACATTTTGTTAGCATCTTTAGGATCGACAAAACCTTCTTGTTGCATCATATACAACTCTTCTTTAAGAAGTGCATTAAGGAATGCAGTTTTGACATCCATTTGCCAAATTTCATAAAATGCGGCAATTGCTAACATGATTTGGACAGACTTTAAGCACAGATACAAGTGAGAAACTCTCATCGTAGTCAACACCTTGAACTTGTCGAAAACCTTTTGCAACAATTCTAGCTTTGTAGATAGTAACACTACTATCAGCGTCCGTCTTCCTCTTGAAGATCCATTTATTTTCTATGGCTTGCCGATCATCGGACAAGTCAACCAAAGTCCACACTTTGTTCTCATACATGGATCACATCTCAGATTTCATGGCCTCAAGCCATTTTGTGGAATCTGGGCTGATCATCGCTTCCTCATAGTTCGTAGGTTCATCAAGGTCAAGTAACATGACCTCCAGAACAGGATTACCGTACCACTCTGGTGCGGATCTTACTCTGGTTGACCTACGAGGTTCAGTAGTAACTTGATCTGAAGTTACATGATCATCATCATTAGCTTCCTCACTAATTGGTGTAGAAGTCACAGGAACAGATTTCTGTGATGAACTACTTTCCAATAAGGGAGCAGGTACAATTACCTCATCAAGTTATACTTTCCTCCCACTCACTTCTTTTGAGAGAAACTCCTTCTCTAGAAAGGATCCATTTTTAGCAACGAATAACTTGCCTTTGGATCTGTGATAGAAGGTGTACCCAACAGTCTCCTTTGGGTATCCTATGAAGACACATTTCTCTAATTTGGGTTGAGCTTATCAGGATGAAACTTTTTCACATAAGCATTGCAACCCCAAGCTTTAAGAAACGACAACTTTGGTTTCTTGCCAAACCACGGTTCATATGGCGTCGTCTTAACGGATTTAGATGGTGCCTTAATTAACGTGAATGCAGCTGTCTCTAATGCATAACCCCAAAATGATAGTGGTAAATCGGTAAGAGACATCATAGATTGCACCATATCGAATAAAGTGCGGTTATGATGTTCGGACACACCATTACGCTATGGTGTTCCAGGTGGCATGAGTTTGTGAAACTATTCCACATTGTTTTAATTGAAGACCAAAATCGTAACTCAAATATTCTCCTCCACGATCAGATCGTAGAAACTTTATTTTCTTGTTACGATGATTTTCCACTTCACTCTGAAATTATATGAACTTTTCAAATGTTTCAGACTTATGTTTCATCAAGTAGATATACCCGTATCTGCTCAAATCATCTGTGAAGGTCAGAAAATAACGGTACCCGCCGCGAGCCTCGGTACTCATTGGATCGCATACATCAGTATGTATTATTTCCAACAAGTTAGTTGCTCGCTCCATTGTTCCGGAGAACGGAGTCTTAGTCATCTTGCCCAGAAGGCATGGTTCGCAAGCATCAAGTGATTCATAATCAAGTGATTCCAAAATCCCATCAGCATGGAGTTTCTTCATGCGCTTTACACCAATATGACCTAAACGGCAGTGCCACAAATAAGTTGCACTATCATTATTAACTTAGCATCTTTTGGCTTCAATATTATGAATATGTGTATCACTACGATCGAGATCCAACAAGCCATTTTCATTGGGTGTATGACCATAGAAGGTTTTATTCATGTAAACAGAACAACAATTATCCTCTAACATAAATGAATAGCCGTATTGCAATAAACATGATCAAACCATATTCATGCTCAACGCAAACACCAAATAACACTTATTTAGGTTCAACACTAATCCCGAAAGTGTAGGGAGTGTGCGATGATGATCATATCAATCTTGGAACTACTACCAACACACATCGTCACCTCGCCTTTAACTAGTTTATGTTCATTCTGCAACTCCCGTTTCGAGTTACTAATCTTAGCAACTGAACTAGTATCAAATACCGAGGGGTTGCTATAAACACTAGTAAATTACACATCAATAACATGTATATCAAATATACCTTTGCTCACTTTGCCATCCTTCTTATCCGCCAAATACTTGGGGCAGTTCCACTTCCAATGACCAGTCCCTTTGCAGTAGAAGCACTTAGTCTCAGGCTTAGGTCCAGACATGGGTTTCTTCACTTGAGCAGAAACTTGCTTGCCGTTCTTCTAGAAGTTCCCCTTCTTTCCTTTGCCCATTTTCTTGAAACTAGTGGTCTTGTTAACCATCAACACTTGATGCTCTTTCTTGATTTCTACCTTCGTCGATTTCAGCATCACGAAGAGCTCGGGAATTACTTTTGTCATCCCTTGTATATTATAGTTCATCACAAAGTTCTAGTAACTTGGAGACAGTGACTAGAGAACTTTGTCGATTACTATCTTATCTGGAAGATTAACTCCCACTTGATTCAAGCAATTGTAGTACCCAGACAATCTGAGCACATGCTCACTGGTTGAGCTATTCTCCTCCATCTTGTAGGCAAAGTATTGTCTGAGGTCTCATACCTCTCGACACGGGCATGAGTATGAAATAACAATTTCAACTCTTGGAACATCTCATATGCTCTGTGGAGTTCAAAACATTTTTTAAGTCCCGAGTCTAAGCCGTAAAGCATGGTGCACTAAACTATCAAGTAGTCATCATACCGAGCTTTTGTCAAACCGTTCATAACGTCTGCATCTGCTCCTGCAACAGTTCTGTCACCTAGCGGTGCATCAAGGACATAATTATTCTGTGCAGCAATGAGGATAATCCTCAGATCATGGACCAAGTCCGCATCATTGCTACTAACATCTTTCAGCATAGTTTTTCTCTAGGAACTCAAAATAAATGGGGAGCAACATCGCGAGCTATTGATCTACAACATAGATATGCTAATACTACCAGGACTAAGTTCATGATAAATTAAAGTTCAATTAATCATATTACTTAAGAACTCCCACTTATATAGACATCCCTCGAGTCATCTAAATGATCACGTGATCCAAATCAACTAAAACATGTCCGATCATCACGTGCGATGGAGTAGTTTTCAATGGTGAACATCACTATGTTGATCATATCTACTATATGATTCACCCTCGACCTTTCGGACTCCAGTGTTCTGAGGCCATATCTGCATATGCTAGGCTCGTCAAGTTTAACCCGAGTATTCTGCGTGTGCAAAACTGGCTTGCACCAGTTGTATGTGAACGTGGAGCGTATCACACCCGATCATCACGTGGTGCCTCAGCACGAAGAACTTCGGCAACGGTGCATACTCAGGGAGAACACTTATACCTTGAAATTTTAGTAAGGGATCATCTTTGTCGGATGTGGGGTTCCGGCAAACCCTCAAGGTTCGAACTCTGGGGTGCGCGCGAAGTCTTTCCCTCCTACCGATGTACGCCCTAGCTCGCTAAGATCTCACGGACGAACTCGACGAACTCACAACACAGAAAGACACGAGATTTATACTGGTTCGGGCCATCGTTGTGGTGTAATACCCTACTCCAGTGTGGTGGTGGTGGATTGCCTCTTGGGCTGATGATGAACAGTACAAGGGGAAGAACAGCCTCCTGAGGTTGAGGTGTTCTTGTGCTGGGTGAACTGGCGGATCCGAACCCTCCTCCTACTGTGGTGGCTAGCTCTACTTATAGAGGCCCTGGTCCTCCTCCCAAATATTGAGCAGGAAGGGAACCAACAACGGCGGGCAAATTTGAAGGGGGCAGCTAGTACCAGCTATCCTGACAAAAGTGGTCTTCGCCTGCGAAAGGCTCTGGTGGTGACGCCGTCTTGGGCTCCATGATGACCTCCGTCCTGCCGTCCTTCTGGTCTTGGTCTCGTTGCACCGATAAGGCAACCTTTGCCTGATGCCTCGGTACTCCTCGCCTGCGCTGGCCTCCTTAGCACCAAAGAGGAAATAAGGACGCTGCGCGCGCTGGCGCCCCCCTGGTCTCGATCGTCATGGCTCACGTCAGAAGAGCCTCGTGAGGTTTGCCCCGCCTTGATATCTCCGCTCCTCGTGAGCCTGCCTGGCTAGGCTACTCCTGAGGAGGTCTTGCGTCATCCGCCTCGCGAGGCTTGGCCCCTCGCGAGGGTCTTGGATGCCTCGTTGATGAAGATGGGCCGTACGGCCCACTGACTTAGCCACGCCGTGGGCCGTAGGCAGGCAAGTCTGGGGACCCTCGTTCCCAGAACACCGACAGTAGCCCCCGGGCCTAAGGTGCGCTCGGGCTTGGCTTCGCGGCAAAGCCAAGGGTCAAGTACGAGCACCGCAGGCTCCAAAAGCCTGCGGCCTCGGTTAACGCGTGGCGGTTGATTGGACATGGGCGTCTCCACTTCCCCATGCTGCCTCGGCAATTGCTTGACCTGACAAAAGGCTGGTGCAGGCGGTACTTGCCTTCATTGCTTCTTCCTCGCCTTGCTCCAGATCCCCTTTCTCTCTCCTCGCCACCGCTACCTACAGATCCGCTCCAATCTCATCCTGCATCTACGATCCATGGCGCCGCGCAAAGTCAGGACTTCCTCAGCACCGGCTTGGTATGAGCCGGCCCTTGAAGCGCCCACCATCACGGAGAAGAGCCTCGCCTCCGTGCGCCTGCTGACGGTGGGTGAGAGCAATGAGTGGGGGGAGACCGAGCTCCGGCATGCCTCCGACGTGCCGGGCCTGAGGAAAGCACCTTCTTCCCCTTCTTATCGAGCAGTGTTGCCGTCGGGTTGGTTCCTCCCTTCTCCGATTTCTTTTATGAAGTCCTCGACCACTACGGGCTGCAGGCATTGCATCTCCATCCCAACTCTGTCCTCCTCCTGTCCATCTTCGCCTACTACTGTGAGGCGTACCTGGGTGTGATGCCATTCGTGGCGCTCCTGCGCCATTTCTTCTTCCTCCGTGTCAGCGAGGGGCACATCTCCGGATGCGCTAATTTCGTCGCATCCGGCAAGGCCAACTCGATCTCGAGCACTGGGAAGAGGGCCGACAATATTCGATCCAAATGGGTCATGATGGACGCCAAGCGCGCCGATCCGCGTCTGGTGTTGCCAACGGCGGCGCCCTCTTCCAACGGAGGGTGGCCCATTGCGGAGCTTGCTGATGAGTGGGCATCGTTAGTGTTGGGGCAGATGATGACCGGTTTGAAGCCGGGCAACGCGAAGGCGGCCAAGGTGACGGGGGTCATGCTCCTGAGGGAGTTCTTGATGCTGCGAGTTTCCCCGATCCAGGCGCGCGCGCGCCCCCTGTGGGAGCTTGAAGAAGAGGGAAACAAGGCCCGCCTGAGGCCGGGGCCCTTCCTGACAACGAATTGGCTGCTGTCCTGCGTCTCATAGTTGGGGACAACCAGGAGTACCCGCCAAGCGCCTTCGTTCCCCTGTTCCAATGCAGGGACCGGGAGGAATTCGTCGCCTCCAGGCCGACCTTTGACGCGCGCGGGCTGGTGCCGCTGGCGCTCCCAGGAGCCCCTGCGGCACCGAAGCCGGTGGAGGTGTCCTCTGACGAGTCCCGTGGGGAGGAGGAAGAGGAGGTGGACTTGGAGAAGACTCTTGAAGAGATGGGGAGACTTCCCCTCTGAGCAAGGCCGAGATCCTCCGCGCCCTTCCTGACGATGCCGAGGCCGACACCCGCCAGGAGGAGAGGGAGCAGCCCCTCATCCCGACGAGGGGTAGGTCGTTGCTGGTGCCTCGCGATGCCGCCTCCGTCCCGACACCTCCTGGGGCTGGCTCCGGCCCTGCCTCCGCACCGCCTGCCGCTGCCGGAGCACGCACGCCTGTTCCTCAGGTCCCAATGCAATCAGGCTTCAAGCTCCCCAAGCGGAAGTATGTCGTGGTGGATTGGTAAGTGTCTTAAGCTTCGCCTTGTCCCTATTTGTACTTGTTATTTCCTGATGCTCGCCCTCGGTCGATCAGGCCGGCGCCTTCAGCGAAGAAGAGGAAGGAGGGTACGGCGGCTGTGCCTTCCTCCGCAGAGAAAGGAGGCAGCAACGCCCATACCTCCCCAACCCGGTCGTCCTCGCGAGGCCAAGAGGAACATCGCCGTGTGGAATCAGCCCCCATGGCCCCGTTGGCTCCGGAAGTGCCGGCATCTGGCGCGGTTGATGAGGTCCCAGCTGCTCCGGAACCTGCTATCCCCCAGGTCCTGGCGACGACGTCGGCTCCTCCCACTGCTGCACCTCCACTCCCTGGTTCTTCTACTCCTGCTGCTGTTCTGGAACGTGCTCTTTCGGAAATGACCCTGCTGCAGGCAGATCTCCTGGGCGCGGACCCACGCCTGGTGGCCAGGCGCCTGGAGCTGTCCTCTGGCTGGCTTCACTCCGACCTGGCGGTTCACGCGACGCTGAGCCAGGCCGCTGTGGCTTCCAAGAGGGAGAAGCAAAGTGTCACCGACGCTGCAGCCGATCGTGAGATGGCGCTGAAAGACGCCAAGGCCGCCCGCAACCGCTGTCGAGAGCTGGAGGACGAGCTGAAGAGCCTGCGCGACAAGCACGCCAAAGAAGCACAGTTCCGCTAAGCGAAGGAGGAGGAGCTGAAGGCCCGGGAGGACGCCGTCAAGAACCGTGATGCTGAGCTGGCGGAGTTGGGGAAGACGCAGGCCGCCGAACGCAACCGGTTGGAAGAGCTAGAGCGGAAGGTGGAGGCGAGGGAGGCTGATCTTGATGCCAAGGCGCGGGTCCTGGCCGAAGACCGTGCGGCCTTTGCCGATCTCGAGAAGAGATCTCGCAAGGCACTGAAGACGCTTTACGAGCACGGCCTGGAGAAGTCGCTGGCCACCGATGAGGACGGCCCCGCCAGGTTGCTTCCTCTCTTGGTGAAGGCGCTCGAGGAAGTCGTTGACGGCGTCGGTCCTATGGCGGAGGCAGAGGCTCGCGTCCTGTCTTCAGCTGCATTGACCCGCGTTTTCAGCCACTTGCACCTTCGCGACCCCAACGCTTGCCTTGAGGAGCTGCTGGAGCCTGTGGCTGAGGATGACTGCGAAGCCGCCGTCGCAGCTGTGCAAGGTCAGGTGGAGGCCCTGTTGGGGAAGTTTTGCGGCTTTGCCTCCTCACCCTTGTCTGGCGATGCCGCCGACCCTACAGCTGGTGGTGCAGGTGAAGGCGTCGCTACCCAGGATGGAGCACCTTCTGCAGGCGACGGCGGTGTCCAGGGGTGACCTGTAACTAGTTTCCTGTTTTGTTCTTGCACCATGCATCAGGCCTCGTAGAGGCGTTTAGACTTTTCATTTGATATTGTCAGGACAATATGTTTGTAATATTTGCTTCGAGATTTTACGATTTTCTTCCTATCTGCTTGTGTTCTGCGTCGGCAGAGCCCGGCCCCGCGAATACCTGAACCGCCATTGGGCCGACCGGAGACCAGGACGGACCAAGGAGTGAGGGGCTACGTGACCAGTTAGGCTCCTGAGTCGCGATGCTCAGGAGTCCCGTTGACGCGCAAACAGCTTATTGGGAGAGTACGCGAGGATAGATTAATGTTCTACGCCGGCAGGGCCCGGCCCCGCGCATACCTCAACCGCCATTGGGCCGACCGGAGACCAGGACGGACCAAGGAGTGAGGGGCTACATGACCAGTTAGGCTCCTGAGTCACAATGCTCAGGAGTCCCCCTTGACGCGCAAACAATTTCCATACCTGCCCTCGCCGAGGCCTCGGGAGGGGCGCGCGACGGCCAGGTCCGGGAGACCTGGTTGGGTAGCGTGCGCTTGGGCGTGACCCAAGCGCAGCCCCCGTGCCCAGCCCCCTCGTGCGGCTCTCCCGAGGGGAGGCGTTGCGGTGAGGCTGGACGCTGAGCTCTGGGCTCCCTGAGGTTGGTACGACCGTGGGGCCGCCCTCAGTTGTGTATCACCAGTGCGGAGCATAGTGCTTCCGCTTGTGCACGGGCATAGCTGCTCCTCGGCAGTGTCAACGGCCAGCGCGGAGCACGGTGCTTCCACTTGTGCGTGGGATGGGGGCCCCCTCCGGGAGGAGCCCCCGGGGCGTGTACAGCCCCGCCCTGACACGTGGCTTGCACGGCAGGGCTGTGAGGTGTATCTGGGCACTCGTGAGCCAGCGCAGGACTCACGAGGCCCTACCTCAAGGCGGGTTGCGCCTGGTCTTGAGTCTTGGTGACTGTATGTTCCTGCAAGGCGGTTAGGTGCAAGCACTCTACGTCCTCAGGTCCCGGCCCTCGAGAGAGCTTAGCCACCGCTGGTATGCCAGGTCGTGATGTCGTGGTCAAGGCCAAGGGGTGAGGGCTAGAGAGCCAGTAAGAGCTCCTGAGTCGCGATGCTCAGGAGCCCCCCTTTTAACGCGCAAGCGAATTGCACGGGGTGAGTGGACCCGCGGCGGGTGGCGATCGGGCAGGTGATAACCGCAGGCAGATTAAGCAGGGAAGGTAAATCAGCTTGGGTAAATGCAGGAAGATACATGCCACTGGGTCCGGCCCGAGCGGCTTGGGGATGATGCTGCCCGAGGGGCGCCCCCAGCAAGGTAAGCTAAAGACATAAGCAAAAGGGATACATGCCACAGGGACGGACCCATGCGGCCTGGGAATAATGCAGCCCGAGGGGCGCTCCCAGCTAAACGAGCTTGGAATATGTCACCTGGTTCTGTAGATGAAGTAGAGTTGGTGCAGCTAAAGGCGTGCGTCGAAGGAATGACTCTTTACAAGCCACCGGGGCCCAGAGCCTCGGGAGGCTTTGGGGGCTCGGGAGGTTCCCTGGATACCGTCTCCATCTCTTCCAGGATGGCGTGGCACCTGGCCTCCTGAGCCGCCAGGACACGCCGCATGTTGCGCTGATAGGCTGACGCCACGCTCGGCAAGCCGAAGGGCATGCGAACGTAGCTGTGTGGCGGACCCTCGCAACGGCCCACACGCGAAAGCCAGAAACGCTCCTGAGATGCGGCCCTGTTGAGCCCTGGGACGTCGATGCAGACACGCAGCACAGCATCCTCACCTGGATGGGGAGCTGCGCCTCGTGAGAAGCTGTCGCCGCGCATGGCTCTTGCGTCTTGCAGTTCCTGAGTGGTCTTGGTGATGAACTCCTGAGTGGTGGGCACTCCTTGCCTTGTGTTCTCCTGAGGGAAATGTGTCGCGAAGCACGCCTCCAAGTGGTGCCCAAGCGCCTCCCTCATGAGGTTGGCAAGGTCTGAGGCCCTCCAGAAGAGAGCCCCCAAGCCCTGCCCGAGGAGGGCGTCGGGCGCGCCTTCCTATGCGATGGAGGGAGGCGCCCCTGGAGTGGGCGCTGATCCTGATGAGGCTCCGGCTGCGTCGCTGCCCTCCTGAGATCCTACTCGGCGCAGCTGCTTCTTCTTGGGGATGGCCTCCGGAGGGCCCTCACTCCTGCTGTCGGGATCGTTGATTGCTGCAGCTTGGAAGGCGCGCTCGAGGGAGCACACCGCGTCTCTTTCTTCACATGGGACCATGATGATCCCGCCGCTTCCAGGCATCTTGAGGACGTTGTAGCCATGACGGGTGACTGCCATGAACTTGGCCAGGGCTGGATACCCGAGGATGGCGTTGTATGGCAGGCGGATATGCACGACCTCGAAGTCGATGAGCTCGGTGCGGTAGTTCTTGCGCTCTCCGAAGGTGACGGGCAGGCGGACCTGCCCTATCGGTGTGGTGGAATCGTCGGTCACTCCTGAGAACGGCTTGGTAGGCTGAAGCTGCTCATATGGCACTTGGAGGTTGTCGAACGTGTCGAAGGACAGGACGTTGAGCCCTGCGCCGCCGTCGATGAGGGTCTTGGTAACCTGCACATTGCTGATGACTGGGGAGCACAACATCGGGAGGGCGCCAGCGGTGGCTGCGCACTTGAGCTGATCTGCCGAGTTGAAAGTGATGGCGTATTGGGACCACTTGAGCGGGCGTGTGGCCTCGAGCTTGGGGAGCACCGCGTTCACTTCACGAGCGAACTGTTTGAAGATGCGGTGAGAGGCGGGGGCCTGGGCGCCGCCCAAGATGCAGGCGATTGTACGCGGCTCCTGGAAGCCCCCAGCCCCCTTGTCCTGATGGTGATCGTCGTTCCTTCTTGGTGGCGGCAGCGGAGGAAGACCGGCGTTGCCCTGGGGGCGATCCTCATGAGGCTGGTCCCTCCAGGCACCCTCGCGAGGATGATCCTGCCAGCGGTCCTCGCGAGGCCTGTCGCGCCACTCTTGGCGCGGGCCACGGTCATCCCAACGTCCGCCTCCACGTCCTCCTCCACGGCCATAGCCCCAGTCGCTGTGCTCGGGGCGTCGACCGAAACGTCCTTTGCGAATGGCTCTGAGCTCTTGACAGTCACTGGTGCTGTGGGTGTTCAGATTGTGGAAGGCGCAGAACGGTCGGCTGTTCTTGGACGACTCGGGCTGATCTCTGCCCCGCTTGGTGTCGGGCTCCATGGCTAGTACTGCCGCTTCCTTGCGCTTCACGTCCTTGGCCTTGGCCTTCTTCTCTTCTGTGCCCACGGCCGGCAGCTCGAGGAGGGAGAGGTGCCCCTCCTCAGCTCTTGCGCACTTGGTCGCCAGGTTGAACAGCTCCTGAGACGTGCACAGCTCCTCATGGATAGCGAGCTCTTCCTTCATCTTGACATCACGGACACCGTCTGAGAACACGGAGATGATGGCCTCGTCCGTGACCTTGGGGATCTTGAGGCGAGTGTTGTTGAAGCGCTGGATGTACTTCTAGAGGGTCTCTCCTGGTTGTTGCTTGATGCGGCGCAGGTCACCCGCGGCTGGCGGGCGGTCGCGAGTGCCCTGAAAGTTGGCGACGAAGCGGTCGCGCATCTCGTCCCAGGAGGAGATCGAGCTGTGCTGCAGGTTCAGGAGCCAGGAGCGGGCTCCATCCTTGAGAGCCATGGGAAACCAGTTCGCCATGACTTTCTCATCGCCGTTGGTAGCCTCGATGCTCAGCTCGTAGAGCTGCAGGAACTCCGCGGGGTCGGCGGTGCCATCGTAGCGAGGAGGCAGATCCGGCTTGAATTTGCCTGGCCAGGCGACGCTACGCAGCTCGGGGGTGAAGGCGTGGTAGCTGGCCATGGTTGCCAGGGCCCGCCTGGGAGGTGGAGCTTGGTCTTGATGAGTTTCGCATGGCGCCGCTGCAGGCGGCGCGCGGTCTTGACGAGGCGGTGCGGGGAGCGCAGGTGCAGCTTCTCGCGGCCGAGTGATTTCTTGGCAGCTTTTCTCATCGCGCACGGGCGCCGGACGTGGTGGATCACGCCATGGGGCCGCGCGCCTTGGCGCCAGGGCGCAGTCTTGGGGCAAAGGTGGTGGAGGCGTGCCATGAGCCACGTCGCCTGTGGCTGGCGGAGGGTGAGGCAGAGAGGGGGGCGGCGTCGGGGAGCCCCCTGCGGCACGGACGAGCTCGGCGATGCGGTCGAGCCACTCCTCGTAGAGGTCATCCACCGGGCGGTAGCGCAGGAGCTCGTTTGCGGCGAGGAGTGCGGCCCGCGCCTCCATGGGAGTGCGGCGTGCATGAGACGAAGAACCGGTCGGGGTCAGCGATGGAGTGGCGGTGCGGCCGTCCTGCCGCACCGATGGATGCAGCGAGGACGCTTGCTGCTCGTTCCCCGCTGGGCCGGTGGCGGCGTTGGTGGCGGCGTTGGTGGCGGGAGACGGAGAATGACGAGGTGGCCCGCCGACGGGAGCCGTCTGAGCAACGCGGGTGGTGAGGGCAGCCCGGCGCTCAGCTCGGCCACGGCGAGCGTCCGCCATGGAGACGACGGAGCGACGGAGCGACGAATTGATGGAAGGGAAGCTACGGTGCACTCCTACTTGGCGCGCCAAATGTCGGATGTGGGGTTCCGGCAAACCCTCAAGGTTTGAACTCTGGGGTGCGCGCGAAGTCTTTCCCTCCTACCGATCTATGCCCTAGCTCGCTAAGATCTCGCGGACGAACTCGACGAACTCACAACACAGAAAGACACGAGATTTATACTGGTTCGGGCCACCATTGTGGTGTAATACCCTACTCCAGTGTAGTGGTGGTGGATTGCCTCTTGGGCTGATGATGAACAGTACAAGGGGAAGAACAACCTCCTGAGGTTGAGGTGTTCTTGTGCTGGGTGAACTGGCGGATCCGAACCCTCCTCCTACTATGGTGGCTAGCTCTACTTATAGAGGCCCTGGTCCTCCTCCCAAATATTGAGCGGGAAGGGAGCCAACAACGGCGGGCAAATTTGAAGGGGGACAGCTAGTACCAGCTATCCTGACAAAAGTGGTCTTCGCCTGCGAAAGGCTCTAGTGGTGACGCCGTCTTGGGCTCCATGATGACCTCCGTCCTGTCGTCCTTCTGGTCTTGGTCTTGTTGCACCGATAAGGCAACCTTTGCCTGATGCCTCGGTACTCCTCGCATGTGCTGGCCTCCTTAGCACCAAAGAGGAAACAAGGATGCTGCGCGCACTGGCGCCCGGCTGGTCTCGATCGTCATGGCTCACGTCACGAGAGCCTCGTGAGGTTTGCCTCGCCTTGATATCTCCGCTCCTCGTGAGCCTGCCTGGCTAGGCCACTCCTGAGGAGGTCTTGCGTCGTCCGCCTCGCGAGGCTTGGCCCCTCGCGAGGGTCTTGGACGCCTCGTTGATGAAGATGGGCCATACGGCCCGCTGACTTAGCCACGCCGTGGGCCGCAGGCAGGCAAGTCTGGGGACCCCCGTTCCCAGAACGCCGACAATCTTATAAAGCTACCGCCGAACTAAGCAAAATAAGATGTATAAAAATAAACATCACATGCAATCAAAATATGTGACATGATATGGCCATTATCATCTTGTGCTTTTGATCTCCATCTCCAAAGTACTGTCATGATCTTCATTGTTACCGGCATGACACCATGATCTCCATCATCTTGATCTTTTATCAACGTGTTGTCACATGGTCATCTCACTAGCTATTGCTTTTGCAACTATTGCTATCGGATAGCGATAAAGTAAAGCAATTACATGGCACTTGCATCTTATGCAATAAAGAGACAACCATAAGGCTCCTGCCAGTTGCCGATAACTTTACCAAAACATGATCATCTCATACAACAATTTATATCTCATCACGTCCTGACCATATCACATCACAACATGCCCTGCAAAAACAAGTTAGACGTCCTCTACTTTGTTGTTGCAAGTTTTACGTGGCTGCTACGGGCTGAGTAAGAACCGTTCTTACCTACGCATCAAAACCACAACGATAGTTCGTCAAGTTAGTGTTGTTTTAACCTTCTCAAGGACCGGGCATAGTCACACTCGGTTCAACTAAAGTTGGAGAAACTGACACCCGCCAGCCACCTATGTGCAAAGCACGTCGGTAGAACCAGTCTCGCGTAAGCGTACGCGTAATGTCGGTCCGGGCCGCTTCATCCAACAATACCTCCGAACCAAAGTATGACATGCTGGTATGTAGTAGACTTGTATTGCCCACAAGTCACTTGTGTTCTACTCGTGCATATTTATAACATCTACGCATAAAAACTGGCTCGGATGCCACTGTTGGGGAACGTAGTAATTTCAAAAAAATTCCTACGCACACGCAAGATCATGGTGATGCATAGCATCGAGAGGGAAGAGTGTTGTCCATGTACCCTCGTAGACCGAAAGCGGAAGCATTAGCACAATGCGGTTGATGTAGTCATACGTCTTCACGATCCGACCGATCCAAGTACCGAACGTACGGCACCTCCGAGTTCAGCACACGTTAAGCTCGATGATGTCCCGCGAACTCCGATCCAGCAGAGCTTCACGAGAGAGTTCTGTCAGCACGACGGCATGATGACGGTGATGATGTTGCTACCGACGCAGGGCTTCACCTAAGCACCGCTACGATATGACCGAGGTGGAATATGGTGGAGGGGGCACCGCACACGGCTGGGAGAGATCAACAGATCAACTTGTGTGTTTAGAGGTGCCCCCCTGCCCCCGTATATAAAGGAGCAAGGGGAGAGAGGCGGCCGGCCAAGGAGGGCGCGCCAAGGGGGGAGTCCTACCCCCACCGGGAGTAGGACTCCTCCTTTCCTTGTTGGAGTAGGAGAAGGGAAGGAAAGGAGAGAGGAGGAGAAGGAAAAAGGGGGCGCCGCCCCCCCCCCTCCTTGTCCAATTCGGACTAGATGGGGAGGGGGCGCGCGGCTGCCCTGGCCGACCCTCCTCTTCTCCCACTAAGGCCCATGAGGCCCAATTAACTCCCCGGGGGGTTACCGTCCGGTAACCCCCCGGTACTCCGGTATATGTCCAAAACCTTCCGGAACCTTTCCGGTGTCCGAACATAGTCGTCCAATATATCGATCTTTACGTCTCGACCATTTCGAGACTCCTCGTCATGTCCGTGATCATATCCGGGACTCCGCACTACCTTCGGTACATCAAAACACAAAAACTCATAATATCGATCGTCACCGAACTTTAAGCGTGCGGACCCTACGGGTTCAAGAACTATGTAGACATGACCGAGACACGTCTCCGGTCAATAACCAATAGTGGAACCTGGATGCTCATATTGGCTCCCAAATATTCTACGAAGATCTTTATCGGTCAAACCGCATAACAACATACGTTGTTCCCTTTGTCATCGGTATGTTACTTGCCCGAGATTCGATCGTCGGTATCTCAATACCTAGTTCAATCTCGTTACCGGCAAGTCTCTTTACTCGTTATGTAATGCATCATCCTGCAACTAACTTATTAGTCACATTGCTTGCAAGGCTTATAGTGATGTGCATTACCGAGAGGGCCCAGAGATACCTCTCCGACAATCGGAGTGAAAAATCTTAATCTCGAAATACGCCAACTCAACAAGTACCTATGGAGACACCTGTAGAGCACCTTTATAATCACCCAGTTACGTTGTGACATTTGGTAGCACACCAAGTGTTCCTCCGGTAAACGGGAGTTGCATAATTTCCTAGTCATAGGAACATGTATAAGTCATGAAGAAAGCAATAGAAACATACTAAACGATCAAGTGCTAAGCTAACGGAATGGGTCAAGTCAATCACATCATTCTCCTAATGATGTGATCCCGTTAATCAAATGACAACTCATGTCCATGGCTAGGAAACTCAACCATCTTCGATTAACGAGCTAGTCAAGTAGAGATATACTAGTGACACTATGTTTGTCTATGTATTCACACATGTATTATGTTTCCGTTTAATACAATTCTAGCATGAATAATAAACATTTATCATGAAATAAGGAAATAAATAATAACTTTATTATTGCCTCTAGGGCAGATTTCCTTCAGCACCGGCGAAGTTTGCACCAACTCTCAAGGTGAGAAAGGGCAATGCACGGTACCGAAGAGGCTAGCAATGATGGAAGGTTGAGAGTGCGTATAATCCATGGACTTAACATTAGTCATAAAGAACTCACATACTTATTGAAAAAATCTACAAGTCATCAAAAAACAACACTACGTGCATGCTCCTAGGGGGATAGATTGGTAGGAAAAGACCATCGCTCGTCCCCGACCGCCACTCATAAGGATGACAATCAAAGAACACATCATGTTTCATATTTGTTACACCACGTTTACCTTACGTGCATGTACGGGACTCGCAAACTTCAACACAAGTATTTATCAAATTCACAACTACTCAACTAGCACAACTTTAATATCACTATCTCCATATCTCAAAACAATCATCAAGTATCAAACTTCTCTTAGTATTCAACGCACTTATATGAAAGTTTTTATTATATCCATCTTGGATGCCTATCATTATAGGACTAATTTTATAGCCAAAGCAAATGACCATGCTGTTCTAAAAGACTCCCAAAATAATATAAGTGAAGCATGAGAGATCAATAATTTCTATAAAATAAAACCACCACCGTGCTCTAAAATATATAAGTGAAGTACTAGAGCAAAATTGTTTAGCTCAAAAGATATAAGTGCAGCACAAAGAGTATTCTAATAAATCTCGATTAATGTGTGTCTCTCCCAAAAGGTGTGTACATAAAGGATGATTGTGGTGAACTAAAAAGCAAAGACTCAAATCATACAAGACGCTCCAAGCAAAACACATATCATGTGGTGAATAAAAATATAGCTCCAAGTAAAGTTATCGATGGACGAAGACAAAAGAGGGGATGCCTTCCGGGGCATCCCCAAACTTAGGATTTTTGGTTGTCCATGGATTTTACCTTGGGGTGCCTTGGGCATCCCCAATCTTAGGCTCTTGCCACTCCTTGTTCCACAATCCATCAAATCTTTACCCAGAACTTGAAAACTTCACAACACAAAACTTAACAGAAAATCTCGTGAGCTCCGTTAGCGAAACAAAACAAAACACCACTTCAAGGTAATGTAATGAACTCATTATTTATTTATATTTGTGTTAAACCTACTGTATTCCAACTTCTCTATGGTTCATAACCTCCAATACTAGCCATAGATTCATCAAAATAAGCAAACAACACACGAAAAACAGAATCTGTCAAAAACAGAACAGTCTGTAGTAATCTGTATCAAACGCATACTTATGAAACACCAAAAATTCTAAAATAAATTTCTGGACGTGCGGAATTTATCTATTAATCATCTGCAAAAAGAATCAACTAAATAGCACTCTCCAGTAAAAGGTTGTAGCTAATCTCGTGAGCGCTAAAGTTTCTGTTTTTTACAGCAAGATCAAAAAGACTTCACCCAAGTCTTCCGAAAGGTTCTACTTGGCACAAACACTAATTAAAACACAAAACACATCTAACAGAGGCTAGATGAAAGATTTATTCCTAAAAAGAACCAAAAATCAAGAAACAAAAATAAAATTGGGTTTCCTCCCAACTAGCGCTATCGTTTAACGCCCCTAGCTAGGCATAAAGGCAAGGATAGATCTAGGTATTGCCATCTTTGGCATACAATCCATAAGTGGCTCTCACAATAGTTTAATAAGGTAATTTAATTTTATTTCTAGGAAAGTGTTCCATGCCTTTCCTTAACGGAAATTGGAATCTAATATTCCCTTCCTTCATATCAATAATTGCACCAATCCTTCTAAGGAAAGGTCTACCAAGAATAATAGGACATGAAGGATTGCAATCTATATCAAGGACAATGAAATCTACGGGCACATAATTCCTATTTGCAACAATAAGAACATCATTAATTCTTCCCATAGGTTTCTTAATGGTGGAATCCGCAAGGTGCAAGTTTAGAGAACAATCATCAAATTCACGGAAACCTAACATATCACACAAAGTTTTTGGAATCGTGGAAACACTAGCACCCAAATCTCACAAAGCATAGCATTCATGATCTTTAATTTTAATTTTAATAGTAGGTTCCCACTCATCATAAAGTGTTCTAGGGATAGAAACTTCCAATTCAAGCTTTTCTTCATAAGATTGCATTAAAGCATCAACGATATGTTTGGTAAAAGCTTTATTTTGGCTATAAGCACGCGGAGAATTTAGCACGGATTGCAACAAGGAAATACAATCTATTAAAGAACAATTATCATAATTAAATTTCTTGAAATCCAAAATAGTGGGTTCATTTCTATGTAAAGTTTTGACCTCTTCAATCCCACTTTTACCAATTTTTGCATCAAGATCTAAAAACTCCGAATCATTGGGACGCCTTTTAACTAAAGTTGACTCATCTCCAGTCCCATCATTATCAAGATTCATATTGCAAAACAAAGATTTAATAGGAGACACATCAATCAATTTTAGATCTTCGTCCTTATTATCATGAAAACTAGAAGAACACGCTTTTATAAAGCAATCTTTCTTAGCGCGCATCCTAGCGGTTCTTTCTTTACACTCATCGATGGAAATTCTCATGGCTTTGAGAGACTCATTGATATCATGCTTAGGTGGAATAGATCTAAGTTTCAAAGAATCAACATCAAGAGAAATTCTATCCATGTTCCTAGCAATTCATCAATCTTAGGCAATTTTTCTTCAAGCAAAGCATTGAAATTCTTTTGAGAAATCATAAATTCTTTAACACTAGTCTCAAAATCAGAGGGCATATTATTAAAATTTCCATAAGAGTTGTTGTAGGAATTACCATAATTATTAGAGGAATTGCTAGGATACGGCCTAGGATTAAAGTTTCCTCTATAAGCGTTGTTACCAAAATTGTTCCTACCAACAAAATTCACATCCATAGATTCATTATTATTCTCAATAAAAGTAGACAAAGGCATATCATTGGGATCAGAAGAAACACTCTTATTAGCAAACAATTTCATAAGTTCATCCATCTTTCCACTCAAAACATTAATTTCTTCAATTGCATGAACTTTTTTACTAGTAGATCTTTCGGTGTGCCATTGAGAATAATTAACCATAATATTATCTAGGAGTTTATTAGCTTCTCCTAAAGTGATTTCCATAAAAGTGCCTCCCGCGGCCGAATCTAAAAGATTTCTAGAAGCAAAATTCAATCCGGCATAAATTTTTTGTATAATCATCCATAGATTCAAACCATGTGTAGGGCAATTATGTATCATTAATTTCATCCTCTCCCAAGCTTGTGCAACATGTTCATGATCAAGTTGCTTAAAATTTATAATATCATTTCTAAGAGAGATGATCTTAGCGGGAGGAAAATACTTAGAGATAAAAGCATCTTTGCACTTATTCCAAGAATCAATACTATTTTTAGGCAAAGATGAAAACCAAGTTTTAGCACGATCTCTAAGCAAAAAAGGAAATAGCTTCAATTTAACAATATCATTGTCCACATCTTTCTTCTTTGCATATCACACAAATCAACAAAGCCACTTAGATGGGTAGCGGCATCTTCACTAGGAAGGCCGGCGAATTGATCTTTCATGACAAGATTCAGCAAAGCAGCATTAATTTCACAAGATTCAGCATCGGTAATAGGAGCAATCGGAGTGCTAAGAAAATCATTGTTGTTGCTTTTTACAAATAACCCCTTGACCATGCGGGAGCGGCGCCTATTTAAAGATATTAGATCTCAGATACCATTCCACACCGCGCGGAAATCCTTAGAACTCGCCACAGGAAATCGCCCAAACATGGCCAGCGTTCCTAGCTCTTCCTCGCGCCCCAACGGCCCTAAAAAAGGCGACTGGGAAAGCTGTTCGGTGTCCCACGCCCATTTGAACAAGCTTCAGACGCAGGGATACCTTCCTCCCATGGATCTAATCTCCGTTCGGGCTGGATTAACTTCCATCGGCGGCGAAGTCCTGGCGGAGAATTTCCCCAATCCTTCTAAAGAGGAGCGGGTGTGCTTTGTTTCCTTCCTTTTGAGAGGCATAGGATTTCCTATTCAACCTTTCCTTAGAGGTCTATGATACGTCTCCAACGTATCTATAATTTTTTACTGTTCCATGCTATATTATATTATCTGTTTTGGATGTTTAATGGGCTTTAATATGCTCTTTTATATTATTTTTGGGACTAACCTATTAACCGGAGGCCCAATGCCAATTTCTTTTTTTTGCCTATTTTAGAGTTTTACAGAAAAGGAATACCAAGCGGAGTCCAAACGGAATGAAACCTTCGCGATGATCTTTCTTGGACCGAAAGCAATCCAGAAGACTTGGAGTCGAAGTCTGGAACTCCACGAGGTGGCCACGAGGCAAGAGGGCACGCCCCCACCCTCGTGGGCCCCTCGTAGATCCACCGACGTACTTCTTTCGCGTATATATACTCTTATACCCTAGAAACATCAGGGGGAGCCACGAAACCACTTTTCCACCGCCGCAACCTTCTGTACCCGTGAGATCCCATCTTGGGGCCTTTTCCAGCGATCTGCCGGAGGGGGAATCGATCACGGAGGGCTTCTACATCAACACCATTGCCTCTCTAATGAAGCGTGAGTAGTTTACCACAGACCTTCGGGTCCATAGTTATTAGCTAGATGGCTTCTTCTCTCTCTTTGATTCTCAATACAAAGTTCTCCTTGATGTTCTTGGAGATATATTCGATGTAATACTCTTTTGAAGTGTGTTTGCCGAGATCCAATGAATTGTGGATTTATGAACAAGATTATCTATGAATATTATTTGGTTCTTCTCTGAATTCTTATATGCATGATTTGATATCTTTGCAAGTCTCTTCGAATTATCGGTTTAGTTTGGCCTACTAGATTGATCTTTCTTGCAATGGGAGAAGTGCTTAGCTTTGGGTTCAATCTTGTGGTGTCCTTTCCCAGTGACAGTAGGGACAGCAAGGCACGTATTGTATTGTTGCCATCGAGGATAAAAAGATGGGGTTTATATCATATTGCTTGAGTTTATCCCTCTACATCATGTCATCTTGCTTAATGCGTTACTCCGTTCATATGAACTTAATACTCTAGATGCATGCTGGATAGCGGTCGATGTGTGGAGTAATAGTAGTACATGCAGAATCATTTTGGTCTACTTGACAAGGACGTGATGCCTATATTCATGATCATTGCCTTAGATATCTTCATAACTATGCGCTTTTTGATCAATTGCTCGGCAGTAATTTGTCACCCACCATAATACATGCTATCTTGAGAGAAGCCACTAGTGAAACCTATGGCCCCGGGTCTCTTACCTATTATATTGCATCTCTTTTATTTACATCGCATCTCGTTTATTATTTTGCAATCTTTACTTTCCAATCTATACAACAAAAATACCAAAAATATTTACGTTACTATCTTTATTAGATCTCACTTTTGCGAGTGACCGTGAAGGGATTGACAACCCCTTTATCACGTTGGTTGCAAGGTTCTTGATTGTTTGTGCAGGTACTAGGTGACTTGTGCGTTGTCTCCTACTAGATTGATACCTTGGTTCTCAAAAACTGAGGGAAATACTTACGCTACTTTGCTGCATCACCCTTTCTTCTTCAAGGGAAAACCAACGCATGCTCAAGAGGTAGCAGTCTACTGGAGTATTACGGCCTCCAACTGCACAATATGACGCCAAGCTCCATCATACATATCACGGACTTCGTTGCTCTTTGCGAGCTGTTTCCAGGCTGCGAGGCTCATTTCGAGCTATGGCAGAAATTTTTCTGCCTCGTCCCCCACTCCCAGAAGGGATCTATATTCGAGGTGGGCGGCGCCGAAGTATGGCGCATAGCTGGGACTGGATACCTATCCAGCACTCCGAAGAAGGCATCCGAAGAATGACCCTCGGAGTGGTTTTATATAGAATACGTCGTTCTTTCGGACCCAATCTGGCGTGGTCTTCCCGAATTCTCCAATGCTCCTTTAAAGAAGCGCGCTAGCTGGCGTCCCCAAAGCCTCGAAGAAGAAGACAGTGCGAAGGTTTCGAGGCTAGCAAACAAGATCAGACTGCTTGCCAAATCCGGGCTGTCTCTAATTGAGGTAATGGCAACTTCCATAACGCGATGCGTTCAGCCGCTCCAATCTAGAGGTCTTCCCATGTGGAATTATAATGGGGAGGACGCTGTGTCCCGTTGTCTGCGCAAGGGTCCAGACAATTTTGCCGCCCTGGCCACCATCTTAGCTGACCTTTACCAAGGGGAGAAGGCAGACTTTGCTCGTTTGACACGTCGGGAAGGCTTTTCCATGTACAACCCCATCCGCTGGGTGAGTCCTTTCCTCAATTTTTGACTTCACTCAATCTCTTTCCAGAGTTATGCTGCCCGATTTTAATCCGGCTATTTTTAACAGGAGTGGAGAAAGGTCGTCGAGGGGGTCTATAGCCCAGCTCCGTAGCCAGAGGACCATATTCGAGATCTGGATCCCGGATATGAAGAAGATCTGGATATATTTATAGAAATCAAGGAGGGGATCTTTTATCAGGCGAGCTATGACGGCACGGAAGTGGCCATTATAGCCGATTACCCCGGCCTTCTCCCCTCCTCCCACATAAGTACCCAGGAGATGTTTCCTCCAAAAGAGTTTTCCCATCTTGCCTCACCCACCGCACTGTCTCGTGCTCCGAAGGGGCGGCACTCATCTCACCGACTTGTATCAGAGGCGTCCTCCAAGAAGGCGACGCCCGCGCAGGGCGAGTCTTTGAAAAGGAAAGAAAACATCAATACCACCGGACCCCCACCTTCACCAAAGAAGTACAGTTTTTAACATGCATCTTGTGGATAGGCCGGGTTGTGACGTTTCCTGTCGTGTCATATTTTAGGAAGAGTATACGCTGGACTATATCCGGGGACCTTCCCGGCCATACTTCGACTAATCCGGTTCCGGACCATGCCCTAAGGACTAGTGTTGATACGGGCGCAACATCGGATTGTAATTTTCAAGCGGATTTAGATGATGTATCCATCACCAATTCCGAAGTGGAGAGCGCAATGAATCATCGGCGGTGGAGAGAAGCCATGCGCGACCCAAGTTTCACCGAAGAGGCATTCAACGCCCTCAGCTCTGCAGACGCATATATCCGAGCTGCACGGGATGGACTTGCCGGAGCAACTCACTAGCTTTCAAGGATATGCAGGTAAAAAACTTTGGGTAGATTCAATAAGCATGTGCCAGTAGCCCCCGAGACTTGAAGCAGTTGACCCAACTGATTTAAGTGTCGTTATATCACCAGGTACTCGCGGCGAAAAATGACACACTGTCCAAGGAGCTGGAATAATGTCAGACCAAGCTAACTGCTGCTACCGCCAAACTGGAAAATGTGAAGAAATCCAGGAAGGCACCTGATGGTAAGTACAACAGTGTCCGGAAAAGATGATTCTGTGCCAGCAATGATTTTTAAATATACATTGTGTTATATACGGCTGCAAGATCGGCAGAGCAGCTGCAGGAGATGCTGAAGGCTGCTCAGGCGGACAAACAACATGCCGAAGGGCAAGAAGCCACTGGTCAACGTGTGTTAACACGGACCATTAATGAGAAAAACAAGCTACATGATGCAAACATCAAGCAAGCCGAAGAGCTAAAGGACGTAAGAGCCCAGCTGTCGGATGCCTTGAAGGAGAACAGAAAGCTGAAAGGCGGCATATTTAGTATGTCCTTGAACCTAACTTTCATATGGTCCAGTATATGGAAAGTTTTATGAGGTTGTTCCTGTAGGTGTGTTAACTAGGCGGCCCGTGGGAGAAGTGTCCGGATTTCAAGGCGACTTACAGCAGGAGCTATCCAAAGTGCACGAGCGAGCTCGGAAAGTGATGAGGAACATGGCTAAGGCTTTATGGCCGTCCGATTCCCCTCCGGGAATGCTGGGAGAGCTCGCGGATTTATTCAAGGGAGCTCGTCTTCGTTTTGAGCTATGGAAGTGTTGGGGAACGTAGTATTTTAAAATTTTGCCTACGATCACGCAAGATCTATCTAGGAGAAGCATAGCAACGAGCGGGGAGACTGTGTCCACGTACCCTCGTAGACCAAAAGCGAAAGCGTTAAGTAACGCGGTTGATGTAGTCGAACGTCTTCGCGGTCCAACCGATCAAGTACCGAACGCACGGCACCTCCGCGATCTGCACACGTTCAGCTCGGTGACATCTCTCAAACTCTAGATCTAGCTGAGGCCAAGGGAGAGTTCTTTCAGCACGACGGCGTGGTGAAGGTGATGATGAAGTTACCGGCGCAGGGCTTCGCCTAACCACTATAACGATATGACTGAGGTGGAAAACAGTGGAGGGGGCACCGCACACGGCTAAAGATCAAATTTGATGTGTTCTAGGGTGCCCCCCTCCCCACGTATATAAAGGAGGGAGGGGGAGGCCGCCCGGCCCTAGGGGGCGCGCCCCAAGATGGGAGTCCTACTAGGACTCCAAGTCATAGTAGGATTCCATCAAGAGGGAAGGGGGAAGAAGGAAGGAGAGGGAGAGGGAAAGAGGGGCCGCGCCCGCCTCCCCTAGTCCTATTCGGACTCCCCTTGGGGGGGCGCGCCACCTCCTGGTGCGGCCCTCTCTCTCCCCTAAAGGCCCACTAAGGCCCATTACTTCCCCGGGGGGTTACGGTAACCCCTCCGGCACTCCGGTTTTACCCGAAACTTTCCGGAACACTTCCGGTGTCCAAATAACATGGTCCAATATATCAATATTTATGTATCGACTATTTCGAGACTCCTCGTCATGTCCGTGATCTCATCCGGGACTCTGAAAAACCTTCGGTACATCAAATCACATAAACTCATAATACTAATCGTCATCGAACGTTAAGCGTGCAGACCCTACGGGTTCGAGAACTATGTAGACATGACCGAGACACATCTCCAGTCAATAACCAATAGCGGAACCTGGATGCTCATATTGGCTCCTACATATTCTATGAAGATCTTCATCGGTCAAACCGCACAACAACATATGTTGTTCCCTTTGTCATCGGTATGTTACTTGCCAGAGATTCAATCGTCGGTATCATCATACCTAGTTCAATCTCATTACCAGCAAGTCTCTTTACTCGTTTCATAATGCATCATCCCGCAACTAAATCATTAGTCACATTGCTTGCAAGGCTTATAGTGATGTGCATTACCGAGAGGCCCCAGAGATACCTCTCCGATAATCGGAGTGACAAATCCTAATCTCGATCTATACCAACTCAACAAACACCATCAGAAACACTTGTAGAGCATCTTTATAATCACCTAGTTACGTTGTGATGTTTGATAACAAACTAAGTGTTCCTCCGGTATTCGGGAGTTGCATAATCTCATAGTCAGAGGAACATGTATAATTCATGAGGAAAGCAATAGCAACAAACTAAACGATCATAGTGCTAAGCTAACAGATGGGTCTTGTCCATCACATCATTCTCTAATGATGTGATCCCGTTCATAAAATTACAACACATTTCTATGGCTAGGAAACATAACCATCTTCGATAAATGAGCTAGTCAAGTAGAGGCATACTAGGGACACTTTGTTTTGTTTATGTATTCACACATGTATCAAGTTTCTGGTTAATACAATTCTAGCATGAATAATAAACATTTATCATGATATAAGGAAATAAAATAATAACTTTTTTATTGCCTCTAGGGCATATTTCCTTCAGTCTCCCACCTGCACTAGAGTCAATAATCTAGTTCACATCGCCATGTGATTTAACACCAATAGTTCACATCACCATGTGATTAACACCCATAGTTTACATCGCCATGTGACCAACACTCAAAGGGTTTACTAGAGTCAATAATCTAGTTCACATTGCTATGTGATTAACACCCTAGAGCACTAAGGTGTGATCATGATATGCTTGTGAGATAAATTTAGTCAACGGATCTGCCACATTCTGAGCCGTATGTATTTTGCAAATTTCTATGTTTACAATGCTCTGCATGAAGCTACTCTAGCTAATTGCTCCCACTTTCAATATGTATCTAGATCGAGACTCAGAGTCATCCAAATCGGTGTCAAAGGTTGCATCGACGTACCTCTTTATGATGAACTCTTTACCACCTCCATAACCGAGAAACATATCCTTATTCCACTAAGGATAATTTTGACCACTGTCCAGTGATCCACTCCTGGATCACTATTGTACCCTCTTGCCAAACTTATGGCAAGGTACACAATAGGTCTGGTACACAGCATAGCATACGTTATAGAACCTATGACTGAGGTATAGGGAATGACTTTCATTCTCTTTCTATTTTCTGCCGTGGTCGGGTTTTGAGTCTTACTCAACTTCACACCTTGCAACACAGGCAAGAACTCCTTTTTTGACTGTTCCATTTTGAACTACTTCAAAATCTTGTCAAGGTATGTATTCATTGAAAAATCTTATCAAGCATCTTGATCTATCTCTATAGATATTGATGCTCAAATATGTAAGCAGCTTCACCGAGGTCTTTCTTTGAAAAACACCTTTCAAACACTCCTTTATGCTTTCCAGAAAATTCTACATCATTTCTGATCAACAATATGCCATTCACATATACTTATCAGAAAGGTTGTAGCGCTCCCACTCACTTTCTTGTAAATACAGGCTTCACCACAAGTCTGTATAAAACCATATGCTTTGATCACACTATCAAAGCGTATATTCCAACTCCGAGATGCTTGCACCATTCCATAAATGGATCGCTGGAGCTTGCACACTTTGTTAGAACCTTTAGGATCGACAAAACCTTCTGGTTGCATCATATACAACTCTTCTTTGAGATATCCATTAAGGAATGCAGTTTTGACATCCATTTGCCAAATTTCATAAAATGCGGCCATTGCTAACATGATTCAGATAGACTCTAAGCATCGATACGAGTGAGAAAATCTCATCGTAGTCAACACCTTGAACTTGTCGAAAACCTTTTGCGACAATTTGAGCTTTGTAGATAGTAACACTACTATCAGCGGCTGTCTTCCTCTTGAAGATCCATTTATTCTCAATGGCTCACCGATCATCGGGCAAGTCAATCAAAGTCCATACTTTGTTCTCATACATGGATCCCATCGCAGATTTCATGGCCTCAAACCATTTCGCGAAATCTGGGCTCATCCTCGCTTCCTCATAGTTCGTAGGTTCGTCATGGTCTAGTAATATGATTCCCAGAATAGGATTACCGTACCACTCTAGTGCGGCACATATTCTGTTTGACCTACGAGGTTCGGTAGTAAATTGATCTAAAGTTTCATGATCATCATCATTAACTTCCTCACTAATTGGTGTAGGCATCACTGGAACTGATTTCTGTGATGAACTACTTTCCAATTTGGGAGAAGGTACAATTACCTTATCAAGTTTTACTTTCCTCCCACTCACTTCTTTCGAGAGAAACTCCTTCTTTAGAAAGGATCCATTCTTAGCAACAAATATTTTGCCTTCGGACCTGTGATAGAAGATGTACCCAACAGTTTCCTTTGGGTATCCAATGAAGACGCATTTCTCCGATTTGGGTTCGAGCTTGTCAGGTTGAAGCTTTTTCACATAAGCATCGCAGCCCCAAACTTTAACAAACGACAGCTTAGGTTTCTTACTAAACCACAGTTCATATGGTGTCGTCTCAACAGATTTAGATGATGCCCTATTTAACGTGAATGCGCTGTCTCTAATGCATAACCCCAAAATGATAATGGTAAATCGGTAAGAGACATCATAGATCGCACCATATGCAATAAAGTACGGTTACGACGTTCGGACACACCATTACGCTATGGTGTTCCAGGTGGCGTGAGTTGTGAAACTATTCCACATTGTTTCAAATGAAGACCAAACTCATAACTCAAATATTCATCTCCACGATCAGATCGCAGAAACTTTATTTTCTTGTTACAATGATTTTCCACTTCACTCTGAAATTCTTTGAACTTTTTCAAATGTTTCAGACTCATGTCTCATTAAGTAGATATACCCATATCTGCTCAAATCATCTGTGAAGGTCAGAAAATAACGATACCCGCTGCGAGCCTCAACACTCATCGGACCGCATACATCAGTATGTATTATTTCCAATAAGTCAGTCGCTCGCTCCATTGTTCCGGAGAACGGAGTTTTAGTCATCTTGCCCATAAGGCATGGTTTGCAAGTATCAAGTGTTTCATAATCAAGTGATTCCAAAAGTCCATCAGCATGGAGTTTCTTCATGCGCTTTACACCAATATGACCTAAACGGCAGTGCCACATATAAGTTGCACTATCATTATTAACTTTGCATCTTTTGGCTTCAATATTATGAATATGTGTATCACTATGATCGAGATTCAATAAACCATTTATATTGAGTGTATGACCATAGAAGGTTTTATTCATGTAAATAGAACAACAATTATTCTTTGACTTAAATGAATAATCGTATTGCAATAAACATGATCCAATCATATTCATGCTCAACGCAAACACCAAATAACATTTATTTTAGGTTCAACATTAATCCTGCAGGTAAAGGGAGTGTGCGATGGTGATCTTATCAACCTTGGAATCACTTCCAACTCACATCATCACCTCGCCCTCAACTAGTCTTTGTTTATTTTGCAACTCCCATTTCGAGTTACTACTCTTAGCAACTGAACCAGTATCAAATACCGAGGGGTTGCTATAAACACTAGTAAAGTACACATCAATAACATGTATATCAAATATACCTTTGTTCACTTTGCCATCCTTCTTATCCGCCACGTATGTAGGGCAGTTCCACTTCTAGTGACCATTTCCTTTGCAGTAGAAGCACTCAGTTTCAGGCTTGGGTCTAGCTTTGGGCTTCTTCATGGGAGTGGCAACTTGCTTGCCATTCTTCTTGAAGTTCCCTTTCTTTCCCTTGCCCTTTGACTTGAAACTAGTGGTCTTGTCAACCATCAAAAATTGATGCTTTTCTTGATTTCTACCTTCGCTGATTTCAGCATCACGAAGAGCTCGGGAATCGTTTTCATCATCCCTTGCATATTATAGTTCATCTCGAAGTTCCAGTAACTTGGTGACAATGACTAGAGAACTTTGTCAATCACTATTTTATCTGGAAGATTAACTCCCACTTGATTCAAGCGATTGTAGTACTCAGACATTCTAAGCACATGCTCACTCGTTGAGCTATTCTCCTCCATCTTGTAGGCAAAGTACTTGTCAGAGGTCTCATACGTCTCGACTCGGGCATGAGTCTAAAATACCAATTTCAGCTCTTGGAACATCTCATATGCTCTGTGGCATTCAAAACGTTTTTGAAGTCCCAGTTCTAAGCCGTAAAGCATGGTGCACTAAACTATCAAGTAGTCATCATACCGAGCTTTGTCAAACGTTCATAACGTCTGCATCTGCTCCTACAATAGGTCCGTCACCTAGCGGTGCATCAAGGACATAATTCTTCTGTGCAGCAATGAGGATAATCCTCAAGTTACGGACCCAATCCGTGGAGTTGCTACCATCATCTTTCAACTTAGCTTTCTCTAGGAACATATAAAAAATAAAACAGGGAAGCAATACACGAGCTATTGATCTAGAACATAGATATGCAAATACTATCAGGACTAAGTTCATGATAAATTAAAGTTCAATTAATCATATTACTTAATAACTCCCACTTAGATAGACATCCCTCTCGTCATCTAAATGATCATGTGATCCATATCAACTAAACCATGTCCGATCATCACGTGAGATGGAGTAGTTTTCAATGGTGAACATCACTATGTTGATCATATCTACTATATGATTCATGCTCGACCTTTCGGTCTTATTGTTCCGAGGCCATATCTGCATATGCTAGGCTCGTCAAGTTTAACCCGAGTATTCTGCGTGTGCAAACTGGCTTGCACCCGTTGTATGTGACCGTAGAGCTTATCACACCCGATCATCACGTGGTGTCTCGGCACGACGAACTGTAGCAATGGTGCATACTCAGGGAGAACACTTATACCTAGAAATTTAGTGAGAGATCATCTTATAAGGCTACCGCCGTACTAAGCAAAATAAGATGCATAAAAGGATAAACATCACATGCAATCAATATAGGTGATATGATATGCCCATTATCATCTTGTGCCTTTGATCTCCATCTCCAAAGCACCATCATGATCACCATCGTCACCGGCTTGACACCTTGATCTCCATCGAAGCATCGTTGTCGTCTCGCCAACTATTGCTTCTACGACTATCGCTACCGCTTAGTGATAAAGTAAAGCAATTACATGGCGATTGCATTTCATGCAATAAAGCAACAACCATAAGGCTCCTGCCAGTTGCCGATAACTTTTACAAAACATGATCATATTATACAACAATTTATATATCATCACGGCTTGACCATATCACATCACAACATGCCCTGCAAAAACAAGTTATACGTCCTCTACTTTGTTATTGCAAGTTTTACATGGCTGCTACGGGCTCAACAAGAACTGTTCTTACCTACGCGTCAAAAACCACAACGATTTTTCATCAAGTGTGTTGTTTTAACCTTCAACAAGGACCGGGCGTAGCCACACTTGATTCAACTAAAGCTGGAGAAACAGACACCCACTAGCCACCTGTGTGCGAAGCACATCGGTAGAACCAGTCTCATGAACGCGGTCATGTAATGTCGGTCTGGGCCGCTTCATCCAACAATACCGTTGAATTAAAGTATGACATGCTGGTAAGCAGTATGACTATTATCTCCCACAACTCTTTGTGTTCTACACGTGCATATAACATCTACGCATAGACCTGGCTAGGATGCCACTGTTGGGGAACGTAGTATTTCAAAAATTTGCCTACGATCACGCAAGGTCTATCTAGGAGAAGCATAGCAATAAGCGGGGAGAGTGTGTCCACGTACCCTCGTAGACCAAAAGCGGAAGCGTTAAGTAACACGGTTGATGTAGTCGAATGTCTTCGCGCTGCAACCGATCAAGTACCGAACGCACGACACCTCTGCGATCTGCACACGTTCAGCTCGGTGACGTCCCTCGAACTCTAGATCCCGATGAGGCCGAGGGAGAGTTCCGTCAGCACGACAGCATGGTGAAGGTGATGATGAAGTTACCGGCGCAGGGCTTCGCCTAAGCACTACGACGATATGACCGAGGTTGAAAACTGTGGAGGGGGCACCGCACATGGCTAAAGATCAACTTTGATGTGTTCTAGGGTGCCCCCTCCCCACGTATATAAAGGAGGGAGGGGGAGGCCGGTCGGCCCTAGGGGGCGCTCCCCAAGATGGGAGTCCTACTAGGACTCCAAATCCTAGTAGGATTCCATCAAGAGGGAAGGGGGGAAGAAGGAAGGAGAGGGAGAGGGAAGGGAAAGAGGGCTCACGCCCCCTCCCCTAGTCCTATTCGGACTCCCCTTGGGGGGGCGCACGCCACCTCCTGGTGCGGCCCTCTCTCTCCCCTAAAGGCCCACTAAGGCCCATTACTTCCCCGGGGGCTTACGGTAACCCCTCCGGCACTCCGGTTTTACCCGAAACTTTCCGGAACACTTCCGGTGTCCAAATAACATGGTCCAATATATCAATATTTATGTATCGACCATTTCGAGACTCCTCATCATGTCTGTGATCTCATCCGGTACTCCAAAAAACCTTCGGTACATCAAATCACATCGACTCATAATACTAATCGTCATCGAATGTTAAGCATGCGGACCCTACGGGTTCAAGAACTATGTAGACATGACCGAGACACATCTCCGGTCAATGACCAATAGCAGAACCTAGATGCTCAGATTGGCTCCTACATATTCTATGAAGATCTTTATTAGTCAAACCGCACAACACCATATGTTGTTCCCTTTGTCATTGGTATGTTACTTGCCCGAGATTCGATCGTCGGTATCATCATACCTAGTTCAATCTCTTTACCGGCATATCTATTTACTCGTTCCGTAATGCATCATCCCACAACTAACTCAGTAGTCGCATTGCTTGCAAGGCTTATAGTGATGTGCATTATCGAGAGAGCCCAAAGATACCTCTCCGATAATCGGAGTGACAAATCCAAATCTCAATCTATGCCAACTCAACAAACACCATCGGGAACCCCTGTAGAGCATCTTTATAATCACCCAGTTACGCTGTGACGTTTGATAGCACACTAAGTGTTCCTCCATTATTCGGGAGTTGCATAATCTCATAGTCAGAGGAACATGTATAAGTCATGAAGAAAGCAATAGCAACAAACTAAACGATCATAGTGCTAAGCTAACGGATGGGTCTTGTCCATCACATCATTCTCTAATGATGTGATCCTATTCATCACATGACAACACATATCTATGGTTAGGAAAAATAACCATCTTTGATAAACGAGCTACTCAAGTAGAGGCATACTAGGGACACTTTGTTTTGTCTATGTATTCACACATGTATCAAGTTTCTGGTTAATACAATTCTAGCATGAATAATAAACATTTATCATGATATAAGGAAATAAAATAATAACTTTTTTATTGCCTCTAGGGCATATTTCCTTTAGGAAGGCATCCGCATGTCGAGAAGGTGCACGAGAAGCCTGGGCCATGGTGTAAAGGCGGTATACCGGACTTGATCTGAATCATATGGCCCGGGTCGGACCTCGGGGATGAGACGGACAAGAAATTCCGGTTAGCTTGGTGTACGACCAAGTGAAGGCAGCCGCCAAATTTTCACAGCAGGAATGTAAGTTAGGCAGCCTGATAGATGGCATAGATAAAGAGTAGTCATGTGATTTTATGTAACAATACACTTTATCATCGAATTTATCTCCGACCATATTGTAAAAGATTGTCATGGCAGACCTTCCGCTTTGACCTCCGAAACCAAAAGGTAGGAGTTTTTCCAAATACTATACCTGTGGTAAACACCGAGTATATGCAAAAACCAGGCAATCCGGTCATAGTGCTTGAACAGACAAACTGTGTTCGGGGAGTTATGTTATATTACTTTTTAACGTAAGAAACATCTTCCAGACAGAATAGTTCCGGTAAGGGTTCCTCTCCCTGGGTAAGCATGCGCTTTTTATGCATGCCAATACTATGATGCTAAAATATATATATATATATATATATATATATATATATATATAGCTACGAGGGAAATTCATCATATGTCCGCCGACCAATTATTCCCTTAAGAACGCTAGCTTTCGGCTTCACCCGTCTGAGGTACACGTCCGGATAACCCGATTGGAACAATCGCAAAGGTGCTCCCTTTATGCCCTAGCCGAACAAGCGTGAACGTAGGGCATAAGCACAGGAGCCAGGCAACCCAGCTTGGCAAAAACTTAAGTCATAGAGGTGCATATGATGGTGAAGACATGACGTATATGAGCAAACAACATATATATGGTGAGATTTATGCTCGAAATAATAATAAGCTTCTATTGAAAGGAGCCCCCAGTTATGGTGGGGTGTGTACATTTAATGATGTATACCCCGCAAGTGTGCGGCTTACCCGAACACACGCTAGAAGTCGTAAAGAAACGAAAGAAAGAAAAAAAAGGAAAATTTTGAGAAGGGAGAAAAAGGTAACAAACAATGTGTCCAGACTTAGGCGTAGAATCTTTGGAGTCTAGCGGCGTTCCATGGGTTCGGCTCTAAGTGATTGTCCGATGCATTGCGAAGGCGATAGGCTCCTCCAGTGAGAACTTCATCTATAATGAAGGGACCCTACCATTTGGGCTTGAGCTTGTCCTTTTTCTTCTCTGGTAGGCGTAGATTCCCCGACATTATATGTCTTTGCCCGCACTTCTCTGCTTTGGTATTTTCGAGCCTATTGTTGGTAGAATGCAGAACGGGCTCTCGCGACATCGCGCTCCTCCTCCAGGCCATCTAAGTCGTCTTGCCGATCGAGCTCAGCCTCTCTCTCCTCATACATGTGCACTCAAGGTGAGTCATGAATAATATCGCAAGGCAGGACAGCCTCTGCGCCGTACACCATGAAGAACGGTGTGTATCCGGTCGTGCGATTGGGTGTGGTCCGCAGCCCCCATAGTATGGAGTCGAGCTCCTCGACCCAATGTTTATCCGACTCCTTTAAGGATCGCACTAGTCTGGGTTTGATGCCGCTCATTATCAGGCCATTGGCCCGTTCAACTTGACCGTTTGTTTGGGGGTGATACACGGAGGCATAATCGAGTTTAATACCTAGATTAGTGCACCAATTTTTCACCTCATCGGTTGTGAAATTAGAGCCATTGTCAGTAATAATGCTATGCGGGACACCGTAATGGTGTATGACGCCGGAGATAAAATCTATCACCGGTCCGGCTTCGGCCGTTTTTACTGGTTTGGCCTCGATCCACTTAGTGAATTTATCAACCATAACCAGTAAATATTTCTTCTTATGGCTTCCCCCTTTAAGGGGTCCGACCATGTCTAGCCCCCAGACCGCAAAAGGCCAGGTAATGGGGATTGTTCTTAGGGCTGTGGGCAGCATATGGCTTTGATTGGCAAAGAGCTGGCACCCAACACAGCGTTGTACAAGGGCCTGTGCATCTGCTGGGGCCGTGGGCCAGAAGAAACCTGTACGGAAGGCCTTGCTTACGAGGGCCCAAGCTACAGCGTGATGGCCGCCGAGGCTAGCATGTATTTCGACCAAGAGTTGTCGCCCCTCCTCTTCAGAGATACATCTTTGAAGGACTCCGGTAGTGCTTTTCTTGTAGAGCTCTCCTTCGTGAACTTTGTAGGCTTTCGAGCGTCGAACGATACAACGAGCCTCATTCTGGTCATTAGGGATCTCCCGCCTATTAAGGTAGGCCAGGAAGGGTTCGGTCCATGGAGCGATTACCGCCATGATTACATGGGAGGGAGGCGTTGGTTCTGTGCCTGAGCCCCCAATGATATCCGAATCGTGTTCGGCATCTGGGGGGTGTGATCGGCGCCGGACTGGGATTTCCGCTCTCTTCCTGCCATACCATGGATGGCTTAAAGAGCCTTTCCACGAAGGTGTTAGGCGGGACGGGGTCGCGTTTAGCGCCTGTTCGAGCAAGGATGTCCGCTGCTTGGTTACTGTCTCGGGCCACATGATGAAATTCGAGCCACTCGAACCGAGCTGATATTTTGAGTACGGCATTGCGGTAAGCTGCCATCTTTGGATCTTTTGCATCGAATTCTCCGTTTATTTGGGATATTGCGAGGTTTGAATCCCCGCGCACCTCGAGGCGTTGTATGCCCATAGAAACAGCCATCCGGAGACCATGCAGTAGTGCCTTATATTCGGCTGCGTTGTTGGAGTCCGTGTACATGATTTGTAGTACATATCGGATTGTGTCCCCTGTATGGATGTTAGGATGATGCCAGCCCCCAATCCGGCTAACATTTTGGAGCCGTCGAAGTACATCACCCAGTTGGAGTATGTCTTGTACTCTTTAGGGAGTTCAGCTTCTGTCCATTCGGCGACAAAGTCAGCCAGCACCTGAGATTTAATAGCTCGGCGCGGCTAGTATGTTATTTCAAATGGTAGGAGCTCAATAGCCCACCTGGCGATGCGGCCGGTGGCGTCTCGATTGTTTATAATATCATTGAGTGGTACCTCAGAGGCCACCATGATCGAGCACTCTTGAAAGTAGTGTCGTAGCTTCCGGGATGCCATGAAGACCGCATACGCTATCTTTTGATAGTGTGGGTATCGGGATTTGCATGGTGTAAGGACCGTCGATACATAGTACACTGGTTTTTGGAGTGGAAATTTGTGTCCCTCTTCCTCTCGTTCGACGACGAGCACTGCGCTTACTACCTGGTGAGTTGCAGATATGTAAAGTAACATAGGGTCCCCGACGTTTGGTGCGGCGAGGATTGGGTTCCTTGCTAACAAAGTTTTTATCTCTTCCAATCCGGTTGTTGCCGCATCCGTCCACTCGATGTGATTGGTGCGTCGGAGCAGGCGATAGAGCGACAGTGCCTTTTCTCCCAATCTGGAGATAAAGCAGCTCAGAGCTGCCACGCAGCCGGCTAGTTTTTGGACCTGTTTAAGGTCGGTTGGCGTTGCTAGTTGTGACAGGGCTCGTGTTTTGTCTGGGTTTGCTTCGACTCCTCTATTGGAAACGATGAACCCGAGCAGTTTTCCGGCTGGAACGCCGAAAATGCATTTTTCCGTATTGAGCCGTATGTCATATGTTCTGAGATTGTCGAATGTGAGGCGTAGGTCGTCCACCAATGACTCGACATGTTTAGTCTTGATGACCACATCATCTACATATGCCTCCACCGTCTTGCCAATTTGTTTTTCGAGGCATGTTTGAATCATGCGTTGGTAATTGGCGCCGGCATTTTTAAGTCCGAAAGGCATTGTGTTAAAGCAAAAAGGCCCATATGGAGTAATAAATGTCGTTGCGGTCTGATCGGATTCCTTCATCTTAATTTGATGGTATCCGGAGTATGCATTGAGGAAACACAGTGAGTCGTTTCCTGCAGTTGCGTCAATGATTTGGTCAATGTGGGGCAGAGGGAAGGGGTCCTTAGGGCAGGCCTTGTTGAGGTCTTTGAAATCGACACAAAGGCACCAGGATTTGTCCTTCTTTGGCACCATGACCAGGTTTGCTAGCCAATCCGGGTGTTTGATCTCTCTGATGAACCAGGCCTCAAGAAGTTTGGCTAGCTCCTCCCCATAGCTTGTCGCTTGGGTTTGGAAAATCATCGCAGTGTTTGTTTGACTGGCTTGAACCCCTTTATTATATTGAGGTTGTGTTCGGCCACTCTGCGCGGGATTCCTGGCATATCGGAAGGGTGCCAGGCGAAGATGTCCCAATTCTCACGTAAAAATGCTCTTAGAGCGACGTCGGCCGTCGGATCCAGCTGTGCTCCAATGGATGTTGTTTTATTAGGATCTGTCGGATGAACTTTAAATTTGACTATTTCGTCTACTGGTTGAAGGAAGTGGATTTGGGCCTCTTATCGAGGATTACGTCATCTCTATCCACTATGGAGCGCAGAGTGGTGAGTTCCTCAGCCGCAAGGGCCTCGGATAATGCCTCGAGGGCCAGGGATGCGGTTTTATTTTTGGCGCGGAGTGCTATGTTCGGGTCACTGGTGATAGTGATGACTTCGTTGGGCCCAGGCATTTTCAGCTTCATGTAACCATGGGGGTATGGCTTGAAAGCGTGTGAATGCGTCTCGCCCCAACAGGGCGTGATATCCACTGTTGAAAGGTGCCACGTGGATGATTAACTCTTCAGACCTGTAGTTCTCCAGCGTGCCGAATACCACATCAAGTTTAATTTTCCCTGAACATCGCGCTTCGCGACTGGGGATAATGCCTTGAAAGGTTGTACTGCTCTGCTCGATGCGGCTCTTGTCTATTTGCATTTTATCGAGCGTGTCCTTATAGATGAGGTTTAGTCCGCTACCGCCGTCCATGAGTACTTTGGTGAGCCGAAAACCGTCCACGATTGGGTTTAAGACCAAAGCGTCTGGTGCGCGGACTGATCGAGGCCTTGGTTCGTCATTGGCGGTGAAAGTTATTGCCGTATCGTTCCAAGGATGTACTGCGGCCACTTGGTTAACTTCGGCGAGGTCGCGGAGCGCCCTTTTGCGCCGATTATTTGAAGAAAAGGTCTTGAAGACCGTAAAGACGTTGAGATCGTCATCCTCTAAAGAGGGCTTCTCTAGGGTAGTGTTGGTGAGGATAGCCTCACCGCTCTTAGCCACCCGCCGGAGTATCCAACACGCCCGAAGGTTGTGTGTTGGTCCAGTATTCGGCGTTGTGTGTATCTGACAAGGCCTGTCGAGCCATTCCTCAAAGAAAGTTATATGCCCCGCTAAGGTCTTGATTTTCTTGCCCATGGGATGAAGATTAGGTGCCCCGCGAGGGTGCATCCTTTTTGTCCATCCGGTGGGAGGCTTCAAGGCGGGCAGGTCCCACCGGGCTATCTGGGCTTTCCAGGCGCTTTCCATTGCACAATACTTATGTACTATGTGTGCCAAATCTGTGAAGTGCAGTATGCGGCGTTGGTTGAGGGCATTGAGGATCTCCTCATCCGTACAGTTGTGGTAAAATACTGAAACCGCTTCGCCCTCGCAGCAATGTTTGATCTTGTTTTCAACAAGAAGGAACCTGTCCCAAAAGTGATGGACTGTTTCCTAAGGTTGCTGCCGCACAAACATTAGGTCACATATGTCCGGGGGACCAGAATTGCTTGGTGAATATTGCTTGTCGTGGGTGGGCGGGATTAAATCCGAACCCTGACCCACTGTCGGATCCGGAGTTCAAAGAATTTCTCAGGTCACCGGCCCAGGATCTGGGGTGTCCTGGGGGTTTTCAGGCTCAACGCCTGGTTCTATGTTCGGAGGGAGGAGGATCTCTTCTCGAAGATGGGTGTCCGGCTCGAAATGATCGGAGATCCGAACATAGCTTGTTCTCAGTGTGGGGGGAGAGGTGTCTGCGGTTTGCTCCTCTACAATCGCTACCTAGTGGGTGATCGGCGGAGATCTAATTTTTGTTTTATCGGGTTTAAGCCCAATCCGATCATAGTCTGTTGCGAACCCCAGGGCGGCGATGCGATCCAGTAGTTCGTTCAAAGACGAGATATCCGCCGGGTCCATCTTATCGTAGTGTTCGAGGCTAATGCGGAGAGGGTTATTGGCCGTTTGGGGGACCGGCTTCGGCTTGATGCCCGAGCGGGCGCCCATGGTAAAACTGCCGAGCTGGAGGATCTGCCCAGGAGCCAGGGCCCTTCCAGTGGTGATTTTGTCGTTGATGACAAGGCGAGCCATCGATCCTTCTATTGATGACACAGAGGAACTCTCAATGAAAGCACCAATGTCGGTGTCAAAACCGGCTGATCTCGGGTAGGGGGTCCCGAACTGTGCGTCTAAGGATCGAAGGTAACAGGAGGCAGGAGACACGATGTTTTACCTAGGTTCAGGCCCTCTTAATGGAGGTAATACCCTACTTCCTGCTTGATTAACTTTGATGAGTATAGGGGTTACAAGAGTCGATCTACTTCGAGATCGTAATGGCTAAACCCTAGATGTCTAACCTGTATGATTTGTCTTGGCCTCTACGGACTAACCCCTCCGGTTTATATAGACACCGGAGGGGCCTAGGGTTGTACAGAGTCGGTTTACAGGGAAAGGAAACTACAAATCCGTACGCCAAGCTTGCCATCCACGCAAAGGAGAGTCCCATCCAGACACGGGGAAGGTCTTCTGTTTCGTATCTTCACGGCCCATCAGTCCGGCCCATGTAGTATAGGCCGGCCCCCCGAGGACCCCATAATCCAGGACTCCCTTAATTACCAGCAACTTTCCAAATCCCTTGTCAGATAAACCATTCTCTGCCTTCCATTGCAGCAATTCCAGTGTGGTGCCAGCTTTTTCTTGTCAGCTTCGCAATTCGGGTACAACAATTTCTTGTGAACCTCTAACATGCGCTGCAACTTCTTCTTCTCCTTTTCACTTGCACAGCTTCTCTTTGCATCGGCAATGGCCCTACCAAGATCATCAGTGGGCTCATCTGATGCCTCTTCTTCAGCTTCTTCCCGCATTGCCAGCTCAGCTTCTTCACCCATTGTTGTATCATCGTATTCAGGGAACCCATGGCCAGGATAGCTATCGTCATCCTCTTCTTCTTCATTGTATTCCATCATAACCCCTATTTCTCCGTGCTTGGTCCAAACATTATAGTGGGGCATGAAACCGGACTCAAACAGGTGGACGTGAATGGATCTTGAGTTAGAGTAATTGTGACCATTCTTACAGCCAGCACATGGACAAGGCATAAAACCATCCGCCCGCTTGTTTACCTCAACCGCAAGCAGAAAAATATGCACGCCATCAATGAACTGGGGAGAGCATCGGTCATCGTACATCCATTGCCGGCTCATCTTCATTACCCAGCACCGAATAGACCAAATTAATACAAGTTCATACATAAAGTTCATACAACACTTATTCTCATAAAACAAACATACAAATAACTCTCTAGCTAAAGCATTTAAATGCAACAACAAATGCGATCAAGATCACAACTAAGGTAACAATTGATCCAACAGCATAATGATACCAAGCCTCACTATCAATGGCATATTTTCTAATATTTCAATTCTTCAAGCGCATTTTCTCCATCTTGATCTTGTGATCATCGACGACATCGGCAACATGCAACTCCAATTCCATCTTCTCCCCCTCAATTCTTTTCAATTTTTCTTTCAAAAACTCGTTTTCTCTTTCAACTAAATTTAACCTCTCGACAATAGGGTCGGTTGGAATTTATGGTTCACATACCTCCTAGATAAAAATATCTATGTTAACTTGATGGGCATAATTTGTCATAAACACGAAATGCAACAAATGTTGGGGAATGCAGTATTTCAAAAAAACTACCTACGATCACGCAAGATCTATCTAGGAGATGCATAGCAACGAGACGGGAGAGTGTGTCCACGTACCCTCGTAGACCGAAAGCGGAAGCGTTTAATAACGCGGTTGATGTAGTCGAACGTCTTCGCGATCCAACCGATCCAAGCACCGAACGTACGGCACTTCCGCGTTCAGCAGATGTTCAGCTCGATGACGTCCCTCGAGATCTTGATCCAGTTGAGGCCGAGGGAGAGTTCCGTCGGCACAACGGCGTGGCGACGGTGATGATGAAGTTACCGGCAGGGCTTCGCCTAAGCACAACGACAATATGACCGAGGTGTGTAACTGTGGAGGGGGCACCGCACACGGCTAAGAGAAGACTTGGTGTGCCTTTGGGGTGCCCCCTCCCACGTATATAAAGGGGGAGGAGAGGTGGCCGGCCCAAGGGGGAGCGTGCCATGGGGGGAGTCCTACTTGGACTCCCGGTCCAAGTAGGATTCGCCCCCCCCTTTCCTATTGCCACTAGGAGAAGGAGGGAAGGAGGAGGAGGAGAGAAGGAAGGAAGGGGGCACCGCCCCCTCCCCTTGTCCAATTCGGACTGGCAAGGGGGGGGCGCGCCACCTCCTGGCCAGCCCTCTCTCTTCTCCACAAAGGCCCATGAAGGCCCATGAACTTCCCGGGGGGTTCCGATAACCCCCGGTACTCCGAAACTCATCCGAAACGACCCGAACCATTCCGGTGTCCGAATGTAACCTTCCAATATATGAATCTTTATGTATCGACCATTTACATACTCCTCGTCATGTCCGTGATCTCATCCGGGACTCCGAACAAACTTCGGTACATCAAATCACATAACTCATAATACAAATCATCATCAAATGTTAAGCGTGCGGACCCTACAGGTTCGAGAACTATGTAGACTGTGACGCCCGGATAATCGAGCTACAGTAACCTCTGCTAATAATGCCACGTCACCTCGATTACTGTTGCTAATCTCGCATTAGTTAGAAACTGATTCAAATTCAAGTTTGAATTAAAGTCAAAACAATTAAAGTTTTCAACAATTAAAACTAAAATGTTCGGATTGAACCAAATAATGCATAGGCAATTATGGTGGAGAAACCAAACCTTTATAAAATATTTAAATACTATTAGATGGATAAAACATCAGGGAAAACTATTATTTAAATACTTTTAAATATTAAATAATTATGAAACTATTTTAGTTTGGGTAGCAAGTTAATGTGGCCGTGGCATACTTGGTAACAGCAAATTAGGTGCCATTTTGGTATTTTGCTAAAACAAAATAAAAGAGAAACTAGAAATAAAACAGAAAAGAAAAATGAATAAAAAGTAAAAAGAAAACAAAAGAAAAGAAACACCCCCTCCCCCGGCTCCCCAAGGGCCTTGGCCCACTGGCCCAGCTGGCCGGCTAGCCCAAACCGGCCCAGGCCGCCTAGCCCCCCTCCCGCACCATCTTCACTGTGCGGGCAACCGAGCGGCCGTGCCCGCGGTCACCGCCCGACCGGCTCGCCACCCCACGCAGCGGCAACGCCGGGGATAAGGACGAGCCCTTCCCCCTCGACCTCATCCTCGTCAGCCCCCTCCCCGCGCAGATTTCTTTCCCTCTCCCCCCCCCCAGATCTCGCCCACTCTCCACCTCGCGCGCTCCGTCTCGCCTGAGCGCCGCGTCACCACCGTCTGGCACCACCGCGGCGAGCGCCGCCCCCTCTTCCCTCCGACGTGCCCTTCCGCTTCACCGGCCTCCGCTGCATCTTCTCCGACCGCACGCTCGAGCGGGATGCCCCCGCGGCGCCGTCCCCGCCACCGGCTTCTTCCTCGGCTCCGACACACTCCGTCGACGAATCCAGCCACCTCGAGCCTCCATCAAGCCCGTTGCTATCCCCTACGGCCCCACGGTGAGCTCCCGCGCGTAACCCCTCACCCCCCCCATCTGTTTCCATGCGTGTAACCGCCATCGCCATAGCTCCCGTAGGCCACTGCCGCCATGGCCACCGCTCATTTCGAGCTAGCCGAGCACGAGCACGCGCTAAGAGCCTCCCAGTGAAGCCGCTAGTGCCCTCTACTTGTCCTCCCATGTCCCCTTGCACCAGATCCATCTGCGCCCGACTCCGGCCGGCGCGTCGCTCATCATCGTCGTCCCCACAGGCCTCCCCGCAGCCTCACGCTACCTCCATCGGACGCGCGCGAGCGCCAGCTGCTCGTAGGCCCTCTCCGGGCGCCGACCCGTGCCCTGCATCGCCGAATCCACCATCGCCAGCCGCCGCCGCCGCCTCTGCTCGACGCTGCCGTTGTTACAGCCCGCCTTAGCCCGAGCTAAGGCCACAGTTGGATGCGCCGCTCCTCCCGCGTCCGAACGAGCCGGGCCGCGCTCGAAACGGCCCTCTGTGGCGCGTTTCCGGCGAGGTCCCGAGCGCCTCCGCCATGTTTTCGGTCGCCGGCGTTCAGCCGCCGGCCACTGCCAGCGTGGCACACCTGGGGCCACCCCTGGGTCACTGCCAGGCCCCGTTGACTGGGTTGACCCAGTCAACGTACTGACTGTGCAGCCCAGTGCCACTGACATGCGGGCCCCGTGCTATTTTAAACAAGTTCTATAAATAATTAAAATGTTAATTAATCTGTTAACTAATTAGTAATTAGTTAATCACTGACACCAGGGGCCCACCCCTCTAATTAGGCTGTTAGTTTAGTTTAAATTACTGTTAGATTAACAGAGGCTGACATGTCGGTCCCACTGGACCCACAGGCCCGGTTTGACCCTGGTCAGCGAGTCTGTTGACTGCTGACGTCATCCCCACGCAATGCTGATGTCATATTCCTTTTCTGTTAATATAAATAATTCCAGAATATTGTTAAAACTTTCAAAAATCATATAAAATAATCCGTAGCTCGGATGAAAATGTTTTCTATATGAAAGTTGCTCACAAAAATCCAACGAATCTGAATATGCGGTCCGTTCATTTGTCACATGCCTCTAGCATGCTGAACATGGAACTTTCCCCCTCCAGTCATTTGTCTGGCACAGGTCCGGAACCGGGAAAACATTCCCGGTTGAATTTCCCCCTTCACCTATTCGTGTAGACATACGTTACGTCACACCCGACACGTCGTATTACCATGTTATGCTTTGTGATGCTATGTTTGCTATATATTTACTGTTTCTTCCCCCTCTTCTCTCCGGTAGACCCCGAGACCGATGCTGCCCCTGTGATCGACTACGTCGACAACAACCCCTCCTTGCCAGAGCAACTAGGCAAGCCCCCCCCTTGATCAACAGATATCGCCTATTCTTCTCTATACTGCTTGCATTAGAGTAGTGTAGCATGTTACTGCTTTCGGTTAATCCTATTCTGTTGCATAGCCTCTCATTGTTACTACAGTTGTTACCCTTACCTGCTATCCTACTGCTTAGTATAGGATGCTAGTGTTCCAGCAGTGGCCCTACACTCTTGTCCGTCTGCCATGCTATACTACTGGGCCGTGATCACTTCGGGCGGTGATAACGGGTATATATTATATACTTTATATACATGACACATGTGGTGACTAAAGTCGGGTCGGCTCGTTGAGTACCCGCAAGTGATTCTGATGAGGGGGCTGAAAGGACAGGTGGCTCCATCCCGGTAGAGGTGGGCCTGGGTTCCTGACGGCCCCCGACTGTTACTTTATGGCGGAGCGACAGGGCAGGTTGAGACCACCTAGGAGAGAGGTGGGCCTGGCCCTGGTCGGCGTTCGCGGATACTTAACACGCTTAACGAGATCTTGGTATTTGATCTGAGTCTGGCCATTTGGTCTATACGCACTAACAAACTACGCGGGAACAGTTATGGGCACTCGGCGTCGTGGTATCAGCCGAAGCTCTTCTTGACGTCAGCGACTGAGTGGCACGTGCCGCATTGGACGGTAAGCTCGCGCTTGTATTGAGGGGGCTAGGTCTGCTTCCGGCCGCGTACGCAACGTGCAGGTGTGCAATGGGAGATGGGCCCAGACCCCTGCACGCATAGGGTTTAGACCGGCGTGCTGACCTCTCTGTTGAGCCTAGGTGGGGCTGCGACGTGTTGATCTTCCGAGGCCGGGCATGACCCAGAAAAGTGTGTCCAGCCAAATGGGATCGAGCGTGTTGGGTTATGTGGTGCACCCCTGCAGGGAAGTTTATCTATTCGAATAGCCGTGTCCCTCGGTAAAAGGACGACCCGGAGTTGTACCTTGACCTTATGACAACTAGAACTGGATACTTAATAAAACACACCCTTCCAAGTGCCAGATATAACCCGGTGATCGCTCTCTAACAGGGCGACGAGGAGGGGATCGCCGGGTAGGATTATGCTATGCGATGCTACTTGGTGAACTTACCATCTACTCTCTTCTACATGCTGCAAGATGGAGGTGGCCAGAAGCGTAGTCTTCGACGGGATTAGCTATCCCCCTCTTATTCTGGCATTCTGCAGTTCAGTCCACCGGTATGGCCCTTTACACATATACCCATGCATATGTAGTGTAGCTCCTTGCTTGCGAGTACTTTGGATGAGTACTCACGGTTGCTTTCTCCCTCTTTCCCCTTTCTATACCTGGTTGTTGCAACCAGATGCTGGAGTCCAGGAGATAGAGATACCGAGGATGATTCTACATGGAGTTCGGCTTCGAGTAGTAGTTAGGAAGTCCTAGGCAGGAGGCCTTGCCTTTATGATCGTTGCTACTTTTGTGCTAGCCTTCTTAAGGCAAACTTGTTTAACTTATGTCTGTACTCAGATATTGTTGCTTGCGCTGACTCGTCTATGATCGAGCACTTGTATTCGAGCCCTTGAGGCCCTTGGCTTGTATTATGATGCTTGTATGACTTATTTCTGTTGTAGAGTTGTGTTGTGATATCTTCCCGTGAGTCCCTGATCTTGATCGTACACATTTGCGTGCATGATTAGTGTATGATTGAATCGGGGGCGTTATAAGTTGGTATCAGAGCCAACTGCATGTAGGTAGCCCCCTTTCCAACTCCTTGGCCGAAGTTGAGTCTAGTCATCCAAAACTGTTTTACTAACTTGGCTGTGTGGCTTACGGGCCCACATCGCCATTGGGTGGTATTAGGATCTTTTATTCCTCATCTATACTCCGAGACTTTGATCTCTCTACTATTTGGGTTAAATGAATTTGCTAACTCTGACATTAGGATCTCGTGATCGCATCCACCCGGAGAGCCCCTTATTGCAGAGGATCGTGTGCTGCATCGGAAGATTCCGAAGATACTCTCTGATGTTCTCTCGAGACTATGTGCTCGTCGCTTTTGCAATCCCCTACCACCGATACATCCCTATGGATAAATACATAAACCTTCCGTCCTTACTTTTATTCCCAATTGATCTTGTTATTACAAGATACCCTGAAATCCTCTCTATTGTTCCGAGAATATTTTGTGCCTACTGCCTTGCAGTTCCTTGCCACCTGAATACCCCTACGGATAATTCCTCACACTTATCGAGGATTCATTCATCCCCAGTTGTTCATGCATTTCACAAAATACTTTGAAATGCCATTCGATCTTCCAAGAATCCTCTACAGCTTGGTGCTCTTGAGAATCTTGTTGCCTGCTGCATTGCGGTTAATTCCATATGCCTAGCAATATTCTTTGACTCCTTTGCCATTATCACCCTGAGTCCCTCGATTCAATATGTGTGTGATTGCTCACAATCATCACCTGATCCTTAGGAATTGTCTTTCTGGCTCAAACGTCATTCCAGATATGAGCTGGTTTTCCGCCAATCAAACATTGACTAATGGTGCCTCTAAGTCTACTCAACTTACTCGTAATTGATCAGGGCATCTGATTCTGATACACCGATCTGGTATCCATAATTTCTTTGATTTTAAAACTTCGAAGTATTCAGATATTGCCATAATCTGTTGCCTTTGCATTCTTTCTTCCTCTGGTTGTGTGCCGATACTCACATCAGCTCCGCTATGGACCGTCGGATCCTTTGTTGAAATATCATCCGACAGTGTCCTTCGTATACAAAAACCTTGAGAAGTTCTTTCCCTGATACATAATGCCTTCGGTAAATTGTATCCTCTCCTTTTGTCACCCATGCTCTACTATCGAGCTTGTGTTATTTACTATTGAAGCTTGTGGTATATGTTCCATAGATGACCCTAAGGGTTGAACCTATGCCTTTCCAGATCCGGGTAAACCCAAGAGTTTTCACGAGTCATACTCTTCTGGAGTTTTGCTAGATAAAATTTAAACATTACAACTTCTTCGGAAAATGAGAAGTGAATGAAAGGTTATGCAGTGGAGAAGTGGGAGTCGACCTTGAACTTGTGTTCATGCCCATGGAAACGATGTAGATCTTATCATTAAAGCTTCTCTTAAATTAATTATTCCCTTGGTATAAGTTCATCTTATATCTGGGATCTGGCCTTTTGCAATCGTGGTTCCGGCCATGTTCTCCTTTAAATACCATTTCTCGGACAAGTTGAAGTACTTGTCTTCTGCAGATCATGCACCTGTCCAACCGTTACTTTGATCTACCGTTGAGTATTAGACTCTGGTATCTCAAGAATATCATGGAACTGCATAACTTTTTTTGGGTTCTTCATCAACTATTATTTCTCACCGATTCCAATTTTCTCGGGTTCTGGGTTGTCGTCAACCGAGAACACCGATCCCGCATTTTGGTTCGATAACCCTAAGTCATTTTTGTTGCTTACGAGTTTCTTAATCCTTTAAGTCTTTCCTAGCCTGATCGGCTATATCATTATCGGCTGATTTTAACTGTGCTACCGAGTCCTTAATTCCGGAGCACAACTTTCGATGATGAGCTAAGCTTACGCCGATTTCTTCGTCTTATCGTTCCCCCTTGAACGACAAGCTTGAATTCGAGTTTGTGTCCTACTCGTGGTCCCAAGAACATTTCGCTTCATCATTCCTTTGACTTGATGTCCTCGCCGACCGATTACATCTCCATGAAACCTCTCGACAGAATTTCTCATGGTCATCATCAACATTCTGAGTTCCTCCAGGATATCAATTGAATTCATGACGAGAAATACCATCCTTGCCCCTCGATGATTTGTGTTATCATCGACAACATTCTTGCTTTCCCTTCAACACAAACTTGTTCATGTCTTGTGTTGTACCTTGAGATCCTTGCTATCCAACTTATGTTATGTTTTAACTTGGAGTATTGCTATCTTTTATGTCAAGAATGTCATGGAAATCCACCACCCTTAAGAATTCTTGATACAAGTGATACTTATTAACATCACCATTCTTTTCTTGGTCCGCGTGTTGTTTCTAACCGGAATACCGACAAATGGTCTGTGATGTGTAAATTCTAAACTTCTAGCAACCCTATTGCTTTGAAGTTATTGGTCTATAGTTTCATTCTACGTCTATGGCTTATTGAATCATCATTCGAACATTGATCGTGCTACCTAGCCCATATTTCGGGTGCACATTTCAACCAATGTTTAACTGTGTATGTTTTCCTCGAGCATACATCATTAAGTCATTTGATCTAGCTAATGTTATCTCCTTGTTCATATAATTGTGGAAACCCATCTTTTGGAAGTCTCGATGAATTGTCGTTGAGTTCATCAGTTACCTCCTTATCTCTTCATTGGTTTAATGATGAGCTTTTGTTTCGGAACTCGCTTCCGTAGTAAATTTCCCGAGAATCTTACAATGTCGTCTCGTCAATTTGTTTTGCACCTTTTCTTCTCAGGCATCCTGAGTCTGAGGTATCCTAACACCGATCAGATCTGAATCTCGGTCAGATATGATGGTTGGAACATTTTTCCAAGAGTTATAACATAGGTCTTTATAAGACCCGGTAAGGTGATGTCATTCCTAGCACACCTGGGCGGAGGACCTATTGTTATAGTATCCTTTTTAGCAAGTTTAGCCATTCTTTCATGAGGAAATTGTAATACTTATTCTATAAGTTGTTCCTGATGGATCCTTTGTGGATCTAAAGTCTGACCTTTGCTTGAAGACCATGTCAATGCTATCTCGAAGCATGTATGTGGTCCGATTTTCAATAAGAGCATTTGAAGCACAATGCTAAATTTTCTTTATCATTTATCCTAACACCGTTGTATGGGTAATATCATGAGGTTCCTCCCCCCTTACCTAAATGGTTTTCTACTTTCTATCCTGTCATGGATATCATGCTCCGCTTGTCCTTGGGAAGGATATACCCCCGAAATATGTGTGTATACACATTTTCCCTTCCATTGTTCTGTTTAAACCTGATAACCACTTTTCCTTTCCGTTGGTTTGTTTAAACCTTCTTGTGATCTAAGCAGTAATATTATCCTGCTTATGTAAACACCTCGGTGTACAATTCTGTCAGCAAGACCCTGTTACTATTGTTGATGACATTCTGGTAACCACCGATGGACGAGAACTTTGCCTATTGGTCCGCCTCGTTCAACGAGCAGGAAAATGGTTCTCTTCGTCCCTCGCCCTTGGTACCGATGTTGTTGCCGACATAACTGACAGGCTATCCTCTTACATGCCTTGCTTACATGATCGTGCAAGACATTACTGCCCTTTCTACTTTTAACCCACATGGTGGGCCCATAACCCATAGTTCCACAGGATCGAAACCTGACTCTCCTGAAAACACCCATGTTCCCATGGTTGTTCCTCGCGCGTGGCCTCGTATGTAATTCATGAGCCACCTTCCGAGAGATCATCAATTCTGGCATCAGACAAAATACTTATTCCCGTTGCTTTGAACCCCTTTCACGCCCTGTAACAGGCATCGAACGATTGCCTGCCCGCTCGAAACTTTCCATGACACCTCCTCACGTTGCTCTTGATATTTTCTTAAGTTTCAATTCGAGAGTTACTTTCCGCCACCTTCCCCGATATTATCGACCAGATAGTCAACCTTGCAGAGGTTCGTTCCCCCGGAATACCCACCCTTTATTCTTTCGTAAGTTCGATGGAATTCCCAAAGAAAGGATGTCGGCTTCATCATGATGAACTGAAGCAGAGAAATGAAGACCTCAAGTAATGGATCGACCTCTTCGAGAAGAGCAACCAAGACCGAGAAGATCCGTTAGATTTTTCATAACCCAATACCTTCCCCCTTACTCCCCTCCTAAATCTCGGGACGAGATTTCTTGTAGTGGAGGAGAATTGTGACGCCCGGATAATCAAGCTACAGTAACCTCTGCTAATAATGCCACGTCACCTCGATTATTGTTGCTAATCTCGCATTAGTTAGAAACTGATTCAAATTCAAGTTTGAATTAAAGTCAAAACAATTAAAGTTTTCAACAATTAAAACTAAAATGTTCGGATTGAACCAAATAATGCATAGGCAATTATGGTGGAGAAACCAAACCTTTATAAAATATTTAAATACTATTAGATGGATAAAACATCAGGGAAAACTATTATTTAAATACTTTTAAATATTAAATAATTATGAAACTATTTTAGTTTGGGTAGCAAGTTAATGTGGCCGTGGCATATTTGGTAACAACAAATTAGGTGCCATTTTGGTATTTTGCTAAAACAAAATAAAAGAGAAACTAGAAATAAAACAGAAAAGAAAAATAAATAAAAAGTAAAAAGAAAACAAAAGAAAAGAAACCCCCCGGCTCCCCAAGGGCCTTGGCCCACTGGCCCAGCTGGCCGGCTAGCCCAAACCGGCCTAGGCCGCCCAGCCCCCCCTCCCGCGTCGTCTTCACTGTGCGGGCGATCGAGCGCCCGTGCCCGCGGTCGCCGCCCGACCGGCTCGCCGCCCCACGCCGCGGCAACGCCGGGGATAAGGACGAGCCCTTCCCCCTCGACCTCATCCTCGTCAGCCCCCTCCCTGCGCAGATATCTTTCCCTCTCCCCCCAGATCTCGCCCACTCTCCAACTCGCGCGCTCCGTCTCGCCTGAGCGTCGCGTCGCCGCCGTCTGGCACCACCGCGGCGAGCTCCGCCCCCTCTTCCCTCCGACGTGCCCTTCCGCTTCACCGGCCTCCGCTGAATCTTCTCCAACCGCACGCTCGAGCGGGACGCCCCTGCGGCACCATCCCCGCCACCGGCTTCTTCCTCAGCTCCGACACACTCCGTCGACGAATCCGGCCACCTCGAGCCTCCATCAAGCCCGCTGCCATCCCATACGGCCCCATGGTGAGCTCCCGCGCGTAACCCCACACCCCCCCCCCCCCCGTCCGTTTCCATGCGTGTAACCGCCATCGCCATAGCTCCCGTAGGCCACCGCCGCCCTGCTCCATCGCCGCCATGGCCACCGCTCATTCCGAGCTAGCCGAGCACGAGCATGTGCTAAGAGCCTCCCGGTGAAGCCGCTAGTGCCCTCTGCTTGTCCTCCCATGTCCCCTTGCACCGGATCCATCTGCGCCCGACTCCGGCCGGCGCATCGCTCATCATCGTTGTCCCCACGGGCCTCCCCGCAGCCTCCCGCTACCTCCATCGGACGCGCGCGAGCGCCAGCTGCTCGTAGGCCCTCTCCGGGCGCCGACCCGTGCCCTGCATCGCCAAATCCACCATCGCCCGCCGCCGCCGCCTCTGCTCGACGCTGCCATTGTTGCAGCCCGCCTCAGCCCGAGCTAAGGACACAGTTGGATGCGCCGCTCCTCCCGCGTCCGAACGAGCCGCGCCGCGCTCGAAACGGCCCTCTGTGGCGCGTTTCCGGTGAGGTCCCGAGCGCCTCCGCCATGTTTTCGGTCGCCGGCGTTCAGCCGCCGGCCACTGCCAGCGTGGCACACCTGGGGCCACCCCTGGGTCACTGCCAGGCCCCGTTGACTGGGTTGACCCAGTCAACATACTGACCGTGCAGCCTAGTGCCACTGACATGCGGGCCCCGTGCTATTTCAAACAGGTTTTATAAATAATTAAAATGTTAATTAATCTGTTAACTAATTAGTAATTAGTTAGTCACTGACACCAGGGGGCCCCCCTCTAATTAGGCTGTTAGTTTAGTTTAAATTACTGTTAGACTAACAGAGGCTGACATGTGAGTCCCACTGGACCCACAGGCCCGGTTTGACCCTGGTCAGCGAGTCTGTTGACTGCTGACGTCATCCCCACACAATGCTGACGTCATATTCCTTTTCTGTTAATATAAATAGTTCCAGAATATTGTTAAAACTTTCAAAAATCATATAAAATAATCCGTCGCTTGGATGAAAATGTTTTCTATATGAAAGTTGCTCAGAAAAATCCAACGAATCCGAATACGCGGTCCGTTCATTTGTCACATGCCTCTAGCATGCTGAACATGGAACTTTCCCCCTCCGGTCATCTGTCTGGCACAGGTCCGGAACCGGGAAAACATTCCCGGTTGAATTTCCCCCTTCACCTATTCGTGTAGACATACGTTAGGTCACACCCGACACGTCGTATTACCACGTTATGCTTTGTGATGCTATGTTTGCTTTATATTTACTGTTTCTTCCCCCTCTTCTCTCCGGTAGACCCCGAGACCGATGCTGCCCTGTGATCGACTACGTCGACAACAACCCCTCCTTGCCAGAGCAACCAGGCAAGCCCCCCCCCCCTTGATCACCAGATATCGCCTATTCTTCTCTATACTGCTTGCATTAGAGTAGTGTAGCATGTTACTGCTTTCGGTTAATCCTATTTAGTTGCATAGCCTCTCATTGTTACTACAGTTGTTACCCTTACCTGCTATCATACTGCTTAGTATAGGATGCTAGTGTTCCATCAGTGGCCCTACACTCTTGTCCGTCTGCCATGCTATACTACTGGGCCGTGATCACTTCGGGAGGTGATCACGGGTATATACTATATACTTTATATACATGACACATGTGGTGACTAAAGTCGGGTCGGCTCGTTGAGTACCCGCAAGTGATTCTGATGAGGGGGCTGAAAGGACAGGTGGCTCCATCCCGGTAGAGGTGGGCCTGGGTTCCTGACGGCCCCCGACTGTTACTTTATGGCGGAGCGACAGGGCAGGTTGAGACCACCTAGGAGAGAGGTGGGCCTGGCCCTGGTCGGCGTTCGCGGATACTTAACACGCTTAACGAATCTTGGTATTTGATCTGAGTCTGGCCATTTGGTCTATACGCACTAACCAACTACGCGGGAACAGTTATGGGCACTCGGCGTCGTGGTATCAGCCGAAGCTCTTCTTGACGTCAGCGACTGAGTGGCGCGCGCCGCATTGGACTGTAAGCTCGCGCTTGTATTAAGGGGGCTAGGTCTGCTTCCGACCGCGTACGCAACATGCAGGTGTGCAATGGGCGATGGGCCCAGACCCCTGCGCGCATAGGGTTTAGACCGGCGTGCTGACCTTTCTGTTGAGCCTAGGTGGGGCTGCGACATGTTCATCTTCTGAGGCCGGGCATGACCCAGAAAAGTGTGTCCGGCCAAATGGGATCGAGCGTGTTGGGTTATGTGGTGCACCCCTGCAGGGAAGTTTATCTATTCGAATAGCTGTGTCCCTCGGTAAAAGGACGACCCGGAGTTGTACCTTGACCTTATGACAACTAGAACTGGATACTTAATAAAACACACCCTTCCAAGTGCCAGATATAACCCGGTGATCGCTCTCTAACAGGGCGACGAGGAGGGGATCGCCGGGTAGGATTATGCTATGCGATGCTACTTGGTGAACTTACCATCTACTCTCTTCTACATGCTGCAAGATGGAGGTGGCCAGAAGCGTAGTCTTCGACAGGATTAGCTATCCCCCTCTTATTCTGGCATTTTGCAATTCAGTCCACCGGTATGGCCCTTTACACATATACCCATGCATATGTAGTGTAGCTCCTTGGTTGCGAGTACTTTGGATGAGTACTCACGGTGGCTTTCTCCCTCTTTTCCCCTTTCTATACCTGGTTGTCACAACCAGATGCTGGAGTCCAGGAGCTAGAGATCCCGAGGATGATTCTACATGGAGTTCGGCTTCGAGGAGTAGTTAGGAGGTCCCAGGCAGGAGGCCTTGCCTCTTCGATCGTTGCTACTTTTGTGCTAGCCTTCTTAAGGCAAACTTGTTTAACTTATGTCTGTACTCAGATATTGTTGCTTGCGCTGACTCGTCTATGATCGATCACTTGTATTCGAGCCCTCGAGGCCCCTGGCTTGTATTACGATGCTTCTATGACTTATTTCTGTTGTAGAGTTGTGTTGTGATATCTTCCCGTGAGTCCCTGATCTTGATCGTACACATTTGCGTGCATGATTAGTGTACGATTGAATCGGGGGAGTCACATAGACATGACCGAGACACATCTCTGGTCAATAACCAATAGCGGAACCTGGATGCTCATATTGGCTCCTACATATTCTATGAAGATCTTTATCGGTCAAACCGTATAACAACATATGTTGTTCCCTTTGTCATTAGTATGTTTACTTGCCCGAGATTCGATCGTCGGTATCATCATACCTAGTTCAATCTCATTACTGGCAAGTCTCTTTACTTGTTCTGTAATGCATCATCCCGTAACTAACTCATTAGTCACAATGCTTGCAAGGCTCATAGTGATGTGCATTACCAAGAGGGCCCAAAGATACCTCTCCGATACACGGAGTGACAAATCCTAATCTCGATCTATGACAACTCAACAAACACCATCAGAGACACATGTAGAGCATATTTATAGTCAGCCAGTTACGTTGTGACGTTTGATAGCACACAAGGTGTTCTTCCGGCATTTGGGAGTTGCATAATCTCATAGTCAGAGGAACATGTATAAGTCATGATGAAAGCAATAGCAATAAAACTACACGATCATTAATGCTAAGCTAACGGATGGGTCTTGTCCATCACATCATTCTCTAATGATGTGATCCCGTTCATCAAATGACAACACATGTCAATGGCTAGGAAACTTAACCATCTTTGATTAACGAGCTAGTCAAGTAGAGGCATACTAGGGACACTCTGTTTCTCTATGTATTCACACATGTACTAAGTTTCCGGTTAGTACAATTCTAGCATGAATAATAAACATTTATCATGATATAAGGAAATATAAATAACAACTTTATTATTGCCTCTATGGCATATTTCCTTCAGTCTCCCACTTGCACTAGAGTCAATAATCTAAATTACATAGTAATGATTCTAACACCCATGGAGTCTTGGTACTGATCTTGTTTTGCTCGTGAGAGAGGCTTAGTCAACGGGTCTGCAACATTCAGATCCGTATGTATTTTGCAAATCTCTATGTCTCCCTCCTTGACTTGATCACGGATGCAATTGAAGCATCTTTTGATGTGTTTGGTTCTCTTGTGAAATCTGGATTCCTTCGCCAAGGCTATTGCTCTAGTATTTTCACAAAAGATTTTCATTGGACCCGATGCACTAGGTATGACACCTAGATCGGATATGAACTCCTTCATCCAGACTCCTTCATTTGCTGCTTCGAAAGCAGCTATGTACTCCGCTTCACACGTAGATCCTGCCATGACGCTTTGCTTGGAACTACACCAACTGACAGCTCCACTATTCAATATAAATACGTATCCGGTTTGTGACTTAGAGTCATCCGGATCAGTGTCAAAGCTTGCATCGACATAACCATTTACGACGAGCTCTTTGTCACCTCCATAAATGAGAAACATATCCTTATTCCTTTTCAGGTATTTCAGGATGTTCTTGACCGCTGTCCAGTTAAACTAATAGCAAGGCACACATCAAGTCTGGTACACATCATTGCATACATGATAGAACCTATGGCTGAAGCATAGAGAATAACTTTCATTTTCTCTCTACCTTCTGCAGTGGTCGGGCATTGAGTCTGACTCAACTTCACACCTTGTAACACAGGTAAGAACCCTTTCTTTGCTTGATCCATTTTGAAATTCTTCAAAACTTTATCAAGGTATGTGCTTTGTGAAAGTCCAATTAAGCGTCTTGATCTATCTCTATAGATCTTGATGCCCAATATATAAGCAGCTTCACCGAGGTCTTCATTGAAAAAAAATTATTCAAGTATCCTTTTATGCTATTCAAAAATTCCGTATCATTTCCGATCAACAATATGCCATCCACATATAATATCAGAAATGCTACAGAGCTCCCACTCACTTTTTTTGTAAATACAGGCTTCTCCAAAAGTCTGTATAAAACCATATGCTTTGATCACACTATCAAAGCGTATATTCCAACTCCGAGAGGCTTGCACCAGTCCACAAATGGATCGCTGGAGCTTGCACACTTTGTTAGCACCTTTTGGATCGACAAAACCTTCTGGTTGCGTCATATACAACTCTTCTTTAAGATATCCATTAAGGAATGTAGTTTTGACATCAACTTGCCAAATTTCATAATCATAAAATGCGGCAAATTGCTAACATGATTCGGACAGACTTAAGCATCGCTACGGGTGAGAAAGTCTCATCATAGTCAACTCCTTGAGCTTGTCGAAAACCTTTCGCAACAAGTCGAGCTTTGTAGACAGTAACATTACCTTCAGTGTCAGTCTTCTTCTTGAAGATCCATTTATTTTCTATGGCTTGCCAATCATCGGGCAAGTCAACCAAAGTCCACACTTTGTTATCATACATGGATCCCATCTCAGATTTCATGGCCTCAAGCCATTTAGCAGAATATGGGCTCATCATCGCTTCCTCATAGTTCGTAGGTTCGTCATGGTCAAGTAACATGACCTCCAGAACAGGATTACCGTACCACTCTGGTGCGGATCTTACTCTGGTTGACCTACGAGGTTCAGTAGTAACTTGATCTGAAGTGACATGATCATCATCATTAGCTTCCTCACTAATTGGTGTAGAAGTCACAGGAACAGATTTCTGTGATGAACTACTTTCCAATAAGGGAGCAGGTACAGTTACCTCATCAAGTTCTACTTTCCTCCCACTCACTTCTTTTGAGACAAACTCCTTCTCTAGAAAGGATTCATTCTTAGCAACGAATATCTTGCCTTCGGATCTATGATAGAAGGTGTACCCAACAGTCTCCTTTGGGTATCCTATGAAGACACATTTCTCCGATTTGGGTTCGAGCTTATCAGGTTGAAGCTTTTTCACATAAGCATCGCAGCCCCAAACTTTAAGAAACGACAACTTAGGTTTCTTGCCAAACCACAGTTCATATGATGTCGTCTCAACAGATTTAGATGGTGCCCTATTTAACGTGAATGCAACCGTCTCTAAAGCATAACCCCAAAACGATAGCGGTAAATCAGTACGAGACATCATAGTTTGCACCATATCTTATAAAGTGCAGTTACGATGTTCGGACACACCATTACGCTGTGGTGTTCCAGGTGGCGTGAGTTGCGAAACTATTCCGCATTGTTTCAAATGAAGACCAAACTCGTAACTCAAATATTCACCTCCACGATTAGATCATAGAAATTTAATTTTCTTATTACGATGATTTTCCACTTCACTCTGAAATTCTTTGAACTTTTCAAATGTTTCAGACTTATGTTTTATCAAGTAGATATACCCATATCTTCTCAAATCATCTGTGAAGGTCAGAAAATTACGATACCCACCGCGAGCCTCAACACTCATCGGACCGCATACATCAGTATGTATTATTTCCAACAAGTCTGTTGCTCGCTCCATTGTTCCGGAGAACGGAGTCTTAGTCAACTTGCCCATGAGGCATGGTTCGCAAGCATCAAGTGATTCATAATCAAGTGATTCCAAAAGCCCATCAGCATGGAGTTTCTTCATGCGTTTTACACCAATATGACCTAAACGGCAGTGCCACAAATAAGTTGTACTATCATTATTAACCTTACATCTTTTGGCTTCAATATTATGAATATGTGTATCACTACAATCAAGATTTAACAAAAATAGGCCACTCATCAAGGGTGCATGACCATAAAAGATATTACTGATATAAGTAGAACAACAATTATTCTCTGATTTAAATGAATAACCGTCTCGCATCAAACAAGATCCAGATAGAATGTTCATGCTTAACACTGGCACCAAATAACAATTATTCAGGTCTAAAACTAATCCCGATGGTAGATGTAGAGGTAGCGTGCCGATGGCGATCACATCGACTTTGGAACCATTTCCCACGCACATCATCACCTCGTCCTTAGCCAATCTTCGCTTAATCCGTAGCCCCTGTTTCGAGTTGCAAATATGAGCAACAGAACCAATATCAAATACCCAGGCGCTACTACGAGCATTAGTAAGGTACACATCAATAACATGTATATCAAATATACCTTTCACTTTGCCATCCTTCTTAACCGCCAAATACTTGGGGCAGTTCCGCTTCCAATGACCAGTCCCTTTGCAGTAGAAGCACTCAGTCTCAGGCTTAGGTCCACACTTGGGCTTCTTCACTTGAGCAGCAACTTGCTTGCCATTCTTCTTGAAGTTCCCCTTCTTCCCTTTGCCCTTTTTCTTGAAACTAGTGGTCTTGTTAACCATCAACACTTGATACTCCTTCTTGGTTTCTACCTCAGCAGCCTTTAGTATTGCGAAGAGCTCGGGAATTGTCTTATCCATCCCTTGCATATCATAGTTCATCACAAAGCTTTTGTAGCTTGGTGGCAGTGATTGAAGAACTCTGTCAATGACACTATCATCAGGAAGATTAACTCCCAGTTGAGTCAAGTGGTTGTGGTACCCAGACATTCTGAGTATATATTCACTGACAGAATTATTCTCTTCCATTTTGCAGCTATAGAACTTATTGGAGACTTCATATCTCTCAATCCGGGCATTTGCTTGAAATATTAACTTCAAATCCTAGAAGATCTCATATGCTCCATGACATTCAAAATGTCGTTGAAGTCCCGATTCTAAGCCGTAAAGCAAGGCACACTGAACTATCGAGTAGTCATCAGCTTTGCTCTGCCAGACGTTCATAACGTCTGCAGTTGCTCCTGCAGCGGGTCTTGCACCTAGCGGTGCTTCCAGGACGTAATTCTTCTGTGAAGCAATGAGGATAATCCTCAAGTTACGGACCCAGTTTGTGTAGTTGCTACAATCATCTTTCAACTTAGCTTTCTCTAGGAACGCATTAAAATTCAAAGGAACAGTAGCATGGGCCATTGATCTACAACAACATAGACATGCAAAATACTATCAGGTACTAAGTTCATGATAAATTCAAGTTCAATTAATCATATTACTTAAGAACTCCCACTTAGATAGACATCCCTCTGGTCATCTAAATGATCACGTGATCCATATCAACTAAACCATGTCTGATCATCACGTGAGATGGAGTAGCTTTCAATGGTGAACATCACTATGTTGATCATATCTACTATATGATTCACGCTCGACCTTTCAGTCTAAGTGTTCCGAGGCCATATCTGCATATGCTAGGCTCGTCAAGTTTAACCCGAGTATTCTGCGTGTGCAAAACTGGCTTGCATCCGTTGTATGTGAACGTAGAGCTTATCACACCCGATCATCACGTGGTGTCTCGGCACGACGAACTGTAGCAACGGTGCATGCTCAGGGAGAACACTTATACCTTGAAATTTAGTGAGAGATCATATTATAATGCTACCGTCGTACTAAGCAAAATAAGATGCATAAAGGATAAACATCACATGCAATCAAAATAAGTGATATGATATGGCCATCATCATCTTGTGCCTTTTGATCTCCATCTCCAAAGCACCGTCATGATCACCATCATCACCGGCTTGACACCTTGATCTCCATCGTAGCATCGTTGTCATCTCACCAACTATTGCTTCTACGACTATCGCTACCGCTTAGTGATAAAGTAAAGCAATTACATGGCGATTGCATTTCATACAATAAAGCGACAACCATAAGGCTCCTGCCAGTTGCGGATAACTTTTACAAAACATGATCATCTCATACAACAATTTATATATCATCATGTCTTGACCATATCACATCACAGCAAGCCCTTCAAAAACAAGTTAGACGTCCTCTACTTTGTTGTTGCAAGTTTTACGTGGCTGCTACGGACTTCTAGCAAGAACCGTTCTTACCTATGCATCAAAACCACAATGATTTTTCGTCAAGTGTGTTGTTTTAATCTTCAACAAGGACCGGGCGTAGTCAAACTCGATTCAACTAAAGTTGGAGAAACTGACACCCGCTAGCCACATGTGTGCGAAGCACGTCGGTAGAACCAGTCTCATGAACGCGGTCATGTAATGTCGGTCCGGGCCGCTTCATCCAACAATACTGCCGAATCAAAGTAAGACGTTGCTGGTAAGCAGTATGACTATTATCGCCCACAACTCGTTGTGTTCTACTCCTGCATATAACACTACGCATAGACCTGGCTCGGATGCCACTATTGGGGAACACAGTATTTCAAAAAAATTACCTACGGTCACGCAAGATCTATCTGAGATGCATAGCAGCAAGAGGGGAGAGTGTGTCCACATACCCTCATAGACCGAAAGCGGAAGCGTTTAATAACGCGGTTGATGTAGTCGAACGTCTTCGCGATCCAACCGATCCAAGCACCGAACGTACGGCACCTCCGCGTTCAGCACACGTTTAGCTCGATGACGTCCCTCGAGCTCTTGATCCAGTTGAGGCCGAGGGAGAGTTCCGTCAGCACGATGGCGTGGCGACGGTGATGATGAAGTTACCGGCGCAGGGCTTCGCCTAAGCACTACGACGATATGACCGAGGTGTGTAACTGTGGAGGGGGGCACCGCACACGGCTAAGAGAAGACTTGGTGTGCCTTTGGGGTGCCCCCCTCCCACGTATATAAAGGGGAGGAGGAGAGGTGGCCGGCCCAAGGGGGGCGCGCCATGGGGGGAGTCCTACTTGGACTCCCGGTTCAAGTAGGATTCGCCCCCCCCCCCCCCCTTTCCTATTCGCACTAGGAGAAGGAGGGAAGGAGGAGGAGGAGATAAGGAAGGAGGGGGCGCCGCTCCCTCCCCTTGTCCAATTCGGATTGGCAAGGGGGGCGCACGCCACCTCCTGACCAGCCCTCTCTCTTCTCCACTAGGGCCCATGAAGGCCCATGAACTTCCCCGGGGGGTCCGATAACCCCCGGTACTCCGAAACTCATCCGAAATGACCCGAACCATTCCGGTGTCCGAATGTAACCTTCCAATATATGAATCTTTATGTCTTGACCATTTCGAGACTCCTCGTCATGTCCGTGATCTCATCCGGGACTCCGAACAAAGTTCGGTTCATCAAATCACATAACTCATAATACAAATCGTCATCGAACGTTAAGCGTGCGGACCCTATGGGTTCGAGAACTATGTAGGCATGACCGAGACACATCTCTGGTCAATAACCAATAGCAGAACCTGGATGCTCATATTGGCTCACGAAGATCTTTATCGGTCAAACCGTATAACAACATACGTTGTTCCCTTTGTCATCAGTATGTTTACTTGCCCGAGATTCGATCGTCGGTATAATCATACCTAGTTCAATCTCATTACTTGCAAGTCTCTTTACTTGTTCCGTAATGCATCATCCCGTAACTAACTCATTAGTCACAATGCTTGCAAGGCTCATAGTGATGTGCATTACCAAGAGGGCCCAAAGATACCTCTCCGATACACGGAGTGACAAATCCTAATCTCGATCTATGACAACTCAACAAACACCATCAGAGACACCTGTAGAGCATATTTATAGTCACCCAGTTACGTTGTGACGTTTGATAGCACACAAGGTGTTCTTCCGGCATTCGGGAGTTGCATAATCTCATAGTCAGAGGAACATGTATAAGTCATGATGAAAGCAATAGCAATAAAACTACACGATCATTAATGCTAAGCTAACGGATGGGTCTTGTCCATCACATCATTCTCTAATGATGTGATCCCGTTCATCAAATGACAACACAGGTCAATGTCTAGGAAACTTAACCATCTTTGATTAACGAGCTAGTCAAGTAGAGGCATACTAGGGACACTGTTTGTCTATGTATTCACACATGTACTAAGTTTCCGGTTAATACAATTCTAGCATGAATAATAAACATTTATCATGATATAAGGAAATATAAATAATAACTTTATTATTGCCTCTAGGGAATATTTCCTTCAACAAATAGTTTTAAAAGAGAATATACTACATCCGAATCATAACCCGGACGAGGGCCGACGGGGACGGATATCAAAACCATGGCACTATGTATAACAAACAACGTACGGGTAAGATACTTATACAAGTAACTATATATCTAAATCACAGGAACATGATTTTTTTATATAAAAAGATAATAACTAGAGGCTCAACACAAGGTGGTGCCGGCGACGGGTCGGTGCGGACGATCGACGGTGGTTAGGACGGAGATGGGAAGGCACTAAGTAAACCACACCTACATATGCAAACTAAGAGTTATTTTGAGCTCAAATTGCATATAAATCAAATAAACTACCACATATAATTCCTCCCAAATTACTAAAACCCACAAATTAATCACTATATAAAGCATTGCAAGAGCTAATCTAGCAATGAGAGATGAAAGGACAAAGTTGCTAACCTTTGCGATCACTTGAATGGATGGGGGCCCTCAAATCTTGACAAAATTTGGGCAAAATGTGTGATGAGCTCGAGGAAGAGGGGAAGAACAGAGAGGAGAGGGGAAGGGGGAAGAACAGAGCGAGCTCGATCGCGGGTGGACGAAGGGTTTATATAGGAACATCTTTAGTCCCCGTTCAGGGCACAAACCGGGACTAAAGCTCAGCCTCTAGTACCGGTTCGTGCCACGAACCGGGACTAAAGGTGTTGGTGGGGCCGCAGCCTGACACCAGCCTGCCACCACCTCTTTAGTACCGGTTCGTGGCACGAACCGGTACTAAAGGTTCGCCACAAACTGGTACTACTGATCGCCGCCCGCCTAGCCGTTGGAACCGACACTAATGGTCACATTAGTGCCGGTTCAATTACAAACCGGGACTAATGAGCTAAACATTAGGCCCTTTTTCTACTAGTGTGAATGGCGATCCAATAATAGGATATGTGTTTAGTAATATCGTCCTATTTTTTCTGGTTGTGGCATTTTATTCCTTTCATTTGATTTTGCTTGCAACATGTATTGAACTACATACTTTGTTTCTACTTTATTTAATAAAATGGTTGTGCGCATCTCTTGCTGCAGTGGTTGGGAATGATCTTCCTTTAAAAAAATTGGGCGGGTCAACAAAACTAGCAAGAGTAGGGTTGTACATGGGTGTACCAGCACCACATGTTTACATATGCGGCCTTAGATTTCGGGGCCTTGGTTGTGAGTTTTAGGGCATCAAATATTCATGTGGTGGTTGATGCTTGTGTTTTTCCACATAGGAAGTTATGAAAAATGACGGTAGTGGTCATACTTCCATAAAATGTGTCACTATCATTATGATCTCTTGGTATTCACCTATACTTTATACACATCCCAATTGCAATATATACGAGCAGGATTAGCTTATTATCTCCACCATTAAGAGCTCGAATCTAGATAAAACCTTGCTTCTTGTTACCATCCAGCCCAATCATCTAGCCGGGATACCCTTGAGGGATTTGCCGGATTTAGCTCCTACAATATATAATTGGAATGCCATGCCAAGTCGAATGTTTCACATAAGAATTATAGAGAATATATGTTTTTCTAAACATGTGGGAGAAAGTTACAACTTAATCCTGTTTAGCCATTGGTACACACAATGGCCATCAACTCCACTGTGTGTGAGAGAGAGAGAGAGAGAGACTAAGCTATTCTCATCAGCCCACACTTCTCCACACTAGCCCAGTTAGCCCAAGTTTGACAAAGCCTACTATGTCCGACACTGCGTAGAGAGACTTTTTTCGAAATGGAAGAAAGAAGCCTCTCGCCCCGCATCCATGGAAAACATAGACATAATTTTATTAAAGTTCACGCGAGGCAATGAAAACAAAGTCACCAAAAGTGAAGTATGATATATAATGATGGTGTTCGCACACGAACACGTCACGTGTACCCTCAACACCGGGGGTGATGCACCGCAGCTCACGTCGAAGGAGACCCGAACGACAGCGCGATGCGCAAGACAGTCGGCGGGTGCTTTTGCAGACCCGAAACCCCACACGCCCGGGAGGGACCCCGTCAGGGAGTGCGGCGGCTATGGGCTGCCCTAGGTCGATTCGCTCGCCCCTAGAGCCTCGTGGATCGCTGCCCTCCAATGCGAAGAACGAGAAAGAAAGATACAAGGGTAAGGAATAAAGATAGATGAACACAAAAGTATAATAGATTGATTGGTTCGATTGGTGTTGTTCAATCGGCCGTCACCCCTTAGATATATAAAAGGGGGCTGGACTTTCCGTGCAAGGAAAAGGCTTGGATTCACGTCCAAAACCCTAGTCAAATTCGGATTGGTTTTGTCCGAACTTTCCAAAACTGTTCGGTCTAAAACTGGCTGCATACTGTGGGTCTTTTTTGAGGTGGTAAACAACCTCGGATGAAAACGAGCCCAAAAGCAATCTTGACCGTTTCGACGAGACGAACAACTTTTATGTTGAACGTTTTTTCATCAGAGGTCATCTCGAGGGTCAAATCGCTCGTGCAAGACAGCTAATTATTCACGCAGGACATCAGACATACCCACATATGTGTCTGGTTCCGGGCGTCATATTTTTGCTCACTGGAGGGTCGCGCTGTGCGGGCTCTAACTTTTGCATATGGCCTTGGATTGAGACGATCTTTATATCAAAATCGATCGTTTCGACGAGACGAAGACAATTCATGTAGATCAGTTTTCAATATGGGGCAGTCTTGGGGGTGTAATCAGCCAAAAAGTGTTCTGGGTACAAAATCTTAGTACTTCGAACACAACTTCGGCCTTAGAGATGAGATCGGATGGCTATGACCCAAATATCAAAGTTTCTCCTTTTGATGATACGAAACTTTCTCACTTTGAGAACTTTTTCATTTGAGGCCATCTTTATTGCGTTTTGTATCGTGCCAAAATCGGGTGTCAACACATGCCCCCCTATTTTCTGGCAGAGCTTGCGTGCCAGAAAATACTTTGCCTCAGGTATTGTTTAAGCACGATGTCAACACTCCATCGGCTGTGTATGCTGAGGACGATAATTGTTATCGGCCATATGCTCGGGCTTGTTGCTGCTTGAGTAGAACTTCTTCGGATGATAGTCGTCTGAGAACAACCATTGGATGTCACAAAGGCCTCCACACAAATTTCTCATGTCAATTCTAACCTTACTTTGTCCAGGTACTCCTTGGAGATATTAGAACCGCTCGACGATACATCGCCAAGCCGTCTTGCCGAGCAATTATAACCATGCACCTCAAAGGAATACCGACAACTGTTCGGTGACTCAACTCATTGTTGACCAAAGTACACCATCAAGCCCCCGCCGAACATCGTCTGTCTCCTAACATGGATCCTGCAGATAACTATCATCATGAGTCAGAGCTTTTATGCACTAAACCCTTGATCAGTGGCCGAATAAATAATTAAGTCGGCCTCGCTAGTATTGGCAAACACCGAGCATCGGCTATAGGAGTACAAGACAAACATGATGAACACCGTTAACCAGATGCCCTATTTTGCCAATACAATGAACTCTCAGGGTGATATGAAAATATAGGCCATGCATTCTCATCTCAGAGGAGCTTGAAAATCCGTCCACCAAAGTGTGAATAGCCGAAATAAATCAGATATTTCAGCTGGGGATATATTGTTGGGCACAAACTCTGATGTGACGGTTGCAGAACATGGATGATGCGCCGTTTGGAGTCTCGTATAGTGACATGAAAATCGTTGTTTTCGCCTACCGGCTTCACCCTTGTCCTCCCTTACTCCTGCTGGCTTCACAACAGGAGCTGGCACATCATTCTCGCCTTGACGACTTCCCTTGGGGACCCATGCCATATTCCTCTTCTCCAACTCTTTGGCCCTGAGCCGCTTCAGCTTTCTTTCTTGCCAATGTGATAAGCTGAGTGAGCATCCCGGCTGTGATTTTGTTTTGTGCACTAGCAACTCTTTCCTGACCTTTGGCACTTCCGGCTTGGCCTGTCCAGACTCGATGATTGGGTCCTTGAAAGTTACCCGCTTCACTTCCTTTCCCTTAGTAGCCAACGTAGACCCGGCTGGCTTTTTGTCGTCCGGAGTTGGATCTGAAACAGCACACTTGCGGCCATCCTTTTTTACTCGGTACACTTGCTTGACCACGTCCATCTTCTTTGCTGACCCCCAGACCGAATCTTTTTGGTTGAGTCGGTCTTTCACATGTGGTTGTTGAACAAATGATGATCCTATCGGAGCTGCATAATTTTGGTGATGTGGTTTAGAATATGATGGATGGTGTGCCCTTGATTTATACTTGTTCCATGATTGATCTGAATAATAGACAGCATGGAGAGGTATCCATGACATCGGCATTGGTGGCCCAAAAGGAGGATATGGAGTCTGTTTGCTCAACTTCTTCCTTCACCAATCCCGGTCCTCAAATTTATGCCTTAGGGGTGACTTCGATGCTTTTGTTTCACTCGGCCGATAAGCACTCTTTGCCTCACTTATCTTCTGATATTTTTCTAATAACTGCGCGAAAGTGACTTTCGGCTTTTTACCTTTGTGCTTACCATTGCCTTTGCTTTCTTTAACTGTGCGTGCATCGGTCTTTGAATTTTCTTGTTGCCCCCCAGTGCTAGATGTCGCCATTGTAGCTTTGATGGAATTCCCATCTTCAAGATTGTTGTTGATGCACTTTTTAACCATATCCTTGCTCGAAGACTTGACCCCATCATCATTGGTGTGTACCTGTTGACCTTTAGGTGAATCGGCTTGAGATAGCCGAGTCAACATTTGATCGCCATCAAAACCAATCTGATCCGACTGGTCATATGATCGTGCCTCAACAAACTTCAATCGTCTTGATTGTGCGGCTTGATGAATCACGTTGTTGTCTTTGATATTCTCTTCAAACAAACATTGCATTTGTTCTTGTCCTGATGGCTCGACATCATGATCAATTATAATAGGATTAGTCGACGATGCACCAACGATGTGATCAACTATGCCCGGACTCAAGGTACGGTGCTCGTCCATTAACTGATATTGTGATACTAGCTCTGAAACAAAACAACCGAGCAGTGCTGGCTTAGCGTCATCCGACTCGGCTATGCATTGATTTTCATCCTCTTTTCCTGATGCTTTTGAATCGGCTTCGAAGGACTTTGGACCTGGCTTTACGTTTCTGCAACCAAAATAATTACAGAATATACGTCTCATCCGAGACCAAATGTTAGCCAGGCATGAAACAAACAAAGTTGTCCATACGAATACAAAGTTCAGTTGGCATGACAAGAACAACTTTGGTTTTGATAAGTTGTCACTCTTAGCCTCTATGAATGATACCATGTGTTGACTATCATGATTAGTGACAAGATCATTCCTAACAAATAGATTACTCATTTCAATTGGTCTTTCAAAATTAACTAGAATCTTACTAACAGGTGCATCAACCATATGATTTTGACCGAATCGAAAATTGACTAAACTATCTGCTAGGTGTACCTTTTTGAAGACGTTGAAAGGAGAAGATGGTTGCACCACTGGAACAATACATTGCTCCACTTCTGAATAATTCTCCAATACCTCTTCCTCTTTTTCTGGATCTGGTGCCTCATCACTCGGATTGCCCGAGTATATTTCACTCAAATTGCCCGAGTATATTTCGGTCGGATTGCCCGAGTGGATTTCACTCGGACGCTCTTTGTCAGTTGAACTTTGCTCGGCCACATTTTCTTGGTCTTGATGTTCATCGTTAACTGAACTGTGTTCAGCCATATTACTTTGTTCTTGATGCTCATCAATATCTTTAGCAAGAAACTCATAGGGTAGCATGTAAGCTCCCTTACATCCAAAAAAATTGAGCACAACCAATTTGTTGCGTTTGTCGTTCCTTTGCTCAGCCAAGCTTGCATTTTTCTATTTTGGTACACGCAGCAATAGTTGGCTTGATGCACTTGGCTTTAGCCGGTGATGCACTCGTCTGGAACGATGCACTCGGCCTTAAACATCCCGGTGCTCAATCCGGTTTCAACCGAATCCACCGTATTAGCCGAGTGAATCCTTTTTTGCTGGTTTGCTTGCAAAGCTTCTTTTTTATCTTGCCTCAAAAGTGTAGAAGGGCCAACATGGTTGCTACATGGAGGAAGGCACTTGACGTATTCTTGCAAATATCCCTCTCCACGCTTCTTCTTGAGTGCTTCGTAGGCCTGTCGATATTCTGCTGGTAATTCCTCAAGGGTAGGTGTAGTAAATTCGTTGACTCTATTCCCTGTGAGCTTTGGCTTGATCTTGTCCACTTGGGCCAGATATTTTTCTTTAGACTCAGCCCTACTTGGATTTGCTTGCCTCCCAATACTTTTACGATCTTTCGGCAAAGAATTGATGTTGCCGAAATTTTGCGATTGTATAGGGGGTGTATAACATGCTGCAATGATAGGTGAAGACATGTGCACTGTTGTTGAATATTTTCTCACGCCAATTTGATCAATCGGCAACACTTCATCTTCTTTCAAAACCCTAGCTCTTATTGCCTCATAATCAGGAACCAATCCCTTTTTGTGTTGCTCAAGGCAAATACCACTAATCTTCTTATTTTGGGCTAAACTTTTTAATGCAGCCAGAGCCACCTCATCTCCTGCAATATTAGGCACATATGCTCCTGCAGAATCTCCATTCACTCGGCCAAGGTAATCCGAGTCATGAATATTTTTAGTTTCATATGCCACTGAACAATTAATATCACGAGGTGTAGTATATGATGTTTGAGGATAACCGGCCAAATAGCTAATGGAAGCATGGCCAATTTCCCCATCCATCGGCATGTTTGGGGATGAATCCGCATATTGCGAGTTGGCTGCCGATGGATAAAACTGTGAGACGCCCTCCTGTACATGAGGTGTCATATATCTATCACTCGAACAAATTGTGTTGTTCACCGGCATATTGAAAGATGTTGCCGATGCACGAAAATTCCAAGTTTCTCCAATGGAATTACTAGTCGGCCTTTGCTCGTTAGGGCTAGCCGACATGACATGTCCATTGAAAGATCTAGCAACATCAACATAATGGCTATTTGCATCTACGTAAGGAGATTGATGATACATGTTACCGTTGTAGATTGCAGCCGCTTGATGACGCTCTCGTAGCAAGAACAGGCTGGAGACTGTTCAAAGCTTCGTCCCCAGCGGAGTCGCGAAAAAGTGTGTTCGCACACGAACACGTCACGTGTACCCTCGACGCCGGGGGTGATGCACCGCAGCTCACGTCGAAGGGGACCCGAACGACAGCGCGATACGCAAGACAGTCGGCGGGTGCTTTTGCAGACCCGAAACCCCACACGCCCGGGAGGGACCCCGTCAGGGAGTGCGGCGGCTATGGGCTGCCCTAGGTCGATTCGCTCGCCCCTAGAGCCTCGTGGATCGCTGCCCTCCAACGCGAAGAACGAGAAAGAAAGATACAAGGGTAAGGAATAAAGATAGATGAACACAAAAGTATAATAGATTGATTGGTTCGATTGGTGTTGTTCAATCGGCCGTCACCCCTTAGGTATATAAAAGGGGGCTGGACTTTTCGTGCAAGGAAAAGGCTTGGATTCACGTCCAAAACCCTAGTCAAATTCGGATTGGTTTTTTCCGAACTTTCCAAAACTGTTCGGTCTAAAACTGGCTGCATACTGTGGGTCCTTTTGAGGTGGTAAACGACCTCGGATTGAAACGAACCCAAAAGAAATCTTGACTGTTTTGACGAGACGAACAACTTTCATGTTGAACGTTTTTTCATCAGGGGTCATCTTGAGGGTCAAATTGCTCGTGCAAGACAGCTAATTATTCACGCAGCACATCAGACATACCCACATATGTGTCTGGTTCCGGGCGTCATATTTTTGCTCACTGGAGGGTCGCGCTGTGCGGGCTCTAACTTTTGCATATGACCTCGGATTGAGACGATATTTATATCAAAATCGATCGTTTCGACGAGACGAAGACAATTCATGTAGATCAGTTTTCAATATGGGGCAGTCTTGAGGGTGTAATCAGCCGAAAAGTGTTCTGGGTATAAAATCTTAGTACTTCGAACACAACTTTGGCCTTAAAGACGAGATCGGATGGCTATGACCTAAATATCAAAGTTTCTCCTTTTGATGATACGAAACTTTCTCACTTTGAGAACTTTTTCATTTGAGGCCATCTTTATTGCGTTTTGTATCGTGCCAAAATCGGGTGTCAACAGATGGCATCATCATGACTTAAACATCTATAAAAATCTGCTTTATTCCGTAGCAAAACCGTTCAAAGAGGCGACATTCTGAAATGTTCTTGTGTTCTCCCTTGCGTCACAATCAACAGCGCCATCAGGATGACAAATTTTTGATCTCCTTTCCATTTTCCTCTCCCATCATTATGTGACAGTGAGCAGGGAGAGAAAAAGACACAAGTTCACGGTGTTGGCAAGGCAGTCTGTAGTGAAGCTTTTTTTTTTAGTTTATGAAGCTGCGGTGAAGTAGGAAGAAGGGAGCAAGGAAGGCCAGCATTTTTTTTACATAAAGGAGGGCTGATATTTGCAACTTTGCAAGAGGCTGAAGGACGGGTCAGGTCAAGTAGGAGGATGTGGCCGGCTCCTAGCAACCCCAGCCGCCGCAACCGCGTCGTGGTGAACGTGACCGGCTCCAACCACGGCGGATCCATCATTGACCTCACATCCACCGGCGACGTGCAAGGCACGGGCTCTAATGAGAAAGAGTATGGTGTGGGAGCCTCGAGTCCCGAGAGCCGGTGCATGTCCCATATCCCGCTCTAACTCGCCGGCGACTGCACAACACTCTAAAGGACGCAGCCGGCGCCGAACATGTACACGTCCGAAACAACAACCGTCGCCGGTGAAAGTTTAAAGTAGTTTTACTTGTGTGTAATCATATGGATTTAATAATTTACAAATGAGGTATTTGATTGTGAAAATAATTTTGTGTATAGACCGGTCAAGCGCGTCGGCGGGTGTTTAGACTAGCCACAGTGGGAGTAACTTCAGCAGGAACTTCAAGTCCAACTCAGCAAATTTGTCTATGTGGCAATGAGTTAATGAAGAGAGAGGTAGTTCTAGTAACTTAGATAGTTACTGTAACATCACACATATCAAGGCAAGATGAATCTATAGCATAATAAATGAAGTGTTGCATGTTACTACACATATGTTACTTTCCACTATAGAGGTAGTAAACGTAGAGCAGTAACATGCCAATGTTACTATTCTATATTACTATCCATTGTGGCTAGTCTTAGGGCGGAGGATTTTGCGAGTTGTGATGGTAGATGCTCTCAGGTCTCAGCTCCGTGTCACGGCAGGCACGGTTCCCAAGCGGCCGAATCTTCGTGCAACCAGTTTTTAATCGCGTTTCCCTTCTCGCGTGGCGGCGGCGCCCGCGCCCGTCGCCGGCGACGTTTCTCCTCCGCGCCACGCGGCCGTCACGTGGGCGTCCAGCTGCACCTACGGCAGGGCGGCAGCACGCAGCCGCCCCTGGACCTCTCTCGCCAGCCTCCCGTTCCTCGCGCCGATCGAGGCCGTACGCACTCCGGCGCGGCGTGGTTCCTCCACGATGCCGCTCACCGGCTTTCATCCGTCCCCGCAAAAAAATAAATTCACCTCTCCGCCGTCGAGGCTTCGCCGCACGTAACCGCTTCCGTGTCGGACCGATGCTGCTACCTCTATAGCGTTTGTGTGTCAGCAACCACTGCTGCTGGTCGCAAAGAAAAAACGCTTTCACCAAGAAAGAAAAGGATAAAATATGAGAACCACTATCGGAAAGAAGAAAAAAAAAGGGTTGCTCGACCATCCTTGCTCCCGAGAAGCCAAAGACGTCGCTGTTAAGCTCATCATTTGCGTGAAGCCGCTGGATTCCTCCGCGGGACGCTAAACCATTTCTTTTATCCCGTTTCCTATTAGCAGCCAGGATAAAAGATTTGGGTTTGGGGCCTACCGTGCCGTACCATTACCGGACCTCAACAGCATAACCGGAGGATCCGGCATCAGGGAGGGGAGCTGCGTAGGGGGCCCGGAGCATATTCCCTTTCCTCTCTTCTCGCCGAGGCAACAAGCAGCACGCTATTTTTTTAACACAGTAGTACAAATGCAAGCGCTCATATGCACGCGCATAAACTCACATACTATTTTTTACGACGGCATCTCGGACCTTGAGCTCCTCTATACTCCATCTATTTATAGAAATACTATAAGATGTTTTTAAATATTTTAATATAAACTATAACGAACCAAAATGAGTGAACAAATACAGTAGAACATGTTATGCGCATCTGATTTAGAAAAAGTTAAAACATCATATATTTATGAACGAAGAATAGTACATAGTAAACTAAAAAATGGTTAAAAGGTTCAGTTTTTTTAAAATCTAGCACCGAAAATGCACAAGTGTCCTAGATGGGTGCAGAATTTCATTGCAAGATGATATCGGGCAGCTCCGAAAATATATAGACACGATTTAACTCCGAAGAAAGCTTCGAAAACAGGCATTCCTAAGCAATCCTTTTAATTTTCAAAGCGCCACGGATGTCGTCTTGGAATGAAATTCCACACGAGCACCCGAGCATATTCGATGTCCAAATAGTAATTCATATTTTTTCGAATTTACTATTTATTTATAGGGGAGTAGATGAGCTGAGGCTCCAATAGCATTTTCGTTTTCGATTCTCCTTTTTCCATCTTCCCTTCCGCGCCGCATTAATAGAGCTCAGCGACCGCCACCGGCTTCTTCGCCTCCAACTCCAATCCAATCTCACCTTCTTTCTTCCCACCCATTTCCAGCCGCCGCCGCCGCCGCCGCCGAGGTACCAAATTCGTCTCCTCTCCTCAACTTTCTCCTTCTCCCCCCTTCTTGTTCTGCTCACGAGTCGCCAAATCCAAGCTCGGTCTTCGTCAATTTGGTCCTGGACGCCGCCCATTTATTCTTTCTTTTCTGCCTCCGCATTTCGATGCTCCCGAGGATTCCCCACTCAGCTCCCACAGCTGTTTTCCACTCTCTTGTCCGTGTGATGGTAGTCTCATTCATGGAGATGCGCCCTGCAGGTTCATGGAGCGACGGAGGCGGGTCGCTGTGCTGGCCCTGGTGCTCCTGCTGCTCTCGGCTTGTCATGGAAGAAGAGGTATGACCTCGATTATCTTTCTTTTTTTTGTTGGGTAACTGTTCTAAGTTTTCCTCATGAATTCCAAGAACGTGTTAACTAATTCAGTAGCGATCGGGCTGTTTACTGAGTTCATTCTGACTGCCATGATTGAAGCAAGCATAGATGAATATCAGTGCATACGCAGGCATTTCAAAAGGTGTAATCATGCAGGGAGAGGAAGGGGGCAGCTGTGGCACTGATGAAATTGCCCTGCTCCCTGTAAATTTCGCCGAGTTCTGATTGCCTGTTAGCAGCACACTGGCCAACAACTGAACTAATTGAATGCACTTCTTGTTGTGGCTGGGGCCTTGGGGGTTGTATCCAAACATCTGGAAAAAGTTGTACTATCTTTGTGTGGACAGAAAAGGAAATTAGGTGGCCGACAGTTGGAACTTACCTGGTGCCTTGTTAACAAAATGGAGTTCTGGTTGCATATTGGTTGGTCATCTCTAGAAAATAAAAGGGTTGAATTAAGAAGAACGAGTTGATGATGAACCGTGGCAGCAAACAACCATTGTACTGTTGTGGAGCTTGACTTGCTCTGGGGACTCTACTAGCATCATCCACGATGCCCCCAATTGATCTTTAGCTGCCATATCTAAGCATTATTTTCAGTGATTCACAGCAAAAGACCATCATAGATTCTTTTGGAGCTTGGCTTGACAGATCTAGTGCGTTTACAGCATATGGCACTTAACCTAGTACTCCTATTTGATAAGGCCCCCACCTGATTTCTGTCTGTCATGTACTCATATCGTTGCAATATTTTCAGTTATCCACTTGCTCTAGGTGGATTCTGTGATTTGTGAATATAAGTGGTTTCAGAGAATAGGTGAAATTGAATCATCTATGCCCTTTGGCTGTCACCCGTTCATGGTTAACCTCTCCTGGTAATTAGAACTTACTTTTGTTCTATCCCTCAGATATTATATGCACAAACTGAATCAAAGCGAACTTGTGCTAAAAGCTGCCACAGATATGACAGGCAAAAATCAATTGGGGTCATTTATTCTGTTTGCTTTCATTTTGTTCAATTTGTCTTTCTTGGCGTAAATGTTTGTCCGTCTGCTTTGGCATCTTCTTATGTCTGAAATTGATCTTCTGCACTTGTGCTCAAGATGGCATCATTTAATATGCTAGTAAACTAACTGTTTTCATTGTCGCAGAGTTCTCTGTCAATCACGATCAGAGTCTTATATATGACCATACTCTTGCTAAGACCATCGTGGAATATGCTTCGGCTGTAAGTTAAACTTATGCTCATTATTCCATTAAATGCATGCCATGCTTTCTAAATGGAGCTTTAGTTCGTCTTTATCTAGAATCTTGTTAAGTCAAATTAACTAAATACTGTCTGCAGGTGTATATGACAGATTTAACAGCTTTGTATACATGGACATGCTCAAGATGCAATGACTTGACTCAAGTAAGAAACCTTCCAACTGTTCTCTTCCATTCATATCTATCTAGGGGTGCTTATTTGTTTTCCTGAAATTACAACTGTCAAACAGTAAGGGATCTATCAAGATGCTCGCCAATGGTTGGTTGGGTGTCATATGCAGCAGCCCGTCAACTATACAGCTTATAGAATCTGTCCTTTCTTATTTATACATTCACCTACTTCTGAAATAGGACTTCGAGATGAGGTCTCTAATTGTTGATGTGGAGAACTGCTTGCAGGTTCCTATCTTAACACACTCCATTTTAAGTTGTCATAAATTTCCGGCATATTTCTTATCAAGTGTACTGAACTTTTCATGATATGGCCTTCCTTTTACCTGCCATTCTACGGGTGAACAATGTGACAGGCATTTGTCGGTGTAGCTCACAATCTAAATGCCATAATAGTTGCAATCAGAGGGACTCAAGAGAACAGGTACTAATAAAATTGCATGTGCTTCTAGTATTCCCAGTTAAACCGGTATGCTTTATGTGTTACTATTCTGATTTCTTGAGTTACATGTCATTTATGTTTTAGATTTGCTTGCTCAGTGTGCAGAATTGGATCAAGGACTTGGTATGGAAGCAGCTTGATCTAAGCTATCCAGACATGCCAAATGCAAAGGTTATTGCCAATAAACTGTTTATACTTTCTTAAAAGAGAAAAGGAAAGGCAGATGCACCTTTTTGCTAAAAGACTTTCTACTACTCTGGTTAAAGGTGCACAGTGGATTTTTCTCCTCCTATAATAATACAATTTTGCGTCTAGCTATCACAAGTGCTGTGCACAAGGCAAGAAAGACATATGGGGATATTGGCGTCATAGTCACAGGGCACTCAATGGGAGGAGCCATGGCTGCCTTCTGTGCACTCGATCTTGCTGTAAGTACACAAGATCCAATGTTTCACAAATACATTCAATGTCCAGACTCTTAATTCCTTCCAGGTTATAAAGTGCGGTCTTGCATCATATTCCTAACACCAGCACTCTAATAATTGAGGCTTGTTATTATGTAAGCTGTTGATTTTTCTCTTCAAACCCTATCCACAGATCAAGCTCAGAAGCGACAATGTTCAACTCATGACTTTCGGACAGCCTCGTGTTGGCAATGCTGTTTTTGCCTCCTACTTTGCCAAATATGTGCCAAACACAATTCGACTGGTACACGGACATGATATCGTGCCGCATTTGCCACCTTATTTCTCCTTTCTTTCCAAACTGACGTACCACCACTTCCCAAGAGAGGTATACCTTGGGCACAAACGTATAATTACGCTTTCTTGGATATCAACTCAGTCCCTGGGCTTCATCTCTGTGCTATGCTTATTCCGCCCAAATTTCAGGTATGGATCGATGATTCTGACGACAACACAACCGAACAGATTTGTGATGCCAGCGGCGAAGACCCAAACTGCTGCAGGTTTTACAGCTCAGACCTTCCTTGCAGTTCAATTGCCTGTCTCTTCTCCTAATTCTAACATTTCCCCACTGATCATTTTACTAGGTGCCTCTCCATACTGAGTTTGAGCATTCAGGACCATTTCACATACCTGGGAGTCGATATGGAATCAGATGACTGGAGCACCTGCAGAATCATCACAGCACAAAGTGTTGAGCGACTACGGAAGGATCTCGCCAGCAACATCATCATGACAAAGCACGGCGTCGAGGTCTCCATTGTCGAGAATAGCATGCAGACAGACTGGAGCAGTTCCATATAGCATACAACATCCTGTTAACATCAAAATTTATAGCAGAAGGTGGTGCCTTTTCTTTCTCTTGAAGATGGGGGGTTCAGTTGGGGAATTTCATTCAAATTGGGTTGTACATTGTTCTTTCATAGCCTGTGAATATGTAGGAATGTAGACACGAATTATAGGCTCTAGAGTGTAAACTCTTGTCGGATGCACGAAAGATCCGTCTGTGTTTGCATCTTGTAAAAAATACAATACCCATGCAGATATCTATACAGATGTCTCCAATCTGGGAAATAAAGCAGAATAAATTGAGAACATTGCCATGAAATGTCTACTAGATGTGTCATAGAATTCTAAACTGAAATCTGACCCTCTCTTGAGAAAAAGAGGCAAATTCTGCTCTGAATAGTTGTTTATTCAGATTCCAGTATTTGGCAACCTTTCACAGCAGTTAGAACTAAAACATTCGTATTTACACTCCAAAAAACTTGTATATGGTTTACTTTAGTCTGTACAACCATGCCTGATTGTGATATATCCTCTACAGATCATCATTCCTTTTATACATTCTTACAAGGTATGGACAAAAGGGAAAATCCTCTAATAACAGGATTTACTTACAAGACAACTCTTTTTCGATGCACAAACATATATGGCAATACCAAAAACCAAAGAAAACCTTATCCTAGGCGATAAATACAAAGTGGGTGATCTTCTATATGCCGAGTGACGCTGTTATTGATCGAAGCAGGCATCCTGGGAGAAAGGTTCCCAGCAGTTGAACAGCGTCTTCCTTTCGCAATACGGTATGTGATAAGTGTTCAGTAGAAACAACAAAAACCCATGGAGTGTAATGTATGGTCAACAGGAGTGGGGAAACACAAGCCTGGCTGAGAGAAGAGTGCTGGTCTGTAACCACAGAGAAGAGAAGCACTCACCCCTCACCAATGCAGGTGTGAAGATGCCTGGCAAAATTAACGGCAACACCGCCCGTTCGTGAAGGCCATCAAATTCAAACCTGCCTGCTATATTTGCCAGGGTCTGCTCTCGGTTTCTCGTGGGCATCGACCTTGGCGGCAGACTTGCGATCTCTATCAGCTTCACCGTAAGACTTCCCATTGTGCAGGGCAAGCAGTACTGGCACATCCAAGCCATCATTCCTCCCAGAGCTACTGCCACTGCAGCAGCCTTCACTGAGATCCTCTTCAAACTCCCCTCCTCTAGAATCCTTTCTCCTCAAGTCCACGGCGTCCCAGTTAAGCGTGTCAGCTGCACGTTGAGCATCAGGAACACAACTGGTTGTCCGTCGGTGTGCTTTCGCCCTTGGGGTAGACGGGCAGGTCCTACAGCTTTTCGGATCATAATGTTGGGAAGCTAGATAAGAAAGTGCAGTGACAATGTCCCCTATGAGGGGCCGGGACGCCGCTTTCTCCTGCAAACACATTGCTGCAACGGCTAAAGCCTGGTACAAACCCCTCTTGGGATACCGGCCTTGCAGCAACGGATCAGCCATCTGGCAGAACTTTCGACGGTCTCTGAACATCGGGCGAGCCTGCAATTTATATGGATCAGACACTTGGCACCTATGAAGAAATGAGAAAAAATCCCCTCTACACCAAAACTGATGGGAGGTAACTTAGTGCGGTTGAACGTACCCATGCGACAAGATTTGACTCCCCATCAGGCTTGGTGTGATCAATGGCTCTCCGACCTGTAACAAGTTCAAGGAACACAACACCAAAACTGTAAACATCAGACTTTACTGTCAACTGCCCTGTCATCGCATATTCAGGAGCGCAATAGCCATACGTTCCCATAACTCTTGTTGATACATGAGTGTTTTCACCAACAGGGCCAAGTTTAGCAAGCCCAAAGTCAGACAGCTTCGGGTAATAATCTTCGCTCAGAAGAATATTTGATGGTTTGAAATCTCTATATATGACCGGTGGATTTGCCTTATCATGCAGGTACTCCAAACCCTTCGCTGCACCGACAGCTATCCTCATCCTTGCATTCCAATCAAGGGGTTCCCTGTCTGGTGGGCGGTCTGTCCAGAGAGTGATCCATGAGTTAGTACAAAAGAAGAAATATGGATGACAAGTTCTTCTTGAGGGGATGAACAACGTGTATATTTTTTCTTAGAGTTCTAGAAAAGGTTTTGGATGGCGGATAACTAAGATGTCAAATGTAACAGGTAATAAATCAATTTGAAAATGCTGAAACTGAAGCTGAAATTGTTTGTGATTTGACCATTAAGGAAGCTGAAATAATTGGACCACTATCTGTTTTTTTAGAGTTGTATATGTTAGCCATGTGATATCCCCATTGTATAAGGGGTTTTCTGCATATTTACCACACCTATACATGTATAGAAGTTGTTGCTCTTACATGTTCTTTATGAAGCTCAAGCCAACTAAATATCAAGATACTGGTAATATGTAAATACCAACTGCAATCAACCACTGAGAATTACTTTTATACGACAGGAAACCATACAATGAGAAGCGTACCATGCAGATGATTTTCTAACGATCCCAATAACATATACTCATAAACGAGGAGGCGCTGATCACCATCTGCGCAATAGCCAATTAATCTGACAAGATTGGGATGGTGCAAGAGGCTTAGCATGAGAACCTCTACAAGAAATTCACGATTTCCTTGGAAACCGTTTCTGTCAAGTTGCTTCACAGCAATAACCTGCTAAATGACACAGACAAAATGGGTAAGAAACGTCATGGAAATTACCAATAAATCTATCTCCTAAGTTGCAGTACATGAAAGATAACACCCGTTGCTCTTTTTAACAGAAAAGGGAAATAAAGTTAACAAGGCTAGAGATAACAAACCTGTCCATTCTCCATGTGTCCTTTATAGACGCGACCAAAGCCGCCTTCACCCAGCAAACAATCTTTTCTGAAATTCTTGGTAGCAATAGCTAGCTCTCGGAAAGTGAAAATCTTTGCCGGGCCATGTGGAATGCTTCCTCCTCTGCGAACAGAGCTTGAACTACGAGAATTGGATCGATCTGGACCCACCCACCAGAAAAACATTAGCATATAATTCCTCAATTATAAGCTTTCTTGAATGCAAATATCATACAGTCCAGGAAATATAAAAGGCAAGGACCTAAAGAAATGAACCATGACGCATAAACAGCTATAATAGATATCTAACATTTGATGACCTGAAGACCTGTTGGCGCGTTCACATCTGTTGTCGAATACTCTACTGCCCTAACTCATCCAGAACTGCCATTTACACTTAATGTCATCAAGTTGGTGGCATAAGTTGAATTAAAGTGCAAGATACTACTCTTTTGAGTTGTTGAAGTGATGTACAGTCGTACAGAACAAAGGTATCATAGGTAGCCCCATATACCTTCATGATCATAAGCATCCCATTAAAAGCAGACCTTTTTTATAATGGTATTAAAAAAGGTATCACCGGCACTTTATGGATCTTGTAGTTATTTTATTTCAATTTAAACACCAAGCAGATATGTACAATGAAAACCAGTGCCATATCACCTCATGAGAAATTTAACTAGCATCAGAGAAACATATTTATTACTTCTGCATAACAGTACCACCGTACACTGAGAAAAATAATTAATCACATAAATCTCATGTATCATCCTGTCAGGAAACAACATCAATATCATGTGATGTAAAATAATTCTGGCTGCAGGTAGATGAGAAATTGCAGCAGCCACAGGGAGAAACAAATATACAAGATCTTGTGTACTTGTAATCAAGGATCAGACTTGCATGTTCCAGCTGGCAGCAACTAAAACTAAACTGGGGCGCTTGCTTCAAACTGTAAATCGGCCCCAACAACTAGGCAAAGGGTGAAATTTAATTCAATTCATCTGGACGCAACCCATTAGCTACCCCAAGGAATCAGTCAGAGAAAACAAGTGTAAATGTTTGTTTCTTTGGTTGCTTCGGACAGAAAGTTTGGTGATAAAATTAAGTCAGAGACAACAAGTGTAAGCAACACATCAACATTTGTTTCTTTGGTTGCTTCGGACAGAAAGTTTGGTAACAAAATCACTGCAACCGCAAGCTTCACATCAGACATTTCTCTCCCTTTCACGCAACGTCAGGCGAGAAACAACAAACTCGAATACAATTTTCTGCCAAGATATAGTTCTTTTGTGTGTCCCCTTCACCACCACTACCTCAGCAAGAATTGGGAGTTTGGGACTAACATCTCCATATCTGAATAAAATGAATCATCTACCGTGATCGTATATGCTCTTCTACATGCAGGGAATCAAAATATACAAAACTAATTCGCTTAGTCCCCGTTTCCGGGCCCGATAAATCAAGATGCTACAGTTAAGCACATGATCCATGTCCACTTCAACGACTCAACCGCCCCCAACCAATTGGCAATTAGGTGTTCTAAAAAATTGGCAATTAGGGATCAGCTAGGCCTCTTGTACCGTCAAGGAACAATAACCTTTTTATGCCTGAATCAATGCTCAGAAATCACTAAAAATCAGCAGACATCTGAACGGACAAGACAGGAATCAGAATGACCAAAAGATCAGCCCTTTCCGGTCTGCGCAGAAACTGGACAAGTCAAGTCAAGATGCGGGCGTTACCTGGCGCCGGCTTCGCCGCCGACGGCCGGGGCGACGGCGAGAGCGCCGCCGCATCCTCCCCGGCCTTCCCCGAGGACCCCGAGCACGGGAAGCAGCTCATCTCCCGCGGCCGTCAGAAAATGCCGGCCAAGAAACCCCGGCGATCTTTGGACCGCCGACCGTGCTGATCTCCCCGGCGTGGAAAGTGAAAATTTTTTGGGGGGAGCTGGGGAGAGGGGATGGATGGCGAGTCAAAACCGGAGAGCGGAGAGGCGTGGAGCAAAAGGGCAGCTCGGGAGGGCAAATTTCGTGAATATTATAATGGCGGTTGAAGTGTTCTTGGCGAGGCAGTTTGCTGGTGGCCAGTTGAGCTGAGCTGAGGTAGTTGCGCTGTCATTTTGTCGAGCTAAAGCGGGGGATGGTTACAGAAAAGGGGCGCCTTTTATGGTTTCAACAAGAAATTTAAAACTATTCTGATTGGGATTGCTCGTAGTCTAAGGTATGCCAATATTCGATATAGGGGTTTGACATGACACAAGGCTGGACAGGTACCAAAAATGCCGTCTCACCTGGTATCTTTTGAATCCTTCGGTGCAATGTATATGCTCATTCGCAAAGGTCAAAAGCATTAGTTCATACAGTTTGCAATAAATTAACAAATACTCCCTCCGTCCCAAAATAAGTGAATCGACTTTGTACTAACTTTATACTAAAGCTAGTATAAAGTCGAGTCACTTATTTTGGGATGGAGGGAGTATAAAATGTTTTGAATATTTTAATGTAGTCTATATACAAATTGAAACGAGTGAATAAAAACACTAAAACATGTATATATTCATTTGATTAAAAAAAGTTAAAACATCTTATATTTATGAACGGAGGGAATAGTCTTCTATAGAAACACTAAACAAATATCTAATAAAATTCTATAACATGGATGCATATTATCATAAATACGCGCTCTGGGTTATTGAAAAACCGAGATCACAGTGAAGTCATTATTATTTTCGCAGGAACACTCAAGCCATATATATTAAATAAAATAACCCTTATGAAATCACTCCTTAAAGAATAGAAAATTATGCCAAATTCTTGATTAAATCAACATTGTCTTCCTTTTATATCCTTCGGCTAGGCTTCGTCTTACAGGAGCAACCGTGTTGAAACTCAAAAGCTTGAAAAGGTAGCGGATCGGAAGTCGTCGATATAGGCAGACAACGACCACGATCTAAAGAGCTTCATCAGTAGTCTGGAATAAATTTCTAAAGAGATTGAAAAAGCAGCGGTTCTGTCTAGATTGTGATTGCCGTGTGAGAGAATTTGGCACCAAGGAAGACTAGAAGATACTCCCTCTCTTCCGGTTTATAGACCACAGTTCAAAAATCTCACCAACCAAGGTGGATGATGAATGGTGGAATATTTTTGTAGTTTACAAAAATACTCAATTAATGCACTCGTTTTTCTCAAAAAATTATGCTTACCAATGCATTAATTGCAATGCATCCATGCGTGACCAATGAATGAACAAAACTTTTAAATGCATTGATAAATTTTCTCTTAATCCTTGCATGCAAGGATTTAATGCACCTTGAAATCTAAACATATGATGAAGAGGAATACAACTGAGACTTATAAAACGAAAAAACTAAAATATTAAGATAAGCCTTATAAACCGGAAGGGAGGTAGGAATCATAAATTTACTTAGACAGAGAAGTGAGACACAAACCTCTCAGCTTTTGGGCGAAGTTAAATTTAGTTGAGCTTTATTAGATGGAGAAGGAAATGGAGAACAAAATTATGCCACCGCGCCATCCCCTCTGCATGAAACCGCCAGTCACCTAGACGAGAAAACAAGGACAAGAACGAGGCCCGAGCTGTAACATAACAAAAGCCCCCCACACCATTCGTCAATACCAAACAACATCGCTGGAACGAGGACATGACAAATGAGGTCTTATTACTGCTTGTCACCGATGGCATCATTGCCTCACCATCTCTAGCTAGACACCGACTTAACCCTCGCTATAGCTAGGATGAAGGGAGAGTATACAGACACCCCCGGACGACCCCCCACCCCCTACCTCATTGGCGCCGAAAGCACCCAGAGAGGAGGGGAATCGACTGCAGCAAAAGCCCTTACGAGGAACCCTAGCTATAGCGATTACAACCTTCTTTTCTCGATGGGCGTCAGGCGTACCGGTTGGGCGACTACAAGCCTTATTTTCTAGGTTTTACGAGATCGCCCATGCATATTGAATGCTTCCTTCAGTTCGGATTATAAGTTGGACACGGGTTTTCAGGTCTTCAGCTTGACTAGCAAAACATATGGAAGAAGTAAAAAAAAAATCCATGCCTAACTTATAGACCCAACTGGAAAGAGTATTATCATTTAATATAGGGCTCCACTACAAATTTTTCATTATGTGCCAATATAAATTGCCATGAAAAACGTATGTGTCATGCCTAAAATCTGTCAGATTTTTAGTGTTTCCGTTAGTATATGGCACTGTCGTGCATTTTTACATGGTCATTAACCAAAATCCATTTGTCCGAATGGTGCCAAGCGGTGAATTGGCAAGAGATTTATACATACGCGTCTGTCGCCATCGGGAAATGGCACGCCCAGCGAGGCGCATCCACCCGTTCCGTCCCGTCCCGTTTGACTAGCTAGCTCGTCAGTCGTCACCTGACCAGCTGCATTATTCGGGTGTCGATCTGCCTGGCTGGCTGGCTCGTGTGCGCCCGTTTGCCTGCCTCGCAGGTTTGTTTAAGCCGGCCGGCCCGCTGTAATCACGTCGGCATGCATGATTATGCTTTCAATATTGCCGCCTGAACATGTCATGCGGATGGGGTAGCTAGCCAGAGAAGTACAGTGCAGATGGTTCTGGATAGCAATAATACAGTCGATTTTCAGTTTGTTCGCAAGGCTTTTTCTCTATGTGATGCGGTTGTGTGACTGAACAAAATTATAACTTATATATAATGACATGGCTGATCCATTTTTTTACTACACATCTGTTACCTTCGTCCTGCTTACTAGTCCTCTTTGTAGAATTATTTTTTAATCATGATTTTAACTAATAAAAATATAAGTTATACGCAACAAAAATAATATCATTAAAAACTACATTCAAATAGAAATTATAATATAATTTTTGGTGGCATGCGTTAATATTTTACTAGTTAAATACATGGTCAAGCTTTTCTTTTGCGAATAAATATGTGGGTCAAACTTTGATCAAAATACGATAAGGAATAATATTTTGCTAGTAACTAGAAATGAATGAAGGTGCGCAGAATGAATTGCCCATAACTAGAAATATTGTACACGTTTGCTTCAAAACAAGACTTGCATGCCGTGTATTTTCAAACGAGGAGGAGTAAAAACAATATTATACAATAGAACATACGTATGCGGTATTCTTTCTTCCTAAAAAAAAGGAGTTCCAGACTATTAATTAGGTTTCCTTCTCCTCTCTTCAACGTCTCCGCCAGTCTGTGCCGCCTCCGATGGCCTTTTGGTCGTGGAGGTGTGGATGGTCGGATCCCCTATGGTGGTAGGGGCTCCACTCTAGTTTTTGCTATGTTTAATGTCTTGGTTGGGGTTGTGTGATGGCGGTCATGTCTTGATGTGGAGCATCCCACGATCATCCCCATGGACACCACCTCAACTATCCAAGCTTCAAGTGGACCCATGACAAGAGCTAGGGCTCGTGCTATTCAATCCGAGGTGACATCACTCTTACTTGAGTTTCCCTCCTCTTCAAGTGAGACATGGCTACTGCCTAAGTCCGAGATGCTATGTGTGATCAGGTACAACGCTCAAGACACGGAGCCGAGGGCTGAAGAAGAAGAGACAGGCGTCAACACTCTGGACAGCCCGGAACTTCCGGCTAGAGCCCGGAACTTCCGGCCCCCGGACCCTCCGGCCGACCCGGAGCTTCCGGCCTCCGACGTCTTCGACCAGCCCGGGCGTGCCAACTCTCTGGTTAGCCCGGAACTCGTCCCGGACCGTCCGGCCCCTGGACGCCAACCCAGCCCCCGGACCTTCCGGCCCCCGGACGCCAACCCAGCTCCACCCGCGCCAACTCTCTGTTGGGAATCGTAGCATAATTTTAAAATTTTCCTACGCTCACCAAGATGCATCTATGGAGTATACTAGCAACGAGGGGAAGGGAGTGCATCTACATACCCTTGTAGATCGCGAGCGGAAGCGTTCCAATGAACGTGGATGACGGAGTCGTACTCGCCGTGATTCAAATCACCGATGACCGAGTGCCGAACGGACGGCACCTCCGCGTTCAACACACGTACGGTGCAGCGACGTCTCCTCCTTCTTGATCCAGCAAGGGGGAAGGAGAGGATGATGGAGATCCATCAGCACGACGGCGTGGTGGTGGATGTAGCGGGATGTCGGCAGGGCTTCGCCGAGCTTCTGCGAGAGAGAGAGGTGTAGCAGGGGAGGAGGGAGGCGCCCAAGGCTGAGATATTGCTGCCCTCCCTCCCCCCCTTTATATAGGCCCCCTGGGAGGGGGGGGCGCCGGCCACAACCCATCTAGAGGGGGGGAGGGGGGCGGCGGCCAAGGGGGGTGCCTTGCCCCCCAAGGCAAGTGCGGCGCCCCCCCCCCCCCACCCTAGGGTTTCCAAACCTAGGCGCAGGGGGAAGGCCCATGGGGGGGCGCCCAGCCCACTAGGGGCTGGTTCCCTTCCCACTTCAGCCCACGGGGCCCTCCGGGATAGGTGGCCCCACCCGGTGGACCCCCGGGACACTTCCGGTGGTCCCGGTACAATACCGGTAACCCCCGAAACTTTCCCGGTGGTCGAAACTTGACTTCCTATATATAATTCTTCACCTCCGGACCATTCCGGAACTCCTCGTGACGTCTGGGATCTCATCCGGGACTCCGAACAACTTTCGGGTTTCCGCATACACATATCTCTACAACCCTAGCGTCATCGAACCTTAAGTGTGTAGACCCTACGGGTTCGGGAGACATGCAGACATGACCGAGACGCCTCTCCGGTCAATAACCAACAGCGGGATCTGGATACCCATGTTGGCTCCCACATGTTCCACGATGATCTCATCGGATGAACCACGATGTCGAGGATTCAATCAATACCGTATGCAATGCCCTTTGTCAATCAGTATGTTACTTGCCCAAGATTCGATCGACGGTATCCCAATACCTTGTTCAATCTCGTTACTGGCAAGTCTCTTTACTCGTACCGCCATGCATGATCCCGTGACTAACGCCTTAGTCACATAGAGCTCATTATGATGATGCATTACCGAGTGGGCCCAGAGATACCTCTCCGTCATACGGAGTGACAAATCCCAGTCTCGATCCGTGCCAACCCAACAGATACTTTCGGAGATACCCGTAGTGCACCTTTATAGTCACCCAGTTACGTTGTGACGTTTGGCATACCCAAAGTACTCCTACGGTATCCGGGAGTTGCACGATCTCATGGTCTAAGGAAAAGATGCTTGACATTGGAAAAGCTCTAGCAAACGAAACTACACGATCTTTTATGCTATGCTTAGGATTGGGCCTTGTCCATCACATCATTCTCCCAATGATATGATCCCGTTATCAATGACATCCAATGCCCATAGTCAGGAAACCATGACTATCAGTTGATCAACGAGCTAGTCAACTAGAGGCTTACTAGGGACACGTTGTGGTCTATGTATTCACACATGTATTACGATTTCCGGACAATACAATTATAGCATGAACAATAGACGATTACCATGAACAAAGAAATATAATAATAACCATTTATTATTGCCTCTAGGGCATATTTCCAACAGTCTCCCACTTGCACTAGAGTCAATAATCTAGTTACATTGTGATGAATTGAACACCCATTGCGTCCTGGTGTTGATCATGTTTTGCTCTAGGGAGAGGTTTAGTCAACGGATCTGCTACATTCAAGTCCGTATGTACTTTACAAATATCTGTGTATCCATTTTGAACACTTTCACGAATGGAGTTGAAGCGACGCTTGATATGCCTGGTCTTCCTGTGAAACCTGGGCTCCTTCGCAAGTGCAGTAGCTCCAGTGTTGTCACAGAAGAGAGTCATCGGGCCCGACGCATTGGGAATCACCCCTAGGTCGGTAATGAACTCCTTCATCCAGACTGCTTCCTGTGCTGCCTCCGAGGCTGCCATGTACTCCGCTTCACATGTAGATCCCGCCACGACGCTTTGCTTGCAACTGCACCAGCTTACTGCTCCTCCATTCAAAATATACACGTATCCGGTTTGTGACTTTGAGTCATCCAGATCTGTGTCGAAGCTAGCGTCGACGTGACCCTTTACGACGAGCTCTTCGTCACCTCCATAAACGAGAAACATGTCCTTAGTCCTTTTCAGGTACTTCAGGATATTCTTGACCGTTGTCCAGTGTTCCATGCCGGGATTACTTTGGTACCTTCCTACCAAACTTACGGCAAGGTTTACATCAGATCTGGTACACAGCATGGCATACATAATAGACCCTATGGCCGAGGCATAGGGGATGACACTCATCTTTTCTATATCTTCTGCCGTGGTCGGGCATTGAGCCGTGCTCAATTGCACACCTTGCAATACAGGCAAGAACCCCTTCTTGGACTGATCCATATTGAACTTCTTCAATATCTTGTCAAGGTATGTACTCTGTGAAAGACCAATGAGGCGTCTTGATCTATCTCTATAGATCTTGATGCCTAATATATAAGCAGCTTCTCCAAGGTCCTTCATTGAAAAACACTTATTCAAATAGGCCTTTATACTTTCCAAGAATTCTATATCATTTCACATCAATAGTATGTCATCCACATATAATATGAGAAATGCTACAGAGCTCCCACTCACTTTCTTGTAAACACAGGCTTCTCCATAAGTCTGTGTAAACCCAAATGCTTTGATCATCTCATCAAAGCGAATGTTCCAACTCCGAGATGCTTGCACCAGCCCATAGATTGAGCGCTGGAGCTTGCATACTTTGCTAGCATTCTTAGGATCGACAAAACCTTCTGGCTGCATCATATACAACTCTTCCTTAAGGAAGCCGTTAAGGAATGCCGTTTTTACGTCCATCTACCATATCTCATAATCATAGTATGCGGCAATTGCTAACATGATTCGGACGGACTTCAGCTTCGCTACGGGTGAGAAAGTCTCATCGTAGTCAACCCCTTGAACTTGTCGATAACCCTTAGCGACAAGTCGAGCTTTGTAGATGGTCACATTACCATCTGCGTCCGTCTTCTTCTTAAAGATCCATTTGTTTTTATGGCTCGCCGATCATCGGGCAAGTCAGTCAAAGTCCATACTTCGTTTTCATACATGGATCCTATCTCGAATTTCATGGCTTCTAGCCATTTGTCGAAATCCGGGCCCGCCATCGCTTCTTCATAGTTCGAAGGTTCACCGTTGTCTAACAACATGATTTCCAGGACAGGGTTGCCGTACCACTCTGGTGCGGAACGTGTCCTTGTGGACCTACGAAGTTCAGTAGTAACTTGATCCGAAGCTTCATGATCATCATCATTAACTTCCTCCCCAGTCGGTGTAGGCACCACAGGAACATCTTCCCGCGCTGCGCTACTTTCCGGTTCGGAAGGGGTGACTATCACCTCATCAAGTTCCACTTTCCTCCCACTAAATTCTTTCGAGAGAAACTCCTTCTCCAGAAAGGACCCGTTCTTGGCAACGAAGATCTTGCCTTCGGATCTGAGGTAGAAGGTATACCCAATAGTTTCCTTAGGGTATCCTATGAAGACGCATTTTTCCGACTTGGGTTCGAGCTTTTCAGGTTGAAGTTTCTTGACATAAGCATCGCATCCCCAAACTTTTAGAAACGTCAGCTTAGGTTTCTTCCCAAACCATAATTCATACGGTGTCGTCTCAACGGATTTCGACGGAGCCCTATTTAAAGTGAATGCGGCAGTCTCTAAAGCATACCCCCAAAATGAGAGCGGTAAATCGGTAAGAGACATCATAGATCGCACCATATCCAATAGAGTGCGATTACGACGTTCGGACACACGGTTTCTCTGAGGTGTTCCAGGCGGCGTGAGTTGTGAAACTATTCCACATTTCCTTAAGTGTGTACCAAACTCGTGACTTAAATATTCTCCACCACGATCTGATCGTAAGAATTTTATTTTTCTGTCACGTTGATTCTCAACTTCACTCTGAAATTCCTTGAACTTTTCAAAGGTTTCAGACTTGTGTTTCATTAGGTAGACATACCCATATCTACTTAAGACATCAGTGAGAGTGAGAACATAACGATATCCTCCGCGAGCCTCAACACTCATTGGACCGCACACATCGGTATGTATGATTTCCAATAAGTTGGTTGCTCGCTCCATTGTTCCGGAGAACGGAGTCTTGGTCATCTTACCCATGAGGCATGGTTCGCACGTGTCAAATGATTCGTAATCAAGAGACTCCAAAAGTCCATCTGCATGGAGCTTCTTCATGCGCTAGACACCAATGTGACCAAGGCGGCAGTGCCACAAGTATGTGGGAACATCGTTATCAACTTTACATCTTTTGGTATTCACACTATGAATATGTGTAACATCACGTTCGAGATTCATCAAAAATAAACCATTGACCAGCGGGGCATGACCATAAAACATATCTCTCAAATAAATAGAACAACCATTATTCTCGCATTTAAATGAGTAGCCATCTCGAATTAAACGAGATCCAGATACAATGTTCATGCTCAAAGCTGGCACTAAATAACAATTATTGAGGTTTAAAACTAATCCCGTGGGTAGATGCATAGGTAGCGTGCCGACGGTGATCACATCGACCTTGGAACCATTCCCGATGCGCATCGTCACCTCGTCCTTCGCCAGTCTCCGTTTATTCCGTAGTTCCTGCTTTGAGTTAGAAATATGAGCAACCGCACCGGTATCAAATACCCAGGAGCTACTACGAGTACTGGTAAGGTACACATCAATTACATGTATATCACATATACCTTTGGTGTTGCCGGCCTTCTTGTCCGCTAAGTATTTGGGGCAGTTCCGCTTCCAGTGACCACTTCCCTTGCAATAAAAGCACTCAGTTTCAGGCTTGGGTCCATTCTTTGACTTCTTCCCAGTAACTGGCTTACCGGGCGCGGCAACTCCCTTGCCGTCCTTCTTGAAGTTCTTCTTACCCTTGCCCTTCTTGAACTTAGTGGTTTTATTCACCATCAACACTTGATGTTCTTTTCTGATCTCCCCCTCCGCTGATTTCAGCATTGAATATACCTCAGGAATGGTCTTTTCCATCCCCTGCATATTGAAGTTCATCACAAAGCTCTTGTAGCTTGGTGGAAGCGACTGGAGGATTCTGTCAATGACCGCGTCATCCGGGAGATTAACTCCCAGCTGGGATAAGCAGTTGTGTAACCCAGACATTCTGAGTATGTGCTCACTAACAGAACTGTTCTCCTCCATTTTACAGCTGAAGAACTTGTCGGAGACTTCATATCTCTCGACCCGGGCATGAGCTTGGAAAACTAATTTCAGCTCCTCAAACATCTTATATGCTCCATGTTTCCCAAAACGCTTTTGGAGACCCGGTTCTAAGCTGTAAAGCATGCCGCACTGAACGAGGGAGTAATCATCAGCACGCTGCTGCCAAGCGTTCATAACGTCTTGGTTTTCTGGGATTGGTGCTTCACCTAGCGGTGCTTCTAGGACATAATCTTTCTTGGCTACTATGAGGATGATCCTCAGGTTCCGGACCCAGTCCGTATAGTTGCTGCCATCATCTTTCAGCTTGGTTTTCTCTAGGAACGCGTTGAAATTGAGGACAACGTTGGCCATTTGATCTACAAGACATAGTGTAAAGATTTAAGACTAAGTTCATGATAATTAAGTTCATCTAATCAAATTACTCAATGAACTCCCACTCAGATAGACATCCCTCTAGTCATCTAAGTGAAACATGATCCGAGTTAACTAGGCCGTGTCCGATCATCACGTGAGACGGACTAGTCAAGATCGGTGAACATCTCCATGTTGACCGTATCTTCTATACGACTCATGCTTGACCTTTCGGTCCTCCGTGTTCCGAGGCCATGTCTGTACATGCTAGGCTCGTCAAGTCAACCTAAGTGTATTGCGTGTGTTCCGAGGCCATGTCTGTACATGCTAGGCTCGTCAACACCCGTTGTATGCGAACATTAGAATCTATCACACCCGATCATCACGTGGTGCTTCGAAACAACGAACCTTGGCAACGGTGCACAGTTAGGGTGAACACTTTCTTGAAATTATCATAAGGGATCATCTTATTTACTACCATCGTTCTAAACAAATAAGATGTAAAAAAATGATAAACATCACATGCAATCAAATAGTGACATGATATGGCCAATATCATTTTGCTCCTTTGATCTCCATCTTCGGGGCACCATGATCATCTTCGTCACCGGCATGACACCATGATCTCCATCATCATGATCTCCATCATTGTGTCTTCATGAAGTCGTCACGCCAACGATTACTTCTACTTCTATGGCTAACGCGTTTAGCAACAAAGTAAAGTAATTTACATGGCGTTTATTCAATGACACGCAGGTCATGCAAAATAATAAAGACAACTCCTATGGCTCCTGCCGGTTGTCATACTCATCGACATGCAAGCCGTGATTCCTATTACAAGAATATGATCAATCTCATACATGACATATATCATTCATCACATCTTCTGGCCATATCACATCACATAGCACTTGCTGCAAAAACAAGTTAGACGTCCTCTAATAGTTGTTGCAAGTTTTTACGTGGTTTGTAGGTTTCTAGCAAGAACGTTTCTTACCTACGTATGACCACAACGTGATTTGCCAATTTCTATTTACCCTTCATAAGGACCCTTTTCATCGAATCCGTTCCGACTAAAGTAGGAGAGACAGACACCCGCTAGCCACCTTATGCAACTAGTGCATGTCAGTCGGTGGAACCTGTCTCACGTAAGCGTACGTGTAAGGTCGGTCCGGGCCGCTTCATCCTACAATGCCGCCGAAACAAGAAACGACTAGTAGCGGCAAGAAGAATTGGCAACATCAACGCCCACAACTTCTTTGTGTTCTACTCGTGCATAGTAACTACGCATAGGCCTGGCTCATGATGCCACTGTTGGGAATCGTAGCATAATTTTAAAATTTTCCTACACTCACCAAGATGCATCTATGGAGTATACTAGCAACGAGGGGAAGGGAGTGCATCTACATACCCTTGTAGATCGCGAGCGGAAGCGTTCCAATGAACGTGGATGACGGAGTCGTACTCGCCGTGATTCAAATCACCGATGACCGAGTGCCGAACGGACGGCACCTCCGCGTTCAACACACGTACGGTGCAGCGACGTCTCCTCCTTCTTGATCCAGCAAGGGGTAAGGAGAGGTTGATGGAGATCCAGCAGCACGACGGCGTGGTGGTGGATGTAGCGGGATGTCGGCAGGGCTTCGCCGAGCTTCTGCAAGAGAGAGAGGTGTAGCAGGGGAGGAGGGAGGCGCCCAAGGCTGAGATATTGCTGCCCTCCCTCCCCCCTTTATATAGGCCCCCTGGGAGGGGGGGCGCCGGGCACAACCCATCTAGAGGGGGGGGCGGCGGCCAAGGGGGGTGCCTTGCCCCCCAAGGCAAGTGGGGCGCCCCCCCCCACCCTAGGGTTTCCAACCCTAGGCGCAGGGGGAAGGCCCATGGGGGGGGCGCCCAGCCCACTAGGGGCTGGTTCCCTTCCCACTTCAGCCCACGGGGCCCTCCGGGATAGGTGGCCCCACCCGGTGGACCCCCGGGACCCTTCCGGTGGTCCCGGTACAATACCGGTAACCCCCGAAACTTTCCCGGTGGTCGAAACTTGACTCCCTATATATAATTCTTCACCTCCGGACCATTCCGGAACTCCTCGTGACGTCCGGGATCTCATCCGGGACTCCGAACAACTTTCGGGTTTCCGCATACACATATCTCTACAACCCTAGCGTCACCGAACCTTAAGTGTGTAGACCCTACGGGTTCGGGAGACATGCAGACTGTTTGAAATATGCCCTAGAGGCAATAATAAATTGTTATTATTATATTTCTTTGTTCATGGTAATTGTCTATTATTCATGCTATAATTGTATTGTCCGGAAATCGTAATACATGTGTGAATACATAGACCACAACCTGTCCCTAGTAAGCCTCTAGTTGACTAGCTCGTTGATCAACAGATAGTCATGGTTTCCTGACTATGGACATTGGATGTCATTGATAACGGGATCACATCATTAGGAGAATGATGTGATGGACAAGACCCAACTTAAGCATAGCATAAAAGATCGTGTAGTTTCGTTTGCTAGAGCTTTTCCAATGTCAAGTATCTTTTCCTTAGACCATGAGATCGTGCAACTCCCGGATACCGTAGGAGTGCTTTGGGTGTGCCAAACGTCACAACGTAACTGGCTGACTATAAAGGTGCATTACGGGTATCTCCGAAAGTGTCTGTTGGGTTGGCACGGATCGAGACTGGGATTTGTCACTCCGTGTGACGGAGAGGTATCTCTGGGCCCACTCGGTAATGCATCATCATAATGAGCTCAATGTGACTAAGGCGTTAGTCACGGGATCATGCATTGCGGTACGAGTAAAGAGACTTGCCGGTAACGAGATTGAACAAGGTATTGGGATACCGACGATCGAATCTCGGGCAAGTAACATACCGATTGACAAAGGGAATTGCATACGGATTGATTGAATCCTCGACACCGTGGTTCATCCGATGAGATCATCGTGGAGCATGTGGGAGCCAACATGGGTATCCAGATCCCGCTGTTGGTTATTGACCGGAGAGGCGTCTCGGTCATGTCTGCATGTCTCCCGAACCCGTAGGGTCTACACACTTAAGGTCCGGTGACGCTAGGGTTGTAGAGATATATGTATGCGGAAACCCGAAAGTTGTTCGGAGTCCCGGATGAGATCCCGGACGTCACGAGAGGTTCCGGAATGGTCCGGAGGTGAAGAATTATATATAGGAAGTCAAGTTTCGGCCACCGGGAGAGTTTCGGGGGTTACCGGTATTGTACCGGGACCACCGGAAGGGTCCCGAGGGTCCACCGGGTGGGGCCACCTGTCCCGGAGGGCCCCGTGGGCTGAAAGTGGAAGGGAACCAGCCCCTGGTGGGCTGGGGCGCCCCCCTTGGGCCTCCCCCCATGCGCCTAGGGTTGGAAACCCTAGGGGGGGGAGCTTCCCCCTTGCCTTGGGGGGCAAGGCAACCCCTTCCCCCTTGGCCGCCGCCCCCCCATGGAGATCCCATCTCCCAGGGCTGGCGCACCCCCCAGGGGCCTATATAAAGGGGGGAGGGAGGGCAGCAAACTACAGCCTTGGGCGCCTCCCTCCTCCCCTGCAACACCTCTCTCTCTCTCGCAGAAGCTCGGCGAAGCCCTGCCGGAGACCCGCTACATCCACCACCACGCCGTCGTGCTGTTGGATCTCCATCAACCTCTCCTCCCCCCTTGCTGGATCAAGAAGGAGGAGACATCGCTGCACCGTACGTGTGTTGAACGCGGAGGTGCCGTCCGTTCGGCACTCGGTCATCGGTGATTTGGATCACGGCGAGTACGACTCCGTCATCCACGTTCATTGGAACGCTTCCGTTCGCGATCTACAAGGGTATGTAGATGCACTCCTTTCCCCTCGTTGCTAGTAGACTCCATAGATGCATCTTGGTGAGCGTAGGAAAATTTTAAAATTATGCTACGATTCCCAACAGTGGTATAAGAGCCAGGCCTATGTGTAGTTACTATGCACGAGTAGAACACAAAGCAGCTGTGGGCGTTGAGTTTGCCAATTCTTCTTGCCGCTACTAGTCTTTTCTTGTTTCGGCGGCATTGTAGGATGAAGCGGCCCGGACCGACCTTACACGTACTCTTACGTGAGACAGGTTCCACCGACCGACATGCACAAGTTGCATAAGGTGGCAAGCGGGTGTCTGTCTCTCCTATTTTAGTCGGAACGGGTTCGATGAAAAGGGTCCTTATGAAGGGTAAATAGAAATTGGCAAATCACGTTGTGGTCATACGTAGGTAAGAAACGTTCTTGCTAGAAACCTACATACCACGTAAAAACTTGCAACAACAATTGGAGGACGTCTAACTTGTTTTTGCAGCAAGTGCTATGTGATGTGATATGGCCAGAAGATGTGATGAATGATATATGTGATGTATGAGATTGATCATATTCTTGTAATAGGAATCACGACTTACATGTCGATGATTTTGACAACCGGCAGGAGCCATAGGAGTTGTCTTTATTATTTTGTATGACCTGCGTGTCATTGAATAACGCCATGTAAATTACTTTACTTTATTGCTAAACGCGTTAGCCATAGAAGTTGAAGTAACCGATGGCGTGACAACTTCATGAAGACACAATGATGGAGATCATGATGATGGAGATCATGGTGTCATGCCGGTGACAAGGATGATCATGGTGCCCCGAAGATGGAGATCAAAGGAGCATGATGATATTGGCCATATCATGTCACTATTTGATTGCATGTGATGTTTATCATGTTTTTGCATCTTATTTGCTTAGAACGACGGTAGCAAGTAGGATGATCCCTTATAATAATTTCAAGAAAGTGTTCACCCTAACTGTGCACCGTTGCAAAGGTTCGTCGTTTCGAAGCACCACGTGATGATCGGGTGTGATAGATTCTTACGTTCGAATACAACGGGTGTTGACGAGCCTAGAATGTACAGACATGGCCTCGGAACACACGCAATACACTTAGGTTGACTTGACGAGCCTAGCATGTACAGACATGGCCTCGGAACACGGAGGACCGAAAGGTCGAGCATGAGTCGTATAGAAGATACGATCAACATGGAGATGTTCACCGATCTTGACTAGTCCGTCTCACGTGATGATCGGACACGGCCTAGTTGAACTCGGATCATGTTTCACTTAGATGACTAGAGGGATGTCTATCTGAGTGGGAGTTCATTAAATAATTTGATTAGATGAACTCAATTATCATGAACTTAGTCTAAAATCTTTACACTATGTCTTGTAGATCAAATGGCCAACGTTGTCCTCAATTTCAACGCGTTCCTAGAGAAAACCAAGCTGAAAGATGATGGCAGCAATTATACGGACTGGGTCCGAAACCTGAGGCTCATCCTCATAGTAGCCAAGAAAGATTATGTCTTAGAAGCACCGCTAGGTGATGCACCAATCCCACAGAACCAAGACGTTATGAACGCTTGGCAATCACGTGCTGATGATTACTCCCTCGTTCAGTGCGGCATGCTTTATAGCTTAGAACCGGGTCTCCAAAAGCGTTTTGAGAAACATGGAGCATATGAGATGTTCGAGGAGCTGAAACTGGTTTTTCAAGCTCAAGCCCGGGTCGAGAGATATGATGTCCCCGACAAGTTCTTCAGCTGTAAAATGGAGGAGAACAGTTCTGTTAGTGAGCACATACTCAGAATGTCTGGGTTGCACAACCGCTTGTCTCAGCTGGGAGTTAATCTCCCGGATGACGCGGTCATTGACAGAATCCTCCAGTCGCTTCCACCAAGCTACAAGAGCTTTGTGATGACCTACAATATGCAGGGGATGGAAAAGACCATTCCCGAGGTATATTCAATGCTGAAATCAGCGGAAGGGAGATCAGAAAAGAACATCAAGTGTTGATGGTGAATAAAACCACCAAGTTCAAGAAGGGCAAGGGTAAGAAGAACTTCAAGAAGGACGGCAAGGGAGTTGCCGCGCCCGGTAAACCAGTTACTGGGAAGAAGTCAAAGAATGGACCCAAGCCCGGGACTGAGTGCTTTTATTGCAAGGGAAGTGGTCACTGGAAGCGGAACTGTCCCAAATATTTAGCGGACAAGAAGAAGGCCGGCAACACCCAAGGTATATGTGATATACAAGTAATTGATGTGTACCTTACCAGTACTCGTAGTAGCTCCTGGGTATTTGATACCGGTGCGGTTGCTCATATTTGTAACTCAAAACAGGAACTACGGAATAAACGGAGACTGGCAAAGGACGAGGTGACGATGCGCGTCCGGAATGGTTCCAAGGTCGATGTGATCGCCGTCGGTACGCTACCTCTGCATCTACCCACGGGATTAGTTTTAAACCTCAATAATTGTTATTTAGTGCCAGCTTTGAGCATGAACATTGTGTCTGGATCTCGTTTAATTCGAGATGGCTACTCATTTAAATCCGAGAATAATGGTTGTTCTATTTATTTGAGAGAGATGTTTTATGGTCATGCCCCGCTGGTCAATGGTTTGTTTTTGATGAATCTCGAACGTGATGTTACACATGTTCATAGTGTGAATACCAAAAGATGTATAGTTGATAACGATGTTCCCACATACTTGTGGCACTGCCGCCTTGGTCACATTGGTGTCAAGCGCATGAAGAAGCTCCATGCAGATGGACTTTTGGAGTCTCTTGATTACGAATCATTTGACACGTGCGAACCATGCCTCATGTGTAAGATGACCAAGACTCCGTTCTCCGGAACAATGGAGCGAGCAACCAACTTATTGGAAATCATACATACCGATGTGTGTGGTCCAATGAGTGTTGAGGCTCGCGGAGGATATCGTTATGTTCTCACTCTCACTGATGATTTAAGTAGATATGGATATGTCTACCTGATGAAACACAAGTCTGAAACCTTTGAAAAGTTCAAAGAATTTCAGAGTGAGGTTGAGAATCAACGTGACAGGAGAATAAAATTCCTACGATCAGATCGTGGTGGAGAATATTTAAGTCACGAGTTTGGTGCACACTTAAGGAAATGTGGAATAGTTTCACAACTCACGCCGCCTGGAACACCTCAGAGAAATGGTGTGTCCGAACGTCGTAATCGCACTCTATTGGATATGGTGCGATCTATGATGTCTCTTACCGATTTACCGCTCTCATTTTGGGGCTATGCTTTAGAGACTGCCGCATTCACTTTAAATAGGGCTCCGTCGAAATCCGTTGAGACGACACCATATGAATTATGGTTTGGGAAGAAACCTAAGCTATCGTTTCTAAAAGTTTGGGGATGCGATGCTTATGTCAAGAAACTTCAACCTGAAAAGCTCGAACCCAAATCGGAAAAATGCGTCTTCATAGGATACCCTAAGGAAACTATGGGGTATACCTTCTACCTCAGATCCGAAGGCAAGATCTTCGTTGCCAAGAACGGGTCCTTTTTGGAGAAGGAGTTTCTCTCGAAAGAATTGAGTGGGAGGAAAGTGGAACTTGATGAGGTGATAGTCACCCCTTCCGAACCGGAAAGTAGCGCAGCCCGGGAAAATGTTCCTGTGGTGCCTACACCGACTGGGGAGGAAGTTAATGATGATGATCATGAAGCTTCGGATCAAGTTACTGAACTTCGTAGGTCCACAAGGACACGTTCCGCACCAGAGTGGTACGACAACCCTGTCCTGGAAATCATGTTCTTAGACAACGGTGAACCTTCGAACTATGAAGAAGCGATGGCGGGCCCGGATTCCGACAAATGGCTAGAAGCCATGAAATCCGAGATAGAATCCATGTATGAAAAAAAAGTATGGACTTTGACTGACTTGCCCGATGAGCGGCGAGCCATAGAAAACAAATGGATCTTTAAGAAGAAGACGGACGCAGATGGTAATGTGACCATCTACAAAGCTCGACTTGTCGCTAAGGGTTATCGACAAGTTCAAGGGGTTGACTACGATGAGACTTTCTCACCCGTAGCCAAGCTGAAGTCCGTCCGAATCATGTTAGCAATTGCCGCATACTATGATTATGAGATATGGCAGATGGACGTCAAAACGGCATTCCTTAACGGCTTCCTTAAGGAAGAGTTGTATATGATGCAGCCGGAAGGTTTTGTCGATCCTAAGAATGCTAACAAAGTATGCAAGCTCCAGCGCTCAATCTATGGGCGGGTGCAAGCATCTCGGAGTTGGAACATTCGCTTTGATGATATGATCAAAGCGTTTGGGTTTACACAAACTTATGGAGAAGCCTGTGTTTACAAGAAAGTGAGTGGGAGCTCCATAGCATTTCTCATATTATATGTGGATGACATACTATTGATGGGAAATGATATAGAATTCTTGGAAAGTATAAAGGCCTATTTGAATAAGTGTTTTTCAATGAAGGACCTTGGAGAAGCTGCTTATATATTAGGCATCAAGATCTATAGAGATAGATCAAGACGCCTCATTGGTCTTTCACAGAGTACATACCTTGACAAGATATTGAAGAAGTTCAGTATGGATCAGTCCAAGAAGGGGTTCTTTCCTGTATTGCAAGGTGTGCAATTGAGCACGGCTCAATGGCCGACCATGGCAGAAGATATAGAAGAGATGAGTGTCATCCCCTATGCCTCGGCCATAGGGTCTATTATGTATGCCATGCTGTGTACCAGACCTGATGTAAACCTTGCCGTAAGTTTGGTAGGAAGGTACCAAAGTAATCCCGGCAAGGAACACTGGACAACGGTCAAGAATATCCTGAAGTACCTGAAGAGGACTAAGGATATGTTTCTCGTTTATGGAGGTGATGAAGAGCTCGTCGTAAAGGGTTACGTCGACGCTAGTTTCGACACAGATCTGGATGACTCGAAGTCACAGACCGGATACGTGTATATTTTGAATGGAGGAGCAGTAAGCTGGTGCAGTTGCAAGCAAAGCGTCGTGGCGGGATCTACATGTGAAGCGGAGTACATGGCAGCCTCGGAGGCAGCACAGGAAGCAGTCTGGATGAAGGAGTTCATTACCGACCTAGGGGTGATTCCCAATGCGTCGGGCCCAATGACTCTCTTCTGTGACAACACTGGAGCTATTGCCCTTGTGAAGGAGCCCAGGTTTCATAGGAAGACCAGGCATATCAAGCGTCGCTTAACCTCCATTCGTGAAAGTGTTCAAAATGGATACATAGATATTTGTAAAGTACATACGGACCTGAATGTAGCAGATCCGTTGACTAAACCTCTCCCTAGGGCAAAACATGATCAACACCAGGACGCAATGGGTGTTCGATTCATCACAATGTAACTAGATTATTGACTCTAGTGCAAGTGGGAGACTGTTGGAAATATGCCCTAGAGGCAATAATAAATGGTTATTATTATATTTCTTTGTTCATGGTAATTGTCTATTATTCATGCTATAATTGTATTGTCCGGAAATCGTAATACATGTGTGAATACATAGACCACAACCTGTCCCTAGTAAGCCTCTAGTTGACTAGCTCGTTGATCAACAGATAGTCATGGTTTCCTGACTATGGACATTGGATGTCATTGATAACGGGATCACATCATTAGGAGAATGATGTGATGGACAAGACCCAACTTAAGCATAGCATAAAAGATCGTGTAGTTTCGTTTGCTAGAGCTTTTCCAATGTCAAGTATCTTTTCCTTAGACCATGAGATCGTGCAACTCCCGGATACCGTAGGAGTGCTTTGGGTGTGCCAAACGTCACAACGTAACTGGCTGACTATAAAGGTGCATTACGGGTATCTCCGAAAGTGTCTGTTGGGTTGGCACGGATCGAGACTGGGATTTGTCACTCCGTGTGACGGAGAGGTATCTCTGGGCCCACTCGGTAATGCATCATCATAATGAGCTCAATGTGACTAAGGCGTTAGTCACGGGATCATGCATTGCGGTACGAGTAAAGAGACTTGCCGGTAACGAGATTGAACAAGGTATTGGGATACCGACGATCGAATCTCGGGCAAGTAACATACCGATTGACAAAGGGAATTGCATACGGATTGATTGAATCCTCGACACCGTGGTTCATCCAATGAGATCATCGTGGAGCATGTGGGAGCCAACATGGGTATCCAGATCCCGCTGTTGGTTATTGACCTGAGAGGCGTCTCGGTCATGTCTGCATGTCTCCCGAACCCGTAGGGTCTACACACTTAAGGTCCGGTGACGCTAGGGTTGTAGAGATATATGTATGCGGAAACCCAAAAGTTGTTCGGAGTCCCGGATGAGATCCCGGACGTCACGAGAGGTTCCGGAATGGTCCGGAGGTGAAGAATTATATATAGGAAGTCAAGTTTCGGCCACCGGGAGAGTTTCGGGGGTTACCGGTATTGTACCGGGACCACCGGAAGGGTCCCGGGGGTCCACCGGGTGGGGCCACCTGTCCCGGAGGGCCCCGTGGGCCGAAAGTGGAAGGGAACCAGCCCCTAGTGGGCTGGGGCGCCCCCCTTGGGCCTCCTCCCATGCGCCTAGGGTTGGAAACCCTAGGGGGGGGGGAGCTTCCCCCTTGCCTTGGGGGGCAAGGCAACCCCTTCCCCCCTTGGCCGCCGCCCCCCCCTTGGAGATCCCATCTCCCAGGGCTGGCGCACCCCCCCAGGGGCCTATATAAAGGGGGGAGGGAGGGCAGCAAACTACAGCCTTGGGCGCCTCCCTCCTCCCCTGCAACACCTCTCTCTCTCTCGCAGAAGCTCGGCGAAGCCCTGCCGGAGACCCGCTACATCCACCACCACGCCGTCGTGCTGTTGGATCTCCATCAACCTCTCCTCCCCCCTTGCTGGATCAAGAAGGAGGAGACGTCGCTGCACCGTACGTGTGTTGAACGCGGAGGTGCCGTCCGTTCGGCACTCGGTCATCGGTGATTTGGATCACGGCGAGTACGACTCCGTCATCCACGTTCATTGGAACGCTTCCGCTCGCGATCTACAAGGGTATGTAGATGCACTCCTTTCCCCTCGTTGCTAGTAGACTCCATAGATGCATCTTGGTGAGCGTAGGAAAATTTTAAAATTATGCTACGATTCCCAACACAGACATGACCGAGACGCCTCTCCGGTCAATAACCAACATCGGGATCTGGATACCCATGTTGGCTCCCACATGTTCCACGATGATCTCATCGGATGAACCACGATGTCGAGGATTCAATCAATCCCGTATGCAATTCCCTTTGTCAATCGGTATGTTACTTGCCCGAGATTCGATCGTCGGTATCCCAATACCTTGTTCAATCTCGTTACCGGCAAGTCTCTTTACTCGTACCGCAATGCATGATCCCGTGACTAAAGCCTTAGTCACATAGAGCTCATTATGATGATGCATTACCGAGTGGACCCAGAGATACCTCTCCGTCATACGGAGTGACAAATCCCAGTCTCGATCCGTGCCAACCCAACAGATACTTTTGGAGATACCCGTAGTGCACCTTTATAGTCACCCAGTTACGTTGTGACATTTGGCATACCCAAAGTACTCCTACGGTATCCGGGAGTTGCACGATTTCATGTTCTAAGGAAAAGATGCTTGACATTGGAAAAGCTCTAGCAAACGAAACTACACGATCTTTTATGCTATGCTTAGGATTGGGTCTTGTCCATCAAAAATCATTCTCCCAATGATATGATCCCGTTATCAATGACATCCAATGCCCATAGTCAAGAAACCATGACTATGAATTGATCAACGAGCTAGTCAACTAGAGGCTTACTAGGGACACGTTGTGGTCTATGTATTCACACATGTATTACGATTTCTGGACAATACAATTATAGCATGAACAATAGACGATTACCATGAACAAAGAAATATAATAATAACCATTTATTATTGCCTCTAGGGCATATTTCCAACACTCTCTGGTTAGGCCGGACCCTCCCCGGAACCTCCGGCGCCCGGAATTCCGGCCCTGCCTGCGTGCAGCGACTTGGGCCGAGGCCCGTCTACCCTTTCGTCACTTAGACTATATATACTCTTCTCCTACCTACGTTTTAGGGTTAGCAAAGTAGTAGCTCATATGTGAGGATAGCTTTTGCTCATCCATACGGATCGTCTCCTCGAGAGTGACAGCGGCCCCTCTACGGAGAAGATCCCCTTGGATTCAAGACCCCCTTTTGGGTGGCCCCATCAAGACCTCCTCACGGAGAAGAACCGGTTACCTTTGTATCATCCTTTGTTGGACTTGGATCTTGTATCTCACCTTTGTGTTCATCGATCTAGCGCATGTGTGATCTATTCTTGTTGGTTGAGTGTTTCTCTTGTTTTCACCCGTGATTTCCCTCATGTTCTTCCGCGCGTTCTTCGTCTTCCTCGTAGGGATCCTCTCCAAATGTGAAGGATCGGCCCCTAGGGTTCCGCCCTACATCATCTTTGTATCATGAGCCACGTTGATCACGTTTTTGGAGCCCCTACCCTTTGTTTTCTAGCTTGATTTTGTTGATTTCGTCCTAAATCCGAAAATCCCCACCAAAAATAGCCCCCAAATTTTTTTGTGATGAAGTTTTGTTGGATTTGATGCGTGAATTTTGTGTGTGGCTCGTAGATCTAGCTTCCCCACCCTTCTTTTCGACCAATTTTTTTCTTTTCCCCTTCGGATTTGGGTTTTTCCTCAAGTTTTTGCGCCCAAATCCACGATCCCCAATTCTCTGTTCTTGCCAGTTTCGCGACCACCGGAACTTCCGGCCACGCCCGGACCTTCCGGCCATCCCGGAACCTCCGGACCCCGGACATTCCGTCTTGCCCAGACCTTTCGGCTTAGACAGAAAGTTCGCACATCTTCGACGATTTCCGCTACTTCGACAACTCCGTCCACGGTGCAGCGCATCTTTGCCTGTTGGGGAACGTAGCAGAAATTTAAAATTTTCTATGTATCACCAATATCAATCTATGGAGTCATCTAGCAACGAGAGAGAGGGGAGTGCATCTACATACCCTTGTAGATCGCGCGCGGAAGCGTTCAAGAGAACGGGGTTGATGGAGTCGTACTCGTCGTGATCCAAATCACCGATGATCCTAGCGCCGAACGGACGGCACCTCCGCGTTCAACACACGTACGGAGCGGGGACATCTCCTCCTTCTTGATCCAGCAAGGGGGAGGAGAAGTTGATGGAGATCCAGCAGCACGACGGCGTGGTGGTGGAAGTAGCGGTATCCCGGCAGGGCTTCGCCAAGCGCAAGCGGGGAGGAAGAGGTGTCACGGGAGGGAGGGAGGCGCCAGGGCTTGGGGTGCTGCTCCCATGTGCCTCCCCACTATATATAGGGGTGGAGGGGGCTGGTTTCTTGCCCTCCAAGTCCATTGGGGCGTTGGCAAAGGTGGGGGAAAGAAATCCCATCATTTCCCTTCCCCACCGATTGTTATCCCCCTTTTTTAGGGATCTTGATCTTATCCCTTCGGGATATGATCTTATTCCTTCTAAGGTGGGATCTTGGTGCGCCTTGACCAGGGGTGTGGGGCCTTGCCCCCACTACCCACGTTCACGTGGGCCCCCCATGCAGGTGGGCCCCACTTCGGAACCTTCTAGAACCTTCCCGGGACAATACCGAAAAATCCCGAACATTTTCCGGTGGCCAAAATAGGACTTCCCATATATAAATCTTTACCTCCGGACCATTCCGGAACTTATCGTGACGTCCGGGATCTCATCCGGGACTCCGAACAACTTTCGGGTTTCCGCATACACATATCTCTACAACTCTAGCGTCACCGAACCTTAAGTGTGTAGACCCTACGGGTTCGGGAGACATGCAGACATGACCGAGACGACTCTCCGGTCAATAACCAACAGCGGGATCTGGATACCCATGTTGGCTCCCACATGTTCCACGATGATCTCATCGGATGAACTATGATGTCGAGGATTCAATCAATCCCGTATACAATTCCCTTTGTCAATCGGTACGTTACTTGCCCGAGATTCGATCGTCGGTATCCCAATACCTTGTTCAATCTCGTTACCGGCAAGTCACTTTACTCGTACCGTAACGCATGATCCCGTGGCTAAATCCTTAGTCACATTGAGCTCATTATGATGATGCATTACCGAGTGGGCCCAGAGATACCTCTCCGTCATACGGAGTGACAAATCCCAGTCTCGATTCGTGCCAACCCAACAGACACTTTCGGAGATACCTGTAGTGCACCTTTATAGCCACCCAGTTACGTTGTGACGTTTGGTACTCCCAAAGCATTCCTACGGTATCCGGGAGTTGCACAATCTCATGGTCTAAGGAAATGATACTTGACATTAGAAAAGCTCTAGCAAACGAACTACACGATCTTGTGCTATGCTTAGGATTGGGTCTTGTCCATCACATCATTCTCCTAATGATGTGATCCCGTTATCAATGACATCCAATGTTCATGGTCAGGAAACCATAACCATCTATTGATCAACGAGCTAGTCAACTAGAGGCTTACTAGGGACATGTTGTGGTCTATGTATTCACACATGTATTACGGTTTCTAGTTAATACAATTATAGCATGAACAACAGACAATTATCATGAACAAGGAAATACAATAATAACCGTTTTATTATTGCCTCTAGGGCATATTTCCAACAGTCTCCCACTTGCACTAGAGTCAATAATCTAGTTCACATCACCATGTGATTAACACTCAAAGTTCACATCGCCATGTGACTAATACCCAAGAGTTTACTAGTCAATAATCTAGTTCACATCACCATGTGATTAACACTCAATGAGTTCTAGGGTTGGATCATGTTATGCTTACGAGAGAGGTTTTAGTCAACGGGTCTGCAACAATCAGATCCGTGTGTGCTTTACAAATCTCTATGTCATCTTGTAGATGCAGCTACCACGTGCTACTTGGAGCTATTCCAAATAATTGCTCTACTATACGAATCCGGTTCACTACTCAGAGTCATCCGGATTAGTGTCAAAGTTTGCATCGACGTAACCCTTTACGACGAACCCCCTTTCCACCTCCATAATCGAGAAAATTTCTTAGTCCACTAGATACTAAGGATAAGTTCGACTGCTGTCATGTGATCCCTTCCTGGATCACTATTGTACCCCTTGACTAACTCATGGCAAGGCACACTTCAGGTGCGGTACACAGCATAGCATATTGTAGAGCCTACGTCTAAAGCATAGGGGACGACCTTCGTCCTTTCTCTTTCTTCTGCCGTGGTCGGGTATTGAGTCTTACTCATAACTCACACCTTGTAACACAGCCAAGAACTCCTTCTTTGCTGATCTATTTTGAACTCCTTCAAAATCTTGTCACGGTATGTATTCATTTGAAAGTACTATTAAGCGTTTTTTATCTATCCTTATAGATCTTGATGCTCAATGTTCAAGTAGCTTAATCCAGGTTTTCCATTAAAAACACTTTTCAAATAACCCTGGATGCTTTCCAGAAATTCTACATCATTTCTGATCAACAATAAGTTAACAACATATACTCATCAAAAATTCTATAGTGCTCCCACTCACTTCTTTGGAAATACAAGTTTCTCATGAACTTTGTATAAACCCAAAATGTTTGATCATCTCATCAAAGCGTTCATTCCAACTCCGAGATGCTTACTCCAATCCTTAGAAGGATTGCTGGAGCTTTGCATACTTGTTAGCATCTTTCAGGATTGACAAAACCTTCTGGTTGTATCACATACAACCTTTCCTCAAGAAAATCGTCGAGGAAACAATGTTTTGACATCCTATCTGCAAGATTTCATAAATAATGCAGTAACTGCTAATATAATTCTAACAGACTCTTAGCATCGCTACGAGTGAGAAAGTCTCATCGTAGTCAACTCCTTGAACTTGCCGGAAAACATCTTAACGACAAGTCAAGCTTTCTTAATGGTGACACTTACCATCATTGTCTGTCTTCCCCTTTAAAATCCATCTGTACCCAACAGCCTTACGACCATCAAGTAGTTCTTTCAAAGTCTATACACTATTTTCATACATGGATCCTCTCGGATTTTATGGCCTCGAGCCATTTGTCGGAATCCGGGCCCACCATCGCTTCTCCATAGCTCGTAGGTTCATTGTTGTCTAGCAACATGACTTCCAAGACAGGATTACGTACCACTCTGAAGTAGTACGCATCATTGTCATCCTATGAGGTTTGGTAGTGACTTGATCTGAAGTTTCATGATCACTATCATAAGCTTCCACTTCAATTGGTGTAGGTGCCACAGGAACAACTTCCTGTGCCCTGCTACACATTAGTTGAAGTGACGGTTCAATGACCTCATCAAGTCTCCACCATCCTCCCACTCAATTCTTTCGAGAGAAACTTTTCCTCGAGAAAGGACCCGTTTCTAGAAACAATCACTTTTGCTTCCAGATCTGAAATAGGAGGTATACCCAACTGTTTTGGGTATTCTATGAAGATGCATTTATCCGCTTTGGGTTCGAGCTTATCAGCCTGAAACTTTTTCACATAAGCGTCGCAGCCCCAAAATTTTAAGAAACGACAGCTTAGGTTTCTCTAAACCATAGTTCATACGGTGTCGTCTCAACGGAATTGCGTGGTGCCCTATTTAAAGTGAATGCGGTTGTCTCTAATGCCTAACCCATAAACGATAGTTGTAATTCGATAAGAGACATCATGGTATGCACCATATCCAATAGGGTGTAGTTATGATGTTCGGACACACTATCACAATATGGTGTTCCAGGCGGTATTAGTCGTGAAACAATTTCCACAATTCCTTAATTGTGTGCCAAACTCGTAACTCATATATTCATCTCTATGATCATATCACAGACATTTTATCCTCTTGTCACGACGATCTTCAACTTCACTCTGAAATTACTTGAACCTTTCAATAATTCAGACTTGTGTTTCATCAAGTAAATATTCTCAGCATCTACTCAAATCATCTGTGAAGTAAGAACATAACGATATCCACTGCGTGCCTCAGCACTCATTGGACTGCACACATCAAATTTATTACTTCCAACAAGTTGCTCTCTTGTTCCATCTTACTGAAAACGAGGCCTTTCAGTCATCTTGCCCATGTGGTATGATTTGCATGTCTCAAGTGATTCAAAATCAAGTGAGTCCAAATGATCCATCTGTATGGACTTTCTTCATGCATATATACTAATAGACATGGTTCCATGTCTCAATCTTCTCAAAAACGAGTGAGTCCAAAGATCCATCAACATGGAGCTTCTTCATGCGTTTTATACCAATATGACTCAAGTGGCAGTGCCACAAGTATGTGGTACTATCATTAATATCTTATATCTTTTGGCATGAACATGTGTATCACTACGATCGATACTCAATAAACCATTCATTTTAGGTGCAAGACCATTGAAGGTATTATTCAAATAGACAGAGTAACCATTATTCTCCTTTAATGAATAACCGTATTGCGATAAACATAATCCAATCATGTCTATGCTCAACGCAAACACCAAATAATAATTATTCAGGTTTAACCCCAATCTCGATAGTAGAGGGAGCATGCGATGCTTGATCACATCAACCTTGGAAACACTTCCAACACATATCGTCATCTCACCTTTAGCTAGTCTCCGTTTATTCCGCAGCTTTTATTTCGAGTTACTAACACTTAGCAACCGAACCGGTATCTAATACCCTGGTGCTACTAGGAGTACTAGTAAAGTACACATTAATATAATGTATATCCAATATACTTCTGTCGACCTTGCCAGCCTTCTCATCTACGAAGTATCTAGGGTAGTTCTGCTTCAGTGACCGTTCCCCTCATTTCAGAAGCACTTAGTCTCGGGTTTGGGTTCAACCTTGGGTTTCTTCACTAGAGCAGCAACTGATTTGCCATTTCATGAAGTATCCCTTCTTGCCCTTGCCCTTCTAGAAACTAGTGGTTTTACTAACCATCAACAATTGATGCTCCTTCTTGATTTCTACTTTCGCGGTGTCAAACATCGCGAGTTGCTCAAGGATCATCATGTCTATCCCTGATATGTTATAGTTCATCATGAAGCTCTAATAGCTTGGTGGCAGTGACTATGGAGAACCATCACTATCTCATCTGGAAGATTAACTCCCACTCGATTCAAGTGATTGTAGTACTCAGACAATCTGAGCACATGCTCCACGATTGAGCTTTTCTCCCTTAGTTTGCAGGTTTAAGAAACTTGTCAGAGGTCTCATACCTCTTGACGTGGGCATTAGTCTAAAATCCCAATTTCAGTCTTTGGAACATCTCATATGTTCTGCAACGTTTCAAAACCGTCTTTGGTGCCACAATTTTAAACCGTTAGCATCACACACTGAACTATCACGTAGTCATCAAAACGTGTATGTCAGATGTTTCGTAACATCTACAGACGACGCTCGAGGTTCAGCACACCGAGCGGTGCATTAAGGACATAAGACTTCTGTGCAGCAATGAGGACAATCCTCAGTTTACGGACCCAGTCCGCATAATTGCTACTATCAACTTTCAACTAAATTTTCTCTAGGAACATATCTTAGTAGAACTAAAGCGTAAGCTACGACATTATTTGCAAAGACCTTTTGACTATGTTCATGATAATTAAGTTCATCTGATTATTTAATGAACTCCCACTTAGATAGACATCCCTCTAGTCATCTAAGTGATACATGATCCGAATCGACTAGGCCGTGTCCGATCATCACGTGAGACGGACTAGTCATCATCGGTGAACATCTCCATGTTGATCGTATCTACTATACGACTCATGTTCGACCTTTCGGTCTCTTGTGTTCCGAGGCCATGTCTGTACATGCTAGGCTCATCAAGTCAACCTAAGTGTTTTGCTTGTGTTCCGAGGCCATGTCTGTACATGCTAGGCTCGTCAACACCCGTTGTATGCGAACGTTAGAATCTATCACACCCGATCATCACGTGGTGCTTCGAAACAACGAACCTTCGCAACGGTGCACAGTTAGGGGAAACACATCTCTTGAAATTTTAGTGAGGGATCATCTTATTTATGCTACCGTCGTTCTAAGAAAATAAGATGTAAACATGACAAACATCACATGCAAATCATAAAGTGACATGATATGGCCAATATCATCTTGCGCCTTTTGATCTCCATCTTCGAGGCGCGGCATGATCACCTTCGTCACCGGCATGACACCATGATCTCCATCATCATGATCTCCATCATCGTGTCTTCATGAAGTTGTCTCGCCAACTATTACTTCTACTACTATGGCTAACGGTTAGCAATAAAGTAAAGTAATTACATGGCGTTTTTCATTAACACGCAGGTCATACAATAAATTAAGACAACTCCTATGGCTCCTGCCGGTTGTCATACTCATCGACATGCAAGTCGTGATTCCTATTACAAGAACATGATCAATCTCATACATCACATATATCATTCATCACATCCTTTTGGCCATATCACATCACATAGCATACCCTGCAAAAACAAGTTAGACGTCCTCTAATTGTTGTTGAATGTTTTACGTGGCTGCTATGGGTTTCTAGCAAGAACGTTTCTTACCTACGCAAAAGCCACAACGGTGATATGCCAATTGCTATTTACCCTTCATAAGGACCCTTTTCATCGAATCCGATCCGACTAAAGTGGGAGAGACAGACACCCGCTAGCCACCTTATGCATCAAGTGCATGTCAGTCGGTGGAACCTGTCTCACGTAAGAGTACGTGTAAGGTCGGTCCGGGCCGCTTCATCCCACAATGCCGCCGAATCAAGATAAGACTAGTAACAGTAAGCAAATTAAACAAATCGTCGCCCACAACTACTTTGTGTTCTACTCGTGCATAGAATCTACGCATAAACCTGGCTCATGATGCCACTGTTGGGGAACGTAGCACAAATTTAAAATTTTCTACGTATCACCAAGATCAATCTATGGAGTCATCTAGCAACAAGAGAGAGGGGAGTGCATCTACATACCCTTGTAGATCGTGCGCGGAAGCGTTCAAGAGAACGGGGTTGATGGAGTCGTACTCGTCGTGATCCAAATCACCGATGATCCTAGCGCCGAACGGACGGCACCTCCGCGTTCAACACACGTACGGAGCGGGGACGTCTCCTCCTTCTTGATCCAGCAAGGGGGAGGAGAAGTTGATGGAGATCCAGCAGCACGACGGCGTGGTGGTGGAAGTAGCGGGATCCCGGCAGGGCTTCGTCAAGCGCAAGCGGGGAGGAAGAGGTGTCACGGGAGGGAGGGAGGCGCCAGGGCTTGGGGTGCTGCTCCCATGCGCCTCCCCACTATATATATGGGTGGAGGGGGCTGGTTTCTTGCCCTCCAAGTCCATTGGGGCGTTGGCAAAGGTGGGGGAAAGAAATCCCATCATTTCCCTTCCCCACCGATCGTTATCCCCCATTTTTAGGGATCTTGATCTTATCCCTTCGGGATATGATCTTATTCCTTCTAAGGTGGGATCTTGGTGCACCTTGACCAAGGGTGTGGGGCCTTGCCCCCACTACCCACGTTCATGTGGGTCCCCCGTGCAGGTGGGCCCCACTTCGGAACCTTCTAGAACCTTCCCGGTACAATACCGAAAAATCCCGAACATTTTCCGGTGGCCAAAATAGGACTTCCCATATATAAATCTTTACCTCCGGACCATTCCAGAACTCCTCGTGACGTCCGGGATCTCATCCGGGACCCCGAACAACTTTCGGTTAACCGCATACTAATATCTCTACAACTCTAGCGTCACCGAACCTTAAGTGTGTAGACCCTACGGGTTCGGGAGACATGCAGACATGACCGAGACGACTCTCCGGTCAATAACCAACAGCGGGATCTGGATACCCATGTTGGCTCCCACATGTTCCACGATGATCTCATCAGATGAACCACGATGTCGAGGATTCAATCAATCCCGTATACAATTCCCTTTGTCAATCGGTACGTTACTTGCCCGAGATTCGATCGTCGGTATCCCAATACCTTGTTCAATCTCATTACTGGCAAGTCACTTTACTCGTACCGTAACGCATGATCCCGTGGCTAACTCCTTAGTCACATTGAGCTCATTATGATGCTGCATTACCGAGTGGGCCCAGAGATACCTCTCCGTCATACGGAGTGACAAATCCCAGTCTCGATTCGTGCCAACCCAACAGACACTTTCGGAGATACCTGTAGTGCACCTTTATAGCCACCTAGTTACGTTGTGACGTTTGGTACACCCAAAGCATTCCTACGGTATCTGGGAGTTGCACAATCTCATGGTCTAAGGAAATGATACTTGACATTAGAAAAGCTCTAGCAAACGAACTACACGATCTTGTGCTATGCTTAGGATTGGGTCTTGTCCATCACATCATTCTCCTAATGATGTGATCCCGTTATCAATGACATCCAATGTCCATGGTCAGGAAACCATAACCATCTATTGATCAACGAGCTAGTCAACTAGAGGCTTACTAGGGACATGTTGTGGTCTATGTATTCACACATGTATTACGGTTTCCAGTTAATACAATTATAGCATGAACAACAGACAATTATCATGAACAAGGAAATACAATAATAACCATTTTATTATTGCCTCTAGGGCATATTTCCAACATTGCCAACGTACTGAAGACCGTGCACTAGGACACCGACTACAATCTCATCCTTTTGAAACCTTTAACCGTAAGCAAGGACGGTAATCTCGACGACATCTTTGTCAAATCCTTGTCATTGCTTTGTAACCACATAGCCCATCTTTGCGTACCTTACCCATCGAGACTAGCCTTGGAGTATTGTCGGCAACGTGACTTGTGCACATTTAGTGATAATACTCTCCCATAGCATACATACCAAATCATCATGGTGCATATCTTGATATCATCTCTTGTGTCACAAAGTTGTCATCGGATATACTCAATTGCTATCTTGGTTCGTAAAGCATTGCATGAGAAAAGAGCTCAAACAACAAAGAGCCAAACAAGCTTTTAAGAAAACGGGAAAGATAAGCAAAGAGCTTATAAGCAAAAACCATAGCATCATACAACATTAAGATTGTCATACTCGATCATCTTGGATCAAAGCATAGAAACATCATACATATAGCATACTTGGGATAGAAGTCGGTGCAATTTTGCTTAGTAGGTTGTGCACAAGTTTCGTATCCGCCTATTGTGCAATCGTGCTAGCGTCTCTCTAGTGTTGTGCAACAAGAGCATTTTCGTGGATTCCACATTTTGGCTCACCCTTGGTTGCACGACCCCACTTATCTATTTGCGTGGGTGTTTTCATGTACCTTATCTTGCTATTGGTGGGTGTTTTCGTGTACCTTATCTTGCTATTGGCCTACTTGTTGCATTTGCAAAGTTGCGAATCTTTTCCAACATTATTGAGTCTCACTTACAATTGCATCAAATTTTGTGCCACCATCCTAACCAAGCTCCACCATAGGCTTTTACTTGTGTAGGTGTGAGAAACCGACAAGAATTGGTACCAATTGTGCTATTTCCTTGTTACACTTTGAGTGATCATTGATCCATCTTCAACATCGGTCAAGGTGCATTTGGTATTGGTTCTTGTCTTTCTCCCACTCACATATCTTTGTTTGGAATGATGGATAGGCCAAGTACTTCTACCAACCCACTCTTATTGGAGCAAGACGACGACATGTCTTCCTTCGTCACCAAAACGCAACTATTTGGCGCACATCGAGCTTTGCATCAAGAACAACTTGCTTTGGGCGACCGCATTGACAACCTCGCCACCGACCTACGACAATCCGAGCAACGTACAAGAGACTACTTCGACACATCCATGAGTTCCCTCAAAGAAGATATCCGAACCATGATGGTCAACCGCTCTTCTACAACTTCGTTCTCTTCAAGACGGAGCCGCTCAAGTCGACACTCCGACGACACTATCTCCGGTTCAAGTACACCTACATCGAACACTCTTCGTCGTGCCGCGCGTCAAGACCGTCAAGCAAACCGCAATCCTCTACACGACACCGACTCTCAAGAGCATCGACATCGTCAAAACCAAGCTACATTTGCGCAGGCACAAGAACGGCAACGCCAACGACAACAAGAACAAGAGGAGCAAGCGCGACAACATCAAGATGCACAAGATGCCGAGGCGCAACGTCAAGAACAACAACTACGTGAAGCTCAAGCACTTGAGGCGCAACGTGCCCTTCAAGATTCAAGTCGTGCCGTAGCCAATCGAGGCCGACAAGCTCGTCTACATCAAGAAGCACTTCGCGACGAAGCTCAAGAAAGGATTTACCAAGCACGTGTGCATCGACAAGCTCCTCCTCAAGATCGACAAGCTCCTCCTCAAGATCGACAAGCTCCTCCTCAAGCGAGACAAGAACGTCAAGTCCATCGAGAGCAAGAAGACAATGGACCCCCTCCTCGCCAAGAGCAACATGAGGTCGACAACCCTCCTCGCCAAGAGCAACATGAGGAAGACTACCCTCCTCGCCAAGAGCAACATGAGATTGTCAATCCGCAACGACATGGGCGTCATCATCCCCGACCCCAACACAATGAAGAACAACGCTATGGCAAGCTAAAGTTCACCATGCCAAAGTTCACCGGAAGCAATGACCCCGAAGAGTACATCTCATGGGCATTGAAGGTCGACAAAATCTTCGGCTTGCACAACTACGAAGAAGAGAAGAATAAGAAGATTGCAATGGCATCCCTTGAATTCCAAGACTACGTCCTCATTTGGTGGGAACAAGTCATTGAGCGCCGAGCGGCAAGAGGTGAACCACCCATCACCCCTTGGGCACAAATGAAGGATGTCATGAGAGCACGATTCGTGCCAAACTACTACAACCGTGACATCTTCAAGAAACTCCAACAACTCAAGCAAGGAACCAAGAGCGTTGAAGAGTAATACAAGGAAATGGAGATTGCCATGATACGAGCCAATGTCAAAGAAGATGATGAGCAAACTATCGCACGTTTCTTGAATGGACTCAATCACCCTATCAAGAAGATTGCCGACTTCCAACCATACTCAAACCTCATCGAGCTAGTGCACCAAGCAACCAAAGCGGAACGCCAAGTGCAAGACGACTTCAAGTATGCCAAGTTCTCATCCAAGTCCTATGGCCTCTCCAACAATCAAGCTTCGACGACTCCAACACCTTCTACCTCAACCAAGCCATCTACAAGCAACGGCGACAAGTCAAGTTACAAGAAGACTTCGACAAGCTCAAGTCGTCCTCCTACTACAAGCAACTTCAAGAAAGCTTCATCATCATCTACCCCAACCGATGAGACCATCAAGACAAGTTCGTTCAAATGCTTCACATGCGGCGGCCGAGGCCACAAGTCTTTCGAGTGCACCAACAAGCGCACCATGATCCTCAACGACGAAGGAACCTATGACTCAATGAGTGAAGGAGAAATGGAAGCCCTTGAGCAAGTGGCCATGCACCGCCAAGCGAACAACGAAGACGAAGAAGATCAAGTCTTTTGTGATGAAGATTCAAGTCCCGCTCTTGTTGTCTCCAAGGTCTTGACTCTTCAACATAAACAAGAAGAAGACCAAAGATGCCATATCTTCCACACAAAGGCCGAAATCAATGGAAAGTCCTTCAAGGTCATCATCGATGGAGGGAGTTGCCATAACTTAGCAAGTGAAGAACTATGCTCCAAGCTCCAATTGGTCAAGATGAAGCACCCGCACCCCTACAAGGTTTAATGGCTAAGCGACACCGGCACCATCCAAGTCGAGCATAGGGTACAAGTCTCCTTCAAGATCGGAGCTTACGAAGACACTTTGGAGTGTGATGTCCTTCCGATGACCGTGTGCCACCTCCTTCTTGGACGGCCATGGCAATTTGACCGAGGTGTCATCCACAACGGGCGTACAAACCACTATAGCTTCAAGATGAAAGGGAAAGAGTTTGTGCTACGACCTATGTCTCCAAGCCAAGTGCTCGCCGACAAGCAAGCCACCCATCATGGAGAGAATAGTGAGAGAGCGAACCACCAAAAAGAGAGTGAGCGCCACAAGCCAAAATTGAGTGCCTCCACGATGAGCGACAAGAAAAACTTAGTTCTTTTTGACACCAAACGAGAGATGAGAGAAGTGTGTGAGAACCCATTGAGCGTCCTACACTATGTCCTCTTGTACAAGGACGAGGCACCAAAAACTAACACCTCTCCCAATCTACCTTTGGTGTTAACTTCTCTATTGCAGGAATTCCAAGATGTTTTCCCCGATGAGCTACCTCCGGGTCTACCTCCACTACGAGGCATTGAGCACCGTATAGACCTCATCCCCGGAGCGCCACTTCCAAACAAGGCTCCCTACCGCGTCAACCCCGAAGAAACCAAAGAAATACAAAGGCAAGTAAAGCATCTCATAGACCATGGACATGTGCGTGAGAATTTGAGTCCTTGTGCCGTACCGGCCATCCTTGTGCCAAAACGAGACGGTAGCTTTCGCATGTGTTCCGATTGTAGACCCATCAATGCTATCACCGTTCGCTATAGGTACCCCATTCCACGCCTTGACGATATGCTAGATGAACTTAGCGGTGCCACTATTTTCTCTAAAATTGATCTTAAAAGTGGTTACTACCAAATACGCATACAAGAGGGTGATGAATGGAAAACCGCTTTCAAAACAAAGTTTGGTTTGTATGAGTGGTTAGTCATGCCTATGGGTTTATCGGAAGCACCGGGTACTTTCATGCGTCTCATGCATTATGTGTTTCGCCCTTATATTGGTGAATTTGTTGTTGTCTACTTCGATGATATCCTTGTTTTTAGCAAATCTGTCAAAGAGCATGTCACCCACCTTCGCACCGTGCTACAAACTCTTCGAAAAGAGCAACTTTATGCTAATATGGAAAAATGCCTCTTTGGTGTTGATAAGCTTGTTTTCTTGGGTTTTGTAGTATCTTCTACGGGTGTTCATGTTGATGAATCTAAGATCAATGCTATTAAAACTTGGCCCCAACCAACCAATTTGCAACAAGTGCGTAGTTTTCTTGGTTTAGCTGGTTTCTACCGTAGATTTGTGAAGGGTTTTAGCACCATTGCTTCACCTTTGCATTCTTTGAGTAAGAAAAATGCACCGTTTGTTTGGGGAACATCCCAAGATATCGCTTTCAATGAGCTTAAGAATTTGCTTACTCATGCTCCCGTGCTTGCTTTACCAAACTTTGACAAACCTTTTGAAATCCATTGTGATGCTAGTGGTAATGGCATAGGAGGTGTGTTAATGCAAGAGAAGCGCCCCATAGCATACTTTAGTGAGAAACTTTCCGGCGCGCAACTCAATTATCCCATCTATGACAAAGAGCTATATGCATTTGAAAGAACATGCGGTGCCCCCATATTTGGTTTTGGTAATTGATGACAATCTCTATGGAGTAATGGTTGCCTTGAGTTATATTTGAAGGATTTGTCCATAGGCATTTCTTGAAGTCCATGTGTTGGTTTCAAGGAGTTTATGTGGTGACCAAGGTGTTATTAAGGAATTATCCAAAGATTGGTCATGTGAGAGTTGAGCTTATTGCAAGCATGTCTTGAAGAAGAAGATTGTGTGATCATTCATGTTTACCTTCAAGACATCATCCAAATGAAGAGAGTTGGAAAGAGTCAAGGTTGATCAAGACTAAGTCAAGAGTGAATCAAGTTGATCAACACACAAAGCGCACAAGATGTACCGAGGGATCAAGCGATCCCATGGTATGGTAAGCATTGTCAATTACGCTTTGTGTACTAACCCATGGTCTTTGTGAGAGTTCTTTGTGGGGTTAGGTTGCGGTGTGCAAGTTCAAGTGAAGCGGGCAAGTTCAAGTAAAGCATCACGAAGAGATCAAATGCTTGAAGCCATTGTGGTGACAATGGACTTGTGAAGATGTGCGGAAGGGTGGCTCACCCATAGTGGAGTATGGGGGAGCAATCAACTAGTCTTCATCGAGCCAACACAATCAAGAAAGGTGGTCCATCTTTAGGGAGTCAAGATCGTCATCATCTAGCTCAAGTGGACCATGTGCAAGGCAAAGGTTTGCTCTTGGTAGGTTTTCTATTTTACCGGTCTCATGATGGTAGTTGGGAGACCGGGTTATAGGATCGATTGCCGTACTATCAAGGGGGGCTCTCGATGAGTAGCTTGATCGTATCGTTCATAGAGAGCTCAAACCATTGCATCCTTGCATCATCTTTATTGGTTCTTGTTTGGTTCTTCTCCTTGTGAGTTTTGGAGCTTATGGTCATTTTCATGACAAGCTCGAGTTCATCGAAAACGGAGTTCACATGCTTCTTCTATGATGTTTTCGATGTTGGAGGTTATGCCGGTTCTTCTCGGTTGGAGGTTTCACTCCTCTATTTGTTAGGCATACCTCCCCTACCTCTTCTTACTATAACCAGTCGTTGTTTTGATGCTACTCGTCGTCTTGTATCCAACAAGCTTGAGTTTGCTCAATTCGGAGCTCATATGAAGAAGTTTTGACAGTTCTGTTTTTCTCCCTGCGGTAGTACCGCGGTGGCAGCGGTAGTACCGCTTGTAGCGTCAAGCAGTAGTACCGCGGTGGCAGCGGTGGTACCTCTTGTAGCGTCAAGCGGTAGTACCGCTCCAGTACCGCTCTACTACCGCCTCGATTTTGGGTCTGCTCTTTTCGTGTCGGGTTCAGCGGTAGTCGCGCGGCAGTAAGGCACGGTAGTTCCGCCTATAAGCGGTAGTACAAACGGTACTACCGCCCCAAGGTTCATGTTTTGTTGCTCCATTTCCCTACTTCTTCCGCCCGAGTGGTAGTACCGCTCGTGTGCGGGCTGAGCACATAACGGTTGGATTTTCCCCCTCCTATAAAAGGGGGTCTTCTTCCCCAATGAACCTTATCCGTTGAGCTCGTGTTCTTCCCCCATTGTTGACCTTCTTCGAGCTTGCTAACTCTCAATCCCTCCATGGATTCTTGCTAGTTTTTGAGGGAAAAGAGAGAGGAGATCTAGATCCACATTTCCACCAATCACTTTCTCCTCTTTGTGAGGGGAACCCCCTGGATCTAGATCTTGGAGTTCTTGGTGTTCTTCTTCTTGTTCTTCCTCTCTTTTTCCTCCCTAGCATTAGTTGCTTCGGTGGGATTTGAGAGAGAAGGACTTGGGCACTCCGTGTGCCCTTGCCATTGCATTTGGTGCATCGGTTTGAGTTCTCCATGGTGATACGTGGAAGTTACAAGTTGAGAAGCTTATTACTCTTGGGTGCTTGGTGCCCTTGAGCCTGTTCCTCTTGGGTGCTTGGGCGCCCTAGACGGTTGGTGGTGTTCGGAGCTCAATCATTGTGGTGTAAAGCTACGGGCAAGCGTTGGGGTCTCCAATTAGGTTGTGGAGATTGCTCCGAGCAATTTGACGGGTACCGGTGACCGCCCCCAAGGGTTGCCAAAGTGTACGGGTTCGGTGACCGCACCCAAGGGTTGCCATTTGTACGGGTTCGGTGACCGCCCTCAAGGGTCCCTTAGAATCACGGCATCTTGCATTGTGCGAGGGTGTGAGGAGATTACGGTGGCCCTAGTGGCTTCTTGGGGAGCATTGTGCCTCCACACCGCTGCAAACGGAGATTAGCATCCGCAAGGGTGTGAACTTCGGGATACATCATCGTCTCCGCGTGCCTCGGTTATCTCTTACCCGAGCCCTTTACTTATGCACTTTACCTTGTGATAGCCATATTGTTTCTTGTCATATATCTTGCTATCACCTAAGTAGTTTTTCTTGCTTAGCATAAGTTGTTGGTGCACATAGGTGAGCCTAGTTGTTGTAGGTTTTGTGCTTGACAAATTAACCGCTAGGTTTATTCCGCATTTGTTCAAGCCTCAACCGTAATTATTTTAAAGCGCCTATTCACCCCCCCCCCCTCTAGGCGACATTCACGATCTTTCAGCGTTAGTGCGAGTTTTGCGTGAATGGGAACATTACCTTCGCCCTCATGAATTTATCATCCATACCGACCATGAAACGCTTAAGTATCTTAAGGGTCAAACTAAGTTGAACAAGCGTCATGCTAAATGGAGTGAGTTTATAGAGTCTTTCCCCTATGTCATCAAGTACATAAAGGGCAAGGAAAACGTTGTGGCGGATGCGCTTTCCCGTATATGCATGCTCGTTACTCAACTTGAATTGAACGTCATTGGCTTTGAGCATATAAAAGACTTGTATGAGCATGATCCTACTTTTGCTATTCCTTATGCAAAGTGTTTGACACATCCATCTTGGGAACGCTATTACATCAAAGATGGTTACCTTATGAGAGCTAACAAACTTTGCATCCCCGAGTCTTCTCTTCGTTTGTTGCTTTTGCAAGAATCTCATGGAGGAGGACTAATGGGACATTTTGGACGTGACAAGACACTTGCGACGCTCTCCAAGAACTATTTTTGGCCAAAGATGTTTCGCGACGTCAACCGCTTCACCAACCGATGCTCTACATGTCGCAAAGCTAAGTCTAAAGCTCAATCTCATGGCCTTTACATGCCACTTCCCATTCCATATCACCCTTTGGAAGATATTAGCATGGATTTTGTGCTTGGTTTGCCTAGAACTAGAAATGGCAAGGATTCCGTCTTTGTTGTTGTGGACCGATTTTCAAAAATGGCACATTTCATTCCTTGCAACAAGATAGACGATCCTTCACATGTTGCCAATCTCTTTTGTAGGGAAATCTTGCGACTTCATGGAGTGCCAAAGACGATTGTCTCGGACCGCGACGTCAAGTTCTTGAGTTACTTTTGGAAGACCTTATGCGCCAAGCTCGGAATCAAGCTACTCTTCTCCACGGCATACCATCCACAAACCGACGGCCAAACAGAGGTGACGAACCGCACGGTATCCACTCTTCTCCGCGTGCTAATCAAGAAGAACATCAAGGAGTGGGAGGAGTGCCTACCCATCGCCGAGTACGCCTACAATCGGGCAAGACATTCAACTACCGGCAAGTCCCCTTTCGAGGTCGTCTACGGTTTCAACCCGTTGTCCCCATTGGACATTCTTCCTCTTCCTCTTCAAGAACGCACCAACATGGACGCGAGTGCCCGAGTCAACCACCTCAAGAAGATGCATGAAGATACAAGGCACACCATCGAGCGCCAAGTACAACGACTCGCGACCAAACTCAACGTTAACAAGCAAGGAACGATTCCCAAACGAACGCAAGTCCAAACTCCTACCTCACGCCGATGGACCCTTCAAGGTGCTAGCACGCTACAACAACAACACTTACAAGATCGACCTCCCGCGCGACAAGTACACCGTGAGCGACATCTTCAACATCAAAGACCTTTCGCCATACCATGGTAATGAGGATTTCGATCCAAGGTCGGATCTTTCCCAAGGGAGGGGAGATGATGCGGAGCATCCCACGATCATCCCCATGGACACCACCTCAACTATCCAAGCTCCAAGTGGACCCATGACAAGAGCTAGGGCTCGTGCTATTCAATCCGAGGTGACATCACTCCTACTTGAGTTTCCCTCCTCTTCAAGTGAGACATGGCTACTGCCTAAGTCCGAGATGCTATGTGTGATCAGGTACAACGTGTTGGGGATCGTAGCAGAATTTTAAAATTTCCTATGCATCACCAAGATCCATCTATGGAGTATACTAGCAACGAGGGGAAAGGAGTGCATCTACATACCCTTGTAGATCGCGAGCGGAAGCGTTCCAATGAACGGGGTTGATGGAGTCGTACTCGCCGTGATCCAAATCATCGATGACCGAGTGCCGAACGGACGGCACCTCCGCGTTCAACACACGTACGGAGCAGCGACGTCTCCTCCTTCTTGATCCAGCAAGGGGGAAGGAGAGGTTGATGGAGATCCAGCAGCACGACTGCGTGGTGGTGGAAGTAGCGGGGATCTCGGCACGGCTTCGCCAAGCTTCTGCGAGAGGGAGAGGTGTTGCAGGGGGAGAGGGAGGCGCCAGGGGCTGTGGTCCTTCTGCCCTCCCTCCCCCCCACTATATATAGGGACCCCTGGGGGGGGCGCCGGCCCTGGGAGATCAGATATCCAAGGGGGGCGGCGACCAAGGGGGAAGGGGGGGTGGCTTCCCCCCACCCCCAGGAATTCCAACCCTAGGCGCATGGGGAGGCCCATGGGGGGCGCCCCAGCCCACTAAGGGCTGGTTCCCTTCCCACTTCAGCCCATGGGGTCCTCCGGGATAGGTGGCCCCACCCGATGGACCCCCGGGACCCTTCCGGTGGTCCCGGTACAATACCGATAACCCCCGAAACTTTCCCGGTGGCCGAAACTGGACTTCCTATAAATAATTCTTCACCTCCGGACCATTCCGGAACTCCTCGTGACGTCCGGGATCTCATCCGGGACTCCGAACAACTTTCAGGTTTCCGCATACTAATATCTCTACAACCCTAGCGTCACCGAACCTTAAGTGTGCAGACCCTACGGGTTCGGGAGACATGCAGACATGACCGAGACGCCTCTCCGGTCAATAACCAACAGCGGGATCTGGATACCCATGTTGGCTCCCACATGTTCCACGATGATCTCATCGGATGAACCACGATGTCGAGGATTCAATCAATCCCGTATACAATTCCCTTTGTCAATCGGTACGTTACTTGCCCGAGATTCGATCGTCGGTATCCCAATACCTTGTTCAATCTCGTTACCGGCAAGTCACTTTACTCGTACCGTAATGCATGATCCCGTGGCTAACTCCTTAGTCACATTGAGCTCATTATGATGATGCATTACCGAGTGGGCCCAGAGATACCTCTCCGTCATACGGAGTGACAAATCCGAGTCTCGATCCGCGTCAACCCAACAGACACTTTCAGAGATACCCGTAGTGTACCTTTATAGTCACCCAGTTACGTTGTGATGTTGGGTACACCCAAAGCACTCCTACGGCATCCGGGAGTTACACGATCTCATGGTCTAAGGAAAAGATACTTGACATTAGAAAAGCTCTAGCAAACGAACTACACGATCTTTTATGCTATGCTTAGGATTGGGTCTTGTCCATCACATCATTCTCCTAATGATGTGATCCCGTTATCAATGACATCCAATGTCCATAGTCAGGAAACCATGACTATCTGTTGATCAACGAGCTAGTCAACTAGAGGCTTACTAGGGACACGTTGTGGTCTATGTATTCACACATGTATTACGATTTCCGGATAACACAATTATAGCATGAATAATAGACAATTATCATGAACAAAGAAATATAATAATAACCATTTATTATTGCCTCTAGGGCATATTTCCAACAGTCTCCCACTTGCACTAGAGTCAATAATCTAGTTACATTGTGATGAATCGAACACCCATAGCGTTCTGGTGTTGATCATGTTTTTCTCTAGGGAGAGGTTTAGTCAACGGATCTGCTACATTCAGGTCCGTATGTACTTTACAAATATGTATGTCTCCATTTTGAACACTTTCACGAATGGAGTTGAAGCGACGCTTGATATGCCTGGTCTTCCTGTGAAATCTGGCTCCTTTGCAAGGGCAATAGCTCCAATGTTGTCACAGAAGAGAGTCATCGGGCCCGACGCATTGGGAATCACCCCTAGGTCGGTAATGAACTCCTTTATCCAGACTGCTTCCTGTGCTGCCTCTGAGGCTGCCATGTACTCCGCTTCACATGTAGATCCCGCCACGACGCTTTGCTTGCAACTGCACCAGATCTCTAAAGCATAGCCACAAAATGAGAGCGGTAGATCGGTAAGAGACATCATAGATCGCACCATATCCAATAGAGTGCGATTACGACGTTCGGACACACCGTTTCGCTGAGGTGTTCCAGGCGGCGTGAGTTGTGAAACGATTCCACATTTCTTTAAGTGCGTACCAAATTCGTGACTTAAATATTCTCCACCACGATCTGATCGCAAGAACTTTATTTTCCTGTCACGTTGATTCTCAACCTCACCCTGAAATTCCTTGAACTTTTCAAAGGTTTCATACTTGTGTTTCATTAGGTAGACATACCCATATCTACTTAAGTCATCAGTGAGAGTGAGAACATAACGATATCCTCCGCGAGCCTCAACACTCATTGGACCGCACACATCGGTATGTATGATTTCCAATAAGTTGGTTGCTCGCTCCATTGTTCCGGAGAACGGAGTCTTGGTCATCTTACCCATGAGGCATGGTTCGCACGTGTCAAATGATTCGTAATCAAGAGACTCCAAAAGTCCATCTGCATGGAGCTTCTTCATGCGCTTGACACCAATGTGACCAAGGCGGCAGTGCCACAAGTATGTGGGACTATCGTTATCAACTTTACATCTTTTGGTATTCACACTATGAATATGTGTAACATCACGTTCGAGATTCATTAAGAATAAACCATTGACCAGCGGGGCATGACCATAAAACATATCTCTCATATAAATAGAACAACCATTATTCTCGGATTTAAATGAGTAGCCATCTCGAATTAAACGAGATCCAGATACAATGTTCATGCTCAAAGCTGGCACTAAATAACAATTATTGAGGTTTAAAACTAATCCCGTAGGTAAATGCAGAGGTAGCGTGCCGATGGCGATCACATCGACCTTGGAACCATTCCCGACGCGCATCGTCACCTCGTCCTTCGCCAGTCTCCGTTTATTCCGCGGTTCCTGTTTTGAGTTACAAATATGAGCAACCGCACCGGTATCAAATACCCAGGAGCTACTACGAGTACTGGTAAGGTACACATCAATTACATGTATATCACATATACCTTTGGTGTTGCCGGCCTTCTTGTCCGCTAAGTATTTGGGGCAGTTCCGCTTCCAGTGACCACTTCCCTTGCAATAAAAGCACTCAGTCTCAGGCTTGGGTCCATTCCTTGACTTCTTCCCAGTAACTGGCTTACCGGGCGCGGCAACTCCCTTGCCGTCCTTCTTGAAGTTCTTCTTACCCTTGACTTTCTTGAACTTAGTGGTTTTATTCACCATCAACACTTGATGTTCCTTTCTGATCTCCACCTCCGCTGATTTCAGCATTGAATATACCTCAGGAATGCTCTTTTCCATCCCCTGCATATTGAAGTTCATCACAAAGCTCTTGTAGCTCGGTGGAAGCGACTGAAGGATTCTGTCAATGACCGCATCATCCGGGAGATTAACTCCCAGCTGAGACAAGCGGTTGTGTAACCCAGACATTCTGAGTATGTGCTCACTAACAGAACTATTTTCCTCCATTTTACAGCTGAAGAACTTGTCGGAGACTTCATATCTCTCGACCCGGGCATGAGCTTGGAAAACCATTTTCAGCTCTTCGAACATCTTATATGCTCCATGTTTCTCAAAATGCTTTTGGAGACCCGGTTCTAAGCTGTAAAGCATGCCGCACTGAACGAGGGAGTAATCATCAGCACGTGATTGCCAAGCGTTCATAACGTCTTGGTTCTCTGGGATTGGTGCTTCACCTAGCGGTGCTTCTAGGACATAATCTTTCTTGGCAGCTATGAGGATGATCCTCAGGTTATGGACCCAGTCCGTATAGTTGCTGCCATCATCTTTCAGCTTGGTTTTCTCTAGGAACGCGTTGAAGTTGAGGACAACGTGGGCCATTTGATCTACAACACATATTGTAAAGATTTTAGACTAAGTTCATGATAATTAAGTTCATATAATCAAATTATTCAATGAACTCCCACTCAGATAGACATCCCTCTAGTCATCTAAGTGAAACATGATCCGAGTTAACTAGGCCGTGTCCGATCATCACGTGAGACGGACTAGTCAAGATCGGTGAACATCTCCATGTTGGTCGTATCTTCTATACGACTCATGCTCAACCTTTCGGTCCTCCGTGTTCCGAGGCCATGTCTGTACATGCTAGGCTCGTCAAGTCAACCTAAGTGTATTGCGTGTGTTCCGAGGCCATGTCTGTACATGCTAGGCTCGTCAACACCCGTTGTATGCGAACGTTAGAATCTATCACACCCGATCATCACGTGGTGCTTCGAAACAACGAACCTTCGCAACGGTGCACAGTTAGGGGGAACACTTTCTTGAAATTATTATAAGGGATCATCTTACTTACTACCGTCGTTCTAAGCAAATAAGATGCAAAACATGATAAACATCACATGCAATCAAATAGTGACATGATATGGCCAATATCATTTTGCTCCTTTGATCTCCATCTTCGGGGCACCATGATCATCTTCGTCACCGGCATGACACCATGATCTCCATCATCATGATCTCCATCATTGTGTCTTCATGAAGTTGTCACGCCAACGATTACTTCTACTTCTATGGCTAACGCTTTTAGCAACAAAGTAAAGTAATTTACATGGCGTTATTCAATGACACGCAGGTCATACAAAAAATAAAGACAACTCCTATGGCTCCTGCCGGTTGTCATACTCATCGACATGCAAGTCGTGATTCCTATTACAAGAATATGATCAATCTCATACATCACATATATCATTCATCACATCTTCTGGCCATATCACATCACAAGGCACATGCTGCAAAAACAAGTTAGACGTCCTCTAATTGTTGTTGCAAGTTTTTAAATGGCTTGTATAGGTTTCTAGCAAGAACGTTTCTTACCTACGTAGAACCACAACGTGATATGCCAATTTCTATTTACCCTTCATAAGGACCCTTTTCATCGAATCCGTTCCGACTAAAGTGGGAGAGACAGACACCGGCTAGCCACCTTATGCAACTAGTGCATGTCAGTCGGTGGAACCTGTCTCACGTAAGCGTACGTGTAAGGTCGGTCCGGGCCGCTTCATCCCACAATACCGCCGAAACAAGATAAGACTAGTAGCGGCAAGAAGAATTGGCAACATCTACGCCCACAACTGCTTTGTGTTCTACTCGTGCATAGTAACTACGCATAGGCCTGGCTCATGATGCCACTGTTGGGGATCGTAGCAGAATTTTAAAATTTCCTACGCATCACCAAGATCCATCTATGGAGTATACTAGCAACGAGGGGAAAGGAGTGCATCTACATACCCTTGTAGATCGCGAGCGGAAGCGTTCCAATGAACGGGGTTGATGGAGTCGTACTCGCCGTGATCCAAATCACCGATGACCGAGTGCCGAACTGACGGCACCTCCGCGTTCAACACACGTACGGAGCAGCGACGTCTCCTCCTTCTTGGTCCAGCAAGGGGGAAGGAGAGGTTGATGGAGATCCAGCCGCACGACGGCGTGGTGGTGGAAGTAGCGGGGATCTCGGCAGGGCTTCGCCAAGCTTCTGCGAGAGGGAGAGGTGTTGCAGGGGGAGCGGGAGGCGCCAGGGGCTGTGGTCCTGCTGCCCTCCCTCCGCCCCACTATATATAGGGACCCCTGGGGGGGCGCCGGCCCTGGGAGATCAGATCTCCAAGGGGGGGCGGCGGCCAAGGGGGAAGGGGGGTGGCTTCCCCCCAAGCCAAGTGGGGCGCCCCCACCCCCAGGGTTTCCAACCCTAGGCGCAGGGGGAGGCCCATGGGGGGCGCCCCAGCCCACTAAGGGCTGGTTCCCTTCCCACTTCAGCCCATGGGGCCCTCCGGGATAGGTGGCCCCACCGGGTGGACCCCCGGGACCCTTCCGGTGGTCCCGGTACAATACCGATAACCCCCGAAACTTTCCCGGTGGCCGAAACTGGACTTCCTATATATAATTCTTCACCTCCGGACCATTCGGGAACTCCTCGTGACGTCCGGGATCTCATCCGGGACTCCGAACAACTTTCGGGTTTCCGCATACTAATATCTCTACAACCCTAGCGTCACCGAACCTTAAGTGTGTAGACCCTACGGGTTCGGGAGACATGCAGACATGACCGAGACGCCTCTCCGGTCAATAACCAACAGCGGGATCTGGATACCCATGTTGGCTCCCACATGTTCCACGATGATCTCACCGGATGAACCACGATGTCGAGGATTCAATCAATCCCGTATACAATTCCCTTTGTCAATCGGTACGTTACTTGCCCGAGATTCGATCGTCGGTATCCCAATACCTTGTTCAATCTCGTTACCGGCAAGTCACTTTACTCGTACCATAATGCATGATCCCGTGGCTAACTCCTTAGTCACATTGAGCTCATTATGATGATGCATTACCGAGTGGGCCCAGAGATACCTCTCCGTCATACGAAGTGACAAATCCCAGTCTCGATCCGTGTCAACCCAACAGACACTTTCAGAGATACCCGTAGTGTACCTTTATAGTCACCCAGTTACGTTGTGACATTGGGTACACCCAAAGCACTCCTACGGCATCCGTGAGTTACACGATCTCATGGTCTAAGGAAAAGATACTTGACATTGGAAAAGCTCTAGCAAACAAACTACACGATCTTTTATGCTATGCTTAGGATTGGGTCTTGTCCATCACATCATTCTCCTAATGATGTGATCCCGTTATCAATGACATCCAATGTCCATAGTTAGGAAACCATGACTATCTGTTGATCAATGAGCTAGTCAACTAGAGGCTTACTAGGGACACGTTGTGGTCTATGTATTCACACATGTATTACGATTTCCGGATAACACAATTATAGCATGAACAATAGACAATTATCATGAACAAAGAAATATAATAATAACCATTTATTATTGCCTCTAGGGCATATTTCCAACACAACGCTCAAGACACGGAGCCGAGGGCTGAAGAAGAAGAGACAGGCGTCAACACTCTAGACAGCCCGGAACTTCCGGCCCCCGGACCCTCCGGCCTCCGACATCTTCGACCAGCCCGGGCGTGCCAACTCTCTGGTTAGCCCGGAACCCTTCCCGGACCGTCCGGCCCCCGGAACCTCCGGCCAGCCCAGACCTTCCGGCCCCCGGACCCCAACCCAGCTCCACCCGCGCCAACTCTCTGGTTAGGCCGGACCCTCCCCGGAACCTCCGGCGCCCGGAACTTCCGGCCCTGCCTGCGCGTAGCGACTTGGGCCGAGGCCCGTGTACCCTTTCGTCACTTAGACTATATATACTCTTCTCCTACCTACGTTTTAGGGTTAGCAAAGTAGTAGCTCATATGTGAGGATAGCTTTTGCTCATCCATACGGATCGTCTCCTCGAGAGTGACCGCGGCCCCTCTACGGAGAAGATCCCCTTGGATTCAAGACCCCCTTTTGGGTGGCCCCATCAAGACCTCCTCACGGAAAAGAACCGGTTACCTTTGTATCGTCTTTTGTTGGACTTGGATCTTGTATCTCACCTTTGTGTTCATCGATCTAGCGCATGTGTGATCTATTCTTGTCGGTTGAGTGTTTCTCTTGTTTTCCCCCGTGATTTCCCTCGTGTTCTTCCGCGCGTTCTTCGTGTTCCTCGTAGGGATCCTCTCCAAACGTGAAAAATCGGCCCCTAGGGTTCCGCCCTACATCATGTCCCTAGTAGGAATAATGTATCTCACTTATGATCTCGTCCTGGGGGTGTGCCTAGCATCGTCGGATGGTGTGTCGAGGTGTGTCTTTGTCGCATCTCGTGAGATTCAGTTGGTGTTGATCTTCGGTGAATTTTTTTGGGTCCGGTCTTTGTTCATGTGTTTACAAGGTTTGATCCTTTCGATCTATGATTTTCTTTTGGCGATGGTTGCTGCTCTGGTGCGCCGGTTCTTCGTGTCTGTCTACATAAGATTTGTCCGTCTCCGATGAGGGAAGACGATAACGACGACACGTCTTCGGCTCGCTCAAGTATTTGTCGTTGTCGGTAGGTGATCCATTTACTTGGCTGTAATTTTTATAACCTTTTGTGTTTTTTGTACTGCCATGGTTGGTTGTGAATAGATTGTAAGTTTTTCTGCAAAGAAAAAAATATGTAGACGTATGGCGGAGTGGAGACCGTACCTCCACTAGAAAATTAAATTGGAACATAACTCGAGGTTTAATTAAATATTTACCTTTGAATTTTTTCAATGGTCACATGACATCATGATACGCGGTGCGAGCCAGCCATCCGCTGATCGATCGGGGTTGCATGGAGCGGACGGCAGTGGCAGCTAGCAAGCGAGCGAGCGTGCGCGCGCGTCGCCGCCGCTCTCGGTCGCGCGCCCGACGCATCCATCCGCTCCTCACACGTTGCGCCCCTGGTCGCACGCCGACGGCGGCAGGTAGACGATGGCACGGGGAGGCGATGATGAGATGAGATGGCCGACGCGTGCGCGCGTGGACGTACCTGGACGACACACCTCACGCATGATGATTCGAGCGTGCGTGCACGGCACTGAACAGGGCGCGTGATTTGATTGAACTGGGGACGATGCAGATTGCTGCGAACCGGTCTCGCGATGATATGTACTGTTTGTGCAGTGTAAAAAAAAGACGTTCGTCCCGCTTTATATATAGAGCAACCATCAGAGCCACAAGGTCCAACAAAGGTTCATGCGATGCTTGTGCCGTGTTTGCTAAGAACCCGGTTTTTCTAACTGACGAACCAGGGTCTTATAGCATGGTTAAATTAAACCATGCGAAACCAACGCATTGCATACGAGGTCGTCCACACATACTTCATCCTTTCATCTATATAGGGCCTAATGCATTTTTCAAGACGGCCTTTGACTATTGACAAGATTAATAGTACATGACATTCATAATGTGAAAATTATATCATTGAAAGCTCTTTTCACATACGAATTTGACACAATGCTTTGTGTAAGTCGCATGTCATATATTATTGTTCTAACATGTGGTCAAAGTTAAGCCTAAAAAAACGCATTAGGTCCTATATAGATGGAAAGAGGGTACAGAGTACTAGTATCATCAGAATATATAGCTGTACCTTTGGTTTGACTACTCACCGACAACGACAAGCGTGTTTACTACACGGAAGGCCTACAAAAAGCACATGAAGTTTGAATTCTTGCGACAGCTGAACATACAAAGGCAATAACTGGCATACGCGGAGCTGTACAGGGATGGGCAGTAAACGGATGGCCAGATTCCGTTAACCGAATTGGCTGATTTTTGTTTGCTCTGAATGTTGAATATATGCTTAAATAAATGCTGCTGTGTTTCTTGCTGCCATTTGACGTGAATATATGCAACGTAATACTGTCGAGACGCCTAGCGAAATGCTAGCCAGAATTTCTGAAATACAGTCCGAATTTAAATTTGCTGCTGACTGCTGCTGTCATACTGTTCGTTCCTGAGTGAAAAACCGACGGAATTTCCGGGAACCCGAATTATCAGTCATTGAAAATGACAGAGACAACCCGGGCGTCAAATCTATGGCCGAATCATATAAAAGACCGAAATGAAAAGACTGAATTTTCGGACATTACCGAACGCCAAGACCATACAAAAGCTAGTTCAAAACAGGTCCTGAACTTCTGCAGGCACGACAGACTGCATAAGAACGAAGCCCTCGTCACTTTTCAGCACAGCCGTTGTTCTTCAGTGCCTCCCGGGCTTCCCTGCAACAACAACAACATTTTGATGCGTGAGATTTCTGCACTACTACGCTTCCCAGAGAGCAAATAGTATAACAAAAGCATGGACATAGCAACAGGATAATTGGATCCTCTTCCCTATGTAGATGTATCTCGAGTTTTCAGAAAGACAGCCGCAATTGTAACTCTGAATTCCGATAGACGCAAAAATGACTGAATCCAAGTTTTTTTTAAAAAAAGGGGACTGAATCCACGTGATTCTCAAACCAATCAAGCAGGCAGGACTGCGTGTAGTATAAAGGGCTGGACATTCGGTCATGACAGAAAATCCAGTATTATTATTTCGATTTTTTTATAACTCGGCCATCCAGATTAGATGAACAAACTAACTGCCTTTGGTCATATTTGAGTGACCGGTAATTCTGTTACCCGGAAAATCTGTCAGTTTTCCTGTCGTGACCGAACAATATGAAAGTGGCAGACAGCAGCAAATTTGGATGGGATTTCAGTACAAATTTTTACTACAGTACCATTTCTGTAGGCATTTCGACAGTATTACACTGCATAGATTCACGCCAAATGGCAGCAAGAAACACAACAACAATAAGCATGATAAGTTGATAACTCATAAGTAATAGCAAATTACGATCATGATCAACGATCAACATTCAGAACTCGCAAATTCTGTCAATGCTGTCTTTTCGGGTTTTTTACCAGGATTCATTGGCCGAAACAAATTCGGTCATCCAGATCTAATGGCCGAATTAGTTACGGAAGACACTGCCGACCACTACCGCATAATACTACGCAAAATGAAAACATGGAACGGTTACCTTAAAGCATTTGCTATATCAGCATTTGTAGGATCCAGCTTCAAGCCATCTTCAAAAGCCTCGGATGCCTTTTCATAGTCCTGTAAATAGACACCAAGCAGCTGATCAATTCCGACCATGGCTATGAAAGATTGGGTGTTACTATTGTGTTCCTAATTTTTGTTACCTCCTGCAACATTAAAGCCGCGCCTTTTCGATAGTAGCCTTTGGGCCAACGAGGTCTCACCATTGTGCACGCATCAGCATCAGAGAGAGCATCTTTTCCTCTTCCCAGGCGCAACAAGCAGAAGCTCCTATTTGCTAGCAGGATTGCAAGATCTTTTGGACTAGGCTCAAATTTCAGTGCCTGCATACCAACCGCAGAGGTGGTTGATGTAACACGGTAGTGATGCATACACCAATATTAAAAAAAAAATTTACCCACGAGATTTAAACTACTCAGCATTGCTAGCTACAAACTCGGAGAGAGAAAACATCTGAATGTTTTAGTTCAAATTTAAAATGTACTCCCTCCGTCCCACTAAAGTTAGTACAAAGTTGAGTCACTTATTTTGGGACGGAGGGAGTATGTTCTAACTTAATTGATTTTGCAACATTTGTATTTGAGAAAAGGTGAGCCCAAACTAAATACCGAAAACTTCACATATTAAGGAGAAAGCGCGACATTAAAAGAACATTCAGAGAGAAGAAGAAGGCCTAGCCAATCTAGCTAACCTAACTTCCCACCATAAACAGTGCAGGAAAACTTGGTCACAAATCACAAGTACCACCAAAGTTTTGACATAAAAATCTCTGCTGTCTTTTGTTCTGTAATTTTTCTATTTTTTTGCATTTTGCTTTTGCTTATCTGTACATAACAGTTTTTCCAAGCTCAAAGAATATGGAGTAAGAAACTCTCATTAAAATAAATACCAAATTAAGGTAGCATCAAAAGCAACTTCTGTAAGGTGTTAACAGAGCTATGGTGTTGCAGCCAGCTTTAAGTTCAGCAATTCTAAGTTCTAACAGCCTAAAAGCAATCAAGATGCAGCTGAGTGACTTACACAAGTATATAGTTCTCCTGCTATCAGATATTCCTTCCTATTAAAAGCCTCTGTAGCTTGTAATTTCAGCTCAGCTCTTCTCTTTTCACACTTATTTTTATCCTGATCTCAAAATATTTTTCGTCAGAAAAATATGTACAAAAAACAGAGACAAGAAGTTGCATTTAGACGTTAGCAATGGCTTCATAACATGTGCATAACATTTTCTGTTATTATATATGAATATCATCAGCAAGCATAGTCAGAACTGTACAAGAATTTGATGACAGCTATTAATGGTAAATGATATATTATGGAACTGCGATTGTGCATAGTAGGAAATACATACCCTTGGATTCAAACCAAAAGATTTCACATGTGACATGATACCATCAATACTCCAATCCGGCAATGTTGAAATCAGAGAAGTTAAAGGAAATAACATTTCAACCATATTCCTTCTGCCTTTTAGGGCAGCAATTTCAATTGGAGTCGTACCAAACTGCAGGAGTGAAATTAACGATAGTTGATTCACAATAAATTAATAATACAAAATGGCGAACATTTTGAGAAAGAGATTGGGAGACTAGATTTGGTGTGTGTGTATATATATATATATATGTCAGTTGTGCTTGCAGATAATTCAGACCCTAGTAGTTAATTTGGAATTTAATGTTTTGAAAAACCAAATGGCTATATAGGCATTGCAGAGAATCAGAATGCGTGGACAGAAAGAACAGCCGCGTCCATCTTTCTCTACTCAATCAGGATAATGAGAGTGGTTCTTCTACACCCACTCTCGGTGCACTCACGCAAGAAAACATATCAAAACATTTCGAAAAAATCTGAAACTTCGTGGAAATGATCATCAACAAATGTTATGGGGGCTTGCAAAATTTGGTCGTCAAATAACATTCGAGGAGCTCTCTACAAAAAAGACAAAATCACTGAAAATTAGTCAAAATGTACGTGCACTGTTTGAGCAGATTTTGCAATTTTGTCTTTTTTGTAGAGCGCTTCTCAAATGTTATTTGACCACCAAACTTTGCAAGCCCTCATAATATTTGTTAATGATCATTTCCACGAAGTTTCAGATGTTTTCTAAATGTTTTGATATGTTTTCTTGCGTGGGTGCACCGTGGGTGCACCGAAAGTGGGTGCAGCCACTACTTTCCCCTTTACTTAAAGTCATGAAAAAATAATATCCAAAGAGCTTATATTGAATCAAATTGTCAAAGTACAACAGGACGAGGTGCCATTGATACAATAGTATATATATGGAAGGAACATAGAAGTCTTTGCGAAAGTTGGCATCATGTGTTTGTTTCAACCTGTCTACGAACAAGCTAGAGATTTTCTATATCCACAGTTCAGAGACAACAAACAAAATATGAAACATGCTCAATTTTACATTTTTACTCCGGAAATGGATTGACATCTACAATATAGTATACGATGATGATTACTAGGAGTTCCCCCTAAAAATTGAAAACGAACAGAAAAAAGAGCAATGTTAGTCTTCAATGATCAGTTGTTAGAATGCTCGACACCTAGAAGTGCTGCCGCAGCAGAAGTCCTCAGTAAACGGTGTCATACCTTTTCTAGTGTTGATGTACTCACTCATAATAACAAACAGTAAAGCATGCTGGTAGAATAAATTTTCTGTGTTCTCTGTACAACCATGTATCAAAGCTTTACTAAATCAATATATTCCCTCATGCATCTAACCATCAATGGAGAGTATATATGCATGAAAGGTACTCCCTCCGTTCACAAATATATAAGATGTTTTGGATATTTCAATATGGGCTATATACGGACTGAAATGAGTGAACAAACACACTAAAACGTGTCTGTATACATTCGATTCACAAAAAAGTTAGAACATCTTATATTTGAGTTGTGAACGGAGGGAGTACATGATAATAGAAAAGAGGAAACGGCAAGACTCACTGAATCTCCAATGTTGGGGTTAGCACCAGCATCTAGTAAGCACCTCATGATATCAGGTAAGCCGTTGTTCGCTGCCACCATCAATTGAGTAACACCGATATAGTCAGTCTTATTCACATCAGCACCAGCCTGTGTAAATAAAATTACTATCTGATCATTTGAGTAGGTGCTTGATGTCATCCGCAGAAGACACATCCACCCAAAAATTAAGTGAGCAGCATCTACAGATTGCTCTTTAAGAATCTTAATAAGAAGAAAATTTACTGACCTCAATGAGTAGCTTAACGCATTCCAACGATTCTCTCTGTATGGCCATACTCAGTGGGGTACTATGAAGGTTCAAAACCTTATTAGGCTGTGGAAAGTGAAAAAAATCATTTTCTTATACTTGAAAAACAAAGGTACAATAGAGAAATAACATGAGGCCATTATATATTTACATATATTGATATTTCTCATGGAAACACATGGATTTTTTTATAGAAATTAGACATAAAATTTACAACACCTGCGGAAATGTGAGCATGTTTCACTTAAAGAGAAGTACTTTGGTCAAATGTTGAATACATGGTTTTACGATGTACCACCGTAATTCTTTTGATTTAGATCGAGCAAAAGTGATTTCTCTATTCCAGTGAATGGTAGCCCGAAATGGGAGATAAAGGCCCTTAAATAAAACAGGTTTTTTTCTTTTTCTTAACGAAAAAGAGAAGTAGAAAAACTGCTGTCTTACATCTGCATGGTGCTCCAACAAAACCTTCATCGGGCCAACTTCACCAAGATTAGTGGCGGCATGCAACGGGTCCTGTCTTTAGAATCGAAAACATCCACATCGGTTCCCCTTGAAAGTAGCAATTCTACTATTTCACAATTTCCTGGAAGAGAAGTTTTTCACAACAAGCCAAAAATCAGCAAAGCATGAATGGATGAAACTAGTTTAGAAAGTTACAGATCAGGGCTTCTCCCATTAACGGCCTAGTGGCCACAGGGAGTGATTGACAAAAAACTACCACTTTAGGGGTTACCGTCCCACAGAAATACCACTTTTAAAAAACTGACCGAAAACTACGAAAATTTTCTAATTTCGTGACTAAAAACTACCACTTTTGGGAAATGACCGGTTTAAACGATTTAAACATGTTTATGACATGCGGGGCCTACCAGTCAAGGCTGACATGCTTTTTTTCTAAATTCTCAATCTCAGTTAAAAAAAGTCAACCGCTGCCCCTGACCCCGCACCGCACCGTCGCTCCACCCGTACCTCTGCTCCTGACTCCGCTCAATCTGGCCAGCGAGGCAGCCGCTCGCTGCCGGAGCTACGGGATACGACGAGCAGCCGCCCCTCCATGTCCCGGCGAAGCAGCCGCCCCTCCATCTCCCGGCGAGGTAGCCGCCGGCGCCGCGGGATCCAGCGTGCACCCGCCCCTCCATCTCCCGGCGAGGAAGCCGCCGACGCCGCAGGATCCGGCGAGGACCCGCCCCTCCATCTCCCGGCGAGGAAGACGCTGGCCGCCGGCGCAGCTGTTCCAGGAAACTTGGCTGCTGCTGGTTCCCGCAAACGCGGCTGCAACACTCCTATTCCAGCCAAGACCTGGCTGCTGCTGATGGTGGTCGGGGTCGGAGCAGCTCGGGGTCGTCCGTGGCCAGCAGGCCCAACTCCTCGGTGTTCTCGGCGGCGCAAACAGCTCATCACCGCTGGCGTCGGCGGCGCAGACAGCTCACCACCGCTGGCGGCGGCGGCGGCGTGGTTGTGCTCCTGAGGTGTTTGTTGAAATGCCAAGTAGAGAGAGGGGATGAGGAAGAAGAAGATCAATGCTGACACCTGGGTCCTACATGTCATAAACATGTTTAAATCATCTAAACCAACCATTTCCCGAAAGTGGTAGTTTTTAGTCATGAAATTAGAAAATTTTGGTAGTTTTTTGTCAGTATTTTAGAAGTGGTAGTTCTGTGGGATGGTAACCTCTAAAGTGGTAGTTTTTTGTCAATCACTCGGCCACAGGTTACTAGTGATCCTGCTATTCCCGTTGAAGACCAAGTTTGTACAATGTTGGTAGCATTGAAAATATTTTGAATTTATGTTTTTTTCTCTCTTGGCGGTTTGTGACACCCAAAATTTTAATTGGATTTTTCAAAAAATTTATTTGACTTGAGGGAGGTGATTTAAATTTTTCTTCAAAAGAACCCTCCCTTTCAAAATATTTTTTTATGGCAAGAGTTTTATTTGGATTCACCCAAGACTTGTTTTTGGTTTTGGAGGTTCTTGCTTTTTATTTGGACTCAAACCAAAATACTTTTCACTTGGGAAAAATGTCTTTTGAAAATACTCTATAGCTTTTGGAATAATCCTTTACCACTTTCAACAATTCTCTCTTGCCATGGCCTTAGTACAAATCCACTCTCCTAAACCTTCCCTCATCTTTGGATCATGATTTGCATCAAATCCAGCAAGTTGGACCTCCCCGTATGATTATTTTCCATTTAAATCTTATCAAAACAATTTCTGCCTTCTATTCTAGCCCCTGGAGATTTACAAAGGAGCTACCATTTCTGTTTTGATTTTTGCCCCCAAACCAATTCTCCTTCCTAGTCCTTTGAACCCTCAACCAAGATCCATGAAGATCCACTGGTCTTCAGTTCAAATTTTTCAAACTATACTTGCTGCAAGTTTGGACCAGATTTGCCAAACTTGATGAAATTCATTCAAATCTTTCTCCAAAAATTCTGAGAAAAATCAGGCAGCCTCTGGGTGCATTGAGAGTCACCTCACCAAGTCCCAGCCCCAGGAAAATTTTTCTTCACACCAAATCATTCTGTCGAACACCTGCAGAGCATTGTCAATATCAAGTTCAGAGATTCAGAAATACAGTTCAGTGATCTACTGTCGTTTTCTTCAGAACATGTTGTCGATCTCGACAGTGCCGCGTTGGCGCCTTGCTCCCCGTCCCCTCCCCCTTGTCCCTGCACCGCACGAGCGCCTGGACGTTTGCGGGCGTCGGCGACGTGCTGGAGGAGGTGCGCCGCCCCGTGACCGACGCCAGCGGCGGCTTTGCGGCCGCCAGAGAGAGGCGCGGCGCAGACGGCGCCACCCAGCGCCGCCCAAGCCACCGGAGATCGCCGCGTGGCCTTCCACTCCCCAGTGCGCGCTGCCACCCTCGTCGTGAACCGCTGGGCGCGGAGCGCGCTCTCTGCCGCCGTCGTGCCCGTGCGGTCACCCCACCGTGGACCGGCGCCGTTACGCCAAGACCGACCTGGATTAGCGGGGGAACGACACCAGTACATCTCACTGATGCTGCCTGGCCACCTAAGCTCCCTGCCAAGGCACTGCCTCGCCGTAATTGCTCGCCGGAGCAACCCCGTTCACGGCCGCCCCCTCGATCCGCCTATAAATAGAGGCCCCGAGCTTCAACTCGAACCCACACCACCTCTGCACTCCACCAAGACCCTGCCTAGCCACTGGAAGAGCCCCGAGGAGGTCTCCTTCCTCAACTCCGGCCGCCACGACCCGCCACGGGATCCAGCTCGATTCGCTCCCGTGCGTGCACCTCTGCCTCCCATTTCTTGCCAGTAGCCCTCTAGTGCATCCCTCCTTCTGACCCGCGCTTCAATTCAAAGTTTGCAGCACACCACCGGAGTTCTCCACCATCACCCGAGCCGCCGTCCGCCGGAGAAAGTGTCGCCGTCGACGTGGTGCTCTCCGACGACCAAGTCCACCACTCACCGACGCGGAAGGACACGCTGAAGCTCTTGGCACACTCCGATCTCCCTCACTCGCCGTGGTTCGACGCCGGCGACCACCGCAGTCTTCGGGCGCCGGCGAACTTTTTAAACCTGACATGTGGACCCCCCCCCCCCCCGGTCAGCCTCTATTCTCTTCTCCCTCGAAGCGTTTTCTGTTGGCGCCTTCGGGCAAATACGTTTTCCCTTTGAGCTGGCGCGTTTCTTTCCGAAGCGTTTTCTGTTTTCTCAGTTAAAGCCCTGGAACTTTTCTGTTTCATTACAGATGAGTCCCTGGACAGAAACCTTTATAACTTTTTAATAAAAAGTGATTTTTGAGTGATTCTTTTTCTGACAGTCTTAAAATTTTGTCTAGTTTTTTATGGGATTTATTTGGAAAAATTTTGGAACAACTTTTATGCACGCGTTGGTTTTCACGTTAGTATGCCTTTTCGCTATACCGTAGGTTCTGGAAGAGGTGACGGAGCCGCGAACTTCGCCGAGCTAGACTTCGACTTCTCCGAACCAGGCAAGCATGTTTGAACCTTTGATATGATAGGTGTTTTGCATGTTTGCGTGAAAGTTTGTGCGTGACATATGAGTGTCGGTGAGTACCCCGTTGCTTGTGAGGCAACTACCCGCATGTTCCAAAGTTGCGATGATCTCTAGTGAGAGATGGCCTAATCATGTGGTGACATGAAGGGCAGCAAGGTGGTACTGTTGTAGCATACCAGCCTTGCGTCATCCGACAAATTCCGACGTTAACGTGGACGGAGTCACGTTATCGTTCTTTTCCCTTCCGTGCTACCACATGTTTCTTTTGCCAGGATGCGGTTTAGTAAGTTGGTAACCTCTTTCCGTGTACACACCAAACAGAGGGGCCGGGATGATGGTTCCATGGCCCTGGATTAAAGCCAGTCATCCGGTCAGGGGGCATGGGTGTTTCCGGTTGGGACCGAGAGGGGGGCACCCCCTTAGAGCGCGCGTATAGAAATTTGATACCATGCTACGCGAGGTTGTAGCCTCCCCGTCTCAAGGTTTTTCTTGAACGTTGCCGAGGGTGATCCCTGGCTTCGGAATGTTGAATGGGTGTGTACTGGTAAGACGTGTTTCTTCCAAAACATCGTAAACGGAACTAGTCCCCGTGACTACTGAAATCCGTTGGCTGTGGTTAAGTACAAACTCTGCAGAGTCAAATCCTTCCAAATCATCGTATCCATGAATCAAGTAGGGTGATCAGTATATCCTTATCCATCCTCGTGGAAATTTATCCCCGGTGAACAAACTCAAGTGGTAAACCCAGTTTGATTGTTATTCCTGCGGATGGACTAACCTTATATTTGTCTCGTACTTGCAATAATTTATATTCTCGAGCTACTGAATTATTGAGCTACAATATAAGCCCTTTATGTGATGTCGCTCAGACGTCCAACTGTGGCATGTTTGCCTTTTACTTTCAATATAAGCCCTTTATGTGATGTCGCTCAGACGTCCGACTGTGGCATGTTCGTCTTTTATTTTCTGTTATAAGCCCTTTATGTGGTGTCGCCCTGACGCCCGACTGCGGCATTATTATTCTTGCAGTTTCCTCTCGAGGAGTCATTCAGACCCTCGTTTGGCACCGGTATTACTATTCTTGCAGTTTCCTCTTGAGGAGTCATTCAGACCCTCGTTTGGCACCCAGTATTTATTTTGGGATTTCGGGAGGACTACCGCCCGACTTCTCTGTTATTTTCCCATGCATTATTATCTCTATGTCTGAACGCGCTGGTCAATCTGTTCATATGCTTCATGTTTTCATTTGTTATATCTTATGTCCGAACTGTCTTGCGAGTACTTTCATAGTACTCACCTGGCTTGTTGATTTGGCCAGATGTTGACGAAGGCGATCTCTTGGATGAAGAGTTTGATAGTGCGTCCGACGCCTAGAGGAGTCCCAGTCAGTCCTGTGTGATCCTGGATATTGATCACTTGTATTATAAACGCTTCCGCCACCCGCAATAAGTCTCCTCGAGCCTCACTCCGACGCTCGAAGAGCTGTAGTTTTCAGGAGTCATATCACCCACTTCGCGGTGATATTTCCACCACCGTTGTTATCGTGAGTTAGTAGCTATGCCACCATATCCGCCGCTATGTTTTATCGGCGTTCATGTAATAAATTGTTGAGCAGTCTCCGCTCAACCTTGTATTATATTCGGTACTCCTGGTATTTTTCTTCTGTGACCAAGATATTGTCTACCAGTGAGAAGGAATTCTTCTTTACTGGTCCGTAAAAGGGATTGGTCTCTCAATAAATAGTCGTGACACGGTTGCGGACATCACTGTGCTCGTGAAGCTGGATAGGCTCCTTGTCAGTCAAAGGCACTCTTCCTGCTGGGCTGGATGAAATCCAAACTTGCAGTCAAAGGTACTTTTCATGCTGCTGCCCTTTGCAACATCGCTTGCGATGCCTTCTGCATCTTTCCATAGAAGAATTGCTGCTGATTGACCTATGGGACAATCGATGCGACAATGTTGACTGCAAGGCCTCCCGTGAACCGTGAACTTTGCAGCTTCGCAGCGAGAGGCATTGGCTAATTTTCACGACTACCGGCGGAGCTATGTACAACTCTGGGGGCCTGTGCCCCCCCTCGCTTTGGCTAATTTTCGCGACTACCGGCTACAACCCAGCGAGAGGTATTGGCTAATTTTTTACCATTTTGCACCGGTCACGACCAGTAGCGGTGACAGGATTGATCTAGGACCACTGTAGCTACAGTGCCACACAGTAATCAAGCCCAGTTGCAAGGAGGCTCACGCCCCAGGCAGCAGCCTGGGCTGACGTCGCCACTGGTCACGACCCAAGTACAGAGATGGGACGAACTAGCGGATCAGTACCAATATATGGATGCAATTGGGGATAAAAAATGTTAACTGGTGACCGTTCGCCGGGGGGCAATTCCAGCAAATGCGTTCTCTCCCCTTGGGTATATTGCACAAATCCAAATCCCGGGGCAGGGAATGGAGACATGTTAGATTTTTTAAACGGTTCACTATGATAGAAAATCCAGCGAACAATATCCTATTCGAAGCACCACCACCCACCAAACTGGCTAGCAACACGAACCTCCACTTGGGAGACTGGCCTCCAATCCCAGTCCATCCTTTTTTTCTAGATGACAAAATAATGTTATTTTCTTAGGTACATGGCAATTTTATTAAAAAGAATTTAGAAAATTTTGTTTTTCTCTGTTTTCATAAGAAAATGTGTATTTTTTTTGTTCATGGCATTTTTTATCTAGAGGATGGCAGTTTAAAAGTTTAGCATGCCATTTTTTTCCTAGATCACATGACCTTCTTTTTCTGTTTTGATCATACTCATTGTAAATTTAAAAATTAGAGAAATGACAGTTTTATTAAGTAGCATGAAATTTTCCATAATTCAGAGCATGGCATTTAAAAATTTAGGTTTATCTCTGCTTTATTATAATAAAATGTTTTTTGTTCATGACATTTTTTAATAAAAAACAATTAACTAGGTGTTTGAGTCAATCGGGGTCACCCTGGTCCGCCCCCAGCGAACGATCAGAAACGATCACTGGGAGCTGCTATCCCTGGCGAACGAATCATTCGATGGAAGCAGCTCCCAGGCGGATCGCCAGCAATTAGGGTCCTTGAGGATAAAAAGGTCTGGGGTGAGAAATCAGCAAGGCAGGGGAGGGACACAACAACAAGAGACGAGGAACAGAAGCAAGGGTGATAGGCGCCTGAAGATGATTCACAAATCAATTGGCTGCTCCCCCTTGTATAGCTTCTCTTTCTTTATAAAGCTTTTGACTATTTGTGTAACTGAGCCAAGCCCAAGTCTCATGGCTCATTCCATCGAGAAGGCACCGGATAAGAAGAGGGTCGTGACCCTTGGGGCATGACATGACACTAATTTTGCTCTCTTTGTGTTTTCCATCCTTTTGTAAAGCGCTGTAAACTCAGGGCGTTTTGACTCCAGTTTTTGTGAAAATGTTCAGCTTATGAGCAAAAAAGATTACAGCTAACAAGTAATATAGAATTAGATATGGGATTACTTTACATTCAATCTTCAAAGTCGCGCCATCATCCAAATGTGTCAAAGACAGAGTAATGTGTAGACATTTGGCAAAACAAATATGCCATGGGACTGCAACAACGTGTTGGAGGGGGTGGGGGAATACCATTCATTGTTGCAGTATGGAGAGGCGATCCCAATCTGCCGGGTATCGTCGGATCAGCGCCACGATCAAGAAGATACCTTGCTGCAGCAACCGTCCCGAAAGTTGCAGAGACGAACAGCGCGGTTTCACCTGCAGAAGAAGAAACAAAAATGGGTTGTAGGGTTTAGGGCTTCTCTTCCAATTAATCATATATGTCAGGTCCTAGTTGATCTACAGGTACAGGAAGGCGATTTGTATGGACTAATTTCAGAGAATTACGAGGAAGGAGGTCCCGATCTGGGTTTTATGTATCTATCGGCTGTGCCGTATGAGTTTAGGGTTCATCCTCGAAGGGAATTCTGCAAGATTCAATGCCCATCTCAGCCACAAGTAGGTGGATGCCTCGCTGTAGACAAAGACACACGAAAAGTAACAGTAACGGAAAGTAGATCCAACGGCTGACAATGAAGGTAGCTTGAAGAGTCTCCTGGGCCGTTGGATTGTCTGAACCGGTACGTGCCGGAATTGCCACAGTTAACTGAATGATAATCTTCAGATATCGCGGCCTGACATTACCCCCTCCTGAAGAACCGTCGTGTCCTCATGGCATAGTGTTGTTGGTTCTCCAAGCTTCAGTCGTGCTTCGAAAGAACGCGGGGAAGGTGTGCTTGATGAACTCCGCATCTTCCCAAGTTGCTTCTTCAGCGGTCATATTTGCCCATTGAATAAGCCACTGCACCACCGGCATGTTTTTACGGGGAACTTGCCTGACCTCCAAGACTTGAGCTGGCTCTGTTTTAATGGTGCCATCTGCATTCACCATAGGCAGGTGTGGGCTAGGAATGGACTTGTGACCCAAGTGCTTCTTTAACTGACTAACATGGAAGACTGGGTGCATTTGCACATCTGCTGGGAATTGCAACTTATAAGCATTGTTGCCAATTTTCTGAATAACCAAGAACGGACCATAGTATTTGTTATGGAGTTTCAGTGCTCCTCTGAATCCAAATGCTGCAAGTCTGTATGGTGCCATCTTAAGATATACCAGATCTCCCACTTCAAATTGTCCTTCCACTCTTTTTAAATCAGCATACTTCTTCATTCTATTTTGAGCTTGAAGTAAGTTCTCTTTCAGTTGGTGCAACATGTTCTGCTTGGCTGTTAAGAAGTCCTGTGCCTCCTCATTATCAGGTCCAGGAATTGCTAGTTCAGCAATCAATGGAGGAGGAAATCCATATAATGCTTGAAAAGGGCTCATCTTCAATGCTGTATGGTAGCTGGTGTTGTACCAATATTCAGCTAGTGGCAACCAAGCTAACCACTTCTTTGGCTCTTGAGTAGTCATACACCTCAAATAGGTTTCCAAGCACTGATTGATCCTCTCTGTTTGGCCATCAGTTTGTGGGTGATAGGCTGAACTATACCTCAGTTCACTTTTGTATGCAGCAAAGATGTCTCTCCACAGTTGGCTTGTAAAGATTTTGTCTCTATCAGATATAATAAGTGTTGGAGGGCCATGGAGTTTGATAATGTTATCTACAAATGCTTGAGCTACACTCTGAACTGTGTAAGGATGTGAGAGTGGTATGAAATGAGAGTATTTGGTGAACCTGTCAACTACCACTAATATCACATCTTTTCCTTGAGAAGTTGGTAGACCTTCTATGAAATCCATGGATATATGCTGCCATGCCATATCAGCTACTGGCAAGGGATCTAGAAGTCCTGGTTGTAAGCAATTCTCATGCTTAGCTCTCTGGCAGATTGAACAAGTAGCTATGAAATATTCCACTGCTTGTTTAAGACCTGGCCAGTAGAAAAATCCTTTTACTCTCTGGTAAGTGGCTCTCATACCTGAGTGTCCTCCCACAGGTGAATTATGTAGGGAAGCAATCAGTCTTTCCCTCAATTTACTGTCATTTCCCACCAGAATCTTCCCTTTAAATCTGATAATACCAGCATGTATAGTATAATCAGATTTGTCCTCAGGAGATTGCAACAGTAACTTTTCTTGCAATTTCTTTGTGCCTATGTCAGTTTGATAACTGATGAGTAGTTCTTTGGCCCACTCAGGAGTAACTATTGACATGGGCATGCATTTAGGAAGTACTCTGGACAGAGCATCAGCCACCCTGTTTGTAATGCCCTTTTTATACTGAATTGTGAAATTGAATTCCAGCAATTTCATCATTAATTTGTGTTGTATTCCTTCTGTAATCTTTTGATCAGTAATGAACTTCAAGGACTGCTGATCAGTTTTGATGATTACAGAGTTGCCCGGAAGATAGTGCCTCCATTTCTTTAAAGCTTCCAAGATTGCTAAAGCTTCTTTCTCATAGGTAGATAGGGCAGCATTTCTGGGACAGAGGGAAGAGATGTAGTATGCCAATGGTCTGCCCTCTTGCATAAGTACAACCCCAATGCCATAGCCAGATGCATCAGTTTCCAATGTGAAAGGAACATTGAAATTGGGCAGAACTAGAACTGGAGTTGTAACCAGAGCTTGTTGCAGTTTTCTGAAAGCTGTATCTTGGTCAGCTGTCCATAGGAATTTCCCTTTTTTAAGAGCATCATGCAATGGTCTGCAAATTGTCCCATAATCTTTGATGAACCTCCTGTAGTAACCAGCTAAACCCAAGAAACTTCTCAATTTAGTGATGTTAGTGGGTGTAGGCCAATCTACAATTGCTTTGATCTTGTTGGGTTCAGTAGCTAGTCCTTCACCAGAAACCACATGACCCAAATATTCCACCTGAGGAACTGCAAATGCACATTTGGACATCTTTGCAAATAACTGGTTTTCTCTCAAGATTTGCAACACTTGCTTTAAATGTTCCACATGCTCTTCTATAGTATTGCTAAATACTAGGATATCATCAAAGAATACTAGTACAAACTTTTTGTTGTACTTAGCAAATAGAAGATTCATTAGAGCTTGAAAAGTTGCTGGTGCATTAGATAATCCAAAGGGCATTACCAAATATTCATAGTGCCCCAGAAAGGTTCTGAATGCAGTTTTATGAATGTCTGCAGGGTCCATCCTTATCTGGTGGTATCCAGACCTTAAGTCAATCTTAGAGAAGACCTTTGCTCCATGCAACTCATCCAGCAAATCCTCAATTACTGGTATAGGGAATTTATTCTTCACTGTTACAGTGTTGAGCCTTCTGAAATCAGTACAAAGTCTCATAGTACTGTCTTTCTTTTTAACCAGGAGAACAGGGGCTGCATAAGGACTCTGGCTATTTCTTATGAGTTTATTATCCAGTAGATGCTTAATTTGCTTCTCCATTTCTTCTTTTTGGTGATGAGGTACTCTATATGGTCTGACATGGGGTTGTTCAACTCCTGGCATCAAGGGAATTTTATATCTAATTCCCTTTTTGGAGGTAAGGTTGTTGGTTCTGCAAAAACATCCTTATATTACAGTAGCAAGTTGCTTATTGCAGCTGGAATGCAATGCTTATCAGGAGTTTGGGACACTATATTGTGAATTTGGAGCAGAAAAGTTTCCACACCTTTGTCCAAAAGCTTATTGACTTGTTCTGCTGGTATCTCCAAAATGTCCTCACTGGAATTATAAACTGCAGTTGTTACTGTTGTTTTACCTTGGAGAGTGAAGCTGAACTGATTGTGAGGTACATCAAAAGCCACAGGACTGACCAGTGAAAACCAATCATAGCCTAAAATCATATCATGACTAGGGAGATTTAGAATTCTGAAAGAGTGTTCCAACTTCAACTTGGCTAACTGAAAGGCACAATTGGGAACTACAGCAGTAGAAAGCAGCAGGCCCCCTCCAGCTACAGAAACTTTTTTAGGCCTGACAGGAAGTAATTGACAGTTTGATTTGATAGCAAACTGCTCACTGATGAAAGAGGTTGAACTTCCTGAGTCTAATAGTGCTACTGCTCTTTTTCCATTTACATGCACTATTACTGTAGGAGATTGTACAGCAAGCTGCTGGCCCATAGCATGTGCAGAGATAAACATAGCTTGCTCCTGTTGTTCTGTTCCTTCCTCTATTACTTCTTGTTGGTCATTATCTGTCTCATATGGACCATTTTCTTCCATTTCTTGCTGTAACATGTGCACATTAGGAACTAGAGTGCATTTATGGCCATGGACCCATTTGTCTCCACACCTCCAACATTCACCAGCTTTTCTGATTTCCTGAATTTGACTGTTCACATGTTCAGTGCTCTTTGTGTTACTAGTTGTTGGGACTGTTGCAGTGTTGACCACCTGTTTCCCTGATGTAGGCACTACATTTTTCTGCCAATAGTTGTTATAAGGAGTTGTTGATTTCTTAACAGTTGTCACTGGAGGAGGGTGACAAGGTTCAATTCTTTTGCCAAACAGTAGGCATCAGTCAGGGAAGTGGGTCTAAGAAGTATCAACTGGTACTTAATTCCATCTCTCATCCCATTAACATAGCACTTTATAAACCAAGGTTCTGATAATGTAGGATTTTCCTCCTGCAGTTCAGCCATTAAATCCTCAAACAGCTTGGTGTAGTCTAACACTGAAGTGCTTCCTTGTTTCAGAGAAGTAAATTTTTCAGTGAGATCATAAGAGCCTTGAGCAGAAAATCTTTTGATGATTTCTTTACCAAATTCCTGCCAGGACAATTGTTTCTTAAGCAAACCAGACCTCCTCAACCAGACATCAGCATCTCCTGTCATGTACATTTGAGAGAGTGACACTTTGTATTCTTCAGGTGCTGCTGCCATTTGGAAGTATTTGTTACACTGTCAAATCCAGCCAACAGGATCTTCACCAGAGAATCGAGGAAAATCTATCCGTGGACCTTTTGTCATTGCTTTCATGAACTGAGCCTGCATATCCTGCTCATAAGTTCTGAAATAACCCTGCCACAATTGTCTGTCTCGAGCTGGTTGCTGATACTGTTGGAAAACAGGGGTTTGGCCTCCCTTCTCTGTGTTACTGGTGTTCCAATGGCACTTGTTGTTTCCAAATTAGCATGAGCTTGAAATCCAGGTGGTGCTGCAGGTCGGCTTGTTCTAATTGGAGGTAACTGCTGCATTTGTAACTCCTCTAAGTGTCTGGTCTTTTCCTTTTCTGCTTCTAACTGTTGTCTCAACTGTTCAGTTCTGCTAGGTGGCCTGTCCTGTTGTTGTTGTTGCAACGTTGGTGATCTAACGACAGTGTCAGCTTCAGGTTGTTTCTCAGCTCTAGTTCCAGACCCCGATGGAGCCACCAGTTTCTGCAAGACTGAACTCATTGTGGACAACTGTTTTCCCAGATCTAACACAGCTTTTTCTATACCTCCAACTTGCATAGCTATTTCACCTTGTTTGGAACTGATCGACTGAACATCTTCTTGTAATTTGGACACATCTGTTCGCATCGCTGCATTTTCCTGTTGAACTGCACCAAACTCGTCGCGGATCGAGAGAACTTCCTGCCACTCGGCCTCATCGACTGCCTTCGAGCGCCCCATCACCTTGATCCAGAGAAGAGAGGGGGAATTTTACCACCGCAGATGCGGCAACCAGCCTCTCTGCCCCAGATCCTGCCGCCGCCAAAGCTTCGCGCCTCCCAAGGTGCACGGATCAGCGAAGGACGTGGGATTTTACCGTGCTGGAAGTGATCCAACACAACCACTCCTGCTCTACTGATCTACACCCGAACGATCACCGCCACCTGCGCCGCCCTGGATCCCCCGCCGCCTGATGTTGCAGCGAAGGAACACCCTCACTGCTCGCGTCGATCGCCGCCCACCATCACCACACAACATAGGGAGGGAATTGGGTGGGTGTTCTTGCCTCTCTGGAAAAAATTTTGAGATCCGATCGGAAGCTACCGAGGAACCACTGCTCTGAATACCAATTTGTCAGGTCCTAGTTGATCTACAGGTACAGGAAGGCGATTTGTATGGACTAATTTCAGAGAATTACGAGGAAGGAGGTCCCGATCTGGGTTTTATATATCTATCGGCTGTGCCGTATGAGTTTAGGGTTCATCCTCGAAGGGAATTCTGCAAGATTCAATGCCCATCTCAGCCACAACCCGACTGTTAAGTAGGTGGATGCCTCGCTGTAGACAGAGACACACGAAAAGTAACAGTAACGGAAAGTAGATCCAACGGCTGACGATGAAGGTAGCTTGAAGAGTCTCCTGGGCCGTTGGATTGTCTGAACCGGTACGTGTCGGAATTGCCACAGTTAACTGAATGATAATCTTCAGATATCGCGGCCTGACAATATAGGAGGCCCAAAATTGACGGGAAGGGAAGAGATAGGAAACCTAGGTCGTTGGGCTGGTTGACGTCGACGCGGAGGTCCTTGACGAGGTAGGCGCAGATGTCCAGCCTGAAGGAAATATGCCCTAGAGGCAATAATAAAGTTATTATTTATTTCCTTATATCATGATAAATGTTTATTATTCATGCTAGAATTGTATTAACCGGAAACTTGATACATGTGTGAATACATAGACAAACAGAGTGTCACTAGTATGCCTCTACTTGACTAGCTCGTTGATCAAAGATGGTTATGTTTCCTAGCCATAGACATGAGTTGTCATTTGATTAACGGGATCACATCATTAGGAGAATGATGTGATTGACTTGACCCATTCCGTTAGCTTAGCACTCGATCGTTTAGTATGTTGCTATTGCTTTCTTCATGACTTATACATGTTCCTATGACTATGAGATTATGCAACTCCCGTTTACCGGAGGAACACTTTGTGTGCTACCAAACGTCACAACGTAACTGGGTGATTATAAAGGTGCTCTACAGGTGCTTCCAGAGGTACTTGTTGGGTTGGCGTATTTCGAGATTAGGATTTGTCACTCCGATTGTCGGAGAGGTATCTCTGGGCCCACTCGGTAATGCACATCACTATAAGCCTTGCAAGCATTGTAACTAATGAGTTAGTTGCGGGATGATGTATTACGGAACGAGTAAAGAGACTTGCCGGTAACGAGATTGAACTAGGTATTGAGATACCGACGATCGAATCTCGGGCAAGTAACATACCGATGACAAAGGGAACAACGTATGTTGTTATGCTGTTTGACCGATAAAGATCTTCGTAGAATATGTGGGAGCCAATATGAGCATCCAGGTTCCGCTATTGGTTATTGACCGGAGAGGTGTCTCGGTCATGTCTACATAGTTCTCGAACCCGTAGGGTCCGCACGCTTAACGTTACGATGACAGTTATATTATGAGTTTATATGTTTTGATGTACCGAAGGAGTTCGCAGTCCCGGATGAGATAAGGGACTTGACGAGGAGTCTCGAAATGGTTGAGACGTAAAGATCGATATATTGGACGACTATATTCGGACATCGGAAAGGTTCCGAGTGATTCGGGTATTTTTCGAAGTACCGGAGAGTTACAGGAATTCGTATTGGGCCTTAATGGGCCATACGGGAAAGGAGAGAAAAGGCCCCAAAGGGTGGCCGCACCCCTCCCCATAGACTAGTCCGAATTGGACTAGGGAAGGGGGGCGCCCCCTTCCTTCTTTCTCCTTCTCCCTTCCCTTTTCCTACTCCAACAAGGAAAGGAGGAGTCCTGCTCCCGGTGGGAGTAGGACTCCCCCCTTGGCGCGCCCTCCTCCTTGGCCGGCGGCCTCCCCCTTGCTCCTTTATATACAGGGGCAGGAGGGCACCCCATAGACACACAATTGATCAACGATCTTTTAGCCGTGTGCGGTGCCCCCCTCCACCATATTACACCTCGATAATATCGTAGCGATGCTTAGGCGAAGCCCTGCGTCGGTAGAACATCATCATCGTCACCACGCCGTCGTGCTGACGAAACTCTCCCTCAACACTCGGCTGGATCGGAGTTCGAGGGACGTCATCGAGCTGAACATGTGCTGAACTCGGAGGTGCCGTGCGTTCGGTACTTGATCGGTCGGATCGTGAAGACGTACGACTACATCAACCGCGTTGTGTTAACGCTTCCGCTTTCGGTCTACGAGGGTACGTGGACAACACTCTCCCCTCTCGTTGCTATGCATCACCATGATCTTGCGTGTGCGTAGGAAATTTTTGAAATTACTACGTTCCCCAACAGTGGCATCTGAGCCTGGTTTTATGCGTTGATGTTATGCACGAGTAGAACACAAGTGAGTTGTGGGCTATATAAGTCATACTTCTTACCAGCATGTCATGCTTTGGTTCGGCGGTATTGTGAGATGAAGCGGCCCGGACCGACATTACGCGTACGCTTACGCAAGACTGGTTTCACCGTTGCGAGCACTCGTTGCTTAAAGGTTACTGGCAGGTGTCTGTCTCTCTCACTTTAGTTGAACCGAGTGTGGCTACGCCCGGTCCTTGCGAAGGTTAAAACAACACCAACTTGACAAACTATCGTTGTGGTTTTGATGCGTAGGTAAGAACGGTTTTTGCTAAGCTCGTAGCAGCCGCGTAAAACTTGCAACAACAAAGTAGAGGACGTCTAACTTGTTTTTGCAGGGCATGTTGTGATGTGATATGGTCAAGACATGATGCTATATTTTATTGTATGAGATGATCATGTTTTGTAACCGAGTTATCGGCAACTGGCAGAAGCCATATGGTTGTCACTTTATTGTATGCAATGCAATCGTCATGTAATTGTTTTACTTTATCACTAAGCGGTAGCGACAGTCGTAAAAGCAATAGTTGGCGAGACGACAACGATACTACGATGGAGATCAAGGTGTCGCGCCGGTGACGATGGTGATCATGACGGTGCTTCAGAGATGGAGATCACAAGCACAAGATGATGATGGCCATATCATATCACTTATATTGATTGCATGTGATGTTTATCTTTTATGCATCTTATCTTGCTTTGATTGACGGTAGCATTATAAGATGATCTCTCACTAAAATTTCAAGGAAAAAGTGTTCTCCCTGAGTATGCACCGTTGCGAAAGTTCTTCGTGCTGAGACACCACATGATGATCGGGTGTGATAGGCTCTACGTTAAAATACAACGGGTGCAAAACAGTTGCACACGCGGAATACTCAGGTTAAACTTGACGAGCCTAGCATATGCAGATATGGCCTCGGAACACGGAGACCGAAAGGTCGAGCGTGAATCATATAGTGGATATGATCAACATAGTGATGTTCACCGTTGAAACTACTCCATCTCACGTGATGATCGGACATGGTTTAGTTGATATGGATCACGTGATCACTTAGAGGATTAGAGGGATGTCTATCTAAGTGGGAGTTCTTAAGTAATATGATTAATTGAACTTAAATTTATCATGAACTTAGTCCGGATAGTATTTTGCAAATTATGTTGTAGATCAATAGCTCGCGTTGTTCCTTCCCTGTGTTTATTTTTGATATGTTCCTAGAGAAAAATTATGTTGAAAGATGTTAGTAGCAAAGATGCGGATTGGATCCGTGATCTGAGGATTATCTGCATTGCTACACAGAAGAATTATGTCCTTGATGCACCGCTAGGTGACAGACCTATTGCAGGAGCATATGCAGACGTTATGAACGTTTGGCTAGCTCAATATGATGACTACTTGATAGTTTAGTGCACCATGCTTAACGGCTTTGAATCGGGACTTCAAAGACGTTTTGAACGTCATGGACCATATGAGATGTTCCAGGAGTTGAAGTTAATATTTCAAGCAAATACCCGAGTTGAGAGATATGAAGTCTCCAACAAGTTCTATAGCTAAAAAGATGGAGGAGAATAGCTCAAGCAGTGAGCATGTGCTCAGATTGTCTGGGTACTACAATCGCTTGAATCAAGTGGGAGTTAATCTTCAAGATAAAATAGTGATTGAGAGAATTCTCTAGTCACCATCATCAAGTTAGTAGAACTTCGTGATGAACTATAGTATGCAAGGGATGACGAAGGTAATTCCCGAGCTCTTCGTGATGCTGAAATCGACGAAGGTAGAAATCAAGAAAAACATCAAGTGTTGATGGTTGACGAGACCACTAGTTTCAAGAAAAGGGCAAAGGGAAGAAGGGGAACTTCAAGAAGAACGGCAAGCAAGTTGCTGCTCAAGTGAAGAAGCCTAAATTTGGTCCTAAGCCTGAGACTAAGTGCTTCTACTGCAAAGGGACTGGTCACTGGAAGTGGAACTACCCCAAGTATTTGGTGGATAAGAAGGATGGCAAAGTGAACAAAGGTACATTGGATATACATGTTATTGATGTGTACTTTACTAGTGTTTATAGCAACCCCTCGGCATTTGATACTGGTTCAGTTGCTAAGAGTAGTAACTCGAAACGGGAGTTGCAGAATAAACAGAGACTAGTAAAAGGCGAGGTGACGATGTGTGTTGGAAGTAGTTCCAAGATTGATATGATCATCATCGCACACTCCCTATACTTTTGGGATTAGTGTTGAAACTAAATAAGTGTTATTTGGTACGGATACTCAATTTAAAGTGAGTAAACAGAATTCCATACTCGATCTCATAGATCCCTATAGAATTCTGTGGAAAGCCGTATTCGATGAAAGTCGGCGTTGAGCATGAATATGATTTGATCATGTTTGTTGCAATACGGTTATTCATTTAAATTAGAGAATAATTGTTGTTCTGTTTACATGAATAAAACCTTCTATGGTCATACACCCAATAAAATGGTTTGTTGGATCTCGATCGTAGTGATACACATATTCATAATAATGAAGCCAAAAGATGCAAAGTTAATAATGATAGTGCAACTTATTTGTGGCACTGCCGTTTAGGTCATATTGGTGTAAAGCGCATGAAGAAACTCCATACTGATGGGATTTTGGAATCACTTGATTATGAATCACTTGATGCTTGCGAACCGTGCCTCATGGGCAAGATGACTAAAACGCCGTTCTCCGGAACTATGGAGAGAGCAATAGATTTGTTGGAAATCATACATACAAATGTATGTGGTCCGATGAATATTGAGGCTCGTAGAAGGTATCATTATTTTCTGACCTTCACAGATGATTTGAGCAGATATGGGTATATCTACTTAATGAAACAGAAGTCTGAAACATTTGAAAAGTTCATATAATTTCAGAGTGAAGTGGAAAATCATCGTAACAAGAAAATAAAGTTTCTACGATCTGATCGTGGAGAAGAGTATTTGAGTTACGAGTTTGGCCTTCAGTTAAAACAATGTGAAATAGTTTCACTACTCACGCCACCTGGAACACCACAGTGTAATGGTGTGTCCGAACATCGTAACCGTACTTTATTAGATATGGTGCGATATATGATGTCTCTTACCGATCTACCACTATCGTTTTGGGGTTATGCATTAGAGACAGTTGCATTCACGTTAAATAGGGTACCATCTAAATCCGTTGAGACGACATCTTATGAACTGTGGTTTGGCAAGAAACCAAAGTTGTCGTTTCTTAAAGTTTGGGGTTGCGATGCTTATGTGAAAAAGTTTCATCCTGATAAGCTCAAACCCAAATCGGAGAAATGTGTCTTCATAGGATACCCAAAGGAGACAGTTGGGTACACCTTCTATCACAGATCCAAAGGCAAGACATTCGTTGCTAAGAATGGGTCCTTTCTAGAGAAGGAGTTTCTCTCGAAAGAAGTGAGTGGGAGGAAAGTAGAACTTGATGAGGTAATTGTACCTGCTCCCTTATTGGAAAGTAGTTCATCACAGAAACCAGTTTCTGTGACGCCTATACCAATTAGTGAGGAAGTTAATGATGATGATCATGGAACTTCAGATCAAGTTATTACTGAACCTCGTAGGTCAACTAGAGTAAGATCCGCACCAGAGTGGTACGGTAATCCTGTTCTGGAGGTTATGTTACTAGACCATGACGAACCTACGAACTATGAAGAAGCGATGGTGAGCCCAGATTCCGCAAAATGGCTTGAGGCCATGAAATCTGAGATGAGATCCATGTATGAGAACAAAGTATGGACTTTGATTGACTTGCCCAATGATCGGCGAGCCATTGAGATTAAATGGATCTTCAAGAGGAAGACGGACGCTAATAGTAGTGTTACTATCTACAAAGCTAGACTTGTCAAAAAAGGTTTTTGACAAAGTTCAAGGTGTTGACTACGATGAGATTTTCTCACTCGCAGCGATGCTTAAGTCTGTCCGAATCATGTTAGCAATTGCCGCATTTTATGAAATCTGGCAAATGGATAAACAAAACTGCATTCCTTAATGGATTTATTAAAGAAGAGTTGTATATGATGCAACCAGAAGGTTTTGTCAATCCTAAAGGTGCTAACAAAATATGCAAGCTCCAGCGATCCATCTGTGGACTGGTGCAAGCATCTCGGAGTTGGAATATACGCTTTGATAAGTTGATCAAAGGATATAGTTTTATACAGACTTGCGGTGAAGCCTGTATTTACAAGAAAGTGAGTGGGAGCACTACAACATTTCTGATAAGTATATGTGAATGACATATTGTTGATCGGAAATAATGTAGAATTATTCTGCAAAGCATAAAGGAGTGTTTGAAAGGAGTTTTTCAAAGAAAGACCTCGGTGAAGCTACTTACATATTGAGCATCAAGATCTATAGAGATAGATCAAGACGCTTGATAAGTTTTTTCAATGAAGTACATACCTTGACAAGATTTTGAAGTAGTTCAAAATGGAACAGTGAAAGAAAGAGTTTCTTGCCTGTGTTACATGGTGTGAAATTGAGTAAGACTCAAAGCCCGACCACGGCAGAAGATAGAAAAAGAATGAAAGTCATTCCCTATGCCTCGGCCATAGGTTCTATAAAGTATGCCATGCTGTGTACCAGATCTATTGTATACCCTACACTGATTTTGGCAAGGGAGTACAATAGTGATCTAGGAGTAGATCACTGGACAGCGGTCAAAATTATCCTTAGTGGAATAAGGATATGTTTCTTGATTATGGAAGTGACAAAAGGTTCGTCGTAAAGGGTTACGTCGATGCAAGTTTTGACACTAATCTAAATGACTCTAAGTCTTGGTCTAGATACATATTGAAAGTGGGAGCAATTAGCTAGAGTAGCTCCGTGCAGAGCATTGCAGAAATAGAAATTTGCAAAATACTTACGGATCTGAATGTGACAGACCCGTTGACTAAAATTATCTCACAAGCAAAACATGATCACACCTTAGTACTCTTTGGGTGTTAATCACATAGCGATGTGAACTAGATTACTGACTCTAGTAAACCCTTTGGGTGTTGGTCACATGACGATGTGAACTATGGGTGTTAATCACATGGTGATGTGAACTATTGATGTTAAATCACATGGCGATGTGAACTAGATTATTGACTCTAGTGCAAGTGGGAGACTGAAGGAAATATGCCCTAGAGGCAATAATAAAGTTATTATTTATTTCCTTATATCATGATAAATGTTTATTATTCATGCTAGAATTGTATTAACCGGAAACTTGATACATGTGTGAATACATAGACAAACAGAGTGTCACTAGTATGCCTCTACTTGACTAGCTCGTTGATCAAAGATGGTTATGTTTCCTAGCCATAGACATGAGTTGTCATTTGATTAACGGGATCACATCATTAGGAGAATGATGTGATTGACTTGACCCATTCCGTTAGCTTAGCACTCGATCGTTTAGTATGTTGCTATTGCTTTCTTCATGACTTATACATGTTCCTATGACTATGAGATTATGCAACTCCCGTTTACCGGAGGAACACTTTGTGTGCTACCAAACGTCACAACGTAACTGGGTGATTATAAAGGTGCTCTACAGGTGCTTCCAAAGGTACTTGTTGGGTTGGCGTATTTCGAGATTAGGATTTGTCACTCCGATTGTCGGAGAGGTATCTCTGGGCCCACTCGGTAATGCACATCACTATAAGCCTTGCAAGCATTGTAACTAATGAGTTAGTTGCGGGATGATGTATTACGGAACGAGTAAAGAGACTTGCCGGTAACGAGATTGAACTAGGTATTGAGATACCGACGATCGAATCTCGGGCAAGTAACATACCGATGACAAAGGGAACAACGTATGTTGTTATGCTGTTTGACCGATAAAGATCTTCGTAGAATATGTGGGAGCCAATATGAGCATCCAGGTTCCGCTATTGGTTATTGACCGGAGAGGTGTCTCGGTCATGTCTACATAGTTCTCGAACCCGTAGGGTCCGCACGCTTAACGTTACGATGACAGTTATATTATGAGTTTATATGTTTTGATGTACCGAAGGAGTTCGGAGTCCCGGACGAGATCAGGGACTTGACGAGGAGTCTCGAAATGGTCGAGACGTAAAGATCGATATATTGGACGACTATATTCGGACATCGGAAAGGTTCCGAGTGATTCGGGTATTTTTCGAAGTACCGGAGAGTTACAGGAATTCGTATTGGGCCTTAATGGGCCATACGGGAAAGGAGAGAAAAGGCCCGAAAGGGTGGCCGCACCCCTCCCGATGGACTAGTCCGAATTGGACTAGGGAAGAGGGGCGCCCCCTTCCTTCTTTCTCCTTCTCCCTTCCCTTTTCCTACTCCAACAAGGAAAGGAGGAGTCCTACTCCCGGTGGGAGTAGGACTCCCCCCTTGGCGCGCCCTCCTCCTTGGCCGGCGGCCTCCCCCTTGCTCCTTTATATACAGGGGCAGGGGGCACCCCATAGACACACAATCGATCAACGATCTTTTAGCCGTGTGCGGTGCCCCCCTCCACCATATTACACCTCGATAATATCGTAGCGGTGCTTAGGCGAAGCCCTGCGTCGGTAGAACATCATCATCGTCACCACGCCGTCGTGCTGACGAAACTCTCCCTCAACACTCGGCTGGATCGGAGTTCGAGGGACGTCATCGAGCTGAACGTGTGCTGAACTCGGAGGTGCCGTGCGTTCGGTACTTGATCGGTCGGATCGTGAAGACGTACGACTACATCAACCGCGTTGTGTTAACGCTTCCGCTTTCGGTCTACGAGGGTACGTGGACAACACTCTCCCCTCTCGTTGCTATGCATCACCATGATCTTGCGTGTGCGTAGGAATTTTTTTTAAATTACTACGTTCCCCAACACAGCCGGCCCTCCATGACCGCCACGCACAGCACGCGGATCCAGATGCACTCGTCCACCACGACGGGAGCCAGCTCTGGGCACACGGTCGAGGATCTATCCTCATTAGCATCGATCGATGGAGAAGAAACTAAGGTCGTGTAGAGCTGTAGGAGAGGTTGGTAGTGGATGTGATCAGTACCTTCGAGGAGACGGAGGCTGCCCTCCAGAGCAGCCTTCAGGACCGAGTGTGGAGACGCCGCCGCCTTCTCCGCCTCCATCTCCATGGCGGTCAGGCGTGCGGAGAAGACGCGAGTCGTACTGCGTCGCTGGAGACTCGAGAGTGGTCGTCGCAGAGAAGCAGAGGGGAGGAGAGAGTAGGGCGGTCGCCGGCGCGCCGCACCTGCATGCCGTGATATGCGGTGGGTTCGTTTGGGCAGGTATTTTAAGCCTGGGTGATTTTCATTTTTGGGCCGCATCAAAATCCTTGTCCAAATTTTCGATGATGGAACCTTTTGATAATTTTTTTTGTCCATGTTTTTTTAGAAATGGAGGTTAAACCCCCGGCCTCTGCATCAATCGATGCATGCAGCCATCTTTATTAATTATTCCACGAGGGTCTGACAAGAAATTACATCAAGCCACCCGAAGCCACCAATCACACCTATAAACTTGATAATGTGGAGTGCTCTCATTCCCCATATCTAAAGCCGATGTTGTCGCCGATCCATCCATCTAACGTATCGGAACAAACAACCGGTGTAGCAAACCTAAAGCGTACACCCCTTGCACACGTTTTAGAGAACGCCATCATCATCGAACCGCTGTCCCATCTTCACGAGAGAGATCCGCATCATTCTTGCCAGTCCGTCCATCCGTCGACGCCACCATGACGCCCAATGACTCCACCGCTCTACGCTCGTCCATCCCGACGCGGACACTCTGGAAGATCTGTCGTGCGTAGCACCTGCCGACTAGGCATGACTCAGTGTAGCACCTGTCGGCCAGGCATGACTTGACATCTCTTACCAGACGCATCTGACGCGGTTAGAACGCCGCTCCTCCTGCCAACCTCACACCATTGCCGCTGCTGGAGCTGACACGCGAAGCCCTTCACCCATAGCAACTCTCCCCCGAACGCCCAAGCCTCCCAAGACGGCGCCTCCATGGAGGTTACGATGCGAAGGGCGCCGCTGCCGTCCAATCCAAGACGGATTTTGGACTTTCGTCCGGGAAGGGGACGGAGGTGGATAGGAGGGACCTCGACTTCGCCTTCAAGAAGGGTAATGACGTCTAAGCCGTCGCCGATGCCGGGCCGAGCTAGCCGACCAAAGTTTCCTCTTGTCCTCATCCTATACCACCAATCTCCATCTGCTTCGGATCTGGCAAAAGCCAAGACACGAAAACTCCAGAGAGGGAAGCGCCATAAGGCTCAACACCTCCGGCGTAGATCCATCCAGGCACCGGATCAATGAAGATCTGAGCTGGTCAGCGACGAAAGCCACCATCCTGCGCTGGCCGACGGTGTCCAGGCGCCGGATCCAGAAGGATCTGACCCGAGACCGACGACGCACGCGACCACCGGATCCAGCAGCCGCACCACGCCGCGAGCACGAACCCCAACCGCCGACGTGCTGCGCACGTCGCAGCTAGGATCCATATGCAGCGCCGCCGCACCCCGCAAAAGTCCGGCACATCCTCTGGAACGGCCGTCCCGCACTAGCCTATTCGCGCAAAGGGGAAGGGAGCCCCGCCGCCGCCCCTGCCGGCCAGGCATCGCCAGGCGGCGCTGCTGGCGGCGGCGAGGATGAAGGAGATGCGGGGGAGTACGGGCGCCGGAAGCTAGGGTTTCCCCCTGGTCGCCCACGGGGGCGACACGAGGGGGTTGGGGGTGACTTTATCATGAAACAGGATGATAAGATGGTTGTTTTGTGCTTTTTTGTCCATGTATCTTCTGCCTCCGTATTATCAACTAGTACTCCCAACCTACGGAATTAGTTGACCCGGACGAAGGAAGTACCATCCAAAATGAACCAACATTTGTTACATTTCCTTGAGATAATATGCTTTTTTTTCACTTGTATTGTCCTAGTGATATTAGACCCCAACAATGTGTGATGAAAAGAGACATGCCAAATTAGCTTAGAATCCTCTCTTTGTGCCAGGCTGCCAGCTAGCAGCGAACAAGGAACACATGAACGGACCTGCTAAGGATCCACTCCACCTGCCAAGTGGACCAATCACAAGAGCTCGGGCCGCAAAATTCAATGAAGTAATCAATATGCTGATTCAGCAAGCCAAGCATTGGAGTTGGTGTTCCAAGTTTCTTGAATAACCTAGCTATCTGAAACTCGCTAATGGGATTCTGTGTAATCCTCCGGTCTACATGGTGTAGGTGGGCAAAAAGAACTCGCTAATTAGTGGCACCGAAGTATGTACCCGGCGTGTAAACTTCTTTTTTTTTTTATCAATGACGCTATCCGACTGATCATCCTTTGAGACCACGGAGAAAATTAGAGAGAAATATACATCACCTAAAAAGAATTACACCCTGACTTATATGAGTCGGCTAGAAACTCCGGGACTGGCCTTTTGTGGGAGAATGCTGAGTCTTTCCCAAAATCGCTTGGATCAACGAAAGATCTGGATAACACTAGGTTGTGACACTGATGTCTGATTTTACTCATATACATCCGATAGTGAAGGACGCGAAGTTTGAACAGCCTCACTTAACCCTGGTTCGGTAACCTTTCTAGCACCCAGCTAGGTATCCATGACCTCTAGATAGAGGCACGATTTCCATTGGATACTCCGAATAAAATAAGAAGTAGTTACCTAATCATGGGTCTATACGTAAGATCTTCTTGCGTAGAGGTTAAGGCCAGACGGATTACTGAAATGTAGTTTTACTAACGTTTCCTCATCGACTATGAGAGTTTGTGGTGTGTGTTGTCAGACCAAAGAAACCAAGCAAGCATACCTTTCCTTTAATGGAGTATGAAAGCTACTATACGAGGCTAAGGGCCTCAAACCTCTCTCGACTCTTCCAACTCCACAAATTCAACTTCTCACTCCTTGGAGCAACTTCCGTCCGTTTGACACCCAAACCAGCTTATGCATCGTTGCCTTGGTCTGGTAGCGGTTGTTGGCCTATCTAGAGCCAGCTTGGGCCAGCTGGAAGTAGCTCACCTCAGATTGACCAGCCTGTCTACATAACTCACCTCAGTTCAGTGGCGTTGGAGTGGGGGCTCAGAGGAGGCGGGCCTCGACGAGGTGAGCACCGCGTCAATGGCATCAGAGTGGCACCTCCTGCTCATGGGGATGCAGTGTGGGGGTTGGTCACGATGGAATTGTGGACGGGATCCGGTGGGGATGGGCTTGGAACCAGGGGATCTGTCGACGGATAGGAGGGCTGGCTTGCGGCGGGGTGAAGCCGACCATGGCGGCGGTCAGTAGGGTTACCAAGTCAAGGGAGATGACGTTTGTTGACTGGGAGATGTGGGCACCGATTCGATTTGGGTGCAACGGTCATTTTTTAGGGGAGTGTATTGATTCAGGGGTGGCTGGACGAATCTTTTCTTTGGCAATGGCACTTTTAGTTGTAAATATAGCAAACTTTTGTTCTCCGTTTTGGTGGACCTGGGCTATGGGGGCTTCTCGTTATGGCACTGTGGTAGGGTCAGCTTCTTGAATTTAGCTTCCTGGAGCTCAAACGTTCAAATTAGCTTTAGGTGTGGATGAGACCCGGAGAGGATCTGAATAGGCCCCAAATGTGTCAAAACGCCCAGCAAACACAAACACATAAGGACAATATAACCAGGACGACTGCACCGACTCGGACAAGTAGTGAGCGATTCTTTTCCCTACTATTTGCTTTCTGTTTGTTTAGATTTTCCAAAATACATATTTTTTTATTAAAGGTGAATCTTTTTTAAACTGTTGTAAACAATTTTTTAAATTTTTGAATATCTTTTTGAAATGTGAATTTAAAATGCAACACTTTTAAAAATATAAATGTTTTCTGAAATGGTGAAAAAATTTAAATAAAAAATAAAAAAGGAAAATTAAACCGGTAAAATATTCAACAGAAAAAACTAAAACCAAGAAAACAAGGAATCAGAACCTTACTAAATGGCTCGGGCCAGTTCAGTCGTTTGCTAGCTCGGTATTGTTGGGGCGTTTTGCTGCAATGAGCGATAAATAAGAAAAGCCGTGAACGATAGCGAAGGCAAAGCAGCAGCTCAAAAGAAATCTACTTTTTTCGAGGGGTCTAAAAGAAATCTACTTGAGAATAAGAAAAAGCTCCGCTAAGAAAATAAGAAAAAAGACCAGGGCCAACCATGAGGCGAAAGAAGTTACCAGCAAAAAATGTACAGAACACAGGGAGCCCCTATTCAGCAACCTGCGCGCTGGAACTCACCAAACACGCACGTTCTTCCCATCGTCAGAACTAGTGGACCGGCTCAGTAACAAGTGCGTGATCCCTAGTGTTTGCGAAGTTATTTTTCTCTGGGCAGTTTTCTAAGCAGAATTTATTTATTTCCTATGATTTATAATAAAGTGCTTCTAAAAATTTAGAGAAATGTTCGTAAATGCAGATAATGTGCACGAATTTTAAAAATAGCCCAGGAATTAAAAAAATCATGATTTAAAAATGCTCCTAAATTTAAAAAATATATTCATTGTTTTTTAATCAAAATCATGAATTCAAAAAAACACGAGTTTCAAAAATGTTCATATTTTAAAATCAGTTCACGAATTTATATTTTGATCGTTTTTTCAAATTTGAAATATATTTTAACTTTCAACAACATTCATGAACTAAAAAATGTTCAATAATTTCAAAAATGTTTATGGATTAAAAAAATTCAAGAGGTTGAAAAATATTTACGAATTTAAAATTGTCAACGAGTTTGAAAATTGTTCAGGAATTCAAAAAATGTTACCATATTCGAAAAAATCACAAATTTGAAAATTGGTTTCTTATTTTCAATAAAAATATGAATTTGAAATCATTCATTATTTTCCAAAAAATGACGAATTCGGCAAAAAAATAAAAAGGAAAGGAAAAAACAAAATAAACCAGGCAGAAAAAACACAGAAACTGACTAATGGACGGACCCATCACCACGGGTGAGGGTTCCCATTTGGTCCCTAAACCCTAAACCCTACGATCTCGCCATCCCCTAGCTATGGTAGCAAACAGGGCAACGCAACCAACTGTGAATAATTACATCTTTTCACTCTTTTCTTCTTTCTTTTTCGTTTTTTGTCTTTTTCCTTTTTCTTTTTGCTTTTTATTTTTCGTTTTTTTAAAATGCGTGATTTATTTAGCAAATTGAATGAATTTTGTTTTTTCCTAATTTTATAAAAATTAAATTTGATGAAGTTTTTTTTCAACTTCGATGAACTTTTCCTAATTTGATTAACTTTTTGCCAAGTTCGATGAACTTTATTCAAATTCAATGAACTTTTTTCCAAGTTTGATGAACTTTTTTTCAAATTCGGTGAGCTTTGAAATTCGCTGAAGCTATTTCAGATTTGACGAACGTTTTTCAAATCCGATGAACTTTTCTGAAATTTGATGAACTTTTTTGAAATTAGATGAAATTTTTTCCAAGTTCGATGAACTATTTTCAAGTTCCGTGAAGTTTTTTTTTAAACTCGATGAACTTATTTCAAATTTGGTGAACTTTTTTCAAATCCATTGATTTTTTTTTTCAAATTTGATGAACTTTTTTTCCAAATTAGTGATCTTTTTTCAAATTTGGTGAACTTTTTTTAAGTCGATGAACTTTTTTGCAAATTCGATGAAGTTTTTTCATGATTATGAATTTTTTGAAAATGGAAGGAATTTCTCAAAACTAATGAAGTTTTTTTCTAAATTGATGTGTTTTGTTTTTCAAATTTGTGAACTTTTTTTGGAAATTGATTTTTTCAAAATCGATGAACTTTTTCTAATTCATGAAATTCTTTGAATTCGTGCACCTTTTTTATTACATTAAATTTTTTGAATTCCTGATTTTTTTTTGAAATCTGTGAACTTTCAAATTTTGTTCATAATTTTTTTTGAGAAAATCATCTTTTTCTATCTATGCGCAATAAACAGCTCGACTACCTTAGTTTTAAAATTTTTGGGCCGGAATCTGTCAGTAGCGCCTACATGCTTAGTGGTTCTGGCAAACTGCACTATAGGTACATGGGCGAGTTGGAATCCTAGCCTAAGCAACATAGGGAGGGTTTTTCGCCATATACACGTTTTTCGCTGTCGCCTATGCTGCATCGTGGGCCGGCCCACGAGGTGCGGCTAGTTAGCGCCAGTTCCTAAGGGCATGTACACTAAGTTCAGACATCTTGGAGTCTGTAACAATACTCCACGTCAACTATAGACAGTAGTCAGAACATCCTGTAAAATAGATCGTCTATTTTCCATCTATAGCACCCACGAAATTAGGATCTGAAAACAAATCTGGGCATCACCGGATACGGCGGGTGGGCGGAAAAACAGCAGACTAGTGACGGTCTGAGCGTACAACGGGAAAACGCCTATCGGTAAGTAGCGAAGTTTCTGGGATTAGACCGTCTGCCAAATTATAGACATCCTCCTTCTCTCTCCTTATTCTCTCTCTTCCACCTAAGAAATAATCTCACGTGTCACACGTTATAGACGGCTGACTGGATGCTGTTGTACATGACCTAACGGGCGCATAATGCGCCCGTTTAGGAACTGGCGCTAACTAGCCGCACCTCATGGGCCGGCCCACGATGCAGCATAGGCGACATAATGCGCCGTATAGGAGCTCCCGGAAAGGATCCCCACACATACGCTGCCTTTGTTATATTTTCTTAGTAGACCGGCCCATTCTGGCGTTATTCAAGCGGGAAAATTGCCTCCCCATTTTGGGAAGCTTTCAGAAGCTTCTGGGCCAGTTTTGGGAAGCTTCTGGACGCTTGCAGCCTGTTTTGTCTTCTTTTCTGCCGTATATTACTTGATTTTTCTTTGGATTTTTATGGTTTTCACTTAGTTTTGCTTTCTAAAATAATGAACATTTTTGACCAATAAATCCATGAACTTTTTCTAGATTTCATGAACTTTTTTCAAAGTCATGTACTTTCCTCAAATTTCCTGATTTTGTTTTTCAAATTTACGAACAGTTTTTATTTCACGAAACTTTCTAAATCTATTTGAAAACCGTAGTTGACTTTTTTAGACTATTAGTTGATGTTTTTCTTCAAAAGAACCAAAGAAATAGGCGACCATGTACAACGACAGTACGACTCCCAGGCGAGCAATAACAGTTGAATATAATGTGTCATTTCAAAAAGTGCGCCAAATTTGTTTGAGAACTGGTTTGCCGTATCAACAAAAAGCTTAAGGGTCGTATCCATGTAGGGGTTTGTATCTTTCTTTGGACAATTAGAAATGGCCAACCGCTATATTAATTTTTTTACAGGTTATCTTCAGGGCTGCATCATCGATCTTTATGCGGTCATCACATCAACATGGGGACGCAGGTTAAGTCATGCAATCTTGTTACCGGTTGGTTGTGGTCTTTTCCTTTTTGTTATCTTCCTGTTATATTTATTTCTTTTAGAGAAAAGGCACGAAGGCCCAACTTTAAATTAATGAAGCCATCAACCGACTAAGATACAATGGTGCTGAATTACAAAGGCAAAGACTTGACCAAAAACTAAAAATTACATGCCAAATTCAGTACAACCAGGAGTAGTAGCGAACAGAGCAGCAAGAGAAACTACGACCAAGTCGACAGAGGTCTTGCGCAGCCAGAACAGCAGGGGTGAAGCCACCCGACGACATCAACTGCCGTGGAGATGAAGATCCAGACCACTTGAAGGAAAACATTGACTCCATCGCCTGCCGCCTCAGGCCACTATCAGAGGGGAGACCACTATCTCCCCTTTGTCCAGACCATGCCGAACAGCGTCGCCCACCACCGGCCGGCAACCAACCAGCAAGCAAGGCGAGGAGCCGCTGAAAGATGCGGAAGAACCCACACGCCACTACCAACACCGACAACCAGGGGAGCCGAGCACCACCGCCGTCGCCCAACACCACACACCAGGCCCACAACCCCAACCACCCCTTGAACGACGCCTCCAGGGAGGACCGGGATGCCAAAACACCTCCGTTGTCCGACCAAAAGGCCAAGACTTTCGCCCGGAGAAGGAAGTAGGAGGAGGGAGGGGGGATCTGAAAGCTCGACCCGCCCTCAAGAGGGAGAACAACACCGGAGCGTTGCCGGCGTCGAGGTCGACGGGAAATCGATCAGGGGTTTCCCTCGTTCCATGACTCCTCCACCCCATCCTCGATGAACAGATCCGACGGGCCATGAGAAGAGACCACCGTAATAGGAAGGGGCGGAAGGAAGAGAACTGCCCACCGCTGCAGCAAGACCTCGTCACCATCACGCCACCCACGCGGCGGAAGGGACGGGCAACATACGTGCGCACCATTCACCGAAGAGATCGATGCCGCCATCTCCACCCAGGGCCGCCGCTGTGGCTTCCAGAGCCCCTCACACCGGCGCGAGGCAATAGATCCTCGCCGCTACCTTCACTGGAAGACGCGCTGCAGCCGGCGGGCTCCTCAGGTGGTTGCGGGAGTGGTGGAAGAGAGGTGGCGGCGGCTAGGATTTGGGGCCGCTCGCAAGGGGGCGCAAACACTAATCAGAAGAGGCGTCTTCTCCTCATGTTAAATTAATTCTATGATATATGTTCTTTTTAGTTGATATTATGTATTTATTAAACTATTTATTTGCGTTTAATAAAGATGTTTGTATGCATTATAACGATGCAGAGGGGCCCAGGTAGAAAATGATGGTCGCGTGTGCAAATCAACTAATGGGCTGTCCAACGTGGACGTCTCTTGTGAAAGCACGCAACTCATCCAGCCTAGCCCAAAACCAAAACCGTGCTGACCCACCCGAACACCGAAGCAGACGGCGGCTAGCGGTAGTTTGCATGCTGAAATCGACGCCACACGCAAGCTGACAACAGTCGACGGAGATGGAACAAAATCTCTCGCCGACTGAGGAACAGAGAAGGGCCCCGCCGTGTATCACGAGTCTTCTACTAGTCTACCTTTGGCTGGGTGCGTCGTGCGTGGGTGGGCGCGGACAAGGATTGGGCGAGGCCACCGGACAAACAACGACTATGCCATTGCCAGCAATTGTTCCTGTCCTGGTGTTGCTAGCACATGCATGCGCATGCGCATGCGTGTGCCATTTTGTATGTGTATTTTATATCTGAGACTATTCGTTCCAATGCAAAACCATAATATAATTTATCGGTATCTACAATCGGTCATTGTTTATTTTCCTTTTGAACCTATCTCAACGTAAACCCGAAGTGTTCCTTCCCTTAGCGGTGGGAGGGTTACACTTTTCCCCCAAACAACACCGGCTAGCCCATGGATTCACCTCTCATCTGCCTACGGTTCTAGTGGCTGGCAGCGGGGAGGAGAATTCTGGTGCCTAGGCTCCGGCTAGTAGTTTAGGTAGGGTTTTTAGTCTTTGCGGGGCATTGTTCGGACGGATACGCTTCTTCTTTGAGTTGGTTTTCCGGGTTCCGACCCTCCTCGAGTTCCTCCGCCTAGATGGAAGCGACAGAGCTCTGGCATAGATTCATGTTGTCTCCTTGGGACGGTGAGGTTAGGGTCTCTCGTTGTGTGTGTGCGACGGCAAGATTTCATGTCAGGCACTTCGGATCGATTCAAGTGTTCAATGACAACGACAACGGCACAAAGACTTTCGGACTTCATCGACAAGGTTAGGCCGGCTCCGGCAGAGGAGCGGCGAGCGATACGTCGGCTGCTCATTTATTGTGGCGGTAGTTGTCGTTCGGTGCTTCAGAGACATCGATGTAATTTTTTAGTATGTACGAGGTGCTTTGTACTTTTGGTGAACTTTTTAAATAGATTCAGATGCTTTTCGCAAAAAATAATCTCAATGTAAACCCCTTCTGTTTAAAAACTCAAATAGAACTTTTAAAATTTCAAAATGAAACATGATTATTACGTGAAGTTAGCAACATGGATAGGAGACTACGGACAAAGCCTTCCTTCCCTCGATCTTCACCAATGAGTCTGTGGATTTGCTTCCCCTTTGCCTGCCACTCCGACGGCCGGTGGCGAGGAAGGGAATCCTGGTGCCTCGACTTCGACTAGTAGATAGGTTAGAGTTTTCATGCTCGGACGGATGGCATGTGCTTCTTCTTTGAGTCAGTTTTCCAGGCTCCAGTCCTCCTAAGTTCGTCCATCGGGACGAATTAGACGGAGCTCCGGCGTAGATTTCTACCAGCTCCTCGAGGAAGAGATGCTAGGATTTCTAGCCGTGCATACGTGATGTGATTTGGTATCAGGTTCTTTAGATCATTTCAAGGATTCAAGGTATCTAAATGACAAATATGAAAAATATATATACCGCGTGATTTTCCCTTGTCATTGGTCATGGAACGCCAAAGCTATTTCCTAACGTTAGAACATATACAACCGGAATTGCCTAATTCAATCTCCTATATGCCCGCGAACATGCCCCGACGCGCCCGCAAACAGCGCCGACAGGTCCCTATTTGGCCCTCTCCACAAGCACTCTTCAAATCTCAAAACCCAAATCCATGCAAATCCATGCACAATTGACCATACAACCCAAATTCATCATGCATTCAACGATACAAACATAGTGTAGCCCGAATAAATTCAGTACATGCCAAAAT